>NW_025533634.1:0-600421 GCF_020615455.1 Coregonus clupeaformis
TAATGTATGTAACTAACTGTACTTTGATTGTAATATGCGTTACCATGAAAGCGTCAAGTGAAAATAAAATAAAATGTTGCCCTTAAATACTAGAGCATACCTTCTAGTCTAAAAGATTAGTTGAAACCCTACGCTTTTCATATATACACACTATTTTTGCCTTTATTTCACTGACAAAGTTCCTCAACCTTTTATTTCTGGTAAGTTTGTGGTTTATGCAAGTTTGTTACTGGATAAATTGGCTACTTGAAATAAAATGTCTCATTTGAATATTTTGGATACCTGGCAGCATATGAAAAATTTATAAACGGTTGCATGTGAGACGAATTGCACTGTAAGAAACACAATCATTTCAACATTTTACAGTCCTTCCATTTGAATGTTGATCACAGCCATGTTCGAGCATCCTCTCCAGTGAGACCAGTCAAATGGTGGTAGTATTTATTCCTGTCTCACTCAAACACTCCTTGAGGTCTTTTATAAATGGTGTAGTGGAGCTTAGAACCCCCACAAACGTCTCTAGAGTCTGCTAATTGTACTGATTGAATTAGGAATGACTTTAGCTTAGTAGGGCCCAATGTCCTCAGGTCAGAGTAGTTAAAAGAGATTGTTTCTCTGTTGGGAGAATCGTGTATAATAATTTTCTCTCAATGCAGCAACAAAATATAAAAAAGTCTGTAAAATCTTACTTAATGATAAACAATACTGTACAACATGTTAGTTCAAGAAAAAGTCACACCATTTTATAGATCAGATCACATAAAAAAAACACTTCTTCTGATCACGGTTCCTTTTGATGGGAGAGTGAGGCAGAAAGGAAGGAAACCCTGCCTGGACCTGAACCAGCTCAGGGTAAAATTTGCTGTGGTTTGCTAGTTTCACAGATTGCGATTAGCATAAGTTAGTTGCTGCAGTCCGACATTGGACCCCACTGGCTAACTGGCTAACATCCTTAATCGGTGGGCAGACAATCTTTGAGAACTTAAAGCAGCAATTATAGTAAGGTCAATCGATAATGACAGGCTTCAGACGAGGTGGCATAAATAATGCAAGGGCTTATGGGTGGCCAGACCAGAGCAGTCCAGTGGCCTGTGTTTAACCAAATATATGTAAAGCAAGGAAGAAGCTCCTTTGCAGACCACAACTCTCCCTTTTTTCTGCATTAATGAACTAGTGTGGGGGGCAGGCCCATGTCATACAGTAGCAAGTACAGTCAAGCTGTCACTGGAAATTAATGGTCTTCAGACACTTTCTTTCTGAGACCTGCCACACGCACACAGCTACTGTATTGTAGGGCAGATTGAGGTTAGCCTGTGAATAGGCTAGGCCTGTCAGTCATGCCAAAAGAGTTTGTGTCATTGACATAGCGGCTGTAGAAGTTGTGGATTCAGAGTGTGACACATGGGGAATTCAGTCAATGAGGGACCCAGTCTGATCTAATGCCCGCAAATTAACCAGAAAAGTATCCATCTGATTGATATGTGCAAAAGGATTCCTGGCGAAACCTTTTACACCAGGGTGAAAACGGATCTGAATGTTAAAGCTACAATATGTATCCTTTTGGGCGACCCAACCAAATGTAGTTATAGATCTGTCATTCTGATTGAAAGCAAGTGTAAGAAGTGGTAGATCTATGTGCACTATTTCTATGCTTCCCATTCATACATTTTGTTTTTGCATCTTTTACTTTCGGTTTTGTACACCAGCTTCAAACAGCTAAAAATACAATATTATCGGTTATGGAAAATATATTTCACAGCGGTTTATATGGTACAATGATTCTCTACACAATGACTGCTTGTTATGTCACAAAAACTGAAAATAGGCAAACTATTTTAACTTTTGCAACCAGGAAATGGATTTCTGCATATTGCACCTTTAATGAAACGATCCAAGATTGTTTTCCGCAAAAAAAAAAAAAAAAAAACTTCTTAAACATTTTATTGGGGTTGAAACTTTTTGAAGCCTGTCAAATCATAGCATAACTCTGGCTGCAAGTAAGAGAGTATGTTTCCGCCATTACTCCTGCAATACTCTTAAATAAGCTTCCAGCACTGACTTTCTCAATCTATCGATTGTTGGCAAGAAAAGATAGCCACTGGCTAACTGCTTATCTCAGTAGACTATGCTCTATTGCTTTCTCTTCCACCTAAAATCCACATCCCTCTTCTTCCAAATGAAGGTTAGCCATTATTGAGCCACGTGTCGAGCCATAACCGCAATGGGCTCACGGTGTAATTGAAATCAATAGCAATTAAGAATATTCAAATGGCATCTGTTGACACTGGGAGAGACACCTCGGTAACGACATGTATTTACATTACATTTTAGTCATTTAGCAGACACTCTTATCCAGAGCGACTTACATACATTATTTTTTTATTTTTCATACTGGCCCCCCGTGGGAATCGAACCCACAACCCTGGCGTTGCAAACACCATGCTCTACCAACTGAGCTACATCCCTGCCGGCCATTCCCTCCCCTACCCTGGACGATGCTGGGCCAATTGTGCGTCGCCCCATGGGTCTCCCGGTCGCGGCCAGCTACAACAGAGCCTGGATTCGAACCAGGATCTCTAGTGGCACAGCTAGCACTGCAATGCAGTGCCTTAGACCACTGCGCCACTCGGGAGAGTATTATTTAAGTATTATGCCGTGTTTTCCACAAATCCCACGCTGATTAGGCTCCATGAAATGAAATCATTTAATAATATAGCAAAACATCGCTTATCTTGACAAGGGGTGGAAAGGGACGTTTAGAAGCAAATCAACCGTGACAATCGCAAGGATTACTGCAGATCCTTGATGGAACGGAAAATAGACGGTAGGCAATAATATATTGAACCTAATGGTTTCCTAAACTCAAAGAAACAAAAAATATTTTGGGGGGGAGACTGACTTAATGGTTGTCATGTTTGATGGGGTTTTGGTTTTGCTCTCAGTCATAAATCGACTGCATTTACAGCAGTCTGACACTGGGACCACACAACACTGGCTGACTCGCTAACATCCTTAATCGGTGGGCAGACAATCTTTGAGAACTTAAAGCAGCAACTACAGTAAAGTCAATCGATAATGATAGGTTAGAGACGACTTTAATGAATTTTAAAAGGTGGCTTAAATAATGCGAGTCAAGTGGCCTGTGTTTAACCAAATGTATGTAAAGCAAGGAAGAAGCTCCTTTGCAGACTGCAACTGTAAAGTTGACGCAGGGAGTCAGGAAGCAGGTACAGTTAGTGAGTTTAATATTAACGAACATAGAACAATACAAAACAAGTGAAACGTCAGACAAGGAAACATAACCAATACTGCATGAGGGGTGAATACAATGGAGTACTAGATAAAGAGCGAGTAATCAGGGAAGTGATGAATTCCAGGTTTGTCTGATGATGAGGCGCAGGAGTGCGTAATGAAGGTTGCCAGGTGTGCGTAATGATGGGTTACCAGGACTGGTGGTTAGTAGACCGTTGACGTCGAGCGCCGGAGAGGGGGAGCGGGAGTAGACGTGACAGCAACTCTCCCTTCTTTCTACATTAATGAACTAGTGTGGGGGACAGGTCCATGTCATACAGTAGCGTGTACAGTCAAGATGTCACTGGAAATTAATAGACTTCAGATGCTTTATTTTCTGAGACCTGCCACACGCACACAGCTACTGTATTGTAGGGCAGATTGAGGTTAGCCTGTGAAGAGGCCTGCCAGTCATGCCAAAAGAGGGCAACAGTGGAAATCATTGACTGTTTTGTGTAATCTTATCCTCAATATATATTTTTGTATGTACTGCAATTGCTTTGATGCTGTGGCTGATGGAATGTCCCTGGTGTTTAAGCAGAATTTAAGCACTGGCTTAGCCCTTACTGGCACAGAATACATTTTAAATTGAACATGGGGAGTAATTAGTCTTCTAAGTACAGCTAAACTGCAGTTCAAAGGAACAAACAAAATAATTACAAGTGCATAAATTCAAAGCCTATTTTCCATGCCATTGTGGTAGCTAGCTGTGCTGCATAGAACATTCTTATTTTATGAAGATCAACCAACAATCATTTACGCTCCATGCAATGACAACTATTGTTTCCTTCCTGCAATCCCTCCCTCCCTCCACACAAACAAACAAACACACGCACACACCCACGCACGTGCGCACGCACGCACACACACACACCTTGTATGTGTTGTGCTCATAAAGCATGTTGCCCATTTCATAAACATGTTCTCTTCCTGTCTCCCCTTGTTCACCTCCATTGATTCTGATGGGAGAGAGGCAAAGGAGAGTGAGGAAAGTGTGTGTGGAAGTTTGGCTCCTTATAAACCTAACATCACCTCAGCCTCGCTCCCCAGCCCCCCTCAACTCCCCCACCCTCCCTCCCTCCCTCCCTCTCTCTCCCTCCCTCCCTCCCTCCCTCACACACCAATACCCCCACCCCCCTCCCCAATCTGATAAAACCCCCACAGAGTAACAGTATCTGGTATATCTGTGCTTACAAGGCTAGTAGGCAAGTACCCCATTGCAGTCATGTTTGAACCAGTTCATAAGCTTATAGTCTGCGGTTGTAAACATGGGTGTATGAAATAAAGATGAACACCAGAGGTTGCCAGGTACCTGCCGTTCTCTATGATCAAAAGGGGAAGAGACAGGACCTACTGTAGCAGAGGCGTTCAAAAGTAATAGCAGGATTTCTTTCAGGGATTTCAGTTTCTGAATGTATGACTCGGGTCCTTTGGGTTTGATTATTATAAAACGAAATGAAAATGGACCATTCTTCAATTTTACCGTTGAATTCCTCAGCCGAGTCTAGACCAGATAAGGAGACATCGAAAGCAGTTTGCTGATGTGGAGTGGGGCTAACATTCAAAATCTCTCTCTTTTTCGTTGGCTGGCTTTTCAAGCGATGATCAAGGGCTTCACATTCACAACGTCATCCTCTCCTTCTATCCCTTTCAAAACTCCAGACTGGCCAACACAGAGGGCTCTCTCTCTCTCTCTCTCTCTCTCTCTCTCTCTCTCTCTCTCTCTCTCTCTCTCTCTCTCTCTCTCTCTCTCTCTCTCTCTCTCAATGTCTGTCTGTTTGTCTGTCTGTCTGTTTGTCTCTGTGTGGGCGGCAAGTATCTTAGCGGTTAAGAACATTGGGCCTGTAACTGAAAGGTTGCTGGTTTGAATCCCTCAGCCGATTAGGTGAAAAATCTGTTAATGTGCCCTAGATCAAGGCACTTAACCCTAACTGCTCCTGTAAATCACTCTGGATAAGCGTGACCAGGCTAGCAGCTGACGGTGTGTCTGCCCTGGAATGGGGAGAGAACGAACCCTGAGAGGGTATTTAAATGTCAATCAGTTTTGTCCCAGAGAGATGGAGGAGGCTGTGAACCTGTTTAAACTGTTGGGGTGATCTGGACATGAACGTTTTTGAAGTCACAGACACTGGAGTATAAGGTGAATAACGTGATGCTGATGGTGGTGGTGGAGACAACAAAGGGTGACAGGCTCATGTCATCTTCAGCACATCTCTAGTACGTTTCCCTGCCTAATTATTCAATTGTATAATTGGATGGGGGATGTTTAATCTGACTGTTTAGCCACATTTTGCAGAATGTGACAATTCCTAGAAATGTAGTGTATTATTTCAGAATTTGGTCCAGAATGAAACAGTTTGTGTCATTGACATAGCCACTGTAGAAGTTGTGGATTCAGAGTGTGACACATGGGGACCCAGTCTAGACCAAAGTCTGATCTAATGCCTGCAAATTAACCAGAAAGAAATGCGACCCCAAATTAGCCATCTGATTGACATGTGCAAAAGGATTCCTGGCGAAACCTTTGATACCAGGGGCGAAAACGGATCTGAATGTTAATGAAACTATCCAAGAATGTTTTCTGCACAGAACAAAAAAACTTCTTAAACATTTTATTGGAGTTGAAACTTTTTGAAACCTGTCAAATCATAGCATAACTCTGGATGCAAGTAAGAGAGTATGTTTCCCCCATTACTCCTGCAATACTCTTAAATAAGCTTCCAGCACTGACTTTCTCAATCTATCGATTGTTGGCAAGAAAAGATAGCCACTGGCTAACTGCTTATCTCAATAGACTATGCTCTATTGCTTTCTCTTCCACCTAAAATCCACATCCCTCTTCTTCCAAATGAAGGTCAGCCATTTTGGAGCCGTGTGTCAAGCCAGAACCGCAATGGCCTCACGGTGTAACTGAAATCAATAGCATTTAAGAACATTCAAATGGCATCTGTTGACACCTGGAGAGACACCTCGGTAACAACATGTATTTAAGTATTGACGCCGTGTTTTCCACGAATCCCATGCTGATTAGGTCCCATGAAATTACATAATTTAATAATATTGAGAAACATTGCTTATCTTGACAAGGAAATTGACATTTAGAAGTAAATCAACCGTGACAATCGCAGGGATTATTGCAGATCCTTGATGGAATGGAAAATAGACTGTAGTATATTGAACCTAATGGTTTCCTAAACTCAAAGAAACAAAGAAACAGATCATCTTTGGAGACTTCTGACTTAATAAATGTAGTCATCAAAATCATATCTTTGATGGTGTATTGGTTTTGCTTTCAGTCAAAAATCGTCAACTGGGGATGCATTTAATGATGTAGGATCTTAATTTGATCACTCTTTTGTTGCTGAGAATTTTCCCGTATTTCAGGAAATGCAGATTATTTACATAAATTCACTGAAAACCCGCACTACGCTCTTATATTAACAGTAGTTCACTTTTCATGTAGCCTCATTTTGACCAGCTAATAGCCTAACCCCCAATCAAGTAACATTATGG
This sequence comes from Coregonus clupeaformis, assembly GCF_020615455.1. Classification (NCBI taxonomy): domain Eukaryota; kingdom Metazoa; phylum Chordata; class Actinopteri; order Salmoniformes; family Salmonidae; genus Coregonus; species Coregonus clupeaformis. The sequence continues at coordinate 6,805 of NW_025533634.1, forward strand.
ACTAAACATTAATATCCTGTTGCTGCAGGATTATTTTTCTGTGACAATTCTACATCTGTATCTGGCTGCGTCAGGTGTGTGTGTGTGTGTGCAAATCATGTGATTTTGGTGTGTGATGAGCGATCGCAGCTTGACGGCTCCCCATGTAAAGAAAGAGAGACAGGTGGCGCCGGGGAATCTGACAAGTTCACAATGAATAGTATGCAAATTAGGCTAAGGATTATTGTGTTTTACCGCTGTGCTTGAAGACTACCACCGGCGGCCATGTTTATGAGTGTGTGTGTTTGTGTGTGTGTGTGTGTGTGTAAGTGCAGCCATGTGTGTATGTTTATGTGCCTGTGACGCAAACACAAGTCAATAATAAGAGGTGCTCAACCATGACGTGCCCAGTGAAGCATTGTGAATGCTACATAAATCTGTCTCCCCCCTCCGTCTCTCCTGCCTCCTCGGGCCCTTAGACAACTCTGTCAGGTGGGAGAGGAGTGATAAAGAGGGGCTCCCGCCTGGCTTCTGAGGAGCCCCTCTGTCTCACTCGCACAGACAGACAGGCACATACTGACAAACGCACATGGACGAACACAAGCACACACACACACACGAATGCTGTTAGGCAGGTAGGCAGGCAGGCAGGCAGGCAGGCAGGCAGGCAGGCACACGCACGCACACACACACACACACACACACACGTGAAGAGCCCTAGCCTTCAACCTTCAAACACAACACCTATGTCCTGACAGTTTGATGACCTCACAGTGAAATTCTACACAGAGTCGATGTGCAAATGAAAATTAATTATAAGATGGGAAAACACTGTCTACAGCTAAAATGGTAGTCTGTTTTATTTCCAGAATTCAAGAGAGAGAGAGCAAGCAAGCAAGACAGAGAGAGAGAGAGAGAGAGAGAGAGAGAGAGAGAGAGAGAGAGAGAGAGAGAGAGAGAGAGAGAGAGAGAGAGAGAGAGAGAGAGAGAGAGAGAGAGAGAGAGAGAGAGAGAGAGAGAGAGAGAGAGAGAGAGAGAAAGGATCACTGACAGCTCAACACCAAATATATTGTGCCTCTTTCCTTCCCAGTTGAGCTGCTCTATGTCCTGCATCCTACATTTCAGACGTTTCCACAACCGCCCTGACTCTCTCCCCCACCGCCACATTACTGCACTGGTGGTATTTTATCTCCTCCTCTAACTCACATTGTAATTACAGCTTAACAGGGTTTAATGTGACCTTGTAGTCCAGATAGCTTGCAGATGAGCTGTCTGATCGCTCTACAGGGGTGTCTTTCCTTGGATAGGGAATCTCTCTCTCTCTCTCTCTCTCTCTCTCTCTACCGAGTGGCGCAGTGGTCTAAGGCACTGCATTGCAGTGCTAGCTGTGCCACTAGAGATCCTGGTTCAAATCCAGGCTCTGTCGTAGCTGGGAGACCAATTGGGTGGCACACAATTGGCCCAGCGTCGTCCATGGTAGGGGAGGGAATGGCCGGCAGGGATGTAGCTCAGTTGGTAGAGCATGGCGTTTGCAACGCCAGGGTTGTGGGTTCGATTCCCATGGGGGGGCAGTATAAAAAAAAAAAATATGTATGCACTCACTAACTGTAAGTCGCTCTGGATAAGAGCGTCTGCTAAAATGTAAATGTCAAAATGGAACGGGGGGGGGGGTGAAAGAGGGGGAAAAATAGGAAGGAAAGATCTGGGGAGAGAAACCAGGGATCATTTCACAGGATTAGAACTAAGAGGGAAAGAAGGCAGTCCTTTTCAACTGGAAAATTATAGGATTCTTCAGGCGACCGCGCATGTTGTCGAATGAGCAGTGAACACGCTCTGTGTATTAGGGAGGGAGGGATGCGTGTCGTGTCATGTCCTTCATTTGGTCATATAGCAGAGCTACGAAGCTCCCCCCACTAACGTTATATATATAGGCCGTGTTGGTTACAGTTTTTTTCAATTGTTTGGCCCATTTTGGCATGACGGAGGAGAACCCCATGCTGTGAAATGGCAGCGCAAAGGGTGATGTTACCCCCACGTTGCCCTGGGACATTGATTATAGCCCTGTGGCCAATGATATTTCTGCCTCTCCTTCTTGCTTTTGTGAGGTTTAACCCTGCCTCGTCAATATATATGAATTCATGCAGGATTTCCTCAGCATCCATCTCCAAAACTCTCTGAAATACAGTGAAAGACAAGAATGTGTAGTTCAGGATAGGTCTAGTATACAGTCAATGTAAAAAAGTAATGTGTGCAGTATGCAACATCACAGTGCTAAAGTGAACAATACAAACCTACTCATACTCATGCCGCAGCCGTTTGACCCTCTCTGAATTCCGCTCAAAAGGCACTCGATAAAGTTGTTTCATTTGAACCTGATGTCTTTTCAGGATGCGTGCCAGTGTTGACTGAGAGACCTGATGGACATTATTGAAAATGGCATGGTCACCGATAATGTTGACTTGTAGTTCTCTGAGCCTGATAGCATTATTGGCCAAAACCATGTTTATTATCTCTCTCTCTTGTTCTTGCGTGAATATGGGCCCCCTTCCTCCTTGTCGTTCCCGACCCTCAATCCTATGTAGAGAATAATACATATAACTTACTGTACAATGTCACACAAGTGCTGACATGGTGCATACAATAAGCGGCTGATTACTGTAACTGTAGACAGATCTTCTTTTACCTGTTTTCCTGTCGAAAAGTCCTTATGACAGATGCCACTGTATATCTGCTAAGATTTGGCTGAACTCTCAGTCCAGCCTCCCTCAGCGTCAATCCGTGGTTCACAACATGGTCCACTAGTTTTGCACGAATGTCATTTGATAAGTTTGGTCCTCTTCTTCTTTGTGCACGTTCTCCTCCTGCTTCAGGTCTTCCTCGACCTCTGGCTCGGCCTCTGCCTCTTCCTCTACCTCCTTCTCCTCCTCTGTGTACTCCTCCTCTCACCCTCACTCTTCTTCTGACTCCTTCCATTTTGGTTGAAGGCAGGTGAACCTACCTGCTGCATTTTTATAGTGCTTAAACTTGATTGGTGTGTCTACAATTTAGCAATCATGTGTTTGTGCACCTGATGGCTGTGTTTAACAGATTGGCTCATAGGTGTGGTAATTTGACAGTCAGTGCTTTGGAATTGCAAGGAAGTGACATCATGATATACTTCTGTGTCTGATGTATACAAGTGTGTTTAGTGTTTTGCAAATCACTGTGTGTAATTTTTTGCAAATAGTGTGAAGCTGACAATGTGCTTACAGTTGTGCAAATCTAGCCTTGTGTTTTGCTCCTTGAGTGTAAGGTTTTGCTAATTGTGGGAAAAGTTTAATTTTAGTGTGTAAGCAATCGTAAAAAACTGTAACTAGTGTGTGTTTATGAGGGTTGAGTGTGTGTGTATGTGTGTGTGTGTTTTTGTGGTTTGACTGGTCTCACTCCCCCTACCAGCCAGGTAATTCATTAGGACTGATGGATTTAGGGGCACGGCGATAATGATCTCACTGAAACATCTCATTTATTTATCACAATGAGAGACAGAGGCGTTCACGTGGCGAAAATGCTGATACTCTGCCTTAACAAAGTGATATAGCTCTACGTACACGCAACCACACACACACGCACACGCACACACACACACACACACACACACACACACACACACACACACTCACAAGGACACCCACTAACATCTAAAATATTCATATAATGAACATATACATAACTCTGCAGAGATCCCATATTCAAGATCACTTACATGATAAATAACCGTGCAACGTGGGCTAAAAACTAATTTCACCGGAGACAAGTCCCTCATCATCCTCGATAACAACTAGGGTCTTCTCAGCACGTCTCAGCCCCAAGGTTATAACTGGGAGAAATCATTACAGCAAGACGGATCATCAAACCTACAGGGATCCCCCCAACACACACACACATACACACACGCATATACACCCCCCCATCTCACAAACACCCCCCACTCACCTCTGTTCCCAATGCCCATCACAGGCAGTTTGTTTATTTCCTTTCTAATGGCCAGCACCGAGCTGTCACATCACAACTGCATTTCCCAGCTATTCCTACTGCCTCCTCCACGCTCCTCCCTATATTTCTACTGGTACAATTGGCTGCTCAGCACATTTAAAACACATTAAAAGGCTACCTATTGTTACCCCCCTCTAGCGGTACCTCCATAGGTCCTTAATGTGATGTATATCATAGCAGTGGGTAACAGCCATCACCATCCACCATCCTTTCCTCATGTCAAGGCCTGCGTCCCGAATGGCACCCTATTCCCTATTTAGTCCACTACTTTTGACCAGAGCCCATAGGGTGCACAATATAGGGTGCCATTTGGGATGCAGCATCACTCTCCCCTGCGATATGCAACATTCAAGGCAAAAGTTTCCTCATTAGATTGTTGTGTCCAGCATGGAACAGGAACATGCCAAATCAGCAGAAATACCATAGCAGTATCCGTAGCAGTGTTATAAAATACCTGACTTCGACTCAAATCAATAGGAATCCTCAGGTGAGCTGTGATGCGAGTTGCACTAAAATGTTAGATGATTACATATATTATCATACCACAAACTAAGGTAATTTCCTTCTGGCGAAAAATCCCCCATTAATCAAAAACCATAACATCCACTCACATCCAACCACTCCTATTGAGTTTTCTTAACTCGATCGAACCCAGTCTCTCTGATTGTCAAGGCAATTCCAATTAACTGGTCATTTCTGTTTGTTTGCTGTTGGAGGCTGGAGGGAGTTAATGTCCCCTGGGGGTCGTGGAGGAACCGTGTCACCGTGGTCTCCTGATCTGACCATTGATTATAGAGGTTGATACGATGGGGCCAAGAGGGAGAACCCAGGTTCTTCATAATGTGGCCTGCTGTTTGCTCCCCATGTGTTAGTGAGGCTGTGGAGGGAGGTTGGTTAGATCTGTGGGGATTTTAGACAGGGGGTAATGTTTGGGGGGGGAGGAGGGGAGAGTTAGTGTGGGGAAAGGGTTGTGAGGTGTGTGTGAGAGAGAGAGAGAGAGAGAGAGAGAGAGAGAGAGAGAGAGAGAGAGAGAGAGAGAGAGAGAGAGAGAGAGAGAGAGAGAGAGAGAGAGAGAGAGAGAGAGTAATAGAAAGAGCGAGAAAGAGAAAGGGACAGAGGAAGACAGAAAAACAAATCACTGACAGACAGCGCCACACACACAGAGTGTGTGTTGTTTGTGAATGTGTGTGTTGCTCAATGGTCCAGGCAGCAGCCAACCACTGCTGTTGTCATCTCTCCTTCCCTCCTCCTCCCCCTCCGCCCCATTATCGCCTGGCGCATCAATGCAGCCAGTGTAATTGGAATGATCAAACTCAGTTTTCCAATAATGCGGACACTATCATCACCTCTAATGAAGTGGATAGTGGCTCTGGCGGCTCTTGCTGAATCTGTAGCTGGGGGATGGGGGGAAATACACCTGGGCCACGTCCCAAATGGCACCCTATTCCCTATTCAAAGTGCGCTTCTTTTGACCAGGGCCAATAGCGAATACGGTGTCATCTGGGATGCATCCCTAATCAAAATGGGCTAACACGTTTGTCCTCCTTCACCACCAAGCCTTTTAGATGGCCAGTTTGTGTGTAATCTCTGTGTAACATTAGTGGAAAATGGCGTCACGAACAATAAAGATGTTTTTGGATACAGGAGGTGTTACATGTTAAACATGGCTTCTTTGCCTGGTACTGGAGAACAATTGAGAAGTCATTATGTGGTAGTGACAGTGAACTGTAGCAGTTGACATGATGGTCCATATTGTACAGCAGAACAAGTCAGTGGATGGTATGATGGTGGTCTACTGTATTCAGTGTCTATTCATGGTCTGATTGGGTGCAGTGGAAGTGTTCTGGTTATGCTAGGGGAAGCACTCTTTCTTCTCTGTCTCTCTCTCTCTCTTCTCTTCTCTTCTCTTCTCTTCTCTGACTCTCTCTCTCTCTCTCTCTCTCTCTCTCTCTCTCTCTCTCTCTCTCTCTCTCTCTCTCTCTCTCTCTCTCTCTCTCTCTCTCTCGCTCTCTCGTATCAGTAACTCCTAGGTTTTCCATCCCATCCTATCCAGCCACACACACAACTCCATTCGTACTGTCAACTGTCTGAGAGAGCAGCTTGTTAACTGCTTCACTCCAGCGAGCTTCGGCAGTGAAGGCAGGGAGGCAGCGGGCCCACCGGCTGCAGTCTGCACTGGCTCAGTCTCTAATGGTCATCACAGCCAGAGAGACAAAACCTGGCCAGAGAGATTGGGAGAGATAGGGATGTAGAGAGAGAGAGATGGAGAGGAAGGGTTGGGGGGGAGAAGTGGAGCTATAGTGAGAGAGAGCGAGAGACAGGCAGAGAGAGAGAAAGAGAGAGAGAGAGAGAGAGCGAGAGAGAGAGAGCAAGGAACACAGGCATATTCCAGATCTGATATTATTGAAAACAACAGATAGGTTTCTGCTTGTCCATCTTGCAAAATGTAAGGGACGGAGAACTCGTAAAGAAGGTGGTGTCTGTGACAGAGAGAGAGACATGTCAGGATGGGTGGAGAATTGCTGGATGTTGCTGCAGTTTGCTGTCGCTGTACTTCTCAGTGGACTTATTAGGTAGTGTTCTGCCATGTTTTTAGAGTGATTCAACAGTGCTTTGTAGGGTCACACACAAGGCTTCTGGGTTGAAAGAAGAGCTATTCTGTTCTTTCTTTCATTTCCTCAGGGGACGTGTGGGGTTGTAGTGTGTTTAGGGCACATTTCAAAATCGAACATCTTTTATCTCGCTCATGTTGGTGTGGCATAATCAGTTTATGTTTACACGGATACCAGAATAATACCTTGGCCCGTCTGCAAATAGGGCAATACAATACAAAACCTGAGGAAATTACATTTAAACAGTGACATTTTGGCTAATTTAAAAATCTAGTTCATGTCGGTGTGTTCAATACAGTAATCAGCAATGTTTACACGGATATCAAAAATAATACCTTGATCCATCTGCAAATAGGGCAACACAATGGAAATCTAAATGACACTGTAGCTCGAAAATGTTCTCTTGCATTTTTCTCTCAGGAGAGCGTGACATGGGCTTGTTATTCATCATTCATGAATAGGAAGATAATGGTTATTTTGAGCAGCGTACTTCACGATCCCAAAAAAAGGAGTTATAGGAAACACTAACACTGTAATTGGTTAAGGGGTACTTGAAATAAAGACATGCATTCCAAATGGCACCCTTTTCCCTATATAGTGCACTACTTTTGACCAGGGCCAAGTAGTGCACTATGTAGTGAATAGGGTGCTATTTGGGATGCAGGATGTCTTGTTTCCTTGTGAGTGATAGCTTTAATAAAGTGTACTTTTTGATAACAGTTTGTAAAGTAATGGGATAGAAGAAAAACTAGACAGGGACAACAAGTGCAGGGTGCCAAGTGGTAACAGGAAAAAAGAAAAACAACACAGACCACAAAAGAAGACAAACTATTTTAGTTCCTATTTAAAGATGGGGACGGTAATTTGTGACGCACCTGAGCAATTGTTCCTATATGCTGTTGAAAATAGATGTTGTTGTTTTTTTGTGAAAATGGAACAACTCCGCTGGGGGACAAGCATTATTATTTGCAGACACCAACAGAAAACCAAAATAAACAGCTGGAAGAAGAAGAAATAGAACGGCCATTAGCTTTCGATGAAAAATGTTTCTGTTCCATTTGCTATTATTTCCTAATAGGTTGGAACTGAACAAAGCCTGTGGAGAAAAATGGCCCCAATGACTATAAACAGGATTGGTAGCGGTATCTTCCAGGAACAAGCTACTACCAGTCAAGTATGGTTGCTGGTGGTTTTGCACACTGCATACAAAGATTTCAGCTTTGGCTAGATTGCCATTTTATTTTGCTATCAATTAACTTCAAGAAACATCTTTAGAACTACCACGCCAACAAGGCAGGCTTTGACAACCCACAAGTGCGACATTTTCAGTTCTTCTCCAGAGACAACCAGTTATATCCAAACCTAACCGATTTACCTTTTTGGAGGTTTAATTCATTTCTCACAAGATCCTCTTTCTCTTGCTACATCCCACTACAGCTCAAGCTTGCACATTAGAGCTGCTGTCTACAGACATAGACTAGAAATGACTGGCCACTTTAAGAAATGGAACAATAGCCACTTTAATAATGTTTACATATATTGCATTCCTCCTCTCATATGTACAGTGGGGGAAAAAAGTATTTAGTCAGCAACCAATTGTGCATGTTCTCCCACTTAAAAAGATGAGAGAGGCCTGTAATTTTCATCATAGGTACACGTCAACTATGACAGACAAAATGAGATTTTTTTTCTCCAGAAAATCACATTGTAGGATTTTTTATGAATTTATTTGCAAATTATGGTAGAAAATAAGTATTTGGTCAATAACAAACATTTCTCAATACTTTGTTATATACCCTTTGTTGGCAATGACACAGGTCAAACGTTTTCTGTAAGTCTTCACAAGGTTTTCACACACTGTTGCTGGTATTTTGGCCCATTCCTCCATGCAGATCTCCTCTAGAACACAATTGGTGGCTGACTAAATACTTTTTTCCCCACTGTAATTCCTTACTTAGATTTGTGTGTATTGGGTATCAGTTGTGAAGTTGTTATAGGGCCTCCTGTAGCTCAGTTGGTAGAGCATGACGCTTGCAATGCCAGGGTTGTGGGTTAGATTCCCACGGGGGGCCAGTATGAAAAATTTATGCACTAACTGTAAGTCGCTCTGGATAAGAGCGTATGCTAAATGACTAAAATGTAAAATTACTTGTTAGATATTACTGCACTGTCGGAGCTAGAAGCACAAGCATTTCGCTACACCCACAATAACATCTGCTAAACACGTGTATGTGACCAATAACATTTGATTTGTCCTCCTCAGATGAGGTTATAGCCAAATCTCTCTCTCTCAGTCTTCTTCTCTCTTGATCTGTGGATTGAAAAGCAGGCAAGCAATTCCTTGTGCTAACAGCTGTCCCGGTCTTCTGTGGAGCGAGAATCACACTTTGTAATGGGCCATCATTTTGTCTGCGACTGGTGATGAGACTACTGAAGTATGATGGTGATGGGAGCTATTGGATGCGTCCCAAATGGCAGCCTATTCCCTATTGAGTGCACTTCTTTTGACCAGGACCCATAGGGCTCTGGTCAGTAGTAGTGGACTACATATTGAATAGGCTGTTTTTGGAAACAGACATTATTATTACCCCATACCCAGACTAGATGTCAAGATGTTTGTAACTATTTCTTCACCTCTCACAGTGTTATGTTTTAAAAATGGTTCTTGATTTACATTTTCCCTTGTCAAGTTGTCTTCAGTATTTACTTTCTGAGTTGAGGTGTTGCTAGAAATGTTGGTCCTGTATGTTAGAGTTCAGTTTGGTCACATCGAGACGGTATTGGTATTGACGGTTAGGTTGACTTGAATGGTTTGCACCTTCATGATTGAGTTTACATTGCCTAAGTTGGAGTGTTTTTCCCCCAGAACTTTTCAGTACCAAAAGGTCATTTAAGTTGTATTTAATGAACAGATATTACACAAGTTGAAGATGTATTATTGAACTAATTATTAGTTTTTCTCTGCATTGGATGAACGGAAGCTTTATTTTCATTGAGTGATGATAAGCCAACCAAGCAAGGTATGGCTTCATAACCAGGGAGCTATGTCGTCATACAGGCACATATGAAAAAAAGTTCCCTTTTGATTGGTGCCATTTTTTTTCCATTAAATGCAACAAATTGCCTATCAAACCAGATAATTTCTCATTAACTCATTAATCAAAATGTCCCCTCCCCCACCCTTCTGCCACAGTGAGAACGGCAGTGCGTTGCTACGCTTGTCCTTGTCACATGCACAAGCTTCCCACCTGCACCAGGCAGTAATTTTGAAAGTGATACCACCATAGGTTACTTTGAAATTGCTAGCACATGGAAGGGGGCAACTGCAGTTCGACTCTATCAGTATCAGAACAAATTCAAATCAAGTAAAGAATATTTAGTAGAAATGTATGAATGGAATTAAGGTCGATTCTGAGCGCCTGCCCCATCAAAGGTCTGTGCACAGCCCTGCCTCCATGTATAGTCTGAATTAGTTTCATGAGGGTTGCATAATTCTATAACAAACAACGATAGTGTGTGGTGACATCGCCATCAATTAATATGATGCATATTAGGCCAAATTACATATGCTGACTCTTTGGATCTCAGTCCAGACATCTACGAGAAAAAAAATGTGTATCATCTCTCCGAATGATGTGACTTATAACATACTCTAAGCCTCATCTCTTGCTAATGGTTTTTGACCATCTAGGGAATCCGTCGGTAATTAAATTTTGGCAGGGCTCTACAATGCAGAGAGAGAGGGTATGTATACTTTCATTGGAATACTCTAATCAATCTATAAAGCCATGGGGGTTTCGGTTTAGTGAAGGGTGACGACAAGCATAGAAACCATGGTCCTACTCATTAGGGCAAGCAACAGAAAACATTTTCAAACGCTTTGCAATGGAAAACAAAATTGAACTTTCAATTAATTATGATACAACATGCCCAAAATATACGTTTATATTGCGCCAACCCAGTAACGCTATTTACTAAAACACTCTCACCCTCAAGGTAATAGCCCTAAATAGGCAGTCATTAATTGTAGCCAAATATTTGGAGTTCTTATTAAGTGTTTAAGTGCTCATTGAGATTCATGAGATGGGCCCTGTGTAGCTCAGTTGGTAGAGCATGGCGCTTGCAACGCCAGGGTTGTGGGTTCGATTCCCACAGGGGGCCAGTATGATTTTTATTTAATTTTTTAAATGTATGCACTCACTAACTGTAAGTTGCTCTGGATAAGAGCGTCTGCTAAATGACTAAACTGTAAAAATGTAAATGGTACATCCCATATACACAAAAAGAGCAACTTGCCTGCAGACTTACCTTAATTATAAAAATTCATAAAAGAATGATCTATCTTTCAAGTTACCTTCCAAATACGCATATACATTGTAAAGATGGTATGTTATGATAGTAAAATAAAAACATATTTAAAGACTTGAGTTCAACAAGTATATCTGGGAAACACCTTTTTATCTGCAATTCAAATTTGAATCACGACCTCGTTAATTAAAAAACTTAAGCACACATAATTTTCATCAAATCATTCTGCATTAATTGAGACTCAATACCAGAAAATCATCATCAATCTGAAGTCCTGAGAATCACAGGCTTCCCCCCAAAACCCGTATCTTACCTCTTGCTATTTTTACCCAATGAAAACAGACAATGTGTGCTGGGCAGCTATTCGATGAGGGGGTGCTCCAAACTCCGCACTTTAAGATCAAACATTTTTGAAGATTGCATATATTCATGATAATTGGAAGCTTTTAAGAAGAGGAGGAGAAATACCTCCAATATTATTACAACTATGTCAACTGGGAGAGAGAGAGAGAGAGAGAGAGAGAGAGAGAGAGAGAGAGAGAGAGAGAGAGAGAGAGAGCTTCCCCTAGCATAACCAGAACACTTCCACTGCACCCAATCAGACCATGAATAGACACTGAATACAGTAGACCACCATCATACCATCCCCTGACTTGTTCTGCTGTACAATATGGACCATCATGTAAACTGCTACAGTTCACTGTCACTACCACATAATGACTTCTCAATTGTTCTCCAGTACCAGGCAAATAATCCATGTTTAACATGTAACACCTCCTGTATCCAAAAACATATTTATAATCAATCCATGGACACCAGTAGCAGACTAGAAAGTCACAGTACCTTGAACTGTGTTCAGCAACAACAGATCTAGACAGAATTTTGTTTATTTCTATATACAGTACTTCTCTGTATATTTGTCCTATTTAGAAAGAGCTCATAAAAACTGTACTCATTCCACCAGTGAGTGTCTTGTGGAAGGATAAGGAGTAGATAAGGGGGAGTATGACATGGTGATATAAGGCTGAACGGGGCTTTTCCTCTCTCTCTAGCGTGGGCACAGACGTCACTGCCCTGGGAGAGGGGGATCACAGGATCACAGACTGCTGACTGTCCCACCTGGTTCCTCCAGGTTTCTTTCCTCTTCCCTGCGAAGACACCAGAGAGGTGAGTTCCAGGAGAGTTCCAGGAAATGAGATGGAAATTTGTCACACATGCAGAGGCGCAAGTACACATACACACACACATGCACGCGTGCACAGAGGCACACTCACACACACTATAGTCCCTCTTCAAACACACACACACACACACCGAATCCCTGAGCAGCTGGTGCAGCCGAGAGCTATTTCAATTCCTCTCCACAGAGAGAGACAGAACTCTCTCGACCTCTGTCACTGTCATGCCCAAAGTCTCTCCACATTTTGGCAAACCCTTCACATAACATTAATTGGCCATGTAATGTGATTGATTCTTCAAGGCGATGATGAAGACATTTTGGCGAGCGCTGATGAAAACAACAGCTTTATTCCTTCCCCCAAAACTAAAAAACTAAAAAAAATCACAACTAAGTTAATATGATGCGTATTAGGCCAAATTACATATGCTGACTCTTTGGATCTCAGTCCAGACATCTGTGGAAAAAAATGTTTTGTATCATCTCTCCGAATGATGTGACTTATAACATACTCTAAGCCTCATCTCTTGCTAATGGTTTTTGACCATCTAGGGAATCGGCCGGTAATTAAATTTTGGCAGGGCTCTATAATGCAGAGAGAGAGGGTATGTATGCTATCATTGGAATACTCTAATCAATTTATGAAGCCATGTGGGTATAGGTTTAGTGAAGGGTGACGACAAGCATAGAAACCATGGTCCTATTCATTAGGGCAAGCAACGGAAAACATTTTCAAACGCTTTGCAATGGAAAACGAAAATGAGCATTTTTGATTGGACGAGTCCAGGAAGTACCTCCCCGTTTCAATCTGTTTACATCCATTTGGAATACAGCCCATGTAAAAAGGAATCTGTGACTGATCTCCATTTTACAGCACCCACCAATGGCTTATACTGTATCCTATATGCTTGAGGCTAATGGAAGCTGTGATACATTTTGAGGTGGAATCAAACATTGCGTGTTTAATTAATTCATTAATTTGCTGAATAATGACGAGGATCATTTATTAGTCGTAATTCGTCTACAGCTGCGGGATTAGGAACATCACGCACACTAAACACAGAAAACAGGGACATCCTCAATGAAGTAATATTATCTCTAATCAACAAAGATCATGTTTTTGATTAGCGAACTGAATAATTGATTGCGTCAGTCCAATAAACTACCAAGAAAAATGACTCACCTAGCAAACAATCATCCACTGGTCTTGTAAAACATGTTTCTATGAAGCAATCACAACCCCTTTTAAAACCAATGCCGTCATGCCACCATGTCAAACAAGGATTTTACTGCATCCAATAAAAGCATGACTTGTAAATCATTTCTCACAATCAAAGCTCCAACTATAATTACAAGTGATAATTGTTTTTGGCTCTACAGAGACAGTGAGTGATAGGATGGGACTATATTACGTAAGAAAGAATAACTGTTGACTGAAGATTATATCGATATTTCATAGTGTAATTAACTGAGTCTAATATTATATTACCAGTTTCTACAAAGCTAACACTCAGTCTGGCACTCGAATGAAGTCTAGGACAGACTGAAGCCGTGTCTGAAATGACACCCTATTTCCTATTTCTGGACAAAAGTAGTGCACTATATAGAAACACAACCTGATGAAATCTGTAGGACAAATAAAGTGACTATTTCAAAAGTGAACAGTAATCTACATGCTTGGTGGCAGTGGTGGGATTCAGGCAGGGACATATTATATAGAGTGACCATATTAAACCCATCCGAAATGGCAACCTATTTCCTATTTAGTGCACTATAAAAAGTAGTGTACTACAGTGGGGAGAACAAGTATTTGATACACTGCCGATTTTGCAGGTTTTCCTACTTACAAAGCATGTAGAGGTCTGTAATTTTTATCATAGGTACACTTCAACTGTGAGAGACGGAATCTAAAACAAAAATTCAGAAAATCACATTGTATGATTTTAAGTAATTAATTTGCATTTTATTGCATGACATAAGTATTTGATCACCTACCAACCAGTAAGAATTCCGGCTCTCACAGACCTGTTAGTTTTTCTTTAAGAAGCCCCCCTGTTCTCCACTCATTACCTGTATTAACTGCACCTGTTTGAACTCGTTACCTGTATAAAAGACACCTGTCCACACACTCAATCAAACAGACTCCAACCTCTCCACAATGGCCAAGACCAGAGAGCTGTGTAAGGACATCAGGGATAAAATTGTCCACCTGCACAAGGCTGGGATGGGCTACAGGACAATAGGCAAGCAGCTTGGTGAGAAGGCAACAACTGTTGGCGCAATTATTAGAAAATTGAAGAAGTTCAAGATGACGGTCAATCACCCTCGGTCTGGGGCTCCATGCAAGATCTCACCTTGTGGGGCATCAATGATCATGAGGGAGGTGAGGGATCAGCCCAGAACTACACGGCAGGACCTGGTCAATGACCTGAAGAGAGCTGGGACCACAGTCTCAAAGAAAACCATTAGTAACACACTACGCCGTCATGGATTAAAATCCTGCAGCGCACGCAAGGTCCCCCTGCTCAAGCCAGCGCATGTCCAGGCCCGTCTGAAGTTTGCCAATGACCATCTGGATAATCCAGAGGAGGAATGGGAGAAGGTCATGTGGTCTGATGAGACAAAAATAGAGCTTTTTGGTCTAAACTCCACTTGCCGTGTTTGGAGGAAGAAGAAGGATGAGTACAATCCCAAGAACACCATCCCAACCGTGAAGCATGGAGGTGGAAACATCATTCTTTGGGGATGCTTTTCTGCAAAGGGGACAGGACGACTGCACCATATTGAAGGAAGGATGGATGGGGCCATGTATCACGAGATCTTGGCCAACAACCTCCTTCCCTCAGTAAGAGCATTGAAGATGGGTCGTGGCTGGGTCTTCCAGCATGACAACGACCCGAAACACACAGCCAGGGCAACTAAGGAGTGGCTCCGTAAGAATCATATCAAGGTCCTGGAGTGGCCTAGCCAGTCTCCAGACCTTAACCCAATAGAACATCTTTGGAGGGAGCTGAAAGTCTGTATTGCCCAGCGACAGCCCCGAAACCTGAAGGATCTGGAGAAGGTCTGTATGGAGGAGTGGGCCAAAATCCCTGCTGCAGTGTGTGCAAACCTGGTCAAGATCTACAGGAAATGTATGATCTCTGTAATTGCAAACAAAGGTTTCTGTACCAAATATTAAGTTCTGCTTTTCTGATGTATCAAATACTTATGTCGTGCAATAAAATGCAAATGAATTACTTAAAAATCATACAATGTGATTTTCTGGATTTTTGTTTTAGATTCCGCCTCTCACAGTTGAAGTGTACCTATGATAAAAATTACAGACCTCTACATGCTTTGTAAGTAGGAAAACCTGCAAAATCGGCAGTGTATCAAATACTTGTTCTCCCCACTGTATATATAGAATAGAGTGCCATTGCAGACACAAATTATTTAACACTGAACAGGAAGCTACATGCTATCTTACATTTGGTAGCAGCGGTGTGATCCAGGCTTGGATATATTATGGAGAGACCATATAGGTAGGTGGCCTATATATCAAAAACCAACTGACACCAATGAATCTTCTGAAATGGTGTCGGATGAGATGAGAGGACATGGGGGTGAGGAAGATATAGTACTGTAGCTGTCTAGATGAAGATATAGGATATATAGTACTGTAGCTGTCTAGATGAAGATATAGAAGATATAGTAATGTAGCTGTCTAGATGAAGATATAGGATATATAGTACTGTAGCTGTCTAGATGAAGATATAGGATATATAGTACTGTAGCTGTCTAGATGAAGATATATTATATATAGTACTGTAGCTGTCTAGATGAAGATATAGGATATATAGTACTCTAGCTGTCTAGATGAAGATATAGGATATATAGTACTGTAGCTGTCTAGATGAAGATATAGGATATATAGTACTGTAGCTGTCTAGATGAAGATATAGGATATATAGTACTGTATCTGTCTAGATGAAGATATAGGATATATAGTACTGTAGCTGTCTAGATGAAGATATAGGATATATAGTACTGTAGCTGTCTAGATGAAGATATAGGATATATAGTACTGTAGCTGTCTAGATGACTATATAGTACTGTAGCTGTCTAGATTAAGATATAGGAGATATACAGTAGTACTGTAGGTGTCCCGGTGTCCCTCATGTGATACCAAACCATGTGACTGACAGTGGTTGATGATCATATTGTCAGTTAAACCAGGTGACTGACGGAGTGGTTGATGATCATATTGTCGGTTAAACCAGGTGACTGACGGAGTGGTTGATGATCATATTGTCGGTTAAACCAGGTGACTGACGGAGTGGTTGATGATCCTATCGTCAGTTAAACCAGGTCAGTATGAGAAAACCACCGGTGAATGATTCTGAGAGGACTAGGACTGTGTATGAAAGCACTAAGCAGAGCATATGAGCGGAGTGGAGCGGTGAGAATCTCAGCTCCTCGCTCACGGAGCTGTTCACCCCTCCGCTCCCCCCGCTCAAAGCCACATCAGGCCAGTCCGCTCATTATCGCTCAGCGCTCAATGCAGTTTGCATCGCGCTCCACTCAAATCGCCCCCCGCTCGCTCCAAAAAAGGAAAAAAATCTGCATGTATTTCACTTTTAGCTTAAACCACAGCCTTACCTTATCTCCAAGAGTTTGTTGCTTACAGACTCATCTCGGATTATCCATTCTGTCTTGAAACAGGGATCTAACACTGATGCTAAAATGAGATGTTAATCAGTATAGTATATTCCATAGCGAATTGACACGTTGTTTGCCAATGTTTCTGCAAAAGCAGCGATGCCCATTGGAAGTGCAGCGTGGGTGTCATCGGTGAGCAGGGATTTGATTTATGTGACAGCAGGGAGGATCATCCCCAGGTTCCCCAGCTCCTTCTGCATTTTGTCTGTGAGGTCTGCCAGTGGTGTCAGCACACTGACAAGGTGCGTCAGCTGCCGTACTTGATTCAGGGTGATGTTAGCAACATTAGACTTGAGTTTGTTTTGCCATAACGGGTCTTTTTGGAACAACCGGATGAACGACTGAATCATCCGCAGCTGGCTGCTCCATCGAGTGGCGCAGGCATTTGTGGGGCGGACACCTAATTGGTCGGTTTCCTCTGTGTTCAGGGTGCTCTTGCGTACACTTTTCACCAGGTGCCCGACTTTCACTAGCAGCCTATTAATGTTGTCGTGCTCGATAACGGCGTCTTTGATCACCAGCTGAAGTATGTGAATGGGGCATCTCAGATGTAAATTTGACAAAGTTAAGTACTGATTTATCATAGTTTCTACATTAGAGGTTATCACTTCCACATGGACTTGCGAGGGCGCAGGTGGTCCCTCATCCTCCTCTTCATGTTCTGCGCTGCTGCTGGCATCTGCGGTCACTTCACCCTCCGCCTCCTCTTCAGTGCCAGGGAGGAGGTTAAACGCCTTGATCATGTTGCTGGCACTGTCAGTGACGACCCGAATCACACGTCGTTGCACGTTCCAATATTTTAGTACACTTTCATACTTTTGGTAAATACGATCTGCGGTATGGTGCCCCTGTATGTGCTCACAGCCCAACAAAACCGTGTGCCCCTGGAACGTCCCATCAATGAAACTGGCCACGATGCCAAGGAAGCTGTGCCCTCTTCTACTGGTCCAAATGTCCGCTGACAGAACGAGCCCATCACCATTTTGCAGTAGGTCTTGGCTTCCATCTCTTCCAGGGCATGTGGCATGAGCGTGTCCCGTACGGTGTTGTAGCATGGGGGGGTGTAGCCCGGTTGAGCTGCGCTGGCGAAGTGTTGCATCCCTTCGCGTTCTCCTTTACTCAGCGGTTCATAGTCCATGTAAATCATTTTTAAAAATGCTACATCCAGCTCTCTTTTTCTTTCCCTTGTTATGGTTGGGCCTTTGTGTGCAGTGAAGAAACTTTTGAATTCCTCAACCCTTTTCTCTTGTTGCTGCTGCTGCTCCTCTCGCTCTATAAAATACAAATTAAATTAAACAGATGGATTCTGGGTCAGGCTTGAGCATGCTTCAGACTCGTGGTGTGAGCGAGCGAAATTGGAGTGGGACATAGGGCGACGCTCCGTCCTTTTAAAAATGGCGCTCTGCGCTCTGTCCAAAATCCGCCCGCTCGCGCTCCACGCTCGCTCCCGCTCCACTCCGCTCACATGCTCTGGCACTAAGTAAACAATATAGAGAACAGAGCTCAGACGGTCTAAGTAGCCCACTATATAGGGAATAGTGTGCCATTTCAGGCACACATAGTGCACTACATAGGGAATAGGGTAACATTTAGTACTAGATGATGTACTGCTGTGACAGCTTGGTGTGTGAGGACATGATGGGGACATGGCTTGGTGTGTGTTTAGCGAGCCACACACAGCCACATGTTACCCTCCGTGCCAATCCCCCTCCCCCTGTCCCTATGTCCCTTTGTGCTCGAAGTAGGGTGCACAGAGCACAGCTTCAACTCCAGCGCAGCGCCAGTCTGCATGCCAAAGTGGCACTGGTGCCATTTCAGAGAGCACTGGTGTGTGTGCCATAGCTGGTCAAACACAGAACAGACACAGGACCCACCTCTCCCTGTCCTCCCCTATTCAACCAAATGGCTAAGGGCTGCAACTCAGCCACTCTCACCCTATAAGAGCTGTCACCGGGCACATCACAGTGCACTCCACAGCCAGGGCTAAAAGCCTTGCTTCTGAATAGGGGACCTGCTGTGACAAAAGCACAGGTGCATACTCCAGGGGCTAACAAAAGAATGTCTGTCACCAAGATCGTAGACACTTACTTCTGTATATTCGGTGCTCTATGCTGTGTCTTATCTAAGTGCTGTTGCAGAGAATGTTCCAATTACTGTATGAAACATTCTACACGTTCTCTGACTATTATTCTAACATCATGTAAATGTCACTGAGTGTATAAAACATTAGGAACACCTTCCTAATATTGAGTTGCATCCGCTTTTGCCCTCAGAACAGACTCAATTCGTTGGGTCATGGATTCTACAAGGTATCGAAAGCGTTCACAATGCAGTTGTGTCAAGTTGGCTGGATGTCCTTTGGGTGGTGGACCTTTCCTGATACACACGGGAAACTGGTGAGCATGAAAAACCCAGCAGCGTTGCAGTTCTTGACACACTCAAACTGGTGCGCCTTGCACTTAAATATTTTGTCTTGCCCATTCACCCTCTGAATGGCACACATACACAATCCATGTCTCAATTGTCTCAAGGCTTTAACATCGTTCTTTAACCTGTCTCCTCCCCTTCATCTACACTGATTGAAGTGGATTTAACAAGTGACATCAATAAGGGATTATAGCTTTCACCTGGATTCACCTGGCCAGTCTGTCATGGAAAGAGCAGGTGTTCCTAATGTTTTGTCCACTCAGTCTGTCTCAAATCAAATCAAATCAAATTGTATTTGTCACATGCGCCAAATACAACAGGTGTAGACCTTACAGTGAAATGCTTACTTACAAGCCCTTAACCAACAATGCAGTTTAAACAAAAATAAGTGTTAAACAATAGATAAGTAAAAAAGAAAAGCAGTAAAATAACAGTAAAAAAGCAGTAGCGAGGCTATATACAGGGGGTACCGGTACAGAGTCAATATGCGGGGGCACTGGTTATTCCAGGTAATTGAGGTAATATGTTCATGTAGGTATAGTTAAAGTGACTATGCATAGATAATAAACAGAGAGTAGCAGCAGCGTAAAAGAGGGGGTGGGGGTGGGGGTGACAATGCAAATAGTCCGGGTAGCCATTTGATTAGCTGTTCAAGAGTCTTATGGCTTGGGGGTAGAAGCTGTTAAGAAGCCTTTTGGACCTAGACTTGACCCTCCGGTACCGCTTGCTGTGCAGTAGCAAAGAGAACAGTCTATGACTAGGGTGGCTGGAGTCTTTGACAATTTTTAGGGCAACCTGGTATAGATGTCCTGGATGGCAGGAAGCTTGGCCCCAGTGATGTACTGGGCAGTATGCACTACCCTCTGTAGTGCCTTGCGGTCGGAGGCCGAGCAGTTGCCATACCAGGCAGTGATGCAACCAGTCAAGATGCTCTCGATGGTGCAGCTGTAGAACCTTTTGAGGATCTATGGACCCATGCCAAATCTTTTCAGTCTCCTGAGGGGGAATAGGCTTTGTCGTGCCCTCTTCACGACTGTCTTGGTGTGTTTGGACCATGATAGTTTGTTGGTGATGTGGACACCAAGGAACTTGAAGCTCTGAACCTGTTCCGCTACAGCTCCGTCGATGAGAATGGGGGCCTGCTCTGTCCTTTTTTTCCTGTAGTCCACAATCATCTCCTTTGTCTTGATCACGTTGAGGGAGAGGTTGTTATCCTGGCACCACATGGCCAGGTCGCTGACCTCCTCTATATAGGCTGTCTCATCGTTGTCAGTGATCAGGCCTACCACTGTTGTGTCGTCGGCAAACTTAATGATGGTGTTGGAGTCGTGCCTGGCCATGCAGTCATGGGTGAACAGGGAATACAGGAGGGGACTGAGCACGCACCCCTGAGGGGCCCCCGTGTAGAGGATCAGCGTGGCAGATGTGTTGTTACCTACCCTTACCACCTGGGGGCGGCCCGTCAGGAAGTCCAGGATCCAGTTGCAGAGGGAGGTGTTTAGTCCCAGGGTCCTTAGCTTAGTGATGAGCTTTGAGGGCACTATGGTGTTGAACGCTGAGCTGTAGTCAATGAATAGCATTCTCACGTAGGTGTTCCTTTCGTCCAGGTGGGAAAGGGCAGTGTGGAGTGCAATAGAGATTGCATTATCTGTGGATCTTTTGGGGTGGTATGCAAATTGGAGTGGGTCTAGGGTTTCTGGGATAATGGTGTTGATGTGAGCCATGACCAGCCTTTCAAAGCACTTCATGACTACAGACGTGAGTGCTATGGGCCGGTAGTCATTTAGGCAGGTTACCTTAGTGTTCTTGGGCACAGGGACTATGGTGGTCTGCTTGAAACATGTTGGTATTAGAGACTCAGTCAGGGACAGTTTGAAAATGTCAGTGAAGACACTTGCCAGTTGGTCAGCGCATGCTCGGAGTAAACGTCCTGGTAATCCATCTGGCCCTGCGGCCTTGTGAATGTTGACCTGTTTAAAGGTCTTACTCACATTGGCTACGGACAGCGTGATCACACAGTCTGTCCGGAACAGCTGATGCTCTCATGCATGCTTCAGTGTTGCTTGCCTCTGCGTCATCTGACCACTTCTTTATTGACTGAGTCACTAGTGCTTCCTGCTTTAGTTTTGGCTTGTAAGCAGGAATCAGGATAGAATTATGGTCAGATTTGCCAAATGGAGGGCGTGGTGCTTTAGGCTGATCCATTGCGTTCTGACAGACTGTTTGCATGACAATGTGTTGCATGACTGTAACTGAGGCTGGCTTTCACTCTAAAGCATGTTGTTTGGATGTATTTAAAAAACAACACCTGATGAGTCTCATAATGGGTAAGTTTGACAGTTTTTGGGGGGATATACAGTGTGTGTATCCCAATGACTGTGTGTGTGCACATTCACGTGTTTTGGTGTTTCTGTTCGTATCTCTTTTTTAGTCAGTGCTTTCCATAATTTAATGGTCATTACATTGCTCAACACCACTGCAACAGCTGCACGTCATTAACTAACTCTAGTGCTGTCAGCTTTTACAAATGAAACCACAAGTGATTTTCTGCCCTACGTGACACTGGCTCCTAATGGAACTCTTCATTCCGGTTCAAGAGTTTTCTACTATTGAGTTCCTATTATGACAGGTGTACACTTTATCTGGGCCATGTAGCATATTTTTTTTTTTTCATAAGCTATGGATAAGAGATGATTTGGCATGTCACACAGTGGCAACAGAGTGTGTGTGTGTATGTATGTACAGATGTGGCCACTCACCATGTTATCAATCCAAGCAGCCCACTCTCTCCCTCAATTACAGTGATGTAGTGCAATACAAAACAACAAACACCAACTTCCCTCATTTGTCTCTGTTTTGTTCGTCAGTGTGCCCACACTGAAGAAAAACATTACCCTTTGATAATACACTTACATCGGCAGCATAATTTATCCCTGACATGGCAAAATAATTGAGTAATTCTGATGTAACTCAGCCATAATACAATCAGTGTTTAACTTACTGCGCTTGTGTTTGAATATTAGTCATTTTCCACCTATTGATTCCTTTAAAGTGAATTTGTGCTTCTATTTCATCTTAGGCGCTGCTTGCCAGGCAAAGCCTTCAGGTATTATGGAGTTATGGTAAAGTCACAGTTGAAAGCAACTGTATGCTTTCAAAATAATTGTTGGTTTGAAAATCCAGGTATACAGATTTTTTTTTAGATAACCTGGAATATGGGGACAGTCCAGGAAGGCAATAACGTGGGTTATTGGGACACACCAGGAAGGCGATAACGTGGGTTATGGAGACACAAAAGGAAGGCAATAACGTGGGTTATGGAGACACTCCAGGAACCTTCTTCCATAACCTTCTTCCATACAGCTTCTATCTCAAGGCCATCAGACTGTTAAATAGTCACCAAAGGCCGGCCTCCACCCAGTTCCCTGCCCTGAACTTTAGTCACTGTCACTAGCCGGCTATCACCCGGTTACTCTACTATGCACCTTAGAGGCTATGTACATACAGTGAGGGAAAATCCCCTGCTGATTTTGTACGTTTGCCCACTGACAAAGAGATCAGTCTATAATTTTAATGGTAGGTTTATTTGAACAGTGAGAGACAGAATAACAACAAAAAAATCAAGAAAAAAGCATGTCAAAAATGTTATAAATTGATTAGCATTTTAATGAGGGAAATAAATATTTGACCCCCTCTCAATCAGAAAGATTTCTGCCTCCCAGGTGTCTTTTATACAGGTAACAAACTGAGATTAGGAGCACACTCTTTAAGGGAGTGCTCCTAATCTCAGTTTGTTACCTGTATAAAAGACACCTGTCCACAGAAGCGATCAATCAATCAGCCCAGAACTACAAGGCAGCTGGGACCATAGTCACCAAGAAAACAATTGGTAACACACTATGCCGTGAAGGACTGAAATCCTGCAGCACCCGCAAGGTCCCCCTGCTCAAGAAAGCACATATACATGCCCGTCTGAAGTTTGCCAATAAACATCTGAATGATTCAGAGGAGAACTGGGTGAAGGTGTTGTGGTCAGATGAGACCAAACGGGAGCTCTTTAACATCACCTCAACTCGCCGTGTTTGGAGGCGGAGGAATGCTGCCTATGACCCCAAGAACACCATCCCCACCGTCAAACATGGAGGTGGAAACATTATGCTTTGGGGGTGATTTTCTGCTAAGGGGACAAGACAACTTCACTGCATCAAAGGGACGATGGACGGGGCCATGTACCGTCAAATCTTGGGTGAGAACCTCCTTCCCTCAGCCAGGGTATTGAAAATGGGTCGTGGATGGGTATTCCAGCATGACAATGACCCAAAGCACACGGCCAAGGCAACAAAGGAGTGGCTCAAGAAGAAGCACATTAAGTTCCTGGAGTGGCCTAGCCAGTCTCCAGACCTTAATCCCATAGAAAATCTGTGGAGGGAGCTGAAGGTTCGAGTTGCCAAACGTCAGCCACGAAACCTTAATGACTTGGAGAAGATCTGCAAAGAGGAGTGGGACAAAATCCCTCCTGAGATGTGTGCAAACCTGGTGGCCAACTACAAGAAACGTCTGACCTCTGTGATTGCCAACAAGGGTTTTGCCACCAAGTACTAAGTCATGTTTTGCAGAGGGGTCAAATACTTATTTCCCTCATTAAAATGCAAATCAATTCATAACATTTTTGACATGCGTTTTCCTGGATTTTTTTGTTGTCATTCTGTCTCTCACTGTTCAAATAAACCTACCATTAAAATTATAGACTGATCATTTCTTTGTCAGTGGGCAAACGTACAAAATCAGCAGGGGATCAAATACTTTTTTCCCTCACTATACTCATGGAACACTGGTCACTTTACTACTGTTTTACCCACATCATATGTACACTCTATTCTAGTCAAGGCCAGTCCTATTTAACTGTTTCTGTACATATACTATTCTTCAGATATACTACATATTCTATCCATATATAGTTGAAGTCGGAAGTTTACATACACCTTAGCCAAATACATTTAAACTCTGTTTTTCACAATTCCTGACATTTAATCCTAGTACAAATTCCCTGTCTTAGGTCAGTTAGGATCACCACTTTATTTTAAGAATGTGAAATGTCAGAATAATAGTAGAGAGAATGATTTATTTCATCTTTTATTTCTTTCATCACATTGCCAGTGGGTCAGAAGTGTACCTACACTCAATTAGTATTTGGTAGCATTGCCTTTAAATTGTTTAACTTGGGACAAACGTTTCGGGTAGCCTTCCACAAGCTTCCCACAATAAGTTGGGTGAATTTTGGCCCATTCCTCATGACAGATCTGGTGTAACTGAGTCAGGTTTGTAGGCCTCCTTGCTCGCACACGCTTTTTCAGTTCTGCCCACACATTTTCTATAGGATTGAGGTCAGGGCTTTGTGATGGCCACTCCAATACCTTGACTTTGTTGTCCTTAAGGCATTTTGCCACAACTTTGGAAGTATGCTTGGGGTCATTGTCCATTTGGAAGACCCATTTGCGACCAAGCTTTAACTTCCTGACTGATGTGTTGAGATGTTGCTTCAATATATCCACATAATTTTCCTTCCTCATGATGCCATCTATTTTGTGAAGTGCACCAGTCCCTCCTGCAGCAAAGCACCCCCACAGCATGATGCTGCCACCCCCGTGCTTCACGGTTGGGATGGTGTTCTTTGGCTTGCAAGCTCACCCTTTTTCCTCCAAACATAATGATGGTCATTATGGCCAAACAGTTCTATTTTTGTTTCATCAGACCAGAGGACATTTCTCCAAAAAGTACGATCTTTGTCCCCATGTGCAGTTGCAAACCGTAGTCTGGCTTTTTTTTATAGCGGTTGCTTTTTATAGCTTTTTTATAACCAACTTGCCAAAACTATAGATTGTTAAAAAGAAATTTGTGGAGTGGTTTAAAAAACGAGTTTTAATGACTCCAACCTAAGTGTATGTAAACTTCCGACTTCAACTGTACTGTCTATATAGTCTATACATCCCATCACAAACATACTGTATATACAGTGGGGAGAACAAGTATTTGATACACTGCCGATTTTGCAGGTTTTCCTACTTACAAAGCATGTAGAGGTCTGTAATTTTTATCATAGGTACACTTCAACTGTGAGAGACGGAATCTAAAACAAAAATCCAGAAAATCACATTGTATGATTTTTAAGTAATTAATTTGCATTTTATTGCATGACATAAGTATTTGATACATCAGAAAAGCAGAACTTAATATTTGGTACAGAAACCTTTGTTTGCAATTACAGAGATCATACATTTCCTGTAGGTCTTGACCAGGTTTGCACACACTGCAGCAGGGATTTTGGCCCACTCCTAAATACAGACCTTCTCCAGATCCTTCAGGTTTCGGGGCTGTAGCTGGGCAATACGGACTTTCAGCTCCCTCCAAAGATGTTCTATTGGGTTCAGGTCTGGAGACTGGCTAGGCCACTCCAGGACCTTGAGATGCTTCTTACGGAGTCACTCCTTAGTTGCCCTGGCTGTGTGTTTCGGGTCGTTGTCATGCTGGAAGACCCAGCCACGACCCATCTTCAATGCTCTTACTGATGGAAGGAGGTTGTTTGCCAAGATCTCGCGATACATGGCCCCATCCATCCTCCCCTCAATACGGTGCAGTCATCCTGTCCCCTTTGCAGAAAAGCATCCCCAAATAATGACGTTTCCACCTCCATGCTTCACAGTTGGGATGGTGTTCTTGGGGTTGTACTCATCCTTCTTCTTCCTCCAAACACGGCGAGTGGAGTTTAGACCAAAAAGCTCTATTTTTGTCTCATCAGACCACATGACCTTCTCCCATTCCTCCTCTGGATCATCCAGATGGTCATTGGCAAACTTCAGACGGGCCTGGACATGCGCTGGCTTGAGCAGGGGGACCTTGCGTGCGCTGCAGGATTTTAATCCATGACGGCGTAGTGTGTTACTAATGGTTTTCTTTGAGACTGTGGTCCCAGCTCTCTTCAGGTCATTGACCAGGTCCTGCCGTGTAGTTCTGGGCTGATCCTCACCTTCCTCATGATCATTGATGCCCCACGAGGTGAGATCTTGCATGGAGCCCCAGACCGAGGGTGATTGACCGTCATCTTGAACTTCTTCCATTTTCTAATAATTGCGCCAACAGTTGTTGCCTTCTCAACAAGCTGCTTGCCTATTGTCCTGTAGCCCTTCCCAGCCTTGTGCAGGTCTACAATTTTATCCCTGATGTCCTTACACAGCTCTCTGGTCTTGGCCATTGTGGAGAGGTTGGAGTCTGTTTGATTGAGTGTGTGGACAGGTGTCTTTTATACAGGTAACGAGTTCAAACAGGTGCAGTTAATACAGGTAATGAGTGGAGAACAGGGGGGCTTCTTAAAGAAAAACTAACAGTTCTGTGAGAGCCGGAATTCTTACTTGTTGGTAGGTGATCAAATACTTATGTCATGCAATAAAATGCAAATTAATTAATTAAAAATCATAGAATGTGATTTTCTGGATTTTTGATTTAGATTCCGTCTCTCACAGTTGAAGTGTACCTATGATAAAAATTACAGACCTCTACATGCTTTGTAAGTAGGAAAACCTGCAAAATCGGCAGTGTATCAAATACTTGTTCTCCCCACTGTATATATTTATACTCCAGATTCCGACATTGCTCGTCCTAATATTTCTATATTCCATTATTTTTCTTTTTAGATTAATGTATATTGTTGTGTATTGTTAGATATTACTGCACTGTTGGAGCTAGGAACACACGCATTTCGCTACACCTGCAATAACATTTGCTAAATATGTGTATGCGACTGTGACCAATAACATTTTATTTTATTTGAGGGAACAAGGTAAAGGAGATAAGGGAATATCTCTCAGGCGTTTCTGAGACTCAATTGTCTGCAAATGTATTGTGGATCTGAATGTTCTGAATTGAATTGAAATAGATAAAAGCCTACAGCAGTCATCCGACATTTAAAAGAGGAGTAGGAAGGATAAGACAAATAGCTACTTTGGGATTTCGTCTCTCCCCAGGCAGACAGATGGAGGAAATGGGTATCCAGACTCTGCCCAGCAGGTATAGTGGCAGGTATCACTACCAACTCCCCACCCGCGACACACACACACACACACACACACACACACACACACTAAACCTGCCCAACCATATCACTATCACTACCCCCATGCTAAACCGGCCCAACCATTCTAGACACAACGATAAGCATTCTACAAGTGACATCATTTAGGTTTTATAATGGTGCTGCTATATGGCTTTTGGGAGGTAATTTCACCATGTCACGTATCATCGCAAGGTCAATAGGTTGTTAGTGCTATTTTGGATGTTGCTATAATTCAAATGCATATGTTATCTCACTTCTTCTTCGTATCCACTTTTGAGCCGTATTCGAGGCATCTACACAGCTAAAACAAAAATGTCACCTCTTCTTTATGGGGTCTTATTGACGTTCTACAATTCACTGATTATTTTAAGGATCACTTGAATTCTGCTGTATATCCATCACACTAGAATACCTTGGCAGAGGATGATTCTGCCCCAGGGATTGAGATAATTCATTCTATATGTGGTACGATAAAATGTGAATGTCAATAACGTCTGCCTCCATTGTGAAATTATGTTTGGCATTTTGTTTTTGTTTTTCAGAAGAAAGGAAGGTTTCCATGGCAAACTACTGGATTTTTCTCTTTTCTTTTCATAACAAAAGAACATATATTATTCCTCTCCTGGATGAATACCTACCTTCCATCCTTATTTTCTCTGCTTCAAAGACAATATCATTTGTTCCCCTGCAATTAGCTTTTAAAAGGCGTTTCTCAGACGCTATTGACTCATTGGTTTATCTTTTCACAATAGAGATGGAGTAGGAAACACAAATAAGAGTCATTATCACCGGTGTGCTCTTTACCATGCTCTCCATTTTCCTACAAGCAATTTGTCTGTGTTTGCTGCCATCTCTTCCCAAGATTGAATGTTACATTTAGTGCCCGTCTCGGCCACCCTAGCAGTCTGACAAATGAAGCCAATAGGCGGTTTGTGAGACATCTAGTGCAACAGTTATTGAAGTTAATAACTTATAATTTGCGTATAGATAAGGCATTCTTAGGCAGACTAAATGTTTAGCATATAAATTACATTAGTACTTTTTTCTTCTGAAAGGCTGAAATGAATTGAACTGAAAAAGTCTAACAAATCTCTGTGGAAGGGGGTTTGAAAAGTTTAGGAGTGCTCTCAGAATTGTATAATTGTAAAGATGTCAGGATGTTTGTTCCGGGCACAATGGCTGTCTGCAATTACCCTAACCACTTTGGCCTCAGTGTTGATCCATACCCTCTACAGTGCCTTGCAAAAGTATTCAATCCCCTTGGCGTTTTTCCTATTTTGTTGCATTCCAACCTGTAATTTAAATGGATTTTTATTTGGATTTCATTTAATGGACATACGCAAAATAGTCCAAATTGGTGAAGTGAAATGAAAAAAATAACTTATAAAAAAAATACAAATAAAAAAAATAACGTAAAAGTGGTGCGTGCATATGTATTCACCCCCTTTGCTATGAAGCCCCTAAATAAGATCTGGTGCAACCAATTACCTTCAGAAGTCACATATTTAGTTAAATAAAGTCCACCTGTGTACAATCACATGATTGTCACATGATCTGTCACATGATCTCAATATACAGTGGGGAGAACAAGTATTTGATACACTGCCGATTTTGCAGGTTTTCCTACTTACAAAGCATGTAGAGGTCTGTACATTTTTATCATAGGTACATTTCAACTGTGAGAGATGGAATCTAAAACAAAAATCCAGAAAAGCACATTGTATGATTTGTAAGTAATTAATTTGCATTTTATTGCATGACATAAGTATTTGATCAACTACCAACCAGTAAGAATTCCGGCTCTCACAGACCTGTTAGTTTTTATTTAAGAAGCCCTCCTGTTCTCCACTCATTGCCTGTATTAACTGCACCTGTTTGAACTCGTTACCTGTATAAAAGACACCTGTCCAAACACTCAATCAAACAGACTCCAACCTCTCCACAATGGCCAAGACCAGAGAGCTGTGTAAGGACATCAGGGATAAAATTGTAGTCCTGCACAAGGCTGGGATGGGCTATAGGACAATAGGCAAGCAGCTTGGTGAGAAGGCAACAACTGTTGGCGCAATTATTAGAAAATGGAAGAAGTTCAAGATGACGGTCAATCACTCTCGGTCTGGGCTCCATGCAAGATCTCACCTCGTGGGGCATCAATGATCATGAGGAAGGTAAGGGATCAGCCCAGAACTACACGGCAGGACCTGGTCAATGACCTGAAGAGAGCTGGGACCACAGTCTCAAAGAAAAGCATTAGTAACACACTACGCCGTTATGGATTAAAATCCTGCAGCGCACGCAAGGTCCCCCTGCTCAAGCCAGCGCATGTCCAGGCCCGTCTGAAGTTTGCCAATGACCATCTGGATGATCCAGAGGAGGAATGGGAGAAGGTCATGTGGTCTGATGAGACAAAAATAGAGCTTTTTGGTCTAAACTCCACTCGCCGTGTTTGGAGGAAGAATGGTCAAAGGGGACAGGACGACTGCACCGTATTGAGGGGAGGATGGATGGGGCCATGTATCGCGAGATCTTGGCCAACAACCTCCTTCCCTCAGTAAGAGCATTGAAGATGGGTCGTGGCTGGGTCTTCCAGCATGAAAACGACCCGAAACACACAGCCAGGGCAACTAAGGAGTGGCTCCGTAAGAAGCATCTCAAGGTCCTGGAGTGGCCTAGCCAGTCTCCAGACCTTAACCCAATAGAAAATCTTTGGAGGGAGCTGAAAGTCCGTATTGCCCAGCGACAGCCCCGAAACCTGAAGGATCTGGAGAAGGTCTGTATGGAGGAGTGGGCCAAAATCCTTGCTGCAGTGTGTGCAAACCTGGTCAAGACCTACAGAAAACGTATGATCTCTGTAATTGCAAACAAAGGTTTCTGTACCAAATTTTAAGTTCTGCTTTTCTGATGTATCAAATACTTATGTCATGCAATAAATTGCAAATTAATTACTTAAAAATCATACAATGTGATTTTCTGGATTTTTGTTTTAGATTCCGTCTCTCACAGTTGAAGTGTACCTATGATAAAAATTACAGACCTCTACATGCTTTGTAAGTAGGAAAACCTGCAAAATCGGCAATGTATCAAATACTTGTTCTCCCCACTGTATATACACCTGTTCTGAAAGGCCCCAGAGTCTGCAACACCACTAAGCAAGGGGCACCACCAATCAAGCGGCACCATGAAGATCAAGGAGCTCTCCAAACAGGTCAGGGACAAAGTTGTGGAGAAGTACAGATCAGGGTTGGGTTATAAAAAAATATCTGAAACTTTGAACATCCCACGGAGCAATTGAAAGAATATGGCACCACAACAAACCTGCCAAGAGAGGGCCGCCCTCCAAAACTCACGGAGCAGGCAAGGAGGGCATTAATCAGAGAGGCAACAAAGAGACCAAAGATAAACCTGAAGGAGCTGCAAAGCTCCACAGTGGAGATTGGAGTATCTGTCCATAGGATCACTTTAGCTGTACACTCCACAGAGCTGGGCTTAACGGAAGAGTGGCCGGAAAAAAGCCATTGCTTAAAGAAAAAAATAAGCAAACACGTTTGGTGTTCGCCAAAAGCCATGTGGGAGACTCCCCAAACATATGGAATAAGGTACTCTGGTCAGATGAGACTAAAATTGAGCTTTTTGGCCATCAAGGAAAATGCAAACCCAACATCTCTCATCACCCCGAGAACACCCTCTCCACAGTGAAGCATGGTGGTGGCAGCATAATGCTGTGGGGATGTTTTTCATCGGCAGGGACTGGGAAACTGGTCAGCATTGAAGGAATGATGGATGGCGCTAAATACAGTGAAATTCTTGAGGGAAACCTGTTTCAGTCTTCCAGAGATTTGAGACTGGGACGGATGTTCACCTTCCAGCAGGACAATGACCCTAAGCATACTGCTGAAGCAACACTCAAGTGGTTTAAGGGGAAACATTGAAATGTCTTGGAATGGCCTAGTCAAATCAAATCAAATGTTATTTGTCACATGCTGTCACGGATTCTGCCGAGGCTGCTCCTCCTCCTTGCTCGGGCAGGCTTCGGCATTCGTCGTCCCCGGAGTACTAGCTACTGCCGTTCGATGTTATCGGTGTTTGTTTAGTTTTGTCTGTATTGTTTACACCTGTTTGTCATTATGTTAATTGTTTCCCTTATAATTACCCCTGTCTCTCATCTGTACTTTGTGTGTGATTGTTTTCCCCTTCACGGTTGTCTATTTTGTGAGCGGGTTATTTCCTCCCTGCGTGGAGTTATTTTCTGTGTCCTTTTGGATCCTTTTCGTATTAAAAGTACGTATCCGAGAGTTCTGTGTCCTGCCCCTGACTTCGTTTACCGCATCTCACAGACAGTCGTGACAGAATCACACACCTTACCATGGAGTCAGCAGGAGCGACGGCACCGACTGGATCACTCGAGGAGCGCGTCCTACAACAGGCAGCGATGCTCCAAAGTCTTGGTGCCGCTATGGATAATGAACACTTTGGGACGAACACTTTGGAACGATGGGAGAGAGGAGGTTTGCCCACACCTCCTCCAACGATACCACCACCATCGGCTACTCCTATCGTCTCACATCCGGAGTCCAGTGGGATTCGGCTCTCGCTCCCGAGGGCTTATGATGGCACCGCAGCCGGGTGTCAGGGTTTCCTGCTCCAGGTGTTACTTTACCTGGCAACCATTCACCCGGCACCCTCGGGATACGAGAGCGTGTCCGCCCTCATCTCCTGTCTGTCCGGCAAGGCACTGGAGTGGGCCAACGCCGAGTGGGGAGGGATAGACGCCGCTACTGTGAACTATGCGGAGTTCACCCGCCACTTCAGGGCAGTGTTCGATCATCCCCCGGAGGGGAAGGCGGCGGGTGAGCGTCTATTACACCTCAGACAGGGGAGGAGGAGCGCGCAGGAATTCGCACTGGACTTCCAGACACTGGCTGCCAATTCGGGATGGAATGAGAGGGCCCTCATCGACCACTACAGATGCAGCCTGAGGGAGGACGTTCGTCGAGAGCTGGCCTGCAGGGACACCACCCTTCGATCAGCTGGTGGACATGTCGATTTGCTTGGATACCCTGTTGGCTACCCAGCACCTCCGAGCCGAGCCCTATGGAGCTCGGGGGTGCTGGTAGTAGGGAGGCCAGGAGGAAGGCTGTCCCCTGCACCAACTGTGGCCGCCGAGGACACACGGCGGTTCGGTGCTGGGGAGGGTCTCCTCGGATTCGAGGCAGCAGGCGGCGCACTGATGAGTCATTCCCGGTGAGTAAGGTCCCAACTCACCCAGAGCTCTTCTTACTCCCAGCATAAGGCGCTAGTCGATTCAGGCGCAGCTGGGAATTTTATCGATCGCCATTTCTCATATAAGTTAGGGATCCCTATATTACCAGTCGATGTGCCCTTCCCTATCCATGCCCTAGATAGCCGGCCTTTGGGGTTGGGATTGATTAGGGAGGTCACAGCGCCACTGAAGATGAAAACGCAGAAGGGTCATGAGGAGACTATACAGTTGTATTTAATTGACTCTCCTGCGTTTCCAGTGGTGTTGGGACTTCCCTGGTTAATATCTCATGACCCCAACATTTCATGGCAACAGAGGGCTCTCAAGGGATGGTCTGATCAGTGTGTGGGGCGGTGTGTAGGTGTTTCCGTAGGGGCAACGACGGTGTAGAGTCCGAACCAAATGCCCACAATGCACATTCCTCCTGAGTATGCCGATTTGGCAAGCACCTTCTGTAAGAAGAAGGCGACTCAATTACCACCTCATCGACAGAGGGATTGTGCGATAGACCTCCAGGTTAGTGCGGCGCTCCCTCGCAGCCATGTGTATCCTCTGTCTCAGGAGGAGACGGCTGCTATGGAGACATACGTCGCCGAATCCTTGAGACAGGGATACATATGGCCTTCCACTTCTCCTGCGTCCTCAAGTTTCTTTTTTGTGAAGAAGAAGGATGGGGGTTTACGCCCGTGTATTGATTACCGTGGTCTCAATCAGATCACTATTAAATACAGCTATCCTCTCCCTCTGATTGCTAGTATGACGGAGTCATTACACGGGGCGCGCTTCTTCACAAAATTGGATCTCAGGAGCGCTCACAACCTGGTGCACATTCGGGAGGGAGATGAGTGGAAAACAGCCTTCAGTACCACCTCGGGTCACTATGAGTACCTCGTCATGCTATACGGTCTAATGAATGCTCCTTCAGTCTTCCAATCATTTGTAGACAAGATTTTCCGGGATTTCCATGGACAGGGGGTAGTGGTGTATATTGATGACATTCTGATATACTCCGCTACACGTACCGAGCATGTGTCCCTGGTACGTCGGGTGCTGGGTAGACTGTTGGAGCATGATCTGTATGTGAAGGCAGAGAAATGTCTGTTTTTCCAGGAGTCCATCTCCTTCCTGGGACACCCGGTTGTCTGCGTCAGGGGTGGAGATGGAGATTGACCGCGTTTCAGCCGTGCGTAATTGGCAGACTCCAACTACAGTAAAGGAGGTGCAGCGGTTTTTGGGTTTTGCCAATTACTACCGGAGGTTTATCCGGGGTTTTGGACAGGTAGCGGCTCCCATTACCTCCCTGCTAAAGGGGAGCCCGGTGCGTTTGCAGTGGTCGGCTGAGGCGGACAGGGCGTTTAGTCATTTGAAGGACCTGTTGAACCTCAGCTCCGGTGCTGGCACATCCGGATCCCTCTTTGGCGTTCCAAGTCGAGGTGGATGCGTCCGAGGCGGGGATCGGTGCTATACTGTCTCAGCGCTCGGGCACGCCTCCAAAACTCTGCCCCTGTGCTTTCTATTCTAAGAAACTCAGTCCGGCGGAGCGCAATTATGACGTGGGGGACAGGGAGCTGCTAGCTGTGGTCCAGGCCCTGAAGGTGTGGAGACATTGGCTTGAGGGGGCTAACCACCCTTTTCTCATTCTGACTGACCATCGTAACCTGGAGTACATCCGGGCAGCGAAGAGACTGAACCCTCGTCAGGCTAGGTGGGCCATGTTTCTGGCCCGGTTTGTCTTTAAGATCACGTATAACCCGGGTCACAGAACGTTAAGGCAGACGCCCTGTCCCGACGATATGACACAGAGGAGAGGTCTATTGAGCCCACTCCCATACTACCGGAGTCTTGTCTCCTGGCACCGGTGGTGTGGGAGGTCGACACGGAAATCGAGCGGGCATTGCGTACTGACCCTTCTCCCACAGAGTGTCCAGAGGGACGGAGGTACGTGCCGCTCGAGGTCCATGACCGACTGATTTATTGGGCTCACACATCACCCTCCTCTGGTCATCCTGGTATTGGTCCGACGGTGCACTGTCTTAGCGGGAAGTACTGGTGGCCCACCTTAGCTAAGGACGTGAGAGTTTACGTTTCTTCCTGCTCGGTGTGCGCCCAGT
Organism: Coregonus clupeaformis; assembly: GCF_020615455.1. NCBI lineage: Eukaryota > Metazoa > Chordata > Actinopteri > Salmoniformes > Salmonidae > Coregonus > Coregonus clupeaformis. The sequence continues at coordinate 41,519 of NW_025533634.1, forward strand.
GTAAGGCGCCTAGACACCTGCCCAGGGGGAAGTTACAACCTCTCCCTGTTCCACAACGGCCGTGGTCTCACCTGTCGGTGGATTTTGTCACGGACCTTCCCCACTCCCAGGGGAATACCACGATCTTGGTCGTTGTGGATCGGTTTTCTAAGGCCTGCCGTCTCATCCCTATGCCAGGTCTTCCTACAGCCCTACAAACGGCCGAAGCCCTGTTTACTCACGTTTTCCGGCACTACGGGGTGCCTGAGGATATAGTGTCTGATCGGGGTCCCCAGTTCACCTCTAGAGTGTGGAGGGCGTTTATGGAACGTTTGGGGGTCTCGATCAGCCTTACCTCAGGTTTTCACCCTGAGAGTAATGGGCAGGTGGAGAGAGTAAACCAAGATGTGGGTAGGTTTCTGAGGTCCTACTGCCAGGACCGGCAGGAGGAGTGGTCGGGGGATATTCCCTGGGCAGAGATAGCCCAAAACTCACTCCGCCACTCCTCCACTAATCTCACTCCTTTCCAGTGTGTGTTGGGATATCAGCCGGTTCTGGCACCCTGGCATCAGAGCCAGATCGAGGCTCCTGCGGTGGATGAATGGTTTCGGCGCTTGGAGGAGACATGGAACGCTGCGCACGTCCACCTGCAGCGGGCCATCAGACGGCAAAAGGTGAGCGCCGATCGCCACCGCAGTGAGGGTCCGGTTTATGCACCGGGAGATCGGGTCTGGCTCTCGACCAGAAACCTGCCCCTTCACCTGCCCTACCGGAAGCTGGGCCGGCGGTTTGTGGGGCCATTTAAAGTCCTGAGGAGATTGAACGAGGTATGTTATAGGTTACAGCTGTCTGTTAATTATCACATTAACCCTTCGTTCCATGTGTCTCTCCTCAGGCCGGTGGTAGCTGGTCCACTCCAGGAGAATGAGGTACGAGAGGCCCCTCCGCCCCCACTAGACATCGAAGGGGCTCCGGCGTACTCAGTCAGTTCCATCGTGGATTCGAGGCGTCGGATGGGGGGTTTACAGTATCTCGTGGAGTGGGAGGGGTACGGTCCGGAGGAACGGTGCTGGGTCCCTTGGAGGGACATCCTAGATCCCTCCCTGTTGACAGAGTTCCACCGGAGTCACCCAACTCGCCCTGCTCCGCATCCTCCAGGCCGTCCCTGAGTTCGGGGTCGGCGCACGGCTGGAGCCGCGCGTCAAGGGGGGGGGGTACTGTCACGGATTCTGCCGAGGCTGCTCCTCCTCCTTGCTCGGGCAGGCTTCGGCGTTCGTCGTCCCCGGAGTACTAGCTAATGCCGTTCGATGTTATCGGTGTTTGTTTAGTTTTGTCTGTATTGTTTACACCTGTTCGTCATTATGTTAATTGTTTCCCTTATAATTACCCCTGTCTCTCATCTGTACTTTGTGTGTGATTGTATTCCCCTTCACGGTTGTCTATTTTGTGAGCAGGTTATTTCCTCCCTGCGTGGAGTTATTTTCTGTGTCCTTTTGGATCCTTTTCGTATTAAAAGTACGTATCCGAGAGTTCTGTGTCCTGCGCCTGACTTCGTTTACCGCATCTCACAGACAGTCGTGACACATGCGCCGAATACAACAGGTGTAGACATTTCCGTGAAATGCTTGCTTACAGCCCTTAACCAACAATACATTAGTTTTTTAATAAAAAAGTAAAATAAAACAACAACAACAAAAAAGTGTTGAGAAAAAAATTAGCAGGAGTAAAATAAATTAACAGTAGGGAGGCTATATACAGGGGGGTACCGGTGCAGAGTCAATGTGCGGGGACACCGGCTAGTTGAGGTAGTTGTGGTAATATGTACATGTGGGTAGAGTTAAAGTGACTATGCATAAATAATTAACAGAGTAGCAGCAGCGTAAAAAGATGTGGTGGGGGTGGGGGGGCAGTGCAAGTAGTCCGGGTAGCCATGATTAGCTGTTCAGGAGTCTTATGGCTTGGGGGTAGAAGCTGTTGAGAAGCCTTTTGGACCTAGACTTGCCGCTCTGGTACAGCTTGCCGTGCGGTAGCAGAGAGAACAGTCTATGACTAGGGTGGCTGGAGTCTTTGACAATTTTGAGGGCCTTCCTCTGACACCGCCTGGTATAAAGGTCCTGGATGGCAGGAAGCTTGGCCCCAGGGATGTACTGGGCCGTACGCACTACCCTCTGTAGTGCCTTGCGGTCGGAGGCCGAGCAGTTGCCATAGCAGGCGGTGATGCAACCAGTCAGGATGCTCTCGATGGTGAAGCTGTATAACTTTTTGAGGATCTGAGGACCCATGCCAAATCTTTTCAGTCTCCTGAGGGGGAATAGGCTTTGTCGTGCCCTCTTCACGACTGTCTTGGTGTGTTTGGACCATGATAGTTCGTTGGTGATGTGGTCGCCAAGGAACTTGAAGCTCTCAACCTGTTCCACTACAGCCCCGTCGATGAGAATGGGGGCGTGCTCAGTCAATGCCCAGACCTCAATTCAATTGAGAATCTGTGGTATGACTTAAAGATTGCTGTACACCAGCGGAACCCATCCAACTTGAAGGAGCTGGAGCAGTTTTCCCTTGAAGAATGGGCAAAAATCCCAGTTGCTAGATGTGCCAAGCTTATAGAGACATACCCCAAGAGACTTGCAGCTGTAACTGCTGCAAAAGGTGGCTCTACAAAGTATTGACTTTGGGGGGTGAATAGTTATGCACGCTCAAGTGTTCTGTTTTAGTATCTTCAAAGTGGTAGGCATGTTGTGTAAATGAAATGATACAACCCCCCAAAAAATCAATTTTAATTCCAGGTTGTAAGGCAACAAAATAGGAAAAATGGCAAGGGGGGTGAATACTTTCGCAAGCCACTGGTGAATCAGACAAATGTGTTTCCTGAAGATTTCAAAGCAATATACATCAATACACACCATATCATAGCTCATAAAAACCAACCAGCATCTGTATACAAGCTCAACATATAAGGAACCCCTACTTTACACTAAAATATTCCCCTAGAGCTATTTAAATATCACTCACAAGTTAATATTTCTATCAAGGCCATTTCCTTCTATATTTAGCCCAAACATATGTGTGTTAAATACCCAAATACCTCTGGTGCTTATTAGGCTTTTTACCGGAGGTCCTGCTACAGGAATTGCCCTGCTTATAAAGAGCTTGGATGGGTTAGCATTGATAAGTAGCTCATCAGAGACTGCTGGGATAAGCCTTGTTAATACCCTATGAGTTAAATGTCACACTGTTAAAGCAGACTGCTATTTTACATGCTGCCAAGGACGGAAGGAATTACCAACAATGTAATACATTTTCAAATGACTACGTAAAATGGGGTTCTGTCATAAAAAATTGCAGCGTGGTATGAATGCGAGTTATGTTAATTCTGCTGTGAAGGAATATCAAATCAAATCAAATCAAATGTTATTTGTCACATACACGTGTTTAGCAGATGTTATAGCGGGTGTAGCGAAATGCTTGTGCTCCTAGCTCTGACAGTGCAGTAATATATAACCATTTCAAAACATATACCCAATACACACAAAACTAGTAAGGAATGGGATTTAAGAATATATACATATATGGACAAGCAATGACAGAGCGGCATGGACTAAGATACAGTAGAATATTATAGAATAGAATGCAGTATATACACATGAGATGAGTAGTGCAAGATATGTAAACATTATTAAAGTGGCCAGTGATTTCAATAGGCAGCAGCAGCCTCTAATGTGCTAGTGATGGCTATTTATCAGTCTGATGGCCTTGAGATAGAAGCTGTTTTTCATTCTCTCGGTCCCAGCTTTGATGCACCTGTACTGACCTCGCCTTCTGGATGATAGCGGGGTGAACAGGCAGTGGCTCGGGTGGTTGATGTCCTTGATGATCTTTTTGGCCTTCCTGTGACATCGGGTGTTGTATGTGTCTTGGAGGGCGGGTAGTTTTCCCCCGGTAATGCGTTCGACAGACCGCACCACCCTCTGGAGAGCCCTGCGGTTGTGGGCGGTGCAGTTGCCGTACCAGGCGGTGATACAGCCCAACAGGATGCTCTCAATTGTGCATCTGTAAAATGTTGTGAGGGTTTTAGGTGCTAAGCCGAATTTCTTCAGCCTCCTGAGGTTGAAGAGGCTCTGTTGCGCCTTCTTCACCACACTGTCTGCGTGGGTGGACCATTTCTGGACCAAACTTGAAGCTTTCCACCTTCTCCACTGCGGTCCCGTCGACATGGATAGGGGGGTGCACCCTCTGCTGTTTCCTGAAGTCCACGATTATCTCCTTTGTTTTGTTGATGTTGAGTGAGAGGTTATTTTCCTGGCACCACACTCCCAGAGCCCTCACCTCCTCCCTGTAGGCGGACTCGTCATTGTTGGTAATCAAGCCTTCTACTGTGTTGTCTGCAAACTTGATGATTGAGTTGGAGGCGTGCTTGGCCATGCAGTCGTGGGTGAACAGGGAGTACCGGAGGGGGCTGAGCACGCACCCTTGTGGAGCCCCAGTGTTGAGGATCAACGAAGTGGAGATGTTGTTTCCTACCTTCACCACCTGGGGGCGGCCCGTCGGGAGGTCCAGGACCCAGTTGCACAGGGCGGGGTTCAGACCCAGGGCCTCGAGCTTAATGATGAGCTTGGAGGGTACTATGGTGTTGAATGCTGAGCTATAGTCAATGAACAGCATTCTTACATAGGTATTCCTCTTGTCCAGATCGGCTAGGGCAGTGTGCAGTGTGATGGCGATTGCATCGTCTGTGGATCTATTGGGGCGGTAAGCAAATTGAAGTGGGTCTAGGGTGACAGGTAAGGTACAGTGAGGGAAAAAAGTATTTGATCCCCTGCTGATTTTGTACGTTTGCCCACTGACAAAGAAATGATCAGTCTATAATTTTTATGGTAGGTTTATTTGAACAGTGAGAGACAGAATAACAACAAAAAAATCCAGAAAAACGCATGTCAAAAATGTTATAAATTGATTTGCATTTTAATGAGGGAAATAAGTATTTGACCCCTCTGCAAAACATGACTTAGTACTTGGTGGTAAAACCCTTGTTGGCAATCACAGAGGTCAGACGTTTCTTGTAGTTGGCCACCAGGTTTGCACACATCTCAGGAGGGATTTTGTCCCACTCCTCTTTGCAGATCTTCTCCAAGTCATTAATGTTTCAAGGCTGACGTTTGGCAACTCGAACCTTCAGCTCCCTCCACAGATTTTCTATGGGATTAAGGTCTGGAGACTGGCTAGGCCACTCCAGGACCTTAATGTGCTTCTTCTTGAGCCACTCCTTTGTTACCTTGGCTGTGTGTTTTGGGTCATTGTCATGCTGGAATACCCATCCACGACCCATTTTCAATGCCCTGGCTGAGGAAAGGAGGTTCTCACCCAAGATTTGACGGTACATGGCCCCGTCCATCGTCCCTTTGATGCGGTGAAGTTGTCCTGTCCCCTTAGCAGAAAAACACCCCCAAAGTATAATGTTTCCACCTCCATGTTTGACGGTGGGGATGGTGTTCTTGGGGTCATAGGCAGCATTCCTCCTCCTCCAAACACGGCGAGTTGAGTTGATGCCAAAGAGCTCCATTTTGGTCTCATCTGACCATAACACTTTCACCCAGTTCTCCTCTGAATCATTCAGATGTTCATTGGCAAACTTCAGACAGGCATGTATATGTGCTTTCTTGAGCAGGGGGACCTTGCGGGCGCTGCAGGATTTCAGTCCTTCATGGCGTAGTGTGTTACCAATTGTTTTCTTGGTGACTATGGTCCCAGCTGCCTTGAAATCATTGACAAGATCCTCCCGTGTAGTTCTGGGCTGATTCCTCACCGTTCTCATGATCATTGCAACTCCACGAGGTGAGATCTTGCATGGAGCCCCAGGCCGAGGGAGATTGACAGTTATTTTGGGTTTCTTCCATTTGCGAATAATCGCATCAACTGTTGTCACCTTCTCACCAAGCTGCTTGGCGATGGTCTTGTAGCCCATTCCAGCCTTGTGTAGGTCTACAATCTTGTCCCTGACATCCTTGGAGAGCTCTTTGGTCTTGGCTATGGTGGAGAGTTTGGAATCTGATTGATTGATTGCTTCTGTGGACAAGTGTCTTTTATACAGGTAACAAGCTGAGATTAGGAGCACTCCCTTTAAGAGTGTGCTCCTAATCTCAGCTCGTTACCTGTATAAAAGACACCTGGGAGCCAGAAATCTTTCTGATTGAGAGGGGGTCAAATACTTATTTCCCTCATTAAAATGCAAATCAATTTATAACATTTTTGACATGCGTTTTTCTGGATTTTTTTGTTGTTATTCTGTCTCTCACTTTTCAAATAAACCTACCATAAAAATTATAGACTGATCATTTCTTTGTCAGTGGGCAAACGTACAAAATCAGCAGGGGATCAAATACTTTTTTCCTTCACTGTAGAAGTGATATGATCCTTGACTAGTCTCTCAAAGCACTCCATGATGACAGAGGTGAGTGCTACAGGGCGATAGTCATTTAGTACAGTTACCTTTGCTTTCTTGGGTACAGGAACAATGGTGGCCATCTTGAAGCATGTGGGAACAGCAGACTGGGAAAGGGAGAGATTGAATGTGTCCATAAACACACCAGCCAGCTGGTCTGCGCATGCTCTGAGGACGCGGCTAGGGATGCCATTTTCTTTTTGTAGTCCGTGATTGTCTGTAGACCCTGCACATACGTCTCGTGTCTGAGCCGTTGAATTGCGACTCCACTTTGTCTCTATACTGATGTTTTGCCAGTTTAATTGCCTTGCGGAGTGAGTAGCTACACTGTTTTGTATTCTGCCATATTCCCAGTCACTAGCCATGGTTCAATGCGGTGGTTCGTGCTTTTAGATTTGCGTGAATGCTGCCGTTTTAATAGTCACAGTGGGCACAACATCACCTATACTCTTCCTGATAAAATCAGTCACTGTTTCAGTGTATTCGTCTAAATTATTTTCGGAAGCTACCCGGAACATATCCCAGTCCGCGTGATCAAAACAATCTTGAAGCGTGGATTCCGATTGGTCAGACCAGAGTTGAATAGTCCTTAGCACGGGTACTTCCTGTTTGAGTTTCTGCCTATAGGAAGGGAGAAGCAAAATGGAGTCGTGGTCAGATTTGCCAAAAGGAGGGCGGGGGAGGGCCTTATAACCATCCCGGGAGTTTGAATAGCAATGGTCGAGGATTTTAGTAGCGCGAGTACAACAGTCGATATGTTGATAGAATTTCGGCAGCCTAGTCCTCAAATTTGCTTTGTTAAAATCCCCGGCTACAATAAATGCAGCCTCAGGATTTGTGGTTTCCAGTTTGCATAAAGTCCAGTCAAGTTCTTTGAGGGCCGTCGTGGCATCGGCTTGAGGGGGGATATACACGGCCGTGACTATAACCGAAGAAAATTATCTTGGGAGATAATATGGTCTACATTTGATTGTGAGATATTCTAGGTTGGGTGAACAGAAGGACTTGAGTTCCTGTATGTTACTACAATTACACCATGGCTCGTTAATCATGAATCACACACCTCCGCACTTCTGCGCGATGAACTGAGAACCCATCTGGCTGGAACGATTTCGACAGAATATCCCAAGAGAGCCATGTTTCCGTGAAACAGAGTATGTTACAGGCCTTGATGTCTTTCTGGAAAGAAATCCTTGCCCGTAGTTCGTCAACCTTGTTAACCAAAGGTTGAACATTAGCGAGTAGAATACTTGGAAGAGGTGGGTGGTGTGCACGTCTCCTAAGTTGAACCAGCAGGTCGCTCTGAGTGCCTCTCCTCCGCCGGCGATGTTTTGGGTCAGCCGCTGGAATCAGTTCAGTTGCCCTGGGGAGAGCAAACAAAGGATCTGCTTCGGGAAAGTCGTATTCCTGGTCGTAATGCTGGTGAGTTAACGCCGCTCTGATATCCAATAGTTTTTCCCGGCTGTATGTAATGATGCAAAACACTTTCTGAGCTAATAATGTAAAAAATAATACATAAAAAAAACTAAATACTGCAAAGTTTCCTAAGAGCTAGTCGCGAGGCCGCCATCTTCGTCAGCGCCAGGATCACGTTCATGGTTAAGCGCAGTAACTTAGCCCGGTAGGAAATTTGTGATCCTACGTTGGTAATGTGTAAAGTACGATATCATCTGTGTTTTATCGGTAAATAACATGGCACATATGAATGGTTATGTTCTCTCAAACCATGTAGATGAAGTGTAATAAAATATGAAATAAACATAGGGCCAAGAACACAACCTTGCGAAACTTGACTTTGATTCAGAAACAGCAGATTGTGCAGGCACTGAGACCGTAGTTATCAATACAAGCTTTGGTGTTGAATATAGCTCTTCCATTTGCCTTGTCCTTCAACTTTGCAAGTTTGTATCAAACTGATTCGAAGTTTCACTGAAAAAATATATATTCATACATTAGTTATGGATGTCTGCACCATATATATATGGATTCCCTATTTGCAGTGAGGTGTCTCTCATACATCACAACTTTTGATTGCATTCACCCCTTTTCTGTCCATTGTTTTGGTTTATCCATGGCAACACAGTGACCTACCACTGCCAAGGAAAAGCAGGTCAGAACAGTATGAATGCCGGAGAGCCTTGCCGGATGAAACCAATTTGAGATGGCTGCCTTTTCCGGGCTCTCAGAATAACAAACTGTCACTTCTAATGGGTACATAGAATGTTCTGAAAAACTGAATATTACTTTCCACATCGAATCTGTACTGTTTATGAAGGACTTCAGTTCACCAGAATAAGTGCAAAATATGTGTTCATCAAGGTAGAAAGGGTCTCCACATTTTCTACAAGGCACCTCAAAGCACTTGAATTAACATGTAATTATTCAATATCACTGGTATTTTGGAAAGATCTATTTGATTATCTAATTGGAGAGTTGCCCGTTAGTGGTGCCTTTGAAGTGGTAGAGAGTCAGTCCTGGAGGAGGCTTTTTCTAACTCTCAAAGAGGCCATTAATATGATCCAAATTCCAAATCTCAACACCTCAATTTGGTCATATCAGCAATAAAAAGGGCCCTAAACTGCACAATTACCTAATATGAATTAGTTTATTTTCCTTCTAAGACATGCTGAGAGAGTGAGGGAGAGGGAGAGGGTCTAAGAAAAAGGAACAAAAGTAGAGAGGGGTAAAAAGGAGAGAGCGGGAAGGAGAGAGCGAGGGAGGTAGAATGGGAGGGAAGGAGAGAGAGAGGGAGGTAGAATGGGAGGGAAGGAAAGAGTGAGGGAGGTAGAACGGGAGGGAAGGAGAGAGAGAGGGAGGTAGAACAGGAGGGAAGGAGAGAGAGAGGGAGGTAGAACGGGAGGGAAGGAGAGAGAGAGGGAGGTAGAACGGGAGGGAAGGAGAGAGAGAGGGAGGTAGAACGGGAGGGAAGGAGAGAGAGAGGGGGGTAGAAGGGGAGGGAAGGAGAGAGAGAGGGAGGTAGAACGGGAGGGAAGGAGAGAGAGAAGGAGGTAGAACGGGAGGGAAGGAGAGAGAGAGAGGGAGGTAGAACGGGAGGGGAAGGAGAGAGAGAGGGAGGTAGAACGGGAGGGAAGGAGAAAGAGAGGGAGGTAGAACGGGAGGGAAGGAGAGAGAGAGGGAGGTAGAACGGGAGGGAAGGAGAGAGAGAGGGAGGTAGAACGGGAGGGAAGGAGAGAGAGAGGGAGGTAGAACGGGTGGGAAGGAGAGAGAGAGGGGGTAGAACGGGAGGGAAGGAGAGAGAGAGGGAGGTAGAACAGGAGGGAAGGAGAGAGAGAGGTAGAACGGGAGGGAAGGAGAGAGAGAGGGGGGTAGAACGGGAGGGAAGGAGAGAGAGAGGGGGTAGAACAGGAGGGAAGGAGAGAGAAAGGGAGGTGGAACGGGAGGGAAGGAGCGAGAGAGGGATGTAGAACGGGAGGGAAGGAGAGAGAGAGGGAGGTAGAACGGGAGGGAAGGAGAGAGAGAGGGGGGTAGAATGGGAGGAGAGAGAGAGGGAGGTAGAACGGGAGGGAAGGAGAGAGAGAGGGGGGTAGAACGGGAGGGAAGGAGAGAGAGGGAGGTAGAATGGGAGGGAAGGAGAGAGAGAGGGAGGTAGAACGGGAGGGAAGGAGAGAGAGAGGGAGGTAGAACGGGAGGGAAGGAGAGAGAGAGGGAGGTAGAACAGGAGGGAAGGAGAGAGAGAGGGAGGTAGAACGGGAGGGAAGGAGAGAGAGAGGGAGGTAGAACGGGAGGGGAAAAAAGATGAGCAAAGCATCTTGGATTTGACAGGTGGACTGATCTGCTTCAGGGCACAATCGGGGGAGAGGACATATAAACATGCACCACGGAGCAGGCACAAGGTCAGGTGAGGTTTGAGCAAGCCAATTTTACCCATAATATCAATAAATCAATAAAGACAGTAGACAATCGAACCGTTGCTTCAGCAGAACAAGGAAAAAACACACAGCTCTGTGGCCATTAGGCAATCACACTAGATTTGAAGGGAAGGGAGGGGAGGGAAGGAAAGGAGGGGTATCAAAGTGGACCACAAAAGGCTAAGATGGTAAGCACACACACTCAACCTACCAGGGTAGTTACAGACAGTACAGGAATGAAATCATCAACATGTATTGATCATATCTTCACTAAAGCTGCAGAGATTTTTTTGAAAGCGGTATCCAAATCCATTGGATGTAGTGATCACAATATAGTAGCCATATCTAGGAAAACCAAAGTTTCAAAGGCTGGGCCTAATATTGTGTATAAGAGGTCATACAATAAGTTTTGTAGTGATTCCTATGTTGTTTATGTAAGGAATATGGTGTGTAATGAGGAGCAGACACTGCACTTGACACATTTATGAAATTGCTTATTCCAGTTACTAATAAGCATGCACCCATTAAAAAAATGACTGTAAAAACTGCTAAATCCCCGTGGATTGATGAGGAGTTGAAAAATTGTATAGTTGAGAGGGATGAGGCAATAGGAATGGCAAATAAGGCTGGCTGCACAACTGATTGGCAAACGTATTGAGAAATTGAGAAATCATGTGACTAAACTGGATATAAAGAAGAAGAAACTACACTATGAAACAAAGATAAATGACAAAGAATGATAGTAAAAAGCTTTGGAGTACCTTAAATAAGATTTTGGGGAAAAAGGCAAACTCAGCTCCATCATTCATTGAATCAGATGGCTCATTCATCACAAAACCAACTGATATTGCCAACTACTTTAATGATTTTTCCATTGGCAAGATTAGCAAATTTAGGCATGACATGCCAGCAACAACTGCTGACTACACATCCAAGTATATCTGACCAAATTATGAAAGACAGGCATTGTCATTTTGAATTCCGTAAAGTGAGTGTGGAAGAGGTGAAACAATTATTGTTGTCTATCAACAATGACAAGCCACCGGGGACTGACAACTTGGATGGAAATTACTGAGGATAGTGGACAATATTGCCACTCCTATTTGCCATATTTTCAATTTAAGTGTACTAGAATGTGTATGTCCCCAGGCTTGGAGGGACGCAGAAGTAATTCAAATAAAAAATAAGCTTAGAAAAAAAGGTCCCAAAATAGATATTCGGCTGTCCCCAAAGGAGAACCCTTTTAGGTTCCAGGTAGAACCCTTTTTGGATCCATGTAGAATCCTTTTGCGTTCCTTGTAGAACCCTCTGTTGATAGGGTTCGACATGAAACCCAAAAGGGTTCTACCTGGAACCAAAAATAGTTATTCAAAGGGTTCTCCTATGGGGACAGCCGAAGAACCCTTTTAGGTTCTAGATAGCACCTTTTTTTCTAAGAGTGCAGGGTACCTTTTTAGAGTATACATGCTGTTACCATCAAAGCTTAACGTACTGGGAAGAACACAACCTGGAACTCACATATGTCTGCGTCTGTCGCTCTGACTCTTTCTCTCTTTCTCTGTGACATAACCTGATAACCTTGTGATGTAGGTTATTATTTCAACAGTCTACAATAATACAAACTATCATAGGTAACTGTTCTGTCAATGGTCTTATCTTCCCCTTTGTGGTTGGTCATTATACTGTCCAAACAGAACTATCATCACTCTCTAAATGGTTATTGAGTTCTCAAATAGGCATAGCTTAATTGACTAATCGTGATTGGTTAAGGCTCCTTGAAATGCATTTGGCTTGCCTACTTGCCAAGATAATATCTTCATTAACACCTACTTAATATGCTTATTCTACCTATAGAGTCACTCTATAGTAATAGCTTTATGTCCCCTGTCTAGTGACTTGGTTACTGCGCCACTTAGGAATACCAGGCCCCCCATCTCATTCCCCAAGAGTGAACTAAATCCCCACGGATGGCCAAGTCTAAAAGACCAGACAAAGAGCAGCGGGCATCGCTTCAAAACAGCGCCTCAATTGTTCTGTCCTAAAATGTATTCCCCATCGGAGCCAAGAGCCAAGCTACCGGCCAGTTTCCCTCCCCAAACTGGAGGGGCGAGGAAACTGGGGGTGCTCATGGCTCCAACTCCAAACCTGCCAGTGGTGGTAATGAGGCGACCCGGGAACGGTGGTCCTATTTCCACAGCTACTGTATTAGCGCTCTGAAAGGTTAGCCCAGAGCCCAATTAATTTGACTAGTTAAAAAGGTCAGTGCACTTTGTAAAGGGCTAGGGAGCCAACACGCTAGCGACTTGCGTATCTACGACAAGCTCATTACGTAAGCATCATCATGCTTCATTATAAAGTGGCGAACGTTGTTTAAACATGATTGCAGGGGCTGGGGATCTGAGAAAGGTAGTGGTTGTTGGAGCCAAAAGGCAAACTAGAAGAGTGGTTAGTGGCATAGTTTGGCAGCTTTATTATCTGCAAATGGAGCAAAGGTGCCATCTTTATTTGGCTGGAATAATCTGGTACAACTCCTCCTTTGTCTGTTCAACTAACAATGTGCAGTCTGAGGAACTGAAGAATATGTAGCAGTGCAAAGATTGAATGGTTAAAGAAAGAACACTTGCAATGAATAAAGTGAATGGTAACAGACATAGCTATGGGGGTAAACAGATATATCCTGATCAATGCCAGTTAAAAACTGCAAAGGTGGAGATAGCTATATTTCAAGATATGTTTGCGCTACTTTCGAGGCAGTTTTAGAACTATGCTCAAAGTGTATTTGGGTAGAACACATTGTACAGTATGTTATGCCTTTGGAAAAAAGAAACCAAACCAAGCAAACAGCATAGCCCACTCCATTAGCACATTACACTAACAATCATCTCCAACACATTTACACATCCAACCCATTGCTCTTGTGTAACAAACAAATTAGCGATGGATGTGTTATTTAATGAAGTCATTAACTCATTTGTTTCTCGATGCTTCTGAAATTCTGAGATGAGTCATTAGCGGAACAAAACACGTACCATTCTATTCATACTAGAGTAGTTCTTAAGAGACCGGGGTACTATAACAAAGGTAGTCCGACACCTCCACTTTCCTTTTACTCCCCCCTTCTAAATTATTCTCTTTAAATTAACCACCTGGAGAGAGTCAGTGGGGGTAGGGCAGATCAAAGGGCATAGCCTGGGATAATTAAGATCTGATCCTCTTGCTCCCCTTTGAAAACCAATCTATCACTTTAGAAAACTAAGAATATTGCACTTTTTTCTTAAGGTGTTGACTTAATGAGTGAAGTGTGTGGTGTAGCGAGGATACTTTAAAACAAACCATCACTAATCATGTTTGAACACATATTGAACATATTGTTACGATATCTGTCATATCCCTACTGCATAGCATCCCAAATGTCCTCATCTATTCAAATGAAACTCCCAGCATCAGCTACCCACTTCAACTTGACCTGGAACGTCCAAGGTCTTGATTGACAAGTTAAGTATTCATTCTGTTCAGCCTTCCGGTGTAACTAGCGTGACAAAAAAAGACCTTCGGTGTTCCTTCTGTGAGGACACACATTCCAAACAGAGTAAAAAAGGGATCAGAGCAGCAATCCAACCTAGTTAATTACAGCTGTCACCGGTGGAGAGCAAGGTGGACAGGCATATGGCAGAGCCAGACAGAACTAAACACACCTCGCCGCGGCGATAATTAAGAGAAGCTGCTTAGCTTCGGAGAGAGGGAATGGGACGGTATTATCATGACGATAGAGACAAGTGAGAGAAGAAAAGGAATTAAGAGGATGGGTAGTGGACAGTGGAAGGAAGGACAGGTGCTGATGAGCAGAAGAAGAAGGGGTAAAGTTGAGTGTCTCTTTGAATACTTATTATCAGTCTTGGGCTTTGTTCCAATATCCAACATCCACAATAGCATACCACTTGAAGAAGAAGAATGTCATATTCCTGCCTCTCAGCATTGCATTAATTCAAACCCCCTGTGTATGTGGTTCTGCTTATCAGCATTGTGGGGATGCAAGGTGAACTTATTCTGATGTCTTTCCTAACTCCTCTTGGGAATGTGCTTAGAGCCAAACTTCACAGAGCAGAATACAGAATCAAAGGCCTAGGGATCAATAGGTTTCTATCGTTTGAATGTTTGTGTCAATATCAATATCTATCATAGCGTAGTCACTGCATTCTTTACGGGTGGCATAGGAGGTACAGTATGCAAATCAAAATGGAGGCACATTTCAGCATTGGACCTAGAGAGCTGAGCTGGCTGCACATTCCCATTAATATTTATACTTTAATATGAATATCAATGGTTTTCTTAACTGCATTCCTCTTTATTTCTCTACTCCTAACTTGTTTTCCCAGAGCTGGCCACAGTTTACTGATCTCTTCTCAGTGATCCATACCACACACACATACACACACACACACACACATACACACACACAGGCAGGCACGGATACACACACACATGCGCACCCCCCTCCTTCTCTCCGAACACCAAGTAATGTTCTTCTCCTCCCTCTCTCCAAATGGGACCTTTAAGATATATTGGCCTCTGAAATGTTTGGATGATGAAAATGGAAATTCCCATTCAAAAGGTTCTGGAAGCGTCTTCCATCCTCACAGTGACTACAGCTTTAATCTTTCTCTAAGTCTCCAGACCTCCCACTAGTTGAAATTGCTGCCTGCATTTAAACAGAAGAGCATCCATTTACAGTTGAGCTTGGAGGAAAAGGAATACAGGAATTCAAATTGCTCCTTGCATCAGGTTAAAAGCATCCATTTATGAGTTCGGAGATGGAATACGCAGCTAGATTTGCTTTGAAGAGTGCTTAGGTGAAAGCAACAGAGTCTGTTTGTGGTTGGAATCGGTTGTTTACCATTCCCCCGGCTTTCATACCTGACCTACCAAAGCCAGAGAGACAGTGAGAGAGAGAGAGAGAGAACTCTCCACAGGTCATAAACACGCTTTGCCCATCAGGACGTCTTTTTTTTTTTTTTTAAGCGTATCTTTTCTCTCTCTCGTTCTTTTCCCCTCTCTCTCTATCTCTTTGTTTCTAGGGGGGAGATGGGATAAAAGGTGTGTCATGTCCTGTTCGCCGAGCAACTAACCATTGTGAAGAGGTTCTCCACTCCGTAACTGCATGGTATAAATAATTCAACAAACACTGGAATAAGACACCGTTTGTTTACTTATATCTTTAAGTTAGGGGAGAAGGGAGAAGTTGTACATGAAGAGACTCACACAAGGTGATATCTCTGCTTGGGAGATAAACACAGCACTTTTAAGCACTGGGAAAGAGAATGTGGAGAGAACTTTGCAAGGCAGGACACCCCCCATTTTGTTATGAAAAAAGGAATTGTGGTGTTGTTGTTCAGGCCTTTCTTTGCATTATGGGTATTGTAAGGAGGACCGTTGCGGTGGATCAGTGAGGAGGCCGACTGGAGGTAAAGTGCTCACCAAATGCAGGTGCATTTATTAACGAGTGCCAGATTTTCAGGATTCACATGATAAATGAACACTATTTACAAATATATACAAAATGTACAAATTAAAAGGCTATGTATATATGGCTCAAAGTATTGTCTTTCAAGGCCTTTAGCTCTGGCCTGGCATAACTGTCTCTCCTCCCTGTCAAATGCCAAATCACAGCTTCTTATAGCCTTGCAGGAAACGACCTGACAGGAAACATGACTGATCAACCAATCAACAATGACATGGTTTCAATAAGGCAATAAATCACAATTAACACGTTAAGGAAATACCATCGGAATTCCCATAAACGTACACATTTCAATAATAGTGTGAACCCTTGTCAAAAGGACATGAAATGAAACCATACAAACTTTCCCCGACACAGGATAGAATTGCTTGTCTCAAAACCAATCGGTTTGACAGCTGACCTCCCAAACCAGGAAGCGCCAGAACCCTCGCCAAACAGTGAGTACTATTAATAATGATTTATTAAACCTTTACAATGAACAGGCATACACTTCACGATTAATGCGAAACATCTTTACATTGTCAATAATGATAAATAGGTTGCGGGAAACCTCTAACAGACAACTGCCTGGTTTTGTTAGGCCTGAGACGATGTCGCAAACCGTGCCAATATATCCTCCAAACACCGGCTTCAAGGGCATTTTCACTTTTATATAATGGGTTAACAACATATTCAAATAATACAAATCTAGGGTTGCTACACAAGCCGGCTGGTCGTTCGTTCTATCGGTTCGGTTGCCAGAGACGCGACCCAGTCTTTAAGTCTTTTTGTTCTGGATCTATGGATGCAACCCAGTCGTTCATTCTAAATGTTCTATTGCCATACTGGCTGGCAACGTTTTTATCCCTTGCTTTCTAGCTAGCCAACTACAGCTAACCTACAGTCACGTCAAACAGTGCAGCCAGAATCACAGCAAAGTAGCTGCATTTGCATTTGTTTAAGCTGTTTTCTAGTGACATTTATTTGGATACATCCATAGCAATGAGTTAATGATGCGCGATTTCACCTGGCATAGAAAATCAGGACACTGTTGTTCAGAGGAGCTAGCCAACAACACAGCTAACACAATCAATTCAAACTGAAGATGGAAAGACCGCAAACTAGCTGTAATTCGTTTGACCTGTTTTCTATTGACATTTCTTTGTGTACATCCATTAAAAAAAAAATCGACTGGCTGAGAAAAGCTGCCTGCCTGTCTGTCTCATCCCGACTCCCAACCCCTACACTTTCATTACTTTGGAACAGCTGGAGATCGAATTTGAATATTGAAACAATGTTGCAAATGTCAGAGAGACAGACAGCAAGGTTTATACAAATCTCTGCTATTGAAAACCAATTGCTAGACTAAAAGAAATGGGAAATAATGTCTAAGTGCTTTTTACAGTGGAGATCAAGTTTATAAATTGTCTGGCTGGGCTGACGAGACAGTGGATTGCGCAGTGAGATGGAACAGAGTAAATAGGCATTTCAACGTCATAGCTTTAGCCGGTGGTAACTTGTGGAATAGACACCAGATGGACACCAGTTGTAACCATTCAGCGTTCAGGATTAGACTCACCCATTGTATAAAATCAAATAAGAAGGCGTCGGACATAACTGAATAAATAAATCAACATTACAAACAATTTTATAAACGACTTGAGTCCTTTCTTATAAGTGACGGGTGTAGCCTACAGCTTCGTATCTTCTGTTTGTTCGATTGTGTCTTTACTATGTAGTTAGTTGGTTAGTTTAAATTTAATTTTTATATTTGCCTTTATTATTTTCTGCTAACCCTACCACCCTTCCCCTAATTGGAGTAAATTAATGAACAATAACACTTAGGCTTCTACTTCCAACTTATAAACACTATATACATTTTATGGACACAATCTATTTAAATACAATAGTTATATTTTGTTTGTTTTTAGTCCTGTCCTTCCTCTACCTCTCCCATCTATTTTTGATGTCCATCCAGTTTGATTTCTATTTGACATATATTTTTAACTGTGCTGTTTCACAAAAGTTCTGAACCTATATACTTTTTACAGACACAGTATATTTTACATTAGTTATTAGTCCCACCCTTCAGCTCCATTCAACTCCTCCCATCTATCTCTTAACACCATCCATATTGGATTTATTTTTGCCATATATTTTTCAACGGTGCTGTGATGCTTCACAAAAGTTCTGAACCTTTCTATTCTCATAGTTTCTACATATTGTAAATTAAAGATAAACATTTTTGCTAAAAGTATTATTATATTATTGATTGATTGACTATGACTTTTCAAATCACCCAGCATTGCTATAAACCATGTGCCATGGAATTGGTACATCGAAAATCTCTTCCCAACTATTTTGCAATCTATAGGGCACAGCTGTCAATATTTTGGTCCTTAAATGAAACTGGTATATTTTTTTATTCATCACAATTTTCTTTAACCAATTTTGGTCTTTAATGCAGGGCCGACAGACAAGTTCCTTACTTTTTCCCCCTTCCACTTGCCTCTTCCATTTTTACGGTAATGCTGCAATTAGTTGGTTGTAATTTTGGGTAGACATTTCCATATATATTTGTAGCTGCATGTGTGACATAACTCCACCAGCCCTATTTATGATATATATTCTTTTTAATATTTTTTTTATTTTATTTTTTTAATCAATTTGTATATTTGAGTTTAACCACAATATTTGTTGTATTATTTGTTCTGTCTGTTCTGGTGGATTAAACTGAATTTGCAACCAACTTCCTATTGCTTCCTATTGCTTAGGTAGCTTAGTGGGTAAGAGCGTTGTGCCAGTAACCGAAAGGTCGCTGGTTCTAATCCCCGAGCCGACTAGGTGAATAATCTGTCGATGTGCCCTTAAGCAAGGCACTTAACCCTAATTGCTCATGTAAGTCGCTCTGGATAAGAGCGTCTGCTAAATGACAAAAAAAATAAAAATAACTATATTTTAGAGATTATTTCATTTTCAAATAACCGAAAGTGAGAGGTTGTAATCTGAATAAAGGGAAAAAGGCCATTCTTGAACATTGGGTGAGACATTCTTACTAATTTGCTAGAGAACCAGTTCGGATTTAAGTATAACTTTTGGATTACTGACGCCTTTAGTGACATATTTAATAATTTCTGCCCTCCAAATTCATATTCATTATATATATAGGCCTTTTAATTTTGTCTGGCTTGCCATTCCAAATAAAATGGATAGTTTTTTCCTCATATAATAAAAAAAAAAACAGGTTGTTAGGTGTAGGCAAGACCATAAGCAAATAGGTAAACTGGGATATGACTAAAGAGTTAATCAGGGTGATTTTTCCACAAATAGACAGGTATTTTCCTTTCCATGGTAGCAAGATTGTATCTATTTTTGCTAACTTTCTATAAAAATGTATTTGAGTGAGATAATTTATTTATTTTGGGATATGTATACCGAGTATGTCCACATCCCTGTCAGACCATTTTATTGGTAAACCACACGGTAATGTAAAAGTTGTATTTTTTAGTTATCCAATACGTAATATAGTACACTTATCATAATTTGGTTTTAATCCAGAGAGGTTAGAAAATATATCTAGATCCTATATGAGGCTGTGGAGGGATCCAAATTGTTGATTTAAAACAAAACATGAATCATCAACGTACAATTACACCTTTGTTTTTAAGCCCTGGATTTCTAACCCCTTAATATTATTGTTGGATCTGATTTTAACAACTAACATTTCGATGGCAATAATAAATAAATATGCCTATAGTGGACAACCTTGTTTTACTCATCTTGACAGTTTAAAACTTTCTGAGAAGTAGCCATTATTTATTATTTTACACATAGGGTTACTATACATCACTTTAACCCATTTTATAAGAGATTCTCCAAAATTGAAATATTCCAGGCATTTATATATAAACTCCAGACGTACTTTATCAAAGCCTTTTCAAGTCAGCTATGAATACCAGGCCTGGTTTCCCAGATTTTTCATAGTGTTCTATTGTTTCCAGTCCTTGTCTTACATTATCTCCAATGTATCGTCCATGTAAAAAACCTGTCTGTTTAGGATTAATAATATCTGACAAAACATGTTTAATTCTATGCGCTATGCATTTTGCTAGAATTTTTGCATCACAACACTGAAGTGTAAGAGGCCTCCAATTTTTTGTATGGACTGGATCTTTATATTTACCACTTGGATCCTGTTTCAGTAATAATGAAATCAGACCTTCTTGTTTATATAGGAGTAGTTATAACATGCTAATAACGGTCCTCTGAGTATATCAAAAAAGGTTTGGTATACCTCCACTGGTATGCCATCCAACCCTGGAGTTTTCCCGGACTTAAAGGCTTTAATTGCATCACTTAGTTCCTTCCTTCCCTCCCTCCCTCCCTCCTTCCCTCCTTCCTTCCTTCCTTCCTTCCTTCCTACCTTCCTTCCTTCCTTCCTTCCTTCCTTCCTTCCTTCCTTCCTTCCTTCCTTCCTTCCTTCCTTCCTTCCTTCCTTCCTTCCTTCCTTCCTTCCTTCCTTCCTTCCTTCCTTCCTTCCCCTTCCTTCCTTCCTTCCTTCCTTCCTTTCTTTGTTTGTCATTTTAGTCTAGAGAGATGTTCATTTGTGTTCCCTAACTTTTTTCCAGAGAAAAGCAGGAGAATCTTGATGAAAAACGAATGATGTACAATGCAATGTAGGTCAACTTGACATTTGAATGGCTTTTGGAGATTGGAATTTCTTCTGGAGATTGGTCTGTTTATTGGCCATCTAAGGGCACCTAACAGTTGCATTCTATAGAGTAGGCCTACTGTGAATGTGAATTCCAAGAAATGTAAGAGCCCTCAAATTATTGGAAGCAATTGCAAGTGTGTTGTGAATGTGCCATTCACCCTCAGCACAGCAGGACCGGAAGCAACCATTTTGCTTAAGGACTTTGCATTCACTAAATAACAAATAAATGTGCCATTGTCTATCATTGTCCCTATTGACAAGGCAGTGAACTCCCTCGCTCATCCTTTACCTCAACATTATGATTCACTACTGAACCTTTCACAAACCACAGCTCAGACTAAGCAATTAGACATAATAGTTCACATTGCAAGGATAGTCTATACATTAGTTTCACCCTCTTCCAAGTATGCTCAAATGCTTTTCATAGGCACAAGCAGCACTTTCAACAACCTACCTCAAAAGGAAACTTAGATGTCTTGTTCTCTCCTGAGTTTACTGCACAGTTTAGTCATTTAGCAGACGCTCTTATCCAGAGCGACTTACAGTAGTGAGTGCATACATTTTCATATTTGTTCATACTGGTCTCCCGTGGGAATGTTGTTATGTAAGGGAGGGGAAATGGAATGGATTGGGGTACAAACCTGCCATTGGCAAGTACACCTGCGAAGGAGACGAGATTCTGAGTCGGCTTTTAGGAGAACCAAACAGCAATCTTCACTGTCAGTCTGTATATAGGATTAATGCGAAAATCAATAGTCCTGCTATTCACTTGACTGTCCTCTTTTATGGGAGAAAGAAACCTAATTTAAGAGCTTTAATTATTATATTACTTTGACAAAGTTTGGAAATGCTCACACACGTTTTATCGCCACCGCCAACATGGCTCAAAATCATTGTTATGATCTTTTGAGACAGATACTGTAATTCCCACGGTAACGATCCGGTTGACAGTGTCTTTAATAGGTTATTTGGAGGGTGTGTGCTGAGGCAAGGGAAGATGACACCAAATGGCAACTTTTAACAGTAATGCTTAATGTGGTTTGTAAAATATTTTTAGGGTTGTATTAGTGTTTCCCAATAATTACAGTTCAGACATTTCAGAGGCTTCCTCAGTAACATACTGTAGAAAAGAGTTTGCACTAAGAAATATAATGCAGGAGCAACCTGCAGAGAGAACTAGTATAAACAATTAGTGTAATGCATACTGTAATGCAAGAGATTATATACAGAACATCCACAGGTAGAGCTGGGCTACTAACCCGCATATGGTTGCGTTTGATTATGAGCGTATATAACACATAATGTACTCTATGTTGATCTAAGTCTCATTATCAGACTAAAAAGATAAATTACAGTCACATTTTGAGGGACTCTTTATCAAAACCTGACCTTTTACAACAACAGGCCATGCAGTCAACCCAAATGAGCCTCTTTCAAATGTCACATTCATGTTGTCTTGAAACACTCTGGATACCAAAGGCTTTGGGTTTATGTACTGTGTATCAGCATGTGGTTATTGATCCAATGGGACCTCATACAATTACAGTGGTCTGTTTGGTGACACGTTGAATGCACTTGCTTTATGTTTCATGTTTAATGGTTGTCTCTTTACGAGGCTTGGTCAGTAAGTAATACCATTGCAGACCTGTGATGTTGACTGTCTTTATTGGGTACAGTCTCAGGGGACTATGGTGATGCCATTTATTTGTATGGGTGTTGTCAGTGTATGGACAGTGGTCTGAGCGTAAAAATGTTTGCTAGTGCACAGGTTTTGAGTGTAGTACAGTGACTAATACCACATTACCTTTCAAATACTTGTGCTTGGCCTAATGAATAATACACCAGTGTGGGCACATAACTACCCAGCAAACCTGGAACATTCCCAGAACATTAGCTAAGATGCCTATTAAGTTCCAGTTATAGTGTTTTGGGATCTTATCTCTTGTCATATTCCCACAATGTTCCCACAAGCTAAAGAAATGTTTTAGGAACTTTTGAAGAACATAAAAAAATATATAGTCTGGGAATGTTGTTGTACCATCAGGTGAAGTTGTTTTGCACCCTAAAAGAAACGTTGTTTAATCATCTGCACAACTGGACAGTTTATATTTTGTGATGTCCCATATTGTTCCCACCAGACTGTTCCCACAACCTAATGAAACATTCTGGGAATCTTTAAAGAACAGACTAAATGTGTTCTGGGATTGTTCTTGCAACATCAGGCAAAAGTTTTATATACAATAAACATTGTATAATCATCAGCAAGACTGGACAGTTTTTGTGTTATGAGAACATTTGCCGCAACCTAACAAATGTTCTGGGAACTTTCACAGAACCAATTTTGATTTGCTGGGTATAGCCAAATCAAATGAAAGACATGAATGTGCATATTGAGGACTGCTTTCTTTATTCAGCTGCGGGAAAATTAATATCCACATCAAAGTTCTCTGCCTTTTCTAACACTCACAATCAAAGAGCGTCAGAAATTGAACTTTTCTTGGATTCCTTTTGAAATAGTGAGAACAAATGCATATAAGTATTGAGCTTTTATAATGAGAGTATATCCTTGTTGTTTATAGTCTTTTAAGGGTTCAAGGGTTATACTGTAGGTATTTTTTACCAATCCATTCAGAACTCTTGCATCATGTCATCTCAGAACCGCAGTTCAATTGGAACTCTTTGGCTTTCAAACCGCTACAGTACGCTGCTGTTTTGCTGGAAGCTCCACCAGTAGCCAACTCACATATTTTATCACGTTCAGCTTCAGGGTTCGCAGGCAATACCAGGAAAATTTAATTTCACTAATGACGAAAGGTGGAGCCATTGACCCCCGCATCAATTACCGTACAAATAAGAAGCCAGAAGACATATATCATCCATAGAATGCTGCTCCTTATTGTCTATAGGCTATGATCAGGAACAAGAGGGTAAGGCTTACAACAGAAGGCCTATTAAAGGACCAGCTGGGTTCATATCACATGTTTGCATACCAACATAGATTCACCGGTATTATCTTACAAAACCGTTAAGTTCAATGTCAATAGATTTTGGAAGGATTGGAAGGATTAATAACTTCAGCTACATTAGACAGCCATGGTATAACTGATGGACGGGTGGCGATGTGACACGAAATACGGATTTATACTCCATTTCATTAAAATCTCATTAAAGCCATGATCATTCCTACCATAATTCCATCATTCTATACAGTTGCCTCTGTAAATGTTGATATATTGATCATTCCTTAGAAGCCTTGGTCCCATTCCATCACATAGCCCTTGAAAACTATAGGGTTGTGTCCCAAATGGCTCCCTATTCTGATACTTCCCTTGTCTAAAGTAGTGCACTATGAAGGGAATATGGTGCCATTTGGGAGGCACACTAGGCCTATGGCAGAGGTTTAACGGGAGATTAGCAAGAAGAATAAACGGCTAAATGTCATTTATCCATCCCCAGGAACAGTTCAATCACTTGGCCTGCATCCCAAATGGCACCCTATTCCCTATATAGTGCACTACACTCTTAGAAGTAAATGTGCCTGGTAGACATTTTTGGTTTGTCACACCGGCGGAACCTTTGCAGTTGAAAATTTTTCCTCAAGGAACCCCTCTGAAAAGGGTCTTCGAGGAACCCCTGTGTAAATGTTAAAACCTGAACCTTTTTGTGATGGGAGGGGTTCAATTTTGAACCTTTTTAAAACTATATTGTAGAGGTGGCAGATTGGAGGCGTGGCTTATTCGGGGGGTGGCTTTAAGATAGTTATTTTTTATAGCTATTTTATGGACACATCTGCAATCAGGCTATCTGATGGAATTCAATAAATGCAGAAAATCACAAATCAAAATAAACATTCTACGACAGTGACAATGTTATTTTTGCGAAGCCTACTTGATTCTAAGTTCGGACATATAAAATGTGTATGTAAAAAGTATTTTGAAGATGTATACTGTACGTTTTTCCGAACTCTCTTCACTGAGCATATAGCGGGGGGCTTGCGCTACCGGTGCTGGCACATACTCAGATCAAATACACAGCTGGAATGCCGATTAAGCTGTTTACATGTCCTAGTAATTTGAAATATTGCTCAGAAAACCAGGTGTTTTAATTGGCGTATACTTACTTCAATTTTGACTTTACGCTGATTAAGCTAAGCAGAGTAAGGTGTTTACAATACTATTTCCTTACTCGTCCTACTGCCAAAATCAATTTAATATCAAATTATTAGTGTGCATGTACTCATTAAAGCTACAAAACTGTCAGTGTTCAACTTGCTCGTCGAACAACATGCTCGTTCTCCTGACATCCGCCAAACCCAGGTTCGTCCATCGGACTGCCAGATGGTGAAGCGTGATTCAGCACTCCAGAGAACGCGTTTAAACTGCTCTAGAGTCCAGAGGCTGCAAGCTTTATGCCACTTCAGCCGACACTTGGCGTTGCGCATGTTGATCTTAGGCTTGTGTGCGACTGCTCGGCCATGGAAACCCATTTCATGAACCTGAGCCGTTATTGCTTCTAGACGTTTCAACTTCACAATAACAGCACTTACAGTTGACTGTGGCAGCTCTAGCAGGGCAGAACTTTGACGAACTGACTTGTTGGAAAGGTGGCATTCCATGATGGTGCCACGTTGAAAGTGACTTAGCTCTTCATTAAGGCCATTCTACTGCCAATGTTTGTCAATGTAGATTGCATGGCTGTGTGCTCGATTTTATACACCTGTCAGCAACGGGTGTGTCTGAAATAGCCAAATCCACTAATTTGAAGTTGTGTCCATATACTTTTGTATATATAGTGTATATCTTAAAGCCTTGCAACTACTAAGCATTGCCTCCACTTCAGGGTTCCACCAGGAACCCATTGCTACATTGAACCATTAAAGGTTCATCCAAGAACTCCTGAACTAACTGAAGGTGCATATATGAACCACTGACTAGCAATGGATCCTTGAGGAACTCCAGGGGTTCCTTGAGGATCTCCAGGGTTCCTCGAGTCACCAATAATTCTAAGAGTGTACTTTTGACAAGAACCATTTGAGGCACAACTTTGGTTATTTCCTGTATGGCGTGGAGCCCTTTGGAGGTGCAGTGGGTTTAGCCATCTTGAACACAACGAGACCACAACATATTCAAGTTTATCGCTATAACAGACGCCATTGGAGGTCAGAGAACCTGTGGATTCTGTCTGATTCTCCCATCCACTGCTAATCTATTATAGATATGAAGGACATGCTGCATGTTTCTACGTCTTAGGGTTTTCTGTGATGTAGGCTAGTTTCTATAAGAAATTGGTAAGCTGCATTCAATTTTGCAATGTCAAATGTGTTATAATATTTCACAATTTGGCTGCTTGCTAAGTGGTAAGTCTTGGGTTGATAAACACCTGGTGTCCAAATCCCAAACATCCATCCCTCCCTCTGCTCCTCCTCCCACTCCCTCTATCCCTCCCTCCATGTCCACCTGACTCTCTCCTCTTGGCACTGGTTGTGTTTTCCCACTGGGAATAGCTCAACTCCCTGCCAAATCCGCCCAAATCATCCTATTGATTCTGTGCTGGGCCTTCTCTGCACACACACTACAGCTCCATTTGAATGCTCCAGCCCAGTACAGTACTCTGCCGTCAGACTCGACTCAGCCACGTGCGGCTCGTTCATTTCTAGTCGCGTCTGGTTCATGTTGGCTGTCTTGAGATATAAATGAAACTAATGATAAGATTGTTTCATTCTTGAGCATGCAGAGATACAAACATTGTGCACAGGTATATAACATAGGCATATAACAAAACCCACCTCAAACTTCTATCTCAAACAGACAGTTTAAAATATGCTTTCTATTTCCTTATAGAGGATGATGTCTGGATCAGCGGATGAGCTGGCCAATCAGTGGTCTACTCACGCAAATATTTTTAATGACCAGTATACCCCACACAGTTCTGTTGTTGTTGTATGCCAACACCATTCCAACACAGAAAAGCTGCCTTTTAACATACTTAATAAATAAAAAATCAAAGAAAACTATTTCAGTCATATTGTAATTGTAATTGTAATAGGTCATATTTCATAGAAATCTCGAAACCCTGGACAACTTTTCTTAAATAATAACAAGTTAATAACTGGACAATTTCTTTAACGTTCTGGTTGCACAAACATAATTTTTCTTCGGCTGCTGATCTTTAAAAAGTGCCATTGCTTTATTGCTGTCACGGATCCCCCCTGTACTGCTGCTCATTCCGTTCACCAGCTCCGGAGGTCTACGTCACCGGTCTTCTAGGCGTCACTGACCTGTCTTCAAATCATTATACAACGTGACAGAATAATCGACCCAGTAAAATGGAGACAGCGGGAAAGGCCGAGCTGGCGACCAACGTAGAGACAGTCCAGCATCACGAGGACTGTCTCTCCAGACTCGGCAGAGCCATGGACAGCGTGCTGGCAACCATGCTGCGTTTGGAGAGGAATGAACAGTCCCTCCAGTCTCCAGCACCGATTCTGGCACCAGTCCCCACACCACCACTACCTGCCTCCCGTCCGCGGAATACCCCTGTCCCTCCCGGAGCGCTTCGATGGCGCGCCAGCGAGATGCAAGGGATTCCTTCTACAATGCGACCTGTACCTCGCTCGCTACTCCGAGGCTGTCACCGGGAGAGACAGGGTTGCCACAGTCATCTCGGCACTGACCGGAAGGGCCCTGGACTGGGGTGCCGTGGTCTGGGAAACGGGTGGACCCGAGGTCGAGTCCTACGAGCGCTTCACCCTCCTCTTCCGCTCGGTGTTTGATCATCCTGTGGAGGGCTGAGAATGGGGTGAGCGTCTACTCCGACTATGCCAGGGATCTAGGACCGCCTCAGAGTTCACCCTGGAGTTCCGGACAATCGCGGCCTCCACCGGATGGAACGAGTCGGCTCTGGTCACCGTTTTCCGCAGCGGACTGCAGGAGGAGGTACAGAGGGAGTTAGCATGGTGACCAGCTCATCAGCATGACGATCCGTTTGGACATCCTCCTGCGGTCCCGACAAAGACCTGGGCGGAATCTGGAGCCCATGGCTACACTTGCTCCGTGGCCAGAGCTGATGGAGGTGTGCTCTGCACGTTTGCCCGAGGCAGTGCGTAGGATAAGGAGGAATCTGGGCTTCTGCTCCTATTGTGGCGAAAGGGGTCATTTCTCCCCGACCTGCCCTCTATCCACTAATAGGCGAGGAGGTGACAAGCCAGGGAATTCCCCTGCTCCAACCCAGGTAGGATGCAAGATCTCCTCTCCTTTTCTGTCAACTCAACCAGTGTGTTTTTCCCTAAATTCCCTGAATCTCCCCTGGTTGTTTCCTGGTCTGAGAGGAGACTGCTGGGTTGGTCGCAGGAGTGTCAGGGGAGGTGTCTCTCAATATCGGTCAACACCACTATGGTGGAAAGTCCGGATCACGCCACTCAAGTGGATTTACCGGAGGAATACCAGGATCTACACCGGGTTTTCTCTAAGACCCAGGCTACACGCCTGCCTCCTCATCGCCCCTGGGACTGTTCCATTGAACTGCTGTCTGACGCAGCCCTCCCGAGAGGAGACGTCTATCCCCTCCCCTACGTGGAGACCGAGGCCATGAAGACCTACGTACGGGAGAGCCGGGGTTTATCCGCCCCTCTACGTCACCAGCCTCCTCAAGCTTATTTTTTGTTAAGAAGAAAGATGGGGTACTGCGCCCCTGCATTGATTATCGAACACTGAATAAAGTCACCGTTAAGTTCAGCTACCCTTTACCCCTCATCCCAACCATCATCGAACAAATGTATGGGGCGCAGTACTTCACAAAACTGGACTTGAGGAGCGCCTACAATCTGCTGCGCATTCATGCAGGCGACGAATGGAAAACAGCCTTTTCCACGACCCTTTGGCCTGTCTAATGCTCCTTCAGTCTTCCAGGCCTGTCACGATCGTTTACGGACGAGACGGACCAAGGCGCAGCGTGATATACATTCATATTTATTTACGTACTGAACACACGACAAAACAACAAACAAAACGTGAAGTCCAATGTAGACAAATAACATACCTCACACGGAACAAGATCCCACACCCCACTAGTGCCAACAGGCTCCGGGTGTGACCACCACTTACTCTCCACCTCCCCGTTGCGCCCCTGGTCTGGTCTGGACCTTGGCGCGCTGCTTCCTCTCTCCTTCCTCCCACGAAGTACCACGCCCTGTCTGGACCCTGGTGTGGGAGACCCCGAACCTGGAGAGGGGCTGACGTCTGGGTCTGGACTGGAACCGCTGACTGGAGCTGGACCCGACGACCGGTGCCGGACCAGGCACTGGTGGAACAGGCACGGGCCGTGCCGGACTGGACACACGCACCACTGGCTTGGTGCGGGGA
The DNA here is from genome assembly GCF_020615455.1 of Coregonus clupeaformis. Lineage (NCBI taxonomy): Eukaryota > Metazoa > Chordata > Actinopteri > Salmoniformes > Salmonidae > Coregonus > Coregonus clupeaformis. The sequence continues at coordinate 70,374 of NW_025533634.1, forward strand.
GCAGGAACGGGCCGTACCGGACTGGCGACGCGCACCACTGGCCTGGTGCGGGGAGCAGGAACGGGCCGTACCAGACTGGCGACGCGCACCACTGGCCTGGTGCGGGGAGCAGGAACAGGCCGGGCCGGGCTGGCGACGCACACCACTGGCTTGGTGCGAGGGACAGGAACAGGTCGGACCGGGCTGGCGACGCGCACCACTGACTTGGTGCGAGGGACAGGAACAGGCCGGACCGGGCTGGCGATGCGCACCACTGGCTTGATGCGAGGAGCAGGAATGGGCCGAACCATACTGGGAACACCCACCACTGGCTTAGTGCGGGAATCAGGAACGGGACGTACCGGACTGGCGACACGCACCACTTGATTGGTGCGAGGAGCGGGACTGGGTTCCTTCATTAACCCCCCTCCTTCTGCTGCCTAACCAGCTCCTCTCGCCGTGCCTCTACACTTTCCTTCTGTTCCCTCTGAACCAATGACCCCCTTAATCTGGCGGCCTCCTCTGCTAAACGGCTGAACCGCTCTATTGCGGCCTCCTGCTGCCTCCTGCTGCCTCGTCGTCCACGGCATGAGCCCCCCCTTAAAAATGTTTGGGCTTGTCTCTCCCCCGTGATCATGGCCTCCATCCCTCTTGCCAGACTCTCGCTCATCTCCTCCCAAGTCCATCCTCTCTCCTCGTCACGCTGCTTGATCCAGGATTGGTGGGATCTTCTGTCACGATCGTTTACGGACGAGACGGACCAAGGCGCAGCGTGATATGCATTCATATTTATTTACGTACTGAACACACGACAAAACAACAAACGAAATGTGAAGTCCAAGGTAGACAAATAACATACCTCACACGGAACAAGATCCCACACCCCACTAGTGCCAACAGGCTACATAAGTATGGTCCCCAATCAGAGACAACGAGCTACAGCTGCCTCTGATTGGGAACCACCCTGGCCAACATAGATCTAAACGATCTAGAAACTAACATAGACAAACCCAACACAGAAAATACACACCCTGACTCAACAAATACAAGTCCCTAGAGTCAGGGCGTGACAAGGCCTTCATTAACAAAGTGTTTCGGAACATGCTGGGATGGGGTGTAGTAGTTTATGTAGACGACATTTTGGTCTATTCTGCTGACCTAGCCAAGCATGTCTCGTTAGTAAGGTCTGTGCTGAGAAGACTGTTGGAGCATAACCTATATGTCAAACAAGAATAAAAAATGTTTTTCCAGCAGTCCGTGTCCTTTTTGGGCTACCTCATATCCACGGAGGGAGTGGAGATGGAGGAGCAATGCATCAGCGCAGTCAGGTATTGGCCCATCCCCAACTCTGTGAAAGCAGTCCAGCGATTCCTGGGGTTGCCAACTACTTCCAGAGGTTCATCCAGGGCTTCAGCACAGTGATTGCACTTCTTACCTCCCTGCTGAGAGGAGGTCCCCAGCGGCTTCGTTGGATGGCGTAGGCGGAGAGGGTGTTTGAGATGCTGAAGGCACGCTTCGCCACTGCTCCCGTGCTGGCATATCCCGACCCCTCACTCCCCTTCATCGTTGAGGTGGATGCCTCCGAAGTAGGAGTCGGGGCAGTGCTGTCCCAGCGCACCGGAACCCCTCCAAAACTGCGGCCCTGTGCCTTCTACTCCAAACAGCTGAGCCCCGCCCAGATGAACTACGACATAGGGGACAGGGAACTCTTGGCAGTCAGAAGGCTCTGAAGGGGTGGAGGCACTGGCTGGAGGGGTCCAAACACCCTTAACTGGTGTGGACAGACCACCGCAACCTGGAGTACATCAGGGCATTGAAGAGGCTAAACACAAGACAGGTCAGGTGGGCTCTATTTTTCACCAGGCTCCAATTCATGCTTTCACATAGGCCAGGCTCAAAGAATGTGAAGGTGTTACGTGAATTATTTAACAAACTATTTCAGTGTCTCTGTGCGTCTCCCAAAAGGTTGTAAGTCTTTTGGGATTTAAGTAACGGACAGAGTCTCGATCTGCATAGTCAGAGATTTATTCATTGAGAATTCTGCCATCACAATTTCAGAGTCCATCTTTTATGCTCATACGTCATTAAAAAAAAAATCCCTCCCCTCTGTAGGCGGGCTGTAGTTTTCCACTCTAAAACTGCTCTACTGACCATCAGTTCACACACACACACACACACACACATATATACACACATGCATACACACATACATACACACACACACACACACACACACATATCCTACTCCCTGCATTACTCAGTTATTGCCGTTCTCACAATATTCTGCACCATGTTTTCATAACAGTTTCTCCCCTCCCTAAATTGGGAGGCCTCTTTATCTTAGTTTCTCAGTTGTCTTTGTTGTCTGGCCTAACTCTTACTCACATTGCTAAATAGTGGCTCAATGCAAATAGCCTTTACTGGTCCTACACTCGCACATTTCTAACACATTATACACAGTTTCAGGGTGCAATAATTAGTCATTAATAATTAATCTATCAATTCCACCCTTTGACTAAATATTACACACATACAAAATATATGTTGTTATAGAAATGAATCACACTCATTGAAGTATATAAGTTGGTTTGCATATAAAAACATTACAGGTTCATCAGGGTTACCCCATGATTAAAAGCGTAACGTTACTTTTTAGCAATGGTAACTAGTACATCATACTTAAAACGAGACTTTAATACACAAAATATCATTACAATAACTTTTAAACTAGAGATGTATATTTCTAGGAAAACATCCAGTGTCAATCTATCTGGATCATCGTCCTCCTCCGCCTGGTGGGTCATATCCTTCATTCCTTAGGTCGGAGTCCGGGATTGGGCCGTATCTCACCATCTGTTGGGAAACCGCCTACTCCATCGCCTTGCTCACCAACCCTCGGACACAGGGAATAAGACAACATCCACAAAGAACAAGTATACCCATAGAGGCTATAACTGCACCCAGAATAGTTACAACAATAGTTTTCCATTTACCAAATATGTTATCAAACCAACCGTTTAGGAAGCTATCAATACCAGAGTTCTCAGCCAGTTCGTTCGCCAGCGTGGTGAGTCCCTGAAGCGCTTTGGTCACGGACCCGTCCGGTGCTGTATTGTTGGGGATGAAAGAACAGCACATAGATCCAAACAGAACACAAACTCCGCCCCGCTCGGCCAAAAGCATATCTAAAGCTATTCTATTCTGCCATGCCATTAAGCTAGTTGCCGCTGTCTGCTCAGCCAATCCCTTTATTGCATCACGAGTGTGGTTTATTCATCTTTGCTGGTTATAGTAAATATAATTTATCCAATCTACATTTTTATTAATTGTTGACCACCAGAAAAGACTTGCTTCAAACCCAGCTGCGATTTGATTCCTAGCTTTGAATTCTTCTGGAACCCCTCGAGGTACTCCTATCCCATCAATATATATCCTTTCATCAAAGGATCCCGGGAGGAGGTCCCGCTTTCTACGTGACAACTCACCAGTCTCTGACACGTTTGATTGTTTGCGTATGTAGGTGAGTTCACAATCTGTTATTACCACACAACCACCAGATGTCAGCACGGGCCTGGTTTTGGTTCCTAAAATCCTCTGGCTGCAACAAAGAGGAGAGATTAGTCATGGTCTCTTTAGTTGTGACATTCTCTGTGTGGGAGCAGGAGCTAAGATGCCCTACCCTGTATCCTATCTTATCAGTCCTAGAGAAACAATAGTAAGACTACCCTGAGACTTCAAACGGAGGTAACCTAGGTCGGCGTGACTTTGTTATCGGGGGATACAGATAGTGCAAGTTACTATAAGACTCCTTCACCACATTCCCAGGTGGCTTGAACAATTTAATCATGCAAGATAAACCTGACGGAGAGTTAAAGCCCGTCAAGGGGAACGGAGTAGTTGTTAACCTTGGTTTGGCTGTCCCACAGGCATAACAGTCCTCTTTAGACATAGTTCTTGCCGTATACTGAATCCATTCCAACCACAGGTTAGGATCCCTATACCCCGTCTCCACCTGTACTACTTCCTTCAGGTCTATAGTTTGCACTATCTTCACCACAGCCCCGGTCTCACTACCTCCCTCAGAGAGGTGTACTCTATAGGGTGCCCCAGTTGAAGAGGATATCTCACTTGTCAGGTCTGTAACCTGTTTTAGCGTAATTCGGACTTTCAGACAGTACCTACCCTTATATGGGTCGCACTGCCATTTCTGGTAATTCCCTACTTTCACAATACTACACCTGTCCTTAAACTGTGTATGGAGATTGACATATTCCCCCCGCTCGGTATGAGCAACTACATAGTCCCAGGATGTACATGGTGACATACATATATATCTCCCATCCTTTACGATACGACCAGTCAGTAGTCCCCAACTCCCCAACTGGTCCGCAAAGACCTCAAAAGGTGATGTCCTTCCCTACAGTCCCTAGTACTTCCCCTTTCCCTACATCTAGCTGTCTCCTATGCCTTCGTAGACTGTGCTCAGGTATTATTTTATCAACTTGTGTTAGGTTAACTACTACTTCTGGCGGATCAGGAGGGTTTGAGTGTGTTAGGAATATGGCCCCCACAATCAGACAGCTACCTACCGTCAGGAGACCTGTGAATCCCCACCCTCGCCCTGAGAACATGTCAGACGCCAGAGGCCAACCCATTACTTTACCTTCTATCGAACTCACACAGGCATGATCAGACAGGGTAAGGGAATCTTCGTTAAGGAGCCAACCCCCGAGCCCTAGTGGTGATCGGTTCTTTCTCCTAACTCTGTGTTTGTTCGTCAGGTGTAACTGGGTTTACCTTTTTACAGTGTGTGACAAGCACCCAGGTGGATCTTTCCGCAATTCTTACAGCGAAGGCCGTCACCAACAGGACCTGATATGGACCTTCCCAACGGGGCTGCTTCCAGTCTTTCTTCTTCAAGGATTGGATCCTCACCCAGTCACCTGGTTGAATGGAGTGGGTTACCTTCTCCTTTAGTTCACCTTTGGGGCACAAAACCTCTGACATACAGGTGTGGTTAATAAATGACCTTCTCACGTGTTCTGCTAGGGTGCTCTCTAGTTCTATGTCTGCCTGTCTGGTCCTGCCAACTGTGGCATTCTGTAAGGTCTTCCAAACACTTTCTCAAAGGGGATAACCCATCTTTATCTGGGGTTACTCTAAATTTCTTCCCTTCACTCCGTGATAACTCTTTAAAATCAATTTCCAATTGCTGGAAAGGGTACTTAGCCGGATGATACTCACCCTGAGGTGCCCTTTGTCTACCCTGGTGATTATTTTGAGCACAGATAACACATCTTGAACAAACGTTTTTATTTTTAATTTTTTTTGAAATCCCATATGCAACAAAGTGTTGTCTAATCTGCTCTACCATCCATCCCTCCTTTTGACACATGTCACTGCCCATGTGTCAATATTACCACCTACCTAAACAATCACTTAGGTAATATTGGTAATTTATCATCCAATTGCCATCCCTTATTTATTTTTGAGACTGTCCCTTGCTTCTTTATTGCTCCTATCTTCCTGATCTCATTACTAAATAAATGATCTAGGTAATAGCTGTTTCGCATTAGATTGTGCCTTCCTCTGATTACTGCAGCTCATTGCATTAATTTAGTTTCAAATACCAACTTGTTGTTTATTAAAGCATACTAAAAATGAAATTTGAATGACAACATTTGATAATACCTCAACTTACTTCTATCCCGTAAAAGTAGTCCAAGATTAGTACAATTTACTAGCAACAGGTATCCCTCATTCAGGGAAAGCTCTTTCTTCTGTTGTTTTATGGTTCAAATCATATATAGTATTACCAAATTATAATCTTCTTCACACTTTTCACAGTATTATAAATTACCCTCAACTTGGTAAAATAAACTATCTTAAAGTCCTCCTCTCATGCCTTTAGAATTTACCAGTGTGGATGATTAATTAACACCAGAAAGTTAAAACAGAGTTCAGAGGCAATTGAAATTATTCACCGAACTGTTCCATCCCATAGTATACCAAACATTACCATTATTCTAAATATTTCATAAATGTTACTTATCCCAAGTGTTCATTAAGTCCTCATGACATTCATTCTCATAAGAAATCATATATACCCCAAACTCAGCCAAAACCGAAAAACTCCATAAAATTCACTGTGCATGCTCCTCCAAGACCTATCACCCTTGACCTGCTGAAACCCCCCCAAAATTGAAACAACAACCCTTTGTAAACATCATACTAGGTGTGTTGTTTTTTATTTGAAAACCCCAATTAAAAAACAACAACCAAACAGCCAGGTCATGAGGACTCCTGATTTCTCTCTTCCCCTTCTGCCTACAGTTTCTTAACTGGTGCCCTTTCCTTCCACAGTAACTACACGGTTCCTCACATTCTCTAGCAAAATGTCCCGTTTTGTCACAATTGTAACACTTCCACTCACTCCTGTCTCCACTATTACCATTTCCTTCTTGTCTGTCTTTGCTACCGTCACCTCTCTTCTCTCCTAGGTATTGACAAATAGTCTCACTGTCTCTAATTCAACACAAAACCCCATCATCAAATGTACTCCTTGCAGAACTGAAAAAAACAAAACAGACTGTGATTTCCAGGACACTGCACCTTTGTTTCTGGCCTCACTATCTCCCCGAGAATTAGGCCCTCCCTCAAGGTCCCTCCCAATCTGCTCTTGGTAAACTGCAAACCTTTTATTGCTTCTGGTTTCATAGGGTATTGCTTCTGATATGGCCTATGATTAGATTTGGGGATCACCTGTACTGGAATTACCCCTTTTATTAATCCTACGTCTGCTGGACCCCGGGACCACAAATGCTCTGGAACTTCTTTTAAGTCTGACTCCTGTTGTTCTGTCAACAGGTATTCCTCTCCTCAGCATCTGCTATTCTCATCTAAATGTACTATCTGTGGATGGGCTGTGTTGATCGCCACTCACAATATTGACCCAATCAGTGATCCTCTTACCCTTGGATACCCACTGGCCCATGTCTTTCCAGTCCTCTGCTGGCTCCTTTGCTAGGGACACATGTGGGCTCCATCTTTCCCTGAACTTTGGGGCCCTAGTTCCACCTCCACTGCTTCGTGGGTGTTGTCATAGTGAAACCATTTCAAGGCTATAGTCCTTTCTGTGGTTTTAAATAATGCTTCCTCATAGATTGCATCTGGACCTGGGTGTTTGTTATACCAGATAGTATAGTGTAGGTCACCGGGGGACATTTTAGTGGGGCCTGGTACTACATCATCAGCAAGTTCCATTAAGGTTCGGGGAATATCAGTTATTCCCCCCCTTAACAAATCTTGCCTATACCAATAACATGGCTCCCCTTCCTCACAGACCACCATATTGTCTCTATGTGTGCTTTCATTCCCCTCTCAGTGGAAATGACGGCCACATTCAATTTAGTCATTACATCACGTCCTAGTAAATTTACCGGACACAGCTTAGATATCAGGATGGGTATGGTTGCCTCTCCTCCTGATTGGTCATGTTTTAGGGTTATTTAGGGTTATTGGGGCTGATAACCTTTCAATAAATTGATGACCAGAGGCAGATCGCACTATGATTTTCTCCCCATCAATCCTGACTCCATCTGGCTTGTCTGTTGCACAGATTGCTGTCCTGCAGGCTCCCGTATCACAAAGGAATTACATTTTCTTACCCATTACTGTCAATGTCAAATAAGGTTTCTGTTCCTGTTGAAGTGTTAAGTCAATAGTAGCTAATTCAAACACCTCACAATTTGGATCAAAGGGTTCCTTAGTCTTCCCCTCACTCACTCTCAAAGCTGGGGGATGGACGTCTGTTAGGCTTCTCTCTTTTCTCTCCCCGGTTTCCCTTCTTGCCCTCTCCTTTATGTTTGCAGCGGGAAAAGTTATGGCCTATCTTGCCACAGTATTTACACGGGGCCTCACATTCTTTGGTGAAGTGCCCTCCCTTGTTACAGTTAAAGCCCCTATTCTTCCCCCGTGGCCTTCACACTTTCCTGCCTTATCTCCTCTCTCTCATAGGTTTCTAGTTCTACCTGCCATCTCTCCCAGAGTGGCAATTAGGTACTCTGCATCTTCCTCTTCTTTCTTGGCTCTGTCCTGTCTGTTATTCTGCTCATGATGGATTGCATGTCTCTCTGAGGCTATTACACAATTCAGTTATTTTCCCAACATACTCTCCGTGATCGGCCCATGGCAAAAGTGTCCTCTGGGCATCCCCTGAAACCCACTGCCCTCCAACGGCAGCCCAAACCTTACTATTCCTGTTTTGGGGTGGGTCATTCCTTCTACCGCTCTGGCCACGTCCTCTGTGTTCATGGCCTGTCTGCTAAATGGCATATTATTATTATTATTATTGTATACATCTAAGGTTGCTGGGGCCCCTTTCATTCCCCGCCAATAGATTAGGTAAGGCTATCAGTGGGTACTGGCCCCCTCCTACTCTCTCTCTCTCTCTCACTGCTTCTTTCTTCTTTACACACCTTATGTATCTGTTTAAGCATGGATTTGAGTTTATCTGCGTCTAGACGTCCCTCAAAACCATACCTCTCCCTCCACCTGGTTACATAATGGAGATTTCTTCTATCCCAGGATTCCATTTTAATTACATCAAGTATTTCTCGTCCCCAGTAAATTCTGGGACCTCTTGTGAGGATTTGCCCCCCATGGTTGGTACTGTTAAAAATCCCTTAGCCACCTCTTCTATATAACAAGTCAATTTAACAAGTAATTCAAAACAGCTTCACACCACAACACCTGGAATCACCCCTTCCTGTATATGTAATCTTGACTAGTTCCTCAGAATTATCTCATACTTTACGGAGGAATTTATCCTCACAATGTAATCTTGATAATTCCTGACAGTCTCATACAACAGGAATGGGTTCTCCCTCTTCTCTATACAACCACCTGGAACTATTCATAGATGTGACTTTTGAGCAAACATTAGGTCTCACACGTATACAACCTTACATGATTATTGGTTAACACCATCGGTAACCTGGAGTTTATAAGGCTCCAGAACGGATAGAGTTACAGCAAAATCTACAGTTGTTTGTGACTTTTGACTTTACTAATATTCTATTTCTCACACATGCTATTTTAATTCGTTCTGGTGTACTTTTTGTATTTGTTTAACCCAGATTATTTGTTGACTGTTCTATAATCTCTTACAGGTTACATCCCATAGGTGTACTTTTAATAGTTCCTTCTATTTCAACACCGGGTAGTTTCTTTTGGTAATGGCCTATTACCGTGAATCGTTACGGACCCACCAACCTTAAATCGGCTACCGGCTACAACCTTAAATTGGCTACCTTAAAATGGCTACACATTGATCCATTTGCTACTTTAAATTATGACATTACCCTCAGTCAATATTTTAGCAAGTTCTCAAATCAATTTCACCAGTAATGAATAAAGACTACTGACCTTATCCTTGCAGCCGAGATTCAATGTAGGTTTGGATTCCGTCACCGTCTCTGTCATTAATCAGGTGTCCTCTGGCCTGTTTTAACCCTTAATTTCAAAGGGCAGGACTTTCTATTTACGAATGTATCATTCGCCCGTCGACGGTTTTCAGAGTTACCTGGAATGACAGAAACAGGGTATTGGAATCCGGCTCGAAGGACCAAGCTGTTACGTGAATTATTTAACAAACTATTTCAGTGTCTCTGTGCGTCTCCCAAAAGGTTGTAAGTCTTTTGGGATTTAAGTAACGGACAGAGTCTCGATCTGCATAGTCAGAGATTTATTCATTGAGAATTCTACCATCAAAATTTCAGAGTCCATCTTTTATACTCATACGTCATACAAAAAAAAAAATCCCTCCCCTCTGTAGGCGGGCTGTAGTTTTCCACTCTAAAACTGCTCTACTGACCATCAGTTCACACACACATGCATACACACATACATACACACACACACACACACACACACACACACACACACACACACACACACACACACACACACACACACATATCCTACTCCCTGCATTACTCAGTTATTGCCATTCTCACAATATTCTGCACCATGTTTTCATAACAGTTTCTCCCCTCCCTAAATTGGGAGGCCTCTTTATCTTAGTTTCTCAGTTGTCTTTGTTGTCTGGCCTAACTCTTACTCACATTGCTAAATAGTGGCTCAATGCCATAGCCTTTACTGGTCCTACACTCACACATTTCTACCACATTATACACAGTTTCAGGGTGTAATAATTAGTCATTAATAATTAATCTATCAGAAGGCGAACGCCCTGTCTCGCCTCTATGACGCAGAGGAGAGGCAGGGAGAGGAGACCACCATCATCCCTCCGTTCCGTATCATCGTGCCAGTGGTGTGGGACGTGGACGCCGACATACGGCAGGCCCTGCGTACGGAACCTGCACCTGTACCGTGTCCGGAGAACCGCACCTACGTGCCCATGGGTGTGCGGGACCGCCTCCTTTCCTGGGCACACATGGCACCTGTGTTGGGTCATCCTGGGACAGGCCGTACCATCGCCTGCCTGACTGAGAAGTTCTGCTGGCCCACCTTGGCTTGGCACGTCCGGGTTTACGTCTCTTCCTGCTCCATCTGTACCCAGTCAAAGACTCCCAGACACCTCCCTTATGGAAAGCACATTCCTCTGCCAGTTCCACAATGTCCCAGGTCTCACCTCTCGGTGGACTTTGTCACTGACCTTCCCCCCTCCCAGGGGAACACCACCGTTCTCGTCGTTGTGGACCGGTTTCCAAAGCTTGTCACCTCCTTCCTCTGCCTGGGCTCCCATTGGCCATGCAAACCGCAGAGGCTCTTTTTACGCATGTCTTCCGGCACTACGGGATCCCGGAGGACATTGTCAGACCGTGGTCCTCAGTTCACCTCATGCGTATGGAAAGCGTTCATGGAACGCCTGGGGGTCACGGTCAGTCTCACCTCAGGGTACCATCCTCAAGCTAACGGGCAGGTGGAGAGGGTCAATCAGGAAGTGGGCAGGTTCCTGGGGTGTTACTGTCAGGACCGGCCGGAGAAGTGGGCGGATTTTCTACCTTGGGCTGAGTACGCGCAGAATTCCCTCCGCCATTCCTCTACTAACCTCACTCCTTTCCAGTGCGTGTTGGGGTATCAGCCGGCCCTGGCACCGAGCATGACCGAGGCCCCTGCGGTGGACGAGTGGTTTCGGCGTGCTGAGGAGTTCTGGAACGCTGTGCACACTCGTCTCCAGCGGGCCGTGCGTCGGCACAAGGAACAGGCCGACCTCCACCGCAGTGAGGCGCCTGTTTTCTCTCCAGACGACCGGGTCTGGTTCTCCACCCGGACCCTGCCCCTCCGCTTGCCTTGCCGGAAGCTGAGCCCATGGTTTGTGGGGCCGTTTAAAGTCCTGAGGAGGGTTAATGAGGTAACGTACCGTTTGCAACTCCCTGCTGATTACCGCATTAACCCAACTTTTCTTGTCTCTCTCCTCAGTCCAGTGGTGTCTGGTCCCCTTGCTGAGGCTGGACCCAGTGACGCTCCGCCTCCTCCTCTGGACATCGACGGAGGTCCGGCATCCTCGGTCCGTGAAGTTCTGGATTCGAGGCATCATCGACTGGGAGGGGTACGGCCCAGAGGAGCGGTGCTGGGTTCCTGCGGTGGACATCCTGGATGCTTCACTGACCAGGGATTTTCACCGTTGGCGCCCTGACCGTCCTGTGGTCATCCCCGAGGCCGGTGTCGTTCAGCTGCTGGTCTCGTGAGCACAGTGTACTGTGCTCTTGTTATAATGGGTCTCGTCCCATGGATTGTTTAGAGGTTTACACCACACTATTTTTGGGGGATTACAACCCTGTGTTATATATATACATGTTTGTTTTGGGCTTCGTCCCCATCGTTTTTCATGATGTTGGGTGGAGAAATAAAAATACCTAATACGTATTCCTGCACCTGTCTTCAAATCATTATACGACGTGACAATTGCGCTAATAATTCCCTCTGTGCACATATTAACCTTTGTCATGCAGGGGCGATTTTAGCAAGTAAATCTTGGTGGGGCAAACCCAAATAAAATAAGTGGGATGCATGCCAGCAAAGCCATTACACAACACAACACTAAACAATACTTTAATTTCACTAGAACGGTGACAAACGGTGCCCACAAACTGTTAGGGCCTACATAAAGCTGTCCCAACAGCAGAGTCCCAACAGCAGTCCCAACATCTTACCACTGCTACACCTGGCTATCAGCAGAGCCTTGTCTGGCAGCGAAACAGTTCATTCAGCCTCATGTTCTGCCTTTAAAAAAAACATAGCTGATATGGCTGACTTGCTTAAACAAATGTGGTTTCTAATGACAATTGAGATGTACAAACTATGGCATAAGGGGACAACAAGCGCATAAGAGGCAATCCGTAATTTCGATTAAGACATTAATGAGCGTGCTAGGACGGACATAGTCAATTTAACTATATGTTCAGGACTTTTGAAATGTACAGCGACATATTTAAAACATGGACCGTTCTTACAGTGTTCGCCCTGTACACCAAGTCAGAACTGTAAGATAAATAAAGGGGGCATATAAGCAGACAACGAAAGCTCTTACAATATTCGATGATTACATTTCTCTAAAACAGGTTATAGGCAACATGAGTCAGAACAGTAGGCGAAATTAAGAGGCGAAAATATACCAAATTCTTAGGGTGAAGCACATGGGCTACTAACAGCTTAATACACAACAAACACTTAGTATTACTTTCTTAGCTACAGTATACATATCTCCCTGGCATATTACATCATTTATGCAGCAGCATACAATATATTTTTGGACTCACTTTGTTGTGCTGTGCTCACTTGATGCGGTGGTCCTTCGTGGGCAAATTTTGACATCTAAGTCTGGCATTCTCTGGATTTATGGTGCTTTCAAGACAACTGGGAACTCTGAAAAAAACAAGGTCAACTCATGATGACGTCATTGATCTTCAGGTCGTAGTTCTAGAAAGAGGCCCGAGGTTCCAGAAGTACAATTCCGAGTTGGATGACCATTTAAAACGTATTTTCCCAGTCGGATCTAGTTTTTTTACCGAGTTCCCAGTTGTCTCACCCAAGTCAAGTTTTCGCAGTTCCCGAGTTAACAGTTGTTTTGAGCGCGGCACAAATCATGCTTCATTGACAGCATGGCCAATGTTGAATTTTTATCATTTTAAACTTAATCCTTAATCCCAGATTTGGGACAACAAAGTCACTCCACTGAATAGCAGGCTAGTGATTGCTTTGCAATGCTTGCAGTTAGCTACTGATTCCTTCCAAACCACTCATTGTTGAATTTGCGATTTCCAACTTGTTGTGTAATGTTTATGTCCAATGGCTGATGAGCACCAATACGTTTTATCTATAATTTCTCTTAATCACGGCGCAACTAGAGAACATCACCAACACCTATGCTCCGTATTTTCCGCTGTCTACCCACCACCACAGGAAGCACTGAGCTAGGCTGAAACACCTGCATTTTGGAGATGCCTTACTCAAGAAAGCAAAAAAGAGACCATGTTTGTATGCGGCTTTATTAACTCAATGATTATTTTTATTTATTTTTTACATTGTTTGCAAACTGATAGGTGACACATATTAATGCCAAAATAACATGCAAAACAGGCAAACTTAAAATGTGAGGCTCAAAACAGGTGGGGTTCTGCTCCACCTGCCATGAATGAGGGGTCGTCACTGATGTCATGGCATAATGGAACGTCTAATTGGCAAGTCTAAGGTGTCAGAGCACCTGCTACATTAAAGTAATTTAGATGCATTTCAGGAAATACCGTTTCCTTTGGACAGGAGGACATTAAAAACCAATTACTTTGATTCGGGTTAATAAAAATAATGACTTCTGAAGCACTGTGAAGACGATAGTGTTTTGGACATCCTGGTCCCTATCACATCAAGCATCATTATACATTGACATCATTGATTTGACTTTGATATGAACATCGTCCGAGATTATCTCTCTGATTAAATCTATGTTGAATAGATCTTTATCGGGTCATATCATATTCGGTTACTAGCGGGCTATTACCACCAGTGTAAAAGCGACGGCGCAGTTCTCTCTCTCTCTCTCTCTCTCTCTCTCTCTCTCTCTCTCTCTCTCTCTCTCTCTCTCACTCTCTCACTCTCTCACATCTCTCGTTCTCCTCTCTCTCTTGCATTCGCGTTCTCTCACAGTCTCCCTTTCTTCCGGGCGCACATTCGGCAGCTCGGCTTCGATACAGCTCCTCCCCTATGTGGTGGCTCCCGCGACCAGCTCCTTGAACGTGAGGAGTTTAGCTGAAGAGCGCTTTTCTAAATACCCCGAAAATCTCACCGACTTCGGGGGGAGTTGGTCCTCGGTTGGATAGGGTTTTCCCGCTCCGTGCGTTGGACCCAAATCTCTAACTATACCAGCGATGGATACTTGGCTTGGCTTCAGCCCAGGCTTGCACTTAACTCTGTGTACCTGGCTTCTGATCTCCGCTCATACCCAGCTAAATGCAAAGGCGGAGATATCTTGCTCCTCGTGCCAGTCGCCGGTCCAGCTACACCTGGATGAATTACAGCTGGATACCGGTATGCACGCGGCTACTGGTACGAGGCAGGCGGCCAAAGCACTGGAACGGGTCCGGCTGGAGTACCAGCTACTTGGAGTTACTGACCAAAATACTGGAGTACCAAGCGAAACCCAACAGGCAGGTGTTCCCGTGGATGAGCCGAGATTCACTGACGATGGAGTTTCCGCCAAAGTCGCTCTGGAAGATTCAACCCGGTTTAGTGAAAACGAAGAAACGTATGGTGGTGAATATTATATTGGGATGAATGATTTGGGTAAAGTCAAGGATGGTGCTGGGGATGTTGCGTTACGGAGAGTGAAGCGAAGCGGTCCCGAACGCCCCGAGTTTAGGGAGAGCCTTAGGACAGGTGGACCCGGTTTGGAAGGAGAGACGTCGGATGAGAGAAGGAGTCCTGGTCCGTTACTGGACGGACACAGACTGGGCCGATCCGAATTCAAGTGGAACAGGGACGAGGGTCGAGGGACTTCCAGAGGAGAAGATCCCAAACTAAGCAGCACTACTTTCGCCTTGACCGGAGACTCCGCGCATAACCACGCAGTGGTTTACTGGTCGGGGCAAAACAGCAGCGTAAGTGAAGATTATTCACCATTTGCCATGTGTATTTGTGTTTCACCAAATAAACCATTGTATATTATGAAGCACTACGTTTCGTCAAGGACTGTAAAGGCTTATCATATTCGAACTGTGTTGCGCACGGAAAACTCGCTTGTTTTAGGGAGTTGTTTGTCAACTGTAACAGGTGCACGGGTTCTGTTGCGCACAGCAGGGCACTATATCCTAAATAGGTTTCAGCACCACCAGAAGCATTCGGGGCCAAGTTGGACTGGTATTGCTATTGAGCACGGAGAGATGCTTGCTGCAGACTCCGTGCCCGTGCCATACCGATAGCAGCATTGCTTCACATAGTGGTTGAAAAACACTCCATATACTTGCGCGTATAGGTTACTCTGACAGGTGAATTCCACTATTAGTTTGAGTTTATTTATATGTAATGAATACGACTAAAATAAATTATAATGTTAACGTGTCCTGTATTTTGCAATAGATATGTTTGGTTATAGATCGTTTATAGGTCGCTTTGGATCCGAGATTTTTCATCCAATATAGGCTAATTGATTGGGCAGATTTGTAAATATTTTTGACGGGGTTATAAATTCTTTGAACTCTTTACTTTTACTAATGACATTTCCCATGGAATGAAAGCGAGCCCATGTGGTCCTCTGAATTGCTGGCTTGTTCTTGTCGCTCCTATGTTCACAATTCCTTTACCAAAGCTATAGATTTAATAGGCCGAGTTTAATAATTATATTCTATGCCATTGAATTATGTGCACTTTATATGCATATTTATCATTTATATGGATTTTTAATAAATTCATCTGCATACTATCATCATGCCAGAGTACATTCTATTCAGAATAATGCATCGCTCCCTAAATTAGTAATCAGTGCACTTGTTACCTGCACTTACACAGACACTCCAAAGGGTGGCAGACTATCATTATGCTTCCTAAAAGCTGCATCTGCAGTGTGGTATTATTGTAGGGATACAGAGCCTGAGACTATGGTATCTAATGGAATCAGAGGCAATGAAATCATCCAGGGAAGGACCCCAGTGAAGCCTGAACATCCCTAGCAAACATTCACAGCACTTAGAACACTGTTCTTAATGCGCCTTGGCCTATATGATCAATACCTGTGGTGATGGTCAATTATACAATTACATTGATTGGCAGGCTATGAGCCTGTAATAGCAGCCTTACAACTGCACAGAGGAGAATTGCTATGTCATATCTGATTTTGGCCCATAAATGTTGCATGTTGTTCTGCCACCAAAATCTGTCAGTCTACATAAGGGCTACATAAGTGATGCATTCTACAACCTGTCTCATCCTCTGTGAGTGAAGACAGCTTGTACTTTAACTGAGGTCACTATGGAATGTGTAGGTCATGTTGATGCTAGGACATGTCCTTGTTCTGGCGAATACTTCAGGCTACTAATAAATAAATGGCTGTTATGACACAGATTAATCATCTTCCAGTAGCAGCCAGAACATTTAATCCCAATTTTATTCTGAAATGGCTAGAATACTGAAATTATTTCATCCCCCCTAAAAGGGCATAGAGGCCTTCATTTGAAACAGAATAATAAGGCGAAGTGAATAAAAGTCATTTCCACAACCATGCCGACTCAGAGCAGAGAAAGCCACTGGGCTCTTTTTTTATCATTCTTACATGTTTCATTTGGTGTTGTGGCTGCCTCTTATTGCTTGATTTCATTTGGATGAAAAAAATGAATCCCTCAGTTTCAGTCTGTCTGAAATTATTATGACACGCTGCATGAACTTGTTTTTTAACCCACAGTGATGGCTGCGGCGGTTTGGGGAAGTTTGTGTGTGTGTGTGTGTGTGTGTGTGAATGTGTGTGTGTGCGGACTCTGTGTGTGTGTGTGTGTGTGTTTGTATGCGCTCGGCTCTGTGTGCGTGAGACAGTTTTTCTGGGTGTATTGTATACCCCAGCCAGCCCAACTCCCTGCCTCCGTTTCCCCCTAGCTGTACATTTAATAATTATCTTGAAGACGGAAACAGACATCCATTTTGAAATATTCTCTTCTTGCCAGGAGAGGGGGACTGACTGCCTACTCAATCATGTTTTCTTCAGCTCTCTGACACTAGTACTGGACTACTTTATCTTCATAGGGCTTTAGATCCTGATTGTATGGGTGATGAATTAAGCCCTCAAGGACGGACTGATGGAGCCTGAAGTCCTCTAACTCTAACTTAACCACAGCAGTTGGTGTGTGTGTGTGTGTGTGTGTGTGTGTGTGGTGGGGATGGGTGGCTGAACAAGTCTACTCTGGCCTCACTCATGCAGTCACTCACTTGTCGTTGTGTCACCACACTCCCTTTCCCTCTTTTCCCTTTTTCTTCTACCCAGAATGCTCTGCTTGTGCTGCCTGAGCTGTGTTGTGCCCTGTGCCACTACTCCTCTAGGATGACCTGGGTAGTAGTGGTGTTATGGTGTGTTCTGTTCCCCAAGGCAGGTTGTGTCCTATGAGGCGTGTAGACAAGGCTAATGTGGTCTCTTCTCTGTCTGTCTGTCTGTGTGCTTGAGCCCTTGGTGGATACTAGCCTAGACTCCCTATGGGGAGAGAGATGGTCTCAGTGTTGAGTATCTCTCATTATCAGTGGTGTTTATGAATAAAGTGGCAGGGTTCCTTCTTCCTGGCAGTGTGGATCCAAAATGGCCGCCATTATTGTGCCTCATGCTGATCCTTACTTTATAAAAGCCACTTTCCTAAGGGATTTTCAACCTTGATAATTTAGTTCATCCATCCACTCGCTTTTTAAGTCGATGCTTCCAGTAACGCACTTCGCTGGTAGTAAATATCTACATATTTGTCAATAGTACAGGAAAATCTGCCAGCCTTGGCGTGATCAATTTTTTCTCTTTATGTTTTTTTCTTCATGATGCAACACATTGTTTTCTCTTTGTTCTTCATACATCCAGTGGGGAAAATCTAAATGTGGATTTGCATAAGATGCAGAGTGGGACTCTGTGAGTGGTCTTTAATGTAAGGGACCTCACAGAGAGAGTTCATAATATATCTGGCAGGTTATCAATGAAGTGAGCTGGTCTTTTGAAATGCCTACATCTCTTTCAGAGAGCTAATAGACAACCCCCTATTAACTTCAGAGAGCTAATAGACAACACACACTCAACCTGAACAAATTACATTTTTTTACGATTGCTTACACACTAAAATTAAACTTTTCCCACAATTAGCAAAACCTTACACTCAAGGAGCAAAACACAAGGCTAGATTTGCACAACTGTAAGCACATTGTCAGCTTCACACTATTTGCAAAACATTACACACAGTGATTTGCAAAACACTAAACACACTTGTATACATCAGACACAGAAGTATATCATGATGTCACTTCCTTGCAATTCCAAAGCACTGACTGTCAAATTACCACACCTATGAGCCAATCTGTTAAACACAGCCATCAGGTGCACAAACACATGATTGCTAAATTGTAGGCACACCAATCAGGTTTAAGCACTATAAAAATGCAGCAGGTAGGTTCACCTGCCTTCAACCAAAATGGAAGGAGTCAGAAGATGAGTGAGGGTGAGAGGAGGAGTACACAGAGGTGGAGAAGGAGGTAGAGGAAGAGGCAGAGGCCGAGCCAGAGGTCGAGGAAGACCTGAAGCAGGAGGAGAACGTGCACAAAGAAGAAGAGGACCAAACTTATCAAATGACATTCGTGCAACACTAGTGGACCATGTTGTGTACCATGGATTGACGCTGAGGGAGGCTGGACTGAGAGTTCAGCCAAATCTTAGCAGATATACAGTGTCATCTGTCATAAGGACTTTTCGACAGGAAAACAGGTAAAAGAAGATCTGTCTACAGTTACAGTAATCAGCCGCTTATTGTATGCACCATATCAGCACTTGTGATACCCCTTCCTGTGACATTGTACAGTAAGTTACATTTATTATTCTCTACATAGGATTGAGGGTCGGGAACGACAAGGAGGAAGGGGGCCCATATTCACGCAAGAACAAGAGAGAGAGATAATAAACATGGTTTTGGCCAATAATGCTATCAGGCTCAGAGAACTATAAGCCAACATTATCGGTGACCATGCCATTTTCAATAATGTCCATCAGGTCTCTCAGTCAACACTGGCACGCATCCTGAAAAGACATCAGGTTCAAATGAAACAACTTTATCGAGTGCCTTTTGAGCGGAATTCAGAGAGGGTCAAATGGCTGCGGCATGAGTATGTGGAGGTTTGTATTGTTCACTTTGGCACTGTGATGTTGCATACTGCACACATTACTTTTTTTTACATTGACTGTATACTAGACCTATCCTGAACTACACAATCTTGTCTTTCACTGTATTTCAGAGAGTTTTGCAGATGGATGCTGAGGAAATCCTGCATGAATTCATATATATTGATGAGGCAGGGTTCAACCTCACAAAAGCAAGAAGGAGAGGCAGAAATATAATTGGCCACAGGGCTATAATCAATTTCCCAGGGCAACGTGAGGGTAACATCACCCTTTGCGCTGCCATTTCACAGCATGGAGTTCTCCTCCGTCATGCCAAAATGGGCCCTTACAACACACCTCACATTCTCGCATTTTTGGACCGATTGCACCACATCGTCACAGCAGGTAATGAAATGCACCAGATGCAATACACTGTCATCTGGGACAATGTGTCATTCCACCGCTCTGCTTTGGTCCAGAACTGGTTTCAACACCATCCACAGTTGACAGTACTATACCTTCCACCATACTCTCCGTTTCTAAACCCTATCGAATAGTTTTTCTCTGCATGGCGGTGGAAGGTTTACGATCTCCAGCCCCAGGCTCAGGTACCCCTCATTCAGGCCATGGAGGACGCCTGTGACCAAGTCGACGCCGCAGCTGTGCAAGGATGGATTCGACATTCAAGACGGTTCTTCCCGCGTTATCTTGCTAATGAGGATATTGCTTGTGATGTTGATGAAATTCTCTGGCCAGATCCAGCTAGGCGAAGAGATAATGTATAGTATGTTTACTGTAGTATTTTCTGTACAATATTGTCAGTTTTTTTCAGATTATTTTTTATGTTTGTTGTTGTTGTTATTTACTGTAAATGTAACCTGTACTGGATACAGTATTTTACGTTTGTCTGTTGTTTGCTGAGCTAACAGTGTTATGCACACTACTGTAGTAGCATGAAAACTGGGAGATGTTTTGTTGTGATTCTCCATGTTGACAGGTTGACTGATTTGGGTATATGGAGAGAAATAAATGATATTTTCCTCAGTCTGCAGCATTGGTCTTGTGTAGTGTTTGTATAGTTGCACTTTCTCTGTGTACTTCATTTACAGTACACTAATCACCTAGAATTAGACTTGCTAAAAGTGTTTTAGGTTAGCAACAGCAGTGTGTAACTGGTTCAAAAAGATTGAAGTCATATGAAATGTGTGTGTTTCGTATGGTAACATAATATTGTTTTTATGAAGTCGTGTATAGTTTTGACAAAAGTGTTCCATTTTGCAAATTATCTGAAGTGTTGTGCTACTTTGGTGTAGGGTTGTGCTAATTGTGTGTAGTGTTTTGACAAACCGGGCCCTGTTTTCAAAATTGTGCTTAAACAAAAAAAAAACTGTAATATGCTGGTACACATGGATTGTCCCCCTCGAAATAAACTGAACTAAACTTAAATGAATTGAACAGAAATAAACTGAACTGAAATGAACTGAACTCAACTGAAATGAATTTAACTAAACTGAAATGAATTGAACTGAAATTAACTTCCTTAGTCAACAACATCCACTCGTCTGGAAGAATATTGTTGTTCGCCAACCCCCTTACTGCACCCACCAACAGTGAGGAGAGGGTGGCGTAGTTGATTGGCATAACTAAACACGGCTTTGGCATCCATGCAGAGGCCTGGAACATGATTTAGGATGTACACAGGGGGCTTGTTCCTAGCCCTGTCTGTGACTTGGCTCATCCCTTGGATGGCTTCCCTTCCATTTAGTGATGCTAATGGATTATAAAGTGGCACTTTTATTTTGCTACCTACCGCTATGGTGGAAGAAGGGAAGAGAGGAGGATAGGATGGGGTGTCATAAATAATGCACTCTTCCAAAGGGACTTTTCATCCCTCCATCCCCTCCCCTCTTCTTCTACTTTGTGTTTACAAATGTGTTTCCCAGCCCTTGTTTTCTCTCCTCAGTGGAAGTAGTGAAGCTTCGTGGCAAGACGCCATGCACCGCCACGACTAGACGGAGGAATCGTCTTGACTTGCCCCCCAGAGCTAACGTCTTGGCCGGGATTCCAGATGGGGCACTTGGCCCACCTTTTCAGGCTAGCGCCAAGCTGTGTGTTTATGTTTAGCATCTTGTTTAGTCGCTTTATCAAGATCGACTACATGCATGTCATTTATTATTTATTTTATGTACTGGTTTGAGAGAAACATGTGACCTACCGATGAAGGTAGTTTAATGTAACTACAGTTGGCTTATCAGCGTTTGATAGCCACACATTTACCCAGAATGCCTGCATTGATGCTGCATTGATGCCTGCATTACAACACATTCAGGGTCAATTACAATCACATTACATAGCACCTGCTGTTGGAACAGAGCAACATCTAAGACCCCAGAAGTCACTAAAAGCCTTGAGACTCACGTCTCCTACATGGCTCAGAGCTACCCATTGGATGAAATATTTTTAAGACAGTCAATCATCAAGCTAATGGTCTTATTATGTTTCCTGTACCATTGCCATGGTAGCAGTTCTAGAGGAGGCCTTGGTGAAAGGATATGTTAAGACTGTTTGACTTGAGTGTAATCATACGCTTGGCCACTGATCCCATTCTGCAGTACAAGGGTGTCAACAGAGTGCTGAGCTGCATGTCTGTGGTGTGTGTGGAGTACAGTATGTGTGGGTGTGGGTGTTAGAGAGAGTGTGTCTGTGTTAATTACATTGATATAACAGAGTGTCAAATGTGATTTGGTTTCATCTTCATTCTATTAAACCCCTTTACCCATGGGGGGTATCTCAGGATAAAGTAGCGGCCGACCGTGACATTTTCTCTGGCTCTCTAACAGCTGATCCCAGTACAGTTTGGATGTTAGTGGTTGGACTGGCGTAGTCTGACTGTCTCTAGTTCTCTAACAGCTGATCTCAGACCAGTTTTGCATGGTAGTGGTTGGACTGCATGGTGCAGTGTAGTAGGTAGATCGAAGTAGGTGGTATGCAGCATGCTCCCCCTGGGCATAGAGTCTTGACCTTTACCGCCTGCTTTTTGAGGCAAAGTGGGATACCTTGTAACGTCGATCTCTCTTGGCATTTCCTGAACATTAGCACACTAGGCAGAATGCGATGAGTAAGTCATGATGTCAGAGAGGATGTTGAGGGGGGAGATCACCTACCTCTCTATCTCTGGTTCTCTCTCTCTCTCTCTCCCTCTCTCTCTCTCTCTCTGTCTCTCTCCCTCTTTCACTCACACACTCCCCCCCTCTATCTGTCTCTCTCACAGACACAAACACTCTTTCCCTACCCCTTCCTCTTTCTGTCACTCTCTCCATCTCTTTCTCACTCAGTCGGGGTGAATGGTGTCACGCTCGCTAGGGGTTGTCGTTGATGCAGACTAATAATGACACATTATACCCCAGAACCCACACTCAATTAACACACTGTCTAATTAAAATGATCTAGTGGTTTGTCTATGAAAAAGACTGTGAGTGGCCGTAAAATACGGGTCCACGCCACATTAACTTTCTCTTTTTATTCCCATTTAGATATTAATGATAATAACCTGCTTAAACATCGGCCATTACCAAACATATTGTGTAGGCATCTTTCATTTAGTGGAGGGAAATAGATGCGGCTTGATGATAGGAGATTTGCTAACAGAGTCAGTCTGGGGAAGCAAGCAGTACATGACTTTGAACTCCTGTCTCTCCATTGTATTTGCTAAATAAATACTATATTCCACTCTCTCTCTCTCTCTCTCTCTCTCTCTCTCTCTCTCTCTCTCTCTCTCTCTCTCTCTCTCTCTCTCTCTCTCTCTCTCTCTCTCTCTCTCTCTCTCTCTCTCTCTCTCTCTCTCTCTCTCTCTCTCTCTGAGCTTGACTATCCTCATGAAAGTAGCCTCTAAATATATGATAATCAATCAACTGCGTTTTCTCCTTCTCCCGAGCCCGCTATTTACTCACTGAAATAGATCACTCTGTATTTATATATTTTATTTTACACTAGGATTATTTCTTTATTTTTTCCACCCCCTCTATGCATTCACGCATTTTAATTTGTAATAACTCTTTAAGAGAAGTAAAGTGGAGCTTGGTTTTTGCTCAGTAAAACAGAGAGAGAGTGAGTGTTCATAGATATCAATGCATTATTCATTTGCCTTCTCTTTAGAGGAGTTTCTGAGTGGGAGGGGTATCAGAACATGAGCTAGCTAGGTTCACTGCTTTGGATTGTTATAAATGAAAAGGTCCTGGAGTTCTCCCTGACCGCGTGTCCCAATCAGGTAATACTCTGGGCCCATTTGATAGCCTATACTTAGTTCCTGAGGTAAAAGTCTGGGCCCTATATACATGAAAAGGGCCTGGAGTTATCCCAACCATGTGACCTGACCAAGAAATACTATAATAACTAGGGCCCACAGTTTAATCATGTCAGGAAACACTCCGGGCCCTAGTCATGAAAACACTTCACCACTAGACAGGCATTGTCAATGTGAATCTTATGAAGGCCTTGTGTGAACAATGCCCTTAGGTAAGGTGTTAATTGCTTCTCAAGCTCTTTGATATGTAGGCTAGCACCTGTCTGCTCCATTGGACAACATACTATTTCTAACTGCAGACAGTCTACATATACACAGAGGGGTTGTTGCTGCCTCTCTCTCTCTCTCTCTCTCTCTCTCTCTCTCTCTCTCTCTCTCTCTCTCTCTCTCTCTCTCTCTCTCTCTATCTATCTATCTATCTATCTATCTATCTATCTATCTATCTATCTATCTATCTATCTATCTATCTATCTATCTATCTATCTATCTATCTATCTATCTATCTATCTATCTATCTATCTATCTATCTATCTATCTATCTATCTATCTATCTATCTATCTATCTATCTATCTATCTATCTATCTTGCTTTATAAATAGTTGTTTATTTGGACACTCGAAAACTAGATGGTGCATCTCAACAGATTTCATCCTGCAAAATGTCAAATAAATAATGAATCTATTTATCTCTCTCTCTCTCTCTCTCTCTCTCTCTCTCTCTCTCTCTCTCTCTCTCTCTCTCTCTCTCTCTCTCTCTCTCTCTCTCTCTCTCTCTCTCTCTCTCTCTCTCTCTCTCTCTCTCTCTCTCTCTCTCTCTCTCTCTCTCTCTCTCGCCATAGCTTTTATTGTTTCTTTCTCTTTATATCTCTACTATAGCCATTTTATCACCCTCCCTTTGGAATGGTTGTAATGCGCAGGAGGAACACTTGGGCAAACAGTCTGCTTTATTTCATTGTTATCCTGTGTGCCAACTATGATCCTCTTGATACCTGTATAACTGTAAATAAGGAAATACTGAAGTCTGCAGGTATTGTCTGTAACTACCACTTCAGGGCAGCACAAATAAAAGCCTCACAACATCTGTTGTCTGCCACCAAAGCCTCTCTGTGTCTTTTCCCCACTGGGGTATAGCTAGCTAGCAGTAACAGCAGCGCCTACCAACAGCTACAGTTGTCTGCTAGCGATTCAGGCTAATGCTATTGTAAGCTTCAAATAACATGGGTAACATACTTAACATAATATGTTTATGAAAGCCTTTTTGTCTGTTTAACATTGTATCACTTCAAATCCAAATCTTTTGTCTTGCCCATTCACCCTCTGAATGGCACACATACACAATCCATGTCTCAATTGTCTCAAGACTTAAAAATCCTTCTTTAACCTGTCTCCTCCCCTTCATCTACACTGATTGAAGGGGATTTAACAAGTGACATCAATAAGGGATCATAGCTTTCACCTGGATTCACCTGGTCAGTCTATGTCATGGAAAGTTCCTAATGTTTTGTCCACTCAGTGTATATATTGGGTATATAATAATATATACATTTATATTGGGTATTTATACGGTATATACATGTATATTGGGTATTTAATCAAGGTCCATGTTATGAATTAATTCAATACTTTAATACTTGATAATGCAATCAGTGTGAATATGAATAACCTTTTCTGAACATTTGTCTTTAAACACAATCGGCATTGTGATCATTATAGCAATGTTAGATGGATACAGATAACAGTCATTGTGCAGAGATTCTGTTTTTATCGTGAGAGTTTCCCCAGTAAGTGAGTAGAATGCAGATATAGATCACACACACACACGTACGGAAACACAGACACACACACACACACACACACACACACACACACACACACACACACACACACACACACACACACACACACACACACACACACACACACACACACACACACACACACACTAAGTGGTATAACAGGCCCCAATTAGTAAGTAACTGTCCTCTGCAGTATTTAGGTTGTAAGGCCTAGTTGCCATACCGTAGGAATACTGTATAGACCATAATTGGAGACATTTAATTTTTTTCAATAATTGCAGCATATTCAGTACAAGCACGTGGCTTCTCAACCTGAACAAAGGAACATCCTGGTACAAATGGATTGTTCCCCCACGAAATAAACTGAAATGAGCTGAACTAAAATTAAATGAATTGAACTGAACTGAAATAAACTGAAATTAACTGAATTCCACTGAAATGAGCTGAAATGAACTGATCTCCACTGAAATGAATTTAACTGAGCTAAAATGAACTTCCAAAGTCAACAAAATGTTATATTCTTCCATCCTCGTGGGGACCTCAAAATCATAAAAAATATTATTTTCCCTAACCTCTAACCCTAACCTTTACCAAAACCCTAAACTTAGCCCGTAACCCTTTTTTTGTTGTTGTAACTAACACCCTTTTTCTCCCCATAATTGGAGACATTTTCTCCCCAATTTCGATCTTGTCTCATTGCTGCAACTCCCCAACGGGCTCGGGAGAGGCGAAGGCGGAGTCATGCGTCCTCCGAAATATGACCCGCCTATCCGCGCACCTTAACCCGGAAGCCAGCTGCACCAATGTGTCGGAGGAAACACCGTTCAACTGGCGACCGGGGTCAGCCTGCAGGGACCCGGCCCGCCACAAGCAGTCGCTAGGGCGCGATGAGCCAAGTAAAGCCCCCCCGGCAAAACCCTCCCCTAACGCGGACAATTGTGCGCCGTCCTATGGGACTCCCGGCCACGGCCGTTTGTGGCACAGCCCGGGCTGTGCCTTAGACCGCTGCGCCACTCGGGAGGCCCCTTTAGCCCGTAACCCTAACCCAATCCCTGAACTTACAGTGGGGAAAAAAAGTATTTAGTCAGCCACCAATTGTGCAAGTTCTCCCACTTAAAAAGATGAGAGATGCCTGTAATTTTCATCATAGGTACACGTCAACTATGACAGACAAATTGAGAAAAAAAATTCCAGAAAATCACATTGTAGGATTTTTAATGAATTTATTTGCAAATTATGGTGGAAAATAAGTATTTGGTCACCTACAAACAAGCAAGATTTCTGGCTCTCACAGACCTGTAACTTCTTCTTTAAGAGGCTCCTCTGTCCTCCCCTCGTTACCTGTATTAATGGCACCTGTTTGAACTTGTTATCAGTATAAAATACACCTGTCCACAACCTCAAACAGTCACACTCCAAACTCCACTATGGCCAAGACCAAAGAGCTGTCAAAGGACACCAGAAACAAAATTGTAGACCTGCACCAGGCTGGGAAGACTGAATCTGCAATAGGTAAGCAGCTTGGTTTGAAGAAATCAACTGTGGGAGCAATTATTAGGAAATGGAAGACATACAACACCACTGATAATCTCCCTCGATCTGGGGCTCCACGCAAGATCTCACCCCGTGGGGTCAAAATGATCACAAGAACGGTGAGCAAAAATCCCAGAACCACACGGGGGGACCTAGTGAATGACCTGCAGAGAGCTGGGACCAAAGTAACAAAGCCTACCATCAGTAACACACTACGCCGCCAGGGACTCAAATCCTGCTGTGTCCCCCTGCTTAAGCCAGTACATGTCCAGGCCAGTCTGAAGTTTGCTAGAGTGCATTTGGATGATCCAGAAGAGGATTGGGAGAATGTCATATGGTCAGATGAAACCAAAATATAACTTTTTGGTAAAAACTCAACTCGTCGTGTTTGGAGTACAAAGAATGCTGAGTTGCATCCAAAGAACACCATACCTACTGTGAAGCATGGGTGTGGAAACATCATGCTTTGGGGCTGTTTTTTCTGCAAAGGGACCAGGACGACTGATCCGTGTAAAGGAAAGAATGAATGGGGCCATGTATCGTGAGATTTTGAGTGAAAACCTCCTTCCATCAGTAAGGGCATTGAAGATGAAACGTGGCTGGGTCTTTCAGCATGACAATGATCCCAAACACACCGCCCGGGCAACGAAGGAGTGGCTTCGTAAGAAGCATTTCAAGGTCCTGGAGTGGCCTAGCCAGTCTCCAGATCTCAACCCCATAGAAAATCTTTGGAGGGAGTTGAAAATCCGTGTTGCCCAGCGACAGCCCCAAAACATCACTGCTCTAGAGGAGATCTGCATGGAGGAATGGGCCAAAATACCAGCAACAGTGTGTGAAAAACCTTGTGAAGACTTACAGAAAACGTTTGACCTGTGTCATTGCCAACAAAGGGTATATAACAAAGTATTGAGAAACTTTTGTTATTGACCAAATACTTATTTTCCACCATAATTTGCAAATAAATTCATAAAAAATCCTACAATGTGATTTTCTGGAATTTCTTTTCTAATTTTGTCTGTCATAGTTGACGTGTACCTATGATGAAAATTACAGGCCTCTCTCATCTTTTTAAGTGGGAGAACTTGCACAATTGGTGGCTGACTAAATACTTTTTTTCCCCACTGTAACTCCTAACCCTAACCATTAACCTCTTACCCTAACCCTAATTCTAACACTAATTTTCCGTGTTTTACTAACCTTGTGGGGACTTTTGGGGATTGTAGGTCCCCACAGTGAGAGAATAACTAATTCCCCCCACACACCCACACACACACACATACACACACACACACACACACACACACACACACACACACACACACAAACTCACACGCCGGTTGGCTGATGATTAACATGCATACTAGGCTAGCAGTGATATTGAAGGCATTACTACATCAGCCCCCCAGTGAGATGGATGGGGCTGTGGGACTGGCATCTACCTCTCATTTGGATCCCACGGCGTATAGCCGGTGTATACGGATAGAAGACAAACCATCAGGTAATTATGGGCGGTAGTACCCCGCTTCAATACAAATCAACATGCTTGGCACATTCAATCAGGATGCTTTCATCATCTACAGTGCATTCGGAAAGTATTCAGACCCCTTTACTTTTTCCACATTTTGTTACATTACAGCCTTATTCAAAAATTGATAAAATTAATGTTTTTTTCTCATCAATCTACACACAATACCCCATAATGACAAAGCGAAAACAGGTTTTTAGAAATGTTTGCAAATTTATTTTAAAAAACAACAACAGAAAAACCGTATTTACATAAGTATTGAGACCCTTTGATATGAGTCTCGAAATTGAGCAGGTGCGTCCTGTTTCCATTTGATTGGAGTCCACCTGTGGTAAATTCTATTGATTGGACATCATTTGGAAAGGCACACACCAGTCTATATAAAGGTCCAACAGTTGACAGTGCATGTCAGAGCAAAAACCCAGCTTTACATAAGTATTCAGACCCTTTGATATGAGTCTCGAAATTGAGCAGGTGCGTCCTGTTTCCATTTGATTTGGAGTCCACCTGTGGTAAATTCTATTGATTGGACATCATTTGGAAAGGCACACACCAGTCTATATAAAGGTCCAACAGTTGACAATGCATGTCAGAGCAAAAACCCAGCTTTGAGGTCGAAGGAATTGTCCGTAGAGCTCCAGGACAGGATTATATCGAGGCACAGATCTGGGGAATGGTACCAAAACATTTCTGCAGCATTGAAGGTCCCCAAGAACACAGTGGCCTCCATCATTCTTAAATGGAAGAAGTTTGGAACCACCAAGACTCTTCCTAGAGCTGGCCGCACAGCCAAACTGAGCAATCGGGGGAGAAGGGCCTTGGTCAGGGAGGTGACCAAGAACCCGATGGTCACTCTGACAGAACCCCAGAGTTCCTCTGTGGAGATGGGAGAACATTCCAGAAGGACAACCATCTCTGCAGCACTCCACCAATCAGGCCATTATGGTAGAGTGGCCAGACGGAAGCCACTCCTCAGTAAAAGGCACATGACAGCCCGCTTGAAGTTTGCTAAAAGGCATCTAAAGGACTCTCAGACCATGAGAAACAAGATTCTCTGGTCTGATGAAACCAAGATTTAACTCTTTGGCCTGAATGCCAATCGTCACGTCTGGAGGAAACCTGGCACCATCCCTACGGTGATGTATGGTCGTGGCAGCATCATGCTGTGGGGATGTTTTTCAGCAGCAGGGACTGGGAGACTAATCAGGATCGAGGGAAAGTGAACAGAGCAAAGTACAGAGAGATCCTTGATGAAAACCTGCTCCAGAGCGCTCAGGACCTCAGACTGGGGCATAGGTTCACCTTTCAACAGGACAACGACCATAAGCTCACAACCAAGACAACGCAGGAGTTGCTTCGGGACAAGTCTCTGAATGTCCTTGAGTGGCCCCGCCAGAGCCCGGACTTGAACCCGATCGAAAATCTCTGGAGAGACCTGAAAATAGCTGTGCAGCGACGCTCCCCATCCAACCTGACAGAGCTTGAGAGGATCTGCAGAGAAGCATGGGAGAAACTCCCCAAATACAAGTGTGCCAAGCTTGTAGTGTCATACCCAAGAAGACTCAAGGCTGTAATCACTGCCAAAGGTGCTTCAACAAAGTACTGAGTAAAGGTTCAGAATACTTATGTAAATGTGATATTTCCGGTTTTTATTTTAAATACATTTGCAAAAATGTCTAAAAACCTGTTTTTGCTTTGTCATTACGGGGTATTTAATCCATTTAAGAATAAAGCTGTAACGTAAAAATTTTAACAAGTCAAGAGGTCAGAATACTTTCCGAATGCACTGTACGTGTGTGTGTGTGTGTGTGTTTGGGGGTGTGTGTGAAATTAAGCATAGCCAGTTCAGAAGGGAAACCTGAGTGTGGTTGATTGCGTCAGCTGATATTGCACCAATTGGATTCACACTCTAATTACATGCGGCCTATTTCTACACATGCTTCCTCGATGCCGGATGTCTCACGCTCGATTGCGCTGGTGTCTCTTGCTGCTGCAACTAGCTGTTACACTCTATGCTTGCTGTTTCTGAAATCCCACCACCACCCCAGCCTCCACCTGTAGGGGTTCTGTTTCTGATATCCCACAACCACCCCAGCCTCCACCTGTAGGGGTTCTGTTTCTGATATCCCACAACCACCCCAGCCTCCACCTGTAGGGGTTCTGTTTCTTCCTTCAGGGGATTTAATATAGCATATCGTGCTCACTGACTGTAGTTATATTATCATCTTCATATGATGCTTGGCTCTGGCAGTGAGCTACCCTGAAAGAGCTGTGCCCTAACGCCAAACCATGCATTGTTATCTTTTCTAATAAATGGTTAAACGTACACATTGTGTTTTCTTTCTGAACATACTTTGCATGTAAGAAAAGTGTTTAATCAAGATGGTTTCTCTAATGGTGTGTGGGGTGTATTTGTGAGAAAGAGAGACAGAGAGAGGGACAGAGAAAGAGAGAGAGTTCATGCATGTGTTTTTATTCAATATAGACCTATATCCTAAGACCTACAGTAGCAACCATCCTCTCAAAACACTATGTTTCCTAGTTAGCAGTGGGAACATCACATTATCACATACAATCTAGCCTGTGAGGGCTGTCTCTGTGAGTCTGTTGTGGATGGCCACAATCACAGTGCCTGTTGGCTCTTCCTCAGGAACTGCCTTTGTCTATCACTAGAGGGAGTGTTCAGCCTGGGGAAGATTAACACTAACATGGGCCGACGGACAGGATGAGTGGATGGAGCTGGAGTGGTCTGAGACTGGGAGAAAGAGGGGGAGGAGGGAGGTTGTGGGGAGAAAGAAGGGGGAGCAAGAGAGAGAGAGGGAGATGGGTAGAGGAGAGAGGGAGAGGGCGAGAGAGAGAGAGAGAGAAAGGGACTCACACAGAGACACACAGACATTTAGAGAGAGCCATTAGTAGCTGGAGTTCACTCATGTTTAATATCGCTAGTCTCTACCACCACTGTCTCAGTCTCGGCCTCAGTCTCTATTTAAATAGCTTCCTCTTGCTCTCTCTCTCCTGTCTCAGGCTGAGGCCGAGGTTGTTCATTACCATTCCCGTTCACAGCTCACTTGCCACACATGAAAATGTTTATGTGGGCCTAATTTAATGTTGTGATGCTTGCATTTGTAGAGCAGGCCCACTATGAAAGATTATGTAATCTAACTGGTAAACAGGCCATTCTCCCTCTGTGTATTTTTCATTCATATTGTAAGCAGCGTTTCAGCAAGTGCAGGGAAAGTCTGAATGGAATTGGTTTGTTTGTGAATCTGTATTGATGTGTGATTATAGGAACACAGCAGGCTTTGTGTGATTGCACAAACTGCAGACATTTGTCAGTATGACAGCATGGCTATAGTGTGTTTATGCTTGACTTAACCTGTATGTAATGTAAATGTACTGCTTGTACTATACATACATGCAGAATTCAAGCTACACTTAATATGAACTGTGCCTGACATTTTACATGCATCCTGTAGAATAGAGATTAGTCAAAGCTGCTATGACTACAAACTGTGTTTTATAAAAATAAAAATAAAATATTCTGGTACTGTCAACGACTCAAGATTAACCTAGATGTAAATGTAAGATTAACCTAGAAGAAAACAAAGGTTACAGTAAAGCGGATGACAATAAATCGCAATTTATTCATATTTGCAGATTTACCTTCTATCTACCTTTTCTTATTACTCCAGTGCCAATACCTCAACAGGAAAGACGTTCAAATATCTTCCTTCCTGGGTGTAAATAAATATAATATTTTATGTCGTCGCCATGCCAGCTGTAATATTCTTGAGATGTATGAGCCTCTATTACTGCAACTTGAGGGGGCCTGAAGTTGTCAACGACAGGTTTAAAGGCCACGGCTACACGCCGTCACCCCCCTCCCCGAGCTCAGAGTGATGGGCACCAAAGAGCTGATGTGAGGTCAGACATGGGCGGGTCAAACCATTCACTGACATGTAGAGTGGGGTTTGGGAGCACCACAGTGCGGCAAACCTCAGGAGTGGATCTCCTACTACTAGAGCAGAAGCTGGCATCTGTTTATGATATAATGCTTTTCAGTGGTGTTATGAGGCTGTTATAGCTTACTGATGTATACATACCTCTAGTTGTGGAATAGTTTGACTTTTATACTTTTTTTACCGTTTTGATTATTGGCTTGGTGCGGGGAGCAGGAACGGGCCGGACCGGGCTGACGACGCACACCACTGGCTTGGTGCGGGGAGCAGGAAAAGGCCGAACCGGGCTGGCGACGCGCACCACTGGCTTGGTGTGGGGAGCGGGAACGGGCCGGACCGGGCTGACGACGCGCACCACTGGCTTGGTGCGGGGAGCAGGCACGGGCTGGACCGGGCTGACGACGCGCACCACTGGCTTGGTGCGGGGAGCAGGAACAGGCCGAACTGGGCTGGCGACGCGCACCACTGGCTTGGTGCGGGGAGCAGGAACAGGCCGGACCGGGCTGGCGACGCGCACCACAGGCTTGGTGCGGGGAGCAGGAACGGGCCGCACCGGGCTGACGACGCGCACCACAGGCTTGGGGCGGGGAGCAGGAACAGGCCGGACCGGGCTGGCGACGCGCACCACTGGCTTGGTGCGGGGAGCAGGAACGGGCCGGACCGGGCTGACGACGCGCACCACTGGCTTGGTGCGGGGAGCAGGAACGGGCCGGACCGGGCTGACGACGCGCACCACTGGCTTGGTGCGGGGAGCAGGAACAGGCCGGACCGGGCTGTGGAGATGGACTGGAGGTCTGGAGCGAAGAGCTGACACAACCCGTCCTGGCTGAATGCCTATTTCTACACACTCTGTGTGAGGCATCAGCACAGGACGTACAGGGCTGTGCACTCGTACTGGCACTACAGCACGTGGCACTGGCGCAGGATATCCGGGACCGAGGAGTGGTACTGGAGGCCACGAGCGTTGAGCTGGCACACTCCGTCCTGGCTGCATGCCCACCTTAGCACGACACGTGCGTGGTGCTAGCACAGGACGTACAGGACTGTGCCGGACCACTCGCGGCACAGTACGCAGCTCCGCATAACTCGGAACCTGCCCAGTCTCACGCTGCCTAGCCTGAGTACGGGGAGTTGGCTCTGCTCTACCTCTAGGCTCCGCCAACCTCCCTTCCAGCCCCCCAAACCTGGTGGCCTCCTCTCCTAATCCGCCGATACGTCCTGTAGCTGCCTCCAGCATCCCCGTCGTCCATGTCGTGTGCCCCCCCAAAAAATGTATTGGGGTTGCCTCTCGCCTGTCACGATCGTCACAAGATGAAGCGGACCAAGGCGCAGCGTGGTAAGCGTACATCTTTTATTTATAGTGTACACATGAACAAAACAACAAACCAAACCTTACGGAACAAGATCCCACAAATAACTAGTGCCAACAGGCTGCCTAAGTATGGTTCCCAATCAGAGACAACGAGAATCAGCTGCCTCTGATTGGGAACCACCCTGGCCAACATAGAAAACACGAACTAGAACAAAACATAGCAAATCACACATAGAAAATCCACACCCTGGCTCAACATATAAGAGTCCCCAGAGCCAGGGCGTGACATTATCACAAACTGTTCAGAAACATCCACTATTTATCATTCACATCCCAGTAAACAATAATAAATATGTGTCTGAACACAGTCGATTCAGAAGGCTGTCTAGCTAACATTTATAACCAAAAAACTAATTAATATTTCGAACATCCTGTCACGTCCGTTGAGTACAGGATTGGACCAAGGTGCAGCGTGGTATGCGTACATGTTCGTTTATTGAATAAACACCGAACAAAACAACAAAAGCAACGTAACGTGAAGTTCTAAAGGCTAACATCAAACAAGCCAAACACACAGAAACAAGATCCCACAACTAAAGGTAGGCAAAATGGCTACCTAAGTATGATCCCTAATCAGAGACAACGATCGACAGCTGCCTCTGATTGGGAACCACACCCGGCCAACATAGAAATACACATTCTAGAAACGATCAACATTCACACCCTGACCAAACTAACAAGAAACAACAGGCATTAAAGGTCAGGGCGTGACACATCCCAAGAACAGCCCCCTCTCATAGAGCTCACTGAGCATCCTGTGCTTACATTTTATCACAAAAGCTTGAAGAATATAGTCAAAGAAGAACTATCTTGTTTTATTATTAAATGCTTATCCGAGAGGGTACTTTGATCCCAAAAATCCACCAGTGTTCCTTACACAGAGGACTACACACACACACACATACTGTGTATAGAGACACACAAACACACACACACATAGATATGAATACATTTGAAAGATCTGAATACACAGTGGCTCTGGGAAGAATTATTTCCTGCTTCGCTGCACAGTGGCATCATGGGACGGCTAATTCAGTGGAGTGGAAAACAGACAAAGAGGAGCACAAACGCTAGCTTCCCATATCACACATACACAACACCTACACAACACACACACACAACACATACACACACATACACATTACACACACACAACACATACACACACACACACACACACAACACATACACAACACACATACACACAGATACACAACACAACACACACACACACACACACACACACCCCACAGTGCCTCAGCCATAATCTACAATTAGATAATAAGCGCTTAGAAGTGACTCTGGGAATCTGATCAGGAAGCAGAGGGAACTGAGGAAGAACCTTGGGGGTTGAATCTAAAAGTAGAATCTCTGTCACTACAGTATCTGTCTTAATCATCTCCATCTCCTGTACCAGCATGTCAAACCCATGTGTTGTCTATCTGATCCATCATATGTGTCTGTCAATACATGTGTAGCCTACAGAGTGTGGAGGAATTCAATTCACAACTCCATATCTAGTGTATGCGTTGGTTCTGAACCCTATAGAGTACCTGTCTGTAAAAGAGGATCCCACTGTACAATCCTACATACAGAATGGATTCACTATCTGTAAAAGAGGATTCCACTGTACAATCCTACATACAGAATGGTTTCACTATCTGTAAAAGAACCCACATTCCTATTATATGTCTACTGTCTATTTCCCTGTACCACTGCCACAACACTCAAGACTCTGAAACTTCTGTCACATGGAGTTTACTTTCACAGAGGATTAAATTGCGGTTTCGGTAGACAGTACAGTAAGCCACAAATTGTCCAGAATCTGTGATTACTGCTTTGGCAGAACGTGCGGTGGAAATAATTAAAATGTTACCTACAGCGAAGTAAGCAAATGACAACCCCACCATAGCAGAGATGTTGGTGACCCTGACATGAACTCTTGTAGACTTGTTTATTCAAATGGATTGGAGTGGTGGTGGTGTGTGTGTGTGTGTGTGTTTGAGTGTGTGAGTGTGTGTGGCTGTAGATCAAAGTAGCCTTGGACAGCTTCTGGCCTGAAGTCATTCACTCCCTTCTTTCTCTCATTTCAGTGTTTTTCCTATTGTTTTAATCTTCAACAGACTGCTTTATCAAACTAGCTATCTGTGTCCTAGATTGTTGAGGAACGGGTGGATAGGGAGTTGCAGGCAGTGAAGCTATTTGGATTTACTACATTTGAATAGTTCATATGCTGTAACATTTTCAAGGTGGTTGTTCATGGCATGTTTATTAGCTAGCTATTTGCATAGGTGTCGAATAATACGATGCAGTCTGTTTGTGGCACAAGGGACCAATAAGATACTCCAGAATCCATTCCTTTAATGCCTTTTAGTGAGATCTGCTGAATTAAGTCAATTATGTCTTCTTGGGAGTAAACATTACGATGAACATTCGGCATGCACGGTCTTCTAACGCTTTCACAAATGCTTGCCAGTATAACCCAATAGTCTGCCATATGACAGCATTCCAGAAAGCAGCATCATATGGTTCCTAACTTGAAGGAGAGAATCTGTGTGAATTGGCTGTACTCTCCGAGTCCCCAGATGGATCCAAATCTCCCCAAATCTCTCCAAGTCCCCAGATGGATCCAAATCTCCCGAAGGACGAGGAACTCAGGTAATAAAGTTGTCTGTGGATGATTGAATTCTCTCCTCCAAGTGTCCTTCCATCTCTGCGTTAGACATCAAGAGTGTCTTGTTCATTGGAATGACCTTGAATACGATGTCTGTCTATTTCCACATTAACGATAAACTGTGTTAGATATCCTCCTCCCTCCTCCCTCCTTCGCCATTGACTACCCTCATCGGAAAAACAGCATATCTGTTGAGTCAAATTGACATTTTTTCATGTGACAGACCGGCGGCCATTTTCTCCCAGGGGATCGTGGGTAAATTAGCTATTTCAAAACAAGGATGTATATAACTACAAATGAAGTACCACAGTAGCCCCTAACAGCCAATTTATTCAACACCTTGCCTGAGGCTTCTGCTGGCCGATCTCTGCTTTGCGTTTGCCTGTCAAGCTTGTCCTAACGTTTGGCCGGCTTTGTCTCACAATCAACGACAATGTTATCTGATATTATCAACAGCCTCTAAGAAATCGGAATAAAGGTAATTAAACGTATGAATTTGGCCCATATTGTGAAATATGCAATATGTGGGGAGAGAGAGAGAGAGAGAGAGAGACCTGTTGGACAAAATTGCACCTCAGGTTCTTGTTTCAGTTCATGTCTAACATTTTTCGTCATTTAGCAGACGCTCTTATCCAGAGCGACTTACAGTTAGTGCATACAATATTCTTTTTTTTTTTTCATACTGGCCCCCCGTGGGAATCGAACCCACAACCCTGGCGTTGCAAACGCCATGCTCTACCAACTGAGCTACCTCCCTGCCGGCCATTCCCTCCCCTTCCCTGGACCAATTGTGCGCCGCCCCATTGTCTCCCGGTTGCGGCCAGCTACAGCAGAGCCTGGATTCGAAACCAGGATCTCTAGTGGCACAGCTAGCACTGCGATGCAGTGCCTTAGACCACTTTGCCATACATGCGGAACAAACATTGAACGCATCACAAAGTCTGTGTTGGGAGCCTCCCCCAGTTCAACAAGTCATTAATCTCTGGTCCTTTCTCTTCAGGCCTCTGGCAGCTATGTCATCATAAATCCACTATGGGGATGAGAGATGAATGCTGATCAATTATAATACCACATTAGGGAGCCAAGATGGCTTTGCAGTCTTCCCCCACAATGCATGGGCCATGGGTCCTAAAACTTAAGTTCCAATGAAGTATCTAGTATGGAATACACTTATCCATGTCTACAATGGAATAAACTGCTTTATTTGTGTTCACCCTTCCCAGCGGGCAAAACTAGTTGAGATTACGTCATTACAACCGTCATTATGATGTTCTTTCAACCAGTTTTCCACAGTTTTGCCCACTGGGTTTCTTCTAAGAGTTTGTATCTTTTTTCTCTATTTCATCAGTTTCCATTATGTAAACATTTATGACAAAACTGGATCTCTGGACTGGTCAAGAAAGAGAGAGAGAGAGAGGGGGACAGAGAAGGGGTGAGAGATAAAGTCAGGTCACATTAGAATTGCTCGTCAATGGCTGCGTTACACAGGCAGCACAATTCTGATATTTCTTTCAAGTAATTGTTTGTCCAATCACATCAGATTTTTTCCACATCAGATCTTTTTCAGAGATGATCTGATTGGTCAAAATACCAATTTGTGAAAAAATTATCAGAATTGGGCTACCTGTCTAAACGCAGCCAATGGAGGATCTAATCAAATCAAATTATATTTGTCACATGCTTCATAAACAACGGGTGTAGACTAACAATGAAATGTTTGCTTAAGGGCCTTTCCCAACAATGCAGATCATTTTTAGTTGTTGAAATAATAGAAAAATAATAACACAAGGAATAAATACACATTGATTAACGATAACTTGGCTATATACAGTACACAGGGTACCAGTACCGAGTCGATGTGCAGGGGTATGAGGTAATTTAGGTAGATATGTACATATATGTAGGGATAAAGTGACTAGCAACAGGATAGATAATAAACAGTAACAGGATGCAGTGTACAGTCTGTCTCCGCCCCGGGAGGCTGTAGTGGCGTAGGATACTGGCTCGGGGCATAAAGGGGAGGATCACTGTGGGAGAGAGGGAAGATTGTTTTGAACTGTCCTGGTAATTTACCACCGTCGTGCAGATAAACCTCTCTCCTCTCCTCCGCTCAGCTCCTCTGATCATCCCTCCATCTCTCCCCTCTGATGTCTCTCTTTCTCTTCTGTTCTCCCTCTTTTTCTCCGCTCTCTTTCTTTCTCTTGTTCTTTTCTGCTTCTCTCTGTTTAACTTTCTCTCTTTCCCTCTTTTTCTCTCCCTCACTCTTTCTCTATTTATTTCCCCCCACTCTCTCTTTCCGCTCTCCCTCTCTTTTTCTAAGTGGAGAAAGGAAAGGATGCCAAACAAATGATATTAATCTAGCCTTGTAATTAACGAGGACCTTCAGGTTTTTGCTGGTATATTTGATGCGTCTTCAAATTCTATAAAACTCCTGCTTTTGCATAAAGGTACCTTGCAGTTAATTAGTGCAGGTTAATTATTTTGGAGTTATATTTCACCATTTCTAGATCAAGGTCAGTGATTGATATATTGAGGTTACCGATGACTTAAGTGTCACCATGGTTTTTAATCATGCAGTAATACCTGCTTGATCTACATACTGGTGTGCTGTAGTCAGGGGTGGACTGGGACAAGAATTCGGCCCTGGCATTTTATCCACACCAGCCTACATCACTCTGCGCGCTACCAACTCACAGTGAGTGAGGTGACAATGTAGAATGTACTCTTTCTACTGTACGTTTATAGGCACCCTTTCCGTTTTACTATCCATGATCTTGGCTGTCTCTTTGCTGATGCCGATGCTGCGTTTGACTTTGAATTTGAGTTAGTATAACAGAGAAATTGCACAAAAAAATCTTTAAAAAATATATTTTGTGTGTGTCAATTTCATCCAGCCCACCCAACTAAAAAATTGTCCAGCACATCTGGCATTTGCCAGAATTTCCAGAAGGCCAATCCACCCCTGGCTGTAGTATATCTATGTGGTGTCTTTGATGATTTTGATGTTGTATTCGGTTATAGAGTACTGCATGATACCCATATATTTCATGCTTTTCTCCACTACCTACAACTGACTCTAACAAGACCCATGAAAATAACAATCTATTCTGAGTAGAGGCCTAGATTCTAATGTTTTGGGCCATAGCTGACGGTATGATTCTACAGTTTCATGTTATCAAGCCAACATGGGGAAAAATGGCATTGGGGCGATATACTCGATCCAGAGATGTTCCCTCTTTGATGCCATAGCAGTACATGACTGTTGGCACTCAGAACTTCTTAAATGGTATTTATGAAGGAGGGAGAGGGAGGGAGTAGGAGAGTCCTGTGGGAAGTAGAGAGGGAGGTTGTAGCTGATAGTTCCTCTACCTCCCTAGGCTAGCTAGCTAAAGGTCTTCCAGCGGTCAAAGAGAACGCTGACGCACAATCAAACTCCTCTCATCTCCTTTCATGAACCTGCTGCTGCTGCCTACAGTACAGTTACAGTATTGGCAATGTGGCTTTTCACTTCTGTTGTAAACTGTACTGGTCCACATATAACATCTTGGATACAGGATGATATTACAGTAGCTCTTACATTCTGTAAGGGCTTCACAATGTCTTGATCATTGTTATGTATTCCTGGTCCTGGGGACCCACAGTATGGGCAGGGTTTTGTTCCAGCCTATCACTAACACACCTGATTGCACTAATCATCTAATCATCTAATCATCGAACCCTTGTAAAGTTGAATCAGGTGATAGTGCAGGGCTGGAATAATAGTCTGCACACCCTGTGTGTCCCCATGGCCAGAATGGGACAACACTGATCTAGATATTACACCATGGTATTATAATCATATATGGAAGGACATTCTGTGATCTGTTGAAAACACCTGGCAGACACTAATGCAGTTTAAACCACACGGACGTTGCATATTTGTGTCATTTGAACCACTGTGGTATTACTCTACGTTAGATTCAAATTGTAGCCTTCCCTCTCTCACCGCTGCCCTGTTTTCACCT
Source organism: Coregonus clupeaformis (assembly GCF_020615455.1). Lineage (NCBI taxonomy): Eukaryota > Metazoa > Chordata > Actinopteri > Salmoniformes > Salmonidae > Coregonus > Coregonus clupeaformis. The sequence continues at coordinate 110,860 of NW_025533634.1, forward strand.
CCTATGCTGTAGAGCCATGGCTCCCAGGCAGCACAGTGCTGACCTAGGTCACATGGTCCGCAACACCTGGCCAATGGCTAATGGGGAGAGAACAGGGGTCAGGAGGTCACAGGCTAATATTAGAGAGCATGTTGGGTTCTTGTTTTTCCCAGGGAGTTATGGAATAAAGCTAGAAGTGAGGGTGTGTTTCCTAGATTGTGTATATTCTGGATAAGGAGGCCTACAAGTCATTTTAGATGATTTTCATTGTCATCATTCTTGATTTTATAATGTGCAGTATGTTTCATTTATCTTGATGTCATGCTACAGTTTCAGGATGAATGTATCAAGATTCCATCAGTGAAATACTGTATCAATTGAATTTAATCCCATCATTTGCTCTGATATGGTTATTTTTGTATTTATCTAATTAGTACAGTTAGACAGTAGTTCTGTACTCACTTGTAAGTCTGCTCCTCATAATTCATACCTTTTCCTCCATTATTTACTCCCATGTCTCATTTTGTCACCGATGGGAACCTTTCTGAAATGACTACCCTCATTTCACACTAATGACTGAGCACTCATTTCACATTGGCTTTAAAAGGCTTCAAAAATCCTATTCCCCATATAGTACACTATTTATGACCAGGGCCCATAGGGTTCTGGTCAAAAGTAGTTCACTATGGAATAGGGTGCCATTCGGGATGCAGATAGTGTGAAAAGTTAACCTCTTTCTGAATCAGTGGGCTGAGTCATGTGTTTTAGTTGGCAGTTTGAATTGGTTGATGCTGTGATGTGAAAAGCCTAATTTAAAGGCCTATGATCTTCCAATTGGCAATATCAACAGTAGGGCAAGGCTTATGTGTCACGACTTCCGCCGAGGCTGCCTCCCCTCCTTGTTCGGGCAGGTTTCGTCGTTCGGCGTCACCGGCTTACTAGCTACTGCTGATCCATTTATCATCACTCCATTTGTCTTGTCTTCAATCACACACACCTGGTCCTTATGCCCTCATTAGTCATCGTATACGTGTTCCCTCTGCTTCCTTGTCTGTGTGGGTGATTGTTTATTGTGGAGGTTAGTGAAGCTTGGTGGAGCTCGTGTATTGTGTATCGACGGGAGTATTTCCCGTGTGCCTTGTATTTTCCAGTGCGCCTGTTTTGTGCCCTGGATTGTGTTTGACGCATTTCTGCGTAAACCTGTATTTTGCGGATTAAAGCCTGTTATGCTGTGATTTACCCTCCTGCGCCTGACTTCTTCAACACCACTTCATCACATTATGCTGTGTGATGTAAATGCAAATGGGGGTTGGGCAAGGGCATATGAATGGCTTTGCTCAATGCTACATTAATGATGTGCCAATAAGCATTGTAACGACCATCTGGTCATTTTTTGTTATTAAACACACACACACACACACACAAACACAGATACACACACACACACACACACGCACACACACAATATATATTTTTTTTTTTACCAGTACTATGCTTCCTAAACAATGTCCACTACCATAACAGAATGTGAAGCAACATTACACCTCAAACGCTTTATAACGTTAAACCATTGTTCCTTTGAAACAATAGCCAACAATAACCAACCCCTTAATACATGGAATAATAATTTTGTCTGTAGCTTTTTATTTTCTTATCCGTGTCATTTAATTAAACCTATAAACAACTTTCCTCAAGCGTTCATTCCCCATGTTTACAGATACAAACCCCAGCAACACAAACTGCATGCAGCTTTTAGGAAAAAAGGCTTTTCATTTTTCTCCCTTTGTTATCTAGACCAAACAAAATGAACGCTCTCCGGAGAGCGCTGGCAAAAACAGGAGGATGTCTGCCGTTCGGGGCAGAATCCTAATGACTGTGAAATAAATATATAATATCAATATATATAAATATATAATGTAATCTCTTCATTAATTGTAGCAGGGAGCCTGCAGAGAAGAGATTGTTTCCTCTCACATCACGGTAAGTGGACTCATGGGCATATTGGCTCATCTCTGGAATGTTTAAATATTTTCCTCAAAATAGTTATCAAACGATTGTTTACCTGATATATTCAGATGGGTATTTTTACCTGATGAAATAGTTGTTTATTGTACTGTTATGAAGTGTCTGGGGTATTGATGGTGGATACTGTATGGGGTATTGCTGGTGGATACTGTATGGGGTATTGATGGTGGATACTGTATGGGGTATTGATGGTGGATACTGTATGGGGTATTGCTGGTGGATACTGTATGGGGTATTGATGGTGGATACTGTATGGGGTATTGATGGTGGATACTGTATGGGGTATTGATGGTAGATACTGAATGGGGTATTGATGGTGGATACTGTATGGGGTATTGATGGTGGATACTGTATAGGGTATTTCTGGTAGAGATGCTTGAGAGATGGAAAACATAGTGACAACATGGGGAAATGTGCAGAGATATACATAGATAGGTCAAACTCCTTTTGAAAAAACGTGTCATATTTCATAAGCCAACAATCTGTGTTAGACATTGTTGTCATCAGTCTGACATTATTGTCATCACAAAGTGCTCTAAGTTCAGTTGATACCCACTATCTACAGCTACAGCAGGCCATAACACTATACAGTGGGGAAAAAAAGTATTTAGTCAGCCACCAATTGTGCAAGTTCTCCCACTTAAAAAGATGAAAGAGGCCTGTAATTTTCATCATAGGTACAAATCAACTAGGACAGACAAAATGAGGAACAAAATCCAGAAAATCACATTGTAGGATTTTTTATGAATTTATTTGCAAATTATGGTGGAAAATAAGTATTTGGTCAATAACAAAAGTTTCTCAATACTTTGTTATATACCCTTTGTTGGCAATGACACAGGTCAAAAGTTTTCTGTAAGTCTTCACAAGGTTGTCACACACTGTTGCTGGTATTTTGGCCCATTCCTCCATGCAGATCTCCTCTAGAGCAGTGATGTTTTGGGGCTGTCGCTGGGCAACACAGACTTTCAACTCACTCCAAAGATGTTCTATGGGGTTGAGATCTGGAGACTGGCTAGGCCACTCCAGGACCTTGAAATGCTTCGTACGAAGCCACTCCTTCGTTGCCCGGGCAGTGTGTTTGGGATCATTGTCATGCTGAAAGACCCAGCCATGTTTCATCTTCAATGCCCTTGCTGATGGAAGGAGGTTTTCACTCAAAATCTCACGATACATGGCCCCATTCATTCTTTCCTTTACACGGATCAGTCGTCCTGGTCCCTTTGCAGAAAAACAGCCCCAAAGCATGATGTTTCCACCCCCATGCTTCACAGTAGGTATGGTGTTCTTTGGATGCAACTCAGCATTCTTTGTCCTCCAAACACAACGAGTTGAGTTTTTACCAAAAAGTTATATTTTGGTTTCATATGACATTCTCCCAATCCTCTTCTGGATCATCCAAATGCACTCTAGCAAACTTCAGACGGGCCTGGACATGTACTGGCTTAAGCAGGGAGACACGTCTTGCACTGCAGGATTTGAGTCCCTGGCGGCGTAGTGTGTTACTGATGGTAGGCTTTGTTACTTTGGTCCCAGCTCTCTGCAGGTCATTCACTAGGTCCCCCCGTGTGGTTCTGGGATTTTTGCTCACCGTTCTTGTGATCATTTTGACCCCACGGGGTGAGATCTTGCGTGGAGCCCCAGATCGAGGGAGATTATCAGTGGTCTTGTATGTCTTCCATTTCCTAATAATTGCTCCCACAGTTGATTTCTTCAAACCAAGCTGCTTACCTATTGCAGATTCAGTCTTCCCAGCCTGGTGCAGGTCTACAATTTTGTTTCTGGTGTCCTTTGACAGCTCTTTGGTCTTCGCCATAGTGGAGTTTGGAGTGTGACTGTTTGAGGTTGTGAACAGGTGTCTTTTATACTGATAACAAGTTCAAACAGGTGCCATTAATACAGGTAACAAGTGGAGGACAGAGGAGCCTCTTAAAGAAGAAGTTACAGGTCTGTGAGAGCCAGAAATCGTGCTTGTTTGTAGGTGACCAAATACTTATTTTCCACCATAATTTGCAAATAAATTCATAAAAAATCCTACAATGTGATTTTATGGATTTTTTTTCCTCAATTTGTCTGTCATAGTTGACGTGTACCTATGATGAAAATTACAGGCCTCTCTCATATTTTTAAGTGGGAGAACTTGCACAATTGGTGGCTGACTAAATACTTTTTTTCCCCACTGTATGTCTGATGTAGTCTAGACTAAAGGTCTAAGTGATCCAGGTCACACATTCACAAAGAGACTCAGCACCTTGCTGATCTAGGATCAGGTCCCCCCCCTTAATCATTATGATTTAAAAGGCTAAACTGATCATAGATCATTACTCCTATTCAATGGTGCAGTACAGTACTTAGGTCAAAACTCTTTAAAGTTCTACTTAAGTTGTTTTTAGGGGGGGGGGTATGTCGTGGAAACTCTGCACAGGGACACTCAAAGTCAATCTTAAATGAATCATTCTTTATTAACAGCAAGCTGGAGAGGTCACAGTCAAATGTAGATGCATAAAGTACCGATCTGAAGTGAGCTCCACCGGGGCAGTCCCGTTAGTTCTCTTATATACTTACACAGAGAAGTTATATTTGCATGATTTAGCTTATTCATCATTCATAATTAATTCATCATTAATGTTTGGTTCATTCATGTGACCGACCAATACTGGTTCATGCATTTGACAGACCAATACCTCACGAGGCTTCTTCTCTCTAAGCTGAGACCTTGAAACTGAGATATCCCTTTCTCTAAACAAGGTTCTGGGCGTACTGCCAAATTGCAGATACTGATAGAGAGGATTCGTTCAATCAGTCACTTGCATGAACACAGAAATTGGTTATTAGAAAAGCACAAACATAAATGTTCCATCACAGGTATCTGTACTTTATTATTTATATTTTTGCCAACTTTGACTTTACCTTCACTACATTCCTAAAGAAAATAATGTACTTTTTACTCTATACATTTCCCCTGACACCCAAAAGTACTCTTTACATTTAGACAGGAAAATGGTCCAATTCACGCACTTATCATGATAACATCCCTGGTCATACCTACTGCCATCTGATCTGGCGGACTCACTAAACACAAATGCTTCATCTGTAAGTGTTGGAATGTGCCCTGGGCTATCCATAAATAAAAATCTATAAATGATAATTGTGCTGTCTGGTTTGTTTTATATAAGGGATTTGAAATTATTTATACTTTTACTTTTGATACTTAAGTATATTTGAGCAATCCCATTTACTTTTGATACACAAATAAAACCAAATACTTTTAGACTTTTACTCCAGTAGTATTTTACTGGTTGACTTTCACTTTTACTCGAGTCATTTTCTATTAAGGTATCTTTTTTTTTTTATTATTATTTTTTTTTTTTATATATATATATTCCCCTTTATTACTTTTCAACCCCACCATCCTTTCCCTACTTGGAGTAAATTAGTGAACAACAACGCCCAGGCCTCTACTTCCGGTCTATACTTACTATCTACACCTTATGGACAGAGTTAATTTTACAATAATTCTCTCTCTATATATATATATATATATATATATATATATTATTATTATTATTATTATTATTATTATTATTATTTTTTTTTTTTGCTCCTGAACTTCTTCTACTCTCAACCTCTCCGATCATTTTCATGATGTCCATCCGGTTTGCTTCTAAATGCCATATCTTTCTAACTGTGCTCTTTCCCAAAAGCTCCCAACATACAACCTATATACTTATTATGGACACAGTATGCTTACATTATTAGCTATCTTTGTTATTATTTGTTGTTATTTGTTATTAGTCCCATCCTTCAACTCTATTCAATACCTCCCATCTATCTCTTAACACCATCCATATAGGATTTCTATTTGCCATATATATTTCAACCGTACTGTGATGTTTTACAAAAGTTCTGAACCTTTCTATTCTCATTGCTTCTACAGATTGTGAATTAAAAATAAACATTTTTGCTAAAAGTATTATTATATTATTGATTGATTGACTATGACTTTTCAGATCACCCAGTAATGCTATCTGCAAGGTTAGTTCCAGGTAAATATTGCAATCCTTTAGCCATTCCTGGACCTGTGTCCAAAAACAAGCTACAAATGGACAGAACCAAAACAAAGGTATTAAGGTATCTTAACTTTTACTCAAGTATGACAATTGGATACTTTTTCCACCACTGCTCCTACTCTGAGATGCTTTGTTTAACGGGCCCAGGAAACTAGTCCAACAAGTAAACACTGTTTGCCAGGATCCGTCTGTTTCTTTAAAAGACCAATTTATATTCTTGGCGTGGGTGTAAAGCAAGGCTGGCAGTGCTTTGCTCTCAGTGTGGCATAGTGGGCCTCCATTATGGGGCAGATCCACTCAGTTTCACTAGATTGCGCAGCAATTAACCATACAGAGTGAAACTAGCAGGCTTGCTCTTTATTTTCAGTCTTCTCTGTAGACAAACTGCCACTTTGGAGCGAAGATGTGAGGGAAAACTTTGTGAGAATTATGTAGATTGACATGTAGATTGACATTAGGGAGGCAATTAAAGCCTACAAAACAACAAAATAATTTATTTGAAAAAACTTCTGTGCATTTCCTTACATTGAAATACTAGAGAATGTATTATGGATATTTTGCAGAAACACCACTTTCTTTCAGGCTCGGAAATATCAATGTTTATCGCTGCATGTTGGCTTCCGATGGGCTGCATATAGGCTACATTCAAGTTGACAAAAGAGACAATAATATACTGAGCCAAAGTTAGACTGTTGCCGTGACAATCTGGCTAGCGGTTAGCTCCAGTAGCGTGTTAGTGCGTTCTTGAGGGGTCACATGCAGATCTCCTGTGGACTGCCACATTGTTAGTCATTGACTCCCCTCCCCTTAGGGCCCCACTGGGATCTGCACTTATTGACTAATGTATCTCCCCACTTGAGGAATATCTCTTCTGAAAGGGCTGGCCAGCTGTGATAATGGAATCAACATTATTCCTGTTCTCACAGACACAGAATGCTATACATGAGTAATACGATTCTAAGGAAATTAGTTGGAATCGGAAACCATTCTTGGCATGTTATCTGCCTCTTTTGTTTCAAGAGAAATCATGTTAGGTTTATGAGCGAACTAGAGCTCAGTGGCAAGATTGTTTTATTTTCTTTGTTCTTGTTGACCCTGGGTGCCATTTGTGCTTCTGAAATTGTCCCCTATTCCCTATATAGTGCACTACTTTTGACCAGGGCCCATAGGGATCTGGTCAAAAGTAGTGCACTTCACAGAGATTCATTTTGGACACAGACCTTTGACTGAGAACACATTCTTATTTACAGCAACGACCTGAGGAATAGTTACAGGGGAGAGAAGGGGTATGAATGAGCCAATTGGAAGCTGGGGATGATTAGGTGGCCATTATGGTATTTTAGCCAGTACACCCCAACTCTTACAATAAGTGCCATGGGATCTTTAGTGACCACAGAGAGTCAGGACACCCGTTTAATGTCCCATCCGAAAGACGGCACCTTACACAGGACAATTTCACCAATCACTGCCCTGGGGCATTGGGATATTTTTTGGGGGACCAGAGGAAAGAGTGCCTCCTACTGGCTCTCCAACACCACTTCCAGCAGCATCTGGTCTCCCATCCAGGGACCGACCAGTAACAACTCTGTTTAGCTTCAGAGGCAAGCCAGCAGTTGGATTACTCAGTCAGTCACCTCAGTGGACATTTTATTTTCCCATCATGCTCGGCAGAGCAAGTGCACACAGAGGACTAACAATGGGCATTCTGATGACTCCCCCAACTGACTAGCTTGATTTTTGAATTCAAATGGAATAATCACCTAAAATAATGAGCAATTAAACACATTCTGAAGAACTGTGCTTTATTTGTCTTTTTAAAGCTTTTAACTGGTCAATTCAACCTTAATCATGGTTCTAAATCAGAATCAGAGGTCCAAGCACATGTAGGCAACAGTAACATCATACCATAATTCAATATACTGCATACAGATGTAGGATCTTAATTAGATTCATATTTTGTTGCTGCACTCCAGGAAATGCAGATGAGCTTCGTGATTTACATAAATTCACTGAAAATCCACAGTAACACACGGTTAAATTAACAGTATTCAACATTTCATGTAGCATTCTTTTGGCCAGTGTATATCTAACCACCGATCAAGCAACCTTTTTCTGCAGGATTATTTTGATATATTGGTCAAATTAGGTTGTAAATGTCTTTACTGTAGCAAAGTTTGTTTGATTCCAACACATCCAGTTCATCTAGTATGACACACAGAAAGCTGTAACCTCATAAACCCCTTCTCTTGTCTAGTCTCTTGCACAATCCTCCTCATTAAGTGGTACATGAGCTGCATTGGATCAGGCTTTCATTTTGTACAATGTTCTAAGGCAATGCGCTACATCAAGGACTTGGTGATTATATAAGGTGTTTGATAGTTACTTTTGCCTTGGCTTGAAAAAAATGTGTCCCCCATCAGTTTGTAGCCTTAATATTCAGAGTGGTGGAAGGGTGGGAGGGAGTTGTTTAAACCCCTGTTCTTTCCAGTTGCTGCATATTACAGTATATCTGCCAGTTTTATTTTCTATTTCATTTACTTGCTGCGATGGCTGGAGTGCTAGGCATTGACAGGGGACAGTATTTTAAGACGGCTCTCACAGGGCTACAATTAAAGAACTCGACAGAGACGGAGGATAGAAGAAGAAAATATCATTTTCCGTCCTGCATGCTTGGGTCATCCTCTCTTTCTTTCTTTCTCTTTTCTCCTCCAACTCTTCTTTCTTTCCCTCTCTATCTGTCCTCCTCCTCCTACTTCTCCTCTCCTAATATTACGTGGTTTAAGGATCATACAGACATAAGCTCCCCTGGAGTTTTGACGGAAAACTCTCTCCACTTTGATTGTTTGGTACTGGCCGGGTTCTTTTGAATTACGGCATCTCGGCTCATTAAAAGTCAGACTAGACTAATGGATATGTCAAATTCTGCAGGTTTGGCCTGGGCTGCAGGTCTCTACTCTACAGAGAAAGATCATCTCTCTGTATCTCTCACTCTCTGTTTCTGTCAGATCGGCCCTCTCTGCTCCCATTCAACTCGGTACAAAGTAGTTGTGATTATCCTGGACTTTCATGTTTCATCTCCTCCCCCTCTGTAGGCCTGTGGAGAAGCCTAGTTTAGAGTGGTGTGAGGTGAATGGTAAAATCTAAATGGTAAATCTAAATATTTTAAAACCAAGAGACAGAGACAGGTGCTTCATCATTAGATAACCACTGACAGGAGACTCATTAAATAAAGAGATAGAAATCTCATTTTCCTCCCTCTTCCTAAAATAGTCCCAACACAGTTCAGCCCACATACTGTTCAATCCCCAGTTCCGATTCAGTTTGTACCCATAGTCCTCTCTCTGTCTTATATGATGTAGGCCTAGTGGAGTGGGTATGAAGTTGACATTAAATTAAACAATGGAAATGGTGGTCATATTGACAACATCAGGTTGTTCAAGGATGATGATCTTGAAAATTATGCTTTCTATAATATCCTTGCAATGGTAGTCTGTGTTGTGGTTCAGAAAGGCTGGACAAAATACTGTCCTTCTTGTAGCACCTCTTATTCATTAGCTAATATCATGCTGAACCAATAGAACCCGGCCATGACCCCATTCTCCGAGGGTGTCTCAGGGAGAGTGGGATATGCAAAAAACACATTTCCAATTTACACATTCATGTTAATGCATTATATACGTGTGAAATAGGACGAATATAAGCACCCACCAAATTATTATTATTATTATAATATGAAGTTGAATGAGATACACAGTATTCTTAAGAGCGTATGCTATTCCTCTCACTGGAGAAAAAAATCCCACTGGCCTTGTTCATATATCAAACGAGAGGCCAGAAAACAATCTCAAGAGCATTTTCTCCCATCAAGGATAGGATGCTTACAAGACAAGTAAAAAGTTATGGCATTTTTTTGTTTGATGTCATCCCTGGTAAAAAATAAAATAATGTATCGCTGTTCTTTCGCCTTGCTACACTTTGTGAAAAGGGTCTGTGTTTGTGTGCTGTGTGTCTGTGAGTCTCCCCCTTAGAAAACACTATTCAAGCAATACTCAATAATTGGTTTCAGAGATAAGGTGTCCCTCGTTCCCAATTGGGAGAACTCAATCCCTGATCTTCTTAAAGAGCTTTTAGGGGATAGAGAGGATCGACAAAATCTCATAGTCCGGCCTCCTGTTTTTATCTTGCGGACACCATCTTCTCTCTGCTGGCTCGCCTTAAACCCCATAATGGGCTTGGGAAAGATTACATTTGTCATTCTGCTACGAATCAAATGAAAATATTGTACTGTTAGCCAGCCACATACTATAAGACTAGGACAAAACTGCACAGTCTGACTGTCTGCTCACTCGGATGTTTAGAGTTTCTTCACACGTCTTTCTGAACTAATTTAAGCTAGTGAAGTAGCCGTATTGACTACCATTTCTTTGGGGGTTGCAATTCAGTCCTTCAGTTCAACCATTGTGACTTGTGTATTTTTAACAATGTGTAAAAACCGGTACATGTCAGTGTACCGGTCCTGGGAGGTCCCCTCTTGTGGGAGTCATTATTTCATCAAGCAGATGAAATGTTTTCAGGTTTTGTGGCCAGGCTTGAAATAAAAATCGATGAGGAGGATATTGAACCGTGGCCTCCCCTGAGAGAGCACAGAGGTCTGAGGATGCCTTAAATACCTGCGCTGTATTGATGACTGGATGTAACGGCTCTCTGTCTTCTCTGTCTCCAGGTGTGTACATTAATCTGGCAGGGTTTTGACGTGATGTTAACCTTTAGAAATATACCAATTTCACCAGACTAAATGCTGATGTGCAGTATTGCATGTGTAAAAGGCGTATAGGTGATTATGTTGGTTCACCAGTCAGACTAAATGCTGATGTACAGTATTGCATGTGTAAAACGCGTATAGGTGATTTTGTTGGTTCACCAGTCGGCACCATAATAGGTAGCAGGTAGTTATTATGTTGAATTATTTGAAGTACCATAAAGCAGGGTTTCCCAAAGTTTGGAAACTAGATCAGTCGGTATGCTCACTTAATCTGTTTTTCAGGAGTCAGGTAGTTGTGTATTTCACTGGACAATCTGTGCCGAAGTGACAGTAGCTATGAAGGGCTGGTCCTTTGGGATTGGAGCCCCGTTGGTACCCAATTGATTTGATTTGACGGTGGAAGGGAAGCTGTACAGAGAGAGAGACAGTCTGTTGTCCCAAGCAGACCTCTCTCTCTCTCTCTCTCTCTCTCTCTCTCTCTCTCTCTCTCTCTCTCTCTCTCTCTCTCACCCTTAATTGCCAAGTAGGTTAGAAAGTGCCTCACATATTACACTTTCCAGGAGGGCCAACTATGATAATGCTGTCCTGTGTCATGGGTCCGTGTTTTGCACAGACAGTCATAAAGAATGTTTCGTAACATTTCAGATTATACCCCCCCTTGCCCCTCTTCCCACTAAAAAGCATAGCAGTGCTAATGTCACCATGTGTCATTGTGCAGTGACAAAAATGTCTAGTTGCCAAGTGTTTAAGAAATCATAATATACTGTCTGATTCCATTCTTAGATTCGGAAAGATATTTAGCAAAATTGTACATTTTATCCGGGTGTCATTTGCCATGCAATCGCTTTGTCTCTCTTGAATGCTAAAATCTTTGTCTTTGAATCACAGTCATTATATTCATTCATAATTCATTATGTGTGACAAAGACAGAATCGAGGCATGAGAAAACGTAAGGTCTCAGACAGTTTACACCATTGTACCATCATGTACTCCACCCCCTACAATACAACCGTCTGTGCAACGTTATGCAAATTCAAATTGAAAACAATGAATCAGCTGAACGCAACACAGCTCTTGATTAGGAGGTTTGGAGCTGAACTTTTAGTTTTGAATAATAGTCAGCCGCATGAATGTACTGCGGGATCTCAGAAGAGCACGTCATGAGAGACAAGGAATGTTCCGGTGTTCATTGGCATGTCATGCTATTTGCTAATGTTTTCCAAGCATGTAAATAAATTAAACACACATGTTAATTGAGCTTTAATGAGTGTGTCAATGTCGTACTAAGCAAAGCCATCAGCAAACATTGCACTTGTATATATATAAATTATCACAATTAGGGTTATATTAATTAATTATGGACGTTTTTAAGCACACAACGCTCACCATAGCGGAGACGTCTTCTGTCTTTCCTTTAACCTCTTAAGGATCGGACCCTTTCAAGTGAGGGAAAAAAGTATTTGATCTGATTTTGTACGTTTGCCCAATGACAAAGAATTGATACGTCTATAATTTTAATGGTAGGTTTATTTGAACAGTGAGAGACTGTTGGCCACCAGGTTTGCACATATCTCAGGAGGGATTTTGTCCCACTCCTCTTTGCAGATCTTCTCCAAGTCATTAAGGTTTCGAGCCTGACGTTTGGCAACTCGAACCTTCAGCTCCCTCCACAGATTTTCTATGGGATTAAGGTCTGGAGACTGGCTAGGCCACTCCAGGACCTTAATGTGCCTCTTCTTGAGCCACTCCTTTGTTGCCTTGGCCGTGTGTTTTGGGTAATTGTCATGCTGGAATACCCATCCACGACCCATTTTCAATGCCCTGGCTGAGGGAAGGAGGTTCTCACCCAAGATTTGACGGTACATGGCCCCATCCATCATCCCTTTGATGCGGTGAAGTTGTCCTGTCCCCTTAGCAGAAAAACACCCCCAAAGCATAATGTTTCCACCTCCATGTTTGACGGTGGGGATGGTGTTCTTGGGGTCACAGGCAGCATTCCTCCTCCTCCAAACACGGCGAGTTGAGTTGATGCCAAAGAGCTCGATTTTGGTCTCATCTGACCACAACGCTTTCACCCAGTTCTCCTCTGAATCATTCAGATGTTCATTGGCAAACTTCAGATGGCCCTGTATATGTGCTTTCTTGAGCAGGGGGACCTTGCGGGCGCTGCAGGATTTCAGTCCTTCACGGCGTAGTGTGTTACCAATCGTTTTCTTGGTGACTATAGTCCCAGCAGCCTTGAGATCATTGACAAGATCCTCCCGTGTAGTTATGGGCTGATTCCTCACCGTTCTCATGATCATTGCAACTCCACGAGGTGAGAGCTTGCATGGAGCCCATCATCTTTGAAATGCAAGAGAAAGGCCACAATATAATATTGCAGTTTAGGCACAATTTAGAGGGAGAGAGAGAGAGAGCGAGAGAGAAAATTGATTTTATCAAACAAAACTATGCTACATTTTATCTCTGGGACCCTTAGGATGACAAATCAGAGCAAGATTACTGACTTTTCTATGGGATTAAGGTCTGGAGACTGGCTAGGCCACTCCAGGACCTTAATGTGCCTCTTCTTGAGCCACTCCTTTGTTGCCTTGGCCGTGTGCACATTATTTACCTTCAGAGGTGAATGTATCAAACCAGTTGCCGTGATACGTTTTTTGTTGATGTGCACTCTCCTCAAACAATAGCATGTTATTTTTTCACTGTAATAGCTACTGTAAATTAGAGAGTGCATTTAGATTAACAAGAATGTAAGCTTTCTGCCCATTTAAGACATGTCTATGTCCTGGAAAGTTTGCTGTTACTTAAAACAGTCATGCTAATCACATTAGCGCACGTTAGCTCAACCGTCCTGTATACGGGACAACGATCCCATAGAGGTTAAACATCTAGTAGTATTATCACATTACTATGTATCTCGTGTCGATCGTCCGTGTTTCTTTTAAGCTATTACAAACCGAGAATTAGCAGTGTTAAACATTACCTCATCTCGTATTGATAATGTCAGAGCGTGTTACAATGAGCTGGAGTAGTGTGTTATGATTGGGTGGCCATCATGGAGAATATGCCAATGAAACCCCTCGCTGACAAGAGGTTGATGGACTCCATTAGGAAATTAGATAATTGCAGTGACATTCATCTCCTCACAGCCATTTGTCCACATGTTCATTTTAATATGTTTCCCCACAGAGTCAAAAGACAAGATGCCAAATGATAAAGATTATCGAAAACATGACGTCCAGCTAGAATATAACCCTGAAACCAAAAAGGACATGACTTGACTCCATCATCAAATAAATTAGTGGGAGAAGGTTGAAATTGCCATCCTAAGCCTATTACTTCTCTCCTCAAACCTAAAATAAGTCCCTACAGGAGGTTGTGAAGAGAAAAACATTCAGAGAGAGAGTGAAGATTTTTTCATTTTAGGGATGTGGAGTCCTATAAGTGGTCAGGCCACAATGTTCAAGGGCCATTTAGTTGTAAACACATCACTTCTGATGCCATCTGTGTTTTCCTTCAGGAAGAAATGAAATCCCACAATGCACTGTAATGAATTCCCTGCATCGCTCTGGTTTGTGAAAAAATTATAACATTTCATATATCCACAGTGAGGCCTGTATTCACATGGTAAGGGTTACCATGTCATCCTGAAAAACTTGAACTAAAGGACTGTCACGGAATCTGCCGAGGCTGCTCCTCCTCCTTGTTCGGGCAGGCTTCGGCGTTCGTCGTCCCCGGAGTACTAGCTGCCACCGTTGTATGTTTCGATGTTCGTTTGGTTTGGTCTGTCTGTTACACCTGTGTCCGTTTGGTCTTGATTATGTGCCTTATAAGTTTCCTGTGGTTGTTTTCGTTAGTTGTGTGTTATTTTATTTCCTGTCTGTTGGTGGTGTCCTGTGCAGTACTCTGGAATTGTTATTGTAACGCACTGTGTTGCGTTGTCGTTTTGCCTCCTCGTTAGAGGTCCTTTATTTTTGTACTGGTTGTACATTTAGTAAAGTCTTGTTTGACTTAGCTTATGCGTCCTGCGTCTGACTCCTCTCAACGCACCTACATCAACAGTGACAGAATAACACACCTTCATGGAGTCAGCAGGAGCAGCGGCGGCACCCAAGTCCCTCGAGGAAAGGATCAGCAATCAAGACACCATGATCCAGCAACTTGGGGCCGCCATGAACGATTTGTCCAACACGCTGCGCCGTTTGGTTACTGGAGAGGTGCCCACATCTTCACACACCTTACCATCACCATCGGCCAGTCCTCCTCTCCCAGTACCGGAACCCAGCGGCATTCGGCTCTCGCTCCCGAGGGCATATGATGGTACCGCAGCCGGGTGTCAGGGATTCCTCCTGCAGGTGGAACTCTACCTGGCCACCATACACCCGGCGCCCTCGGGATACGAGAGCGTCTCCGCCTCATCTCCTGTCTCTCCGGCAAGGCGTTGGAGTGGGCTAACGCCGAATGGAGGGGAATAGACGCCGCTACCATCACCTACGCGGAGTTCTCCCACCGCTTCAGGGCAGTGTTCGATCATCCACCTGAGGGGAAGGCGGCGGGGGAGCGTCTGTTCCACCTCCGACAGGGGAAGAGGAGTGCCCAGGAGTTCGCCCTGGAGTTCCGGACGCTAGCGGCAGATGCGGGATGGAATGAGAGGGCCCTCATCGACCATTATCGATGCAGCCTACGAGAGGACGTTCGGTCGTGAGCTGGCCTGCAGGGACACCAACCTCACCTTCGACCAGTTGGTGGACATGTCCATCCGTCTCGACACCCTGCTGGCTACCCGCGGGACGTCCCGAATGGGGGTCGTCCATTCCATCCTCCAGCACCGCCGAGCCGATTCCCATGGAGCTCAGGGGTGCAGGCGCTAGGGAGAGGAGGAGAGAGAACCCGAGGGGGGCCGTCCCCTGCACCAACTGTGGCCGTGGAGGGCACACTGCGGCTAGGTGTTGGGGAGGGTCTCCTGGGAGAGGGGACAACAGGTCACGCACTGGGGAGTCATTTCAGGTGAGTAGATGCCCCACTTACCCAGAGCTCTCTGTTGGACACCTGTGTATACCTGTGAGATTTCCACAGGTGGCACCTCATTCCCAGCATAAGGCGCTAGTAGATTCAGGCGCAGCTGGGAATTTTATTGATCGTGTATTTTGTTCTAGGGTAGGAATTCCCCTTCGGCCGGTGGAACCCCCTTTCCCAGTTCATGCTCGAGACAGCCGGCCGCTGGGGTCGGGGTTGATTAGAGAAGTCACAGCACCACTGAAGATGATTACGCAGGGGGGGTCATGAGGAGATCATTCAGTTTTATCTGATCGACTCTCCTGCGTATCCCGTGGTGCTGGGGCTTCCCTGGTTAAGCACCCATGATCCTACCATTGCGTGGCAACAGAGGGCTCTTATGGAGTGGTCTGCCCAGTGTGTAGGGAGATGTCTAGGTGTTTCCATAGGGGCAACATCGGTGGAGAGTCCGAACCAAGTGTCCGCAATGCACATTCCCCCTGAATATGAGGATTTAGCACTGGTTTTCAGCAAAACTAGGGCAACACGGTTGCCACCTCATAGACAGGGGGATTGTGCGATAGATCTCCAAACAGGAGCGGCACTTCCGCGGAGCCGTGTGTATCCCCTGTCTCAAGAGGAGACCGCGGCTATGGAGACTTACATAGCCGAGTCCTTGGAACAGGGATACATACGGTCCTCCACTTCCCCGGTTTCCTCAAGTTTCTTCTTTGTGAAGAAGAAGGACGGGGGTTTGCGCCCGTGTATTGATTATCGTAGTATCAATCAGATCACAGTTAAGTACAGTTATCCTCTTCCTCTGATTGCGACTATGACAGAATCATTACGCGGAGCGCGGTTCTTCTCAAAGTTGGATCTCAGGAGCGCGTACAATCTGGTGCGCATTAGGGAGGGAGATGAATGGAAAACAGCATTCAGCACCACCTCGGGTCATTACGAATATCTCGTCATGCCATACGGGTTAATGAATGCTCCTTCAGTCTTTCAATCCTTTGTGGACGAGATTTTCAGGGACATGCATGGGCAGGGTGTGGTAGTGTACATCGACGACATCCTAGTGTACTCTTCTACACGAGCCGAGCATGTAGCCCTGGTACACAGAGTGTTGAAGAGGCTGTTGGAGCATGACTTGTATGTCAAGGCAGAGAAATGCTTGTTTTTCCAGGAGTCCATCTCCTTCTTGGGTTATCGATTGTCCGCGTCTGGTGTGAAGATAGAGGTTGACCGTGTGTCGGCCGTGCGTAATTGGCAAACTCCAACCACTGTAAAAGAGGTGCAGCAGTTTTTGGGTTTTGCTAATTACTACCGGAGATTTATCCGGGGTTTTGGACAGGTGGCAGCTCCCATTACGTCCCTGCTAAAGGGGGGTCCGGTGCGTTTGCAGTGGTCAGCTGAAGCGGACAGGGCATTTGTGAAACTGAAGGACCTGTTCACTTCTGCTCCGGTGCTGGCGCATCCGGATCCCGCTTTACCATTACAAGTGGAGGTGGACGCGTCAGAAGCCGGTATTGGGGCGGTTCTGTCGCAACGGTCCGGCACGCCACCTAAACTCCGCCCCTGTGCGTTCTATTCCAAGAAGCTCAGCCCGGCGGAGCGTAATTATGACGTAGGGGACAGGGAGTTGTTAGCCGTGGTTCAGGCCCTAAAGGTGTGGAGGCATTGGCTTGAGGGGGCTCAACACCCTTTCCTCATTCTGACTGACCACCGTAACCTGGAGTACATCCGGGCAGCTAGGAGACTAAACCCTCGTCAGGCTAGGTGGAACATGTTCCTAACCCGGTTTGTTTTTAAGATCACGTACATCCCAGGGTCCCAGAACGGTAAGGCAGACGCCCTGTCCCGGCGGTATGACACAGAGGAGAGGTCCATTGAGCCTACTCCCATACTGCCGGAGTCTTGTCTGGTGGCTCCGGTAGTGTGGGAGGTCGATACGGAGATCGAGAGGGCGTTACGTGCCGACCCTACTCCCCCCGAGTGTCCTGTGGGGCAGACGTACGTTCCGCTCGAGGTTCGTGACCGACTTATTTATTGTGCTCATACATCACCCTCCTCTGGACATCCAGGTATTGGTCGGACAGTGCACTGCCTTAGCGTGAAATACTGGTGGCCAACGTTAGCTAGGGATGTGAGAGTTTATGTCTCCTCCTGCTCGGTGTGCGCCCAGTGTAAGGCGCCTAGACACCTGCCCAGGGGAAAGTTACATCCCCTGCCCGTTCCACAACGACCATGGTCCCACCTCTCGGTGGATTTTGTGACCGACCTTCCCCCCTCCCAGGGGAATACCACCATTTTGGTCGTTGTGGATCGGTTTTCCAAGGCCTGTCGTCTCCTCCCAATGCCGGGTCTCCCTACTGCCCTACAGACCGCTGAGGCCCTATTTACCCACGTTTTCCGGCACTATGGGGTTCCCGAGGATATAGTGTCTGACCGAGGTCCCCCGTTCACCTCCAGAGTCTGGGGGGCTTTCATGGAACGCTTGGGGGTCTCGGTGAGCCTTACTTCGGGTTACCACCCAGAGAGCAATGGGCAGGTAGAACGAGTCAACCAGGATGTGGGTAGGTTTCTGAGGTCCTATTGCCAGGGCCGGCCGGAGGAGTGGTCAAGGTATATCCCCTGGGCAGAGATGGCACAGAACTCTCTCCGCCACTCCTCCACCAATCTAACACCTTTCCAGTGTGTTTTAGGGTATCAGCCGGTTCTGGCACCATGGCACGAGAGCCAGATCGAGGCTCCTGCGGTGGATGAGTGGATTTGGCGCTCGGAGGAGACGTGGGACGCTGCACATGTCCATTTGCAGCGGGCCATCCGTCGACAGAAGGCGAGCGCCGATCGCCACCGCAGTGAGGGACCGGTATACGCACCGGGAGATCGAGTCTGGCTCTCGACTCGAAACCTGCCCCTCCGCCTGCCCTGCCGGAAGCTGGGTCGGCGGTTTGTGGGGCCTTTTAAAGTCCTGAGAAGATTGAACGAGGTGTGTTACAGGTTACAACTGCCTATTGATTATAAGAATATTAACCCCTCGTTCCATGTGTCTCTTCTCAGGCCGGTGGTAGCTGGTCCACTCCACGAAGATGAGATAGGAGAGACCCCTCCGCCCCCATTGGACATCGAGGGGGCTCCGGCGTACAGGGTCCGGACCATCTTGGACTCGAGACGCCGGATGAGAGGTCTCCAGTATCTCGTGGAGTGGGAGGGGTACGGCCCGGAGGAACGGTGCTGGGTGCCTAGGAGGGACATCCTAGATCCATCCCTCCTGACTGAGTTCCACCGTGGTCATCCCACGCGCCCGGGTCCGCGTCCTCCTGGCCGTCCCCGAGGCCGGGGTCGGCGCACGGCTGGAGCCGCGCGTCAAGGGGGGGGGGTACTGTCACGGAATCTGCCGAGGCTGCTCCTCCTCCTTGTTCGGGCAGGCTTCGGCGTTCGTCGTCCCCGGAGTACTAGCTGCCACCGTTGTATGTTTCGATGTTCGTTTGGTTTGGTCTGTCTGTTACACCTGTGTCCGTTTGGTCTTGATTATGTGCCTTATACGTTTCCTGTGGTTGTTTTCGTTAGTTGTGTGTTATTTTATTTCCTGTCTGTTGGTGGTATCCTGTGCAGTACTCTGGAATTGTTATTGTAACGCACTGTGTTGCGTTGTCGTTTTGCCTCCTCGTTAGAGGTACTTTATTTTTGTATTGGTTGTACATTTAGTAAAGTCTTGTTTGACTTAGCTTATGCGTCCTGCGTCTGACTCCTCTCAACGCACCTACATCAACAGTGACAAGGACAAATGTTGCCAACAAGTCATTTTGACAAATCTACTTCAAATCTGTTACACAAATGTAGTTTTCCCTGAATCAGCTGTGGCAGATCAGCCAGTTGTGAAGTTAATATGTAGACCTGAATAACCAGTTTATTTCTCAGAGTCAGAGTTTCAGTTCACAATACCAACTATGAGTGGTAAAAAATAGGGGAACAATAAACGCCGAAACACCCGCGGAGGGCCAAGGGTTAAAGCGCTGACAGGCAAGAGTCAGTTGAAAAATTGCACAAAGTGGTGCAGGAATGATCATTTCTGGAGCCAAAGAATGTGAATAATAGTCATTGCTGCAGTGAACGATGAGGAGGAATCATCATCAGAAAGTGAAAAACAAGTGGAGAGAGGGGAGACGGAAGTGGAGGAGGTGGTGGGATTGAGGGGGTGGAGGAGGTGGTGGGATGGAGGGGATGGAGGGAACAGGGGAGGGAGGAGACGGTTGGGGAGATGAGAGAGAAGAGAACAAATTGGGCCGCGCCTCCGATGGGTATTGATGGTTGCAGATTGTGTAAGAGTTGGGAGAAAATGTGAGGATTTAAGTGTTGAGGTGTTGAGGTGTGTGATGAAGGAAGGATGATGAGGGGAGCTGGAGGGATGGCAATCAGAACTGAAGGACGCTGTTTGGATCTCCTGTGTCTCTCGGTTTCGGAGGGAGAGTAGTAGCAGGAAACAGAGGTGTGATAATCAAAATATGTTTGTTGAGGATGCAGATAGAAGACCACATTGGCTGTGACAAAAGTGTGGGAACACCAACTGAAACACAATGGTGTGGATATGATAGGAGCGGAAAGAGAGGGAGAGAGTGGGCTGGGGTTCCAGGTTGTTGCCTGGAAAGGAGTAGAGTGTTTTTAGAATTGAAGAAGGATACTTTAGGCAACAAAGGGAATAAAAGTGTTTTGACATTAGAAAAATGTGATATAACATTGTCTTACACTGTTGGATGGAGAAGGTACTGAATGAACCAATTAACTTGTTGAAGTGGGTTAATGTTTTGCCAAGGCTTATTGTGCTGTTAAAGACAGTACATTACAGTATATTAAGATGTATTCTATTAAGCAGGCCTTTTAAAAATAATACATTATACACTCATCAGTCATTGAATGCCTTCACCATATGACCCCCATGGAGAGAGATTGTGAAACATTTTAATACACAATAGATTATATTGTGGTCCTCTGTAGCTCAGCTGGTAGAGCACGGCGCTTGTAACGCCAAGGTAGTGGGTTCGATCCCCGGGACCACCCATACACAAAAATGTATGCACGCATGACTGTAAGTCGCTTTTGATAAAAGCGTCTGCTAAATGGCATATTATATTATATTATTATCTCCTTTGTACAAACACAAAGTATAGTGCTCTTACACATTGAGAGGGAGAGCCTTGTGTTTTGGCAGTAGTTACATGAAAGCAGTTTTTTGTGAATGTAATGGATTCGTTACTGTTCTACTCACATTCAAGGCCAAGGCAATATCTAGTCACTTCATTAAAATGGGACACAAACGGATAGTCCTGCTGTTTATGCTCCATTTGACTCTGAGAAGTTCAGCTGGC
The DNA here is from genome assembly GCF_020615455.1 of Coregonus clupeaformis. NCBI lineage: Eukaryota > Metazoa > Chordata > Actinopteri > Salmoniformes > Salmonidae > Coregonus > Coregonus clupeaformis. Next base: position 132,060 of record NW_025533634.1, read on the forward strand.
GTTGTCCTACTAGAACTACACTAAAGATCCAGTGTCTTTGAGATTCTCTACTGGAGATCAATGGTTATGTGAAATTATTACAACTCATGAGCGATATGATGAAGCCAAACAGTTAATATCTATGTGTTGAGATACATATGTTGTCTTCAAAATTCTCAACTACAGTACTATGCTAAATATATGAGTAAAGAGTATTACATTTACTTGCTTGAAGACTCTTTACTGAAGAACTCTGATTATGCAAAATGATTATGCAAAATGAAACCATTTCCAACCCCTTGGTAAACGGCTCACACCATCTGTTCCCAAATCCAATGAATTACCTTTCAGGGGAATGCGTGTTGAAATGCCATGGTTCCCAGTTTGCCAGAGGCACGGAGCTTCCAAAACCTTTCTCCCAATATTCCTGGCATTGTTTGCAGATGGGCAGGACGCCACCAGTGACAGAAAGTTGGTGTATGGAAGTGCCGTGGTTTCATTTCTCTCTCTGAGAGAATTACTCACAGACTATCAGATTGGATTGTAGAATTGACTTGGGAGTATAAGGCTGTGTAAGACCATAGACATGCTAGCTAACCCCGCCCTTGATGTTGTCTCGAGGTTGTCACCAAAGTCTACATTTTCTTCATTTAATTTATCCTTCTATGAAGCTTCTGATCATTAAAACAAACATATACTGTATGTTGTCAAGATGCGTATCAAGAACATCAAATGTGACTGAGTGTCAGAAGGTGTGCTGTGAAGGTGTGGTGCAGGAATCAAGCGCAGGACGCAGGAACTTAGTCCAATAGACTTTAGTGAACCAAAACTCAAAATGAGTCAAAAGAGCTTGGATACGAGCGATTCCGCACACAGGCGTAACATCAAACAAAATAACAATAACGCACAAACACGTGCGAGAACCTCTCCAACACAGAGGAGTGAACGAAGCACAGACATACACGACAGCAAGTTCAATCACACACAACACATGACAAACACAACGAGAACTTATAGGACAATAATGAACGCTAAACGATAACAGGTGTACAACATCAAGACAAAACCAAACGAACATCGAAACATACAACGGTGGCAGCTAGTACTCCGGAGACGACGACCGCCGAAGCCTGCCCAAGCAAGGAAGAGAGGCAGCCTCGGCCGAAACCGTGACACTGAGCTTGTAAAGAGACTTCTAAAAATGTTTATTGATGTGTGTTCTTCATATCAGAGTGTAACACTGGAGAAATATAGTGGGCTTAAGGTCATTTTTAACTCTGGTTGGAGGTATTATTTTGTGATATTTAATGCATTAACATAATATTCACTCTTTGAAATTGACAAAGGAGTAGAGGGGAAGGGAGAAACTACTCAGAGAAGATGTAAATGTGGTTTAATGTGCAAGAGGACAGCAAGGAGGTGGAGGATACCATCAGGTGGTTGGCAGAGACAAACAGGAGGAGAGGAGTCTGCGACCAGCATGATAAAAGGACAGAGGGAAAAAACTGAGAGCGGAAAAATGAAAAAACGTGTTGAAGAAATGCACAAGTATCATCTGCATAGGAGTGATAGGAGTTAACTGGGAAAGGCAGTGAGATGGCCCGGTGAGTGGGCATCGAGTGAGAAAAGACAGAGGGTCGAGACCAGAGCCCTGGGATATACCGGTGCACTGAAGTTAATGAGCAGAGTGATACTCTCCAGGAGGCCAGAGGAAGTGAATGCCATTGAAAGAGTGGAGAGGAGAGGAGGCCTGCTTGGAGCCTACTGGCGGGTTCAGAGATCTGCACCACAGCGGGAAATTGAGAGTAAAGAGCAACATTTTTATTGTCTAGTGAGTTTCAAAAAAGTTGAAATGTTTGTACTGTACACCCCTATATTTTGAAGGACATAGGGGTCAAATTCACTCTTGGATATTTCCCCAAAGTATTAAAGTGATGAATGGCAATTAAATCACTGAGATTATATGACACTGCATGTAAATTCACCTAGTGCAAAATGAGTACAAAGCACTAAAAGTAGCAGTAGAAAAGCTCCATTGAGCGATCCCCAGAGTGCTTTCACAACAACAACAGCAACAGTAACAACAAAGGGATCGGACCCTTCATCTAAATTTCTGCCTAAAATGAAATACCCAAGTCTAACTGCTTGTAGCTCAGTACTTGAAGCAAGGATATTGATACCATTTGAAAGGAAACACTTGTAAATGGCTATTGTAGCTGGAAACGGCTGATTTTTAATGGAATATCTACATAGGCGAAACATCAGTCATGTGTTCCAATGGCACGTTGTGTTTGCTAATCCAATTTTATCATTTTAAAAGTCTAATTGATAATTGGATAACCCTTTTGCAATTATATTAGCACAGCTGAAAACTGTTGTGCTGATTAAAGCATCAATAAAACTGGCCTTCTTGAGACTAGTTGAGTATCTGGAGCATCAGCAATTGTGGGTTTGATTACAGGCTCAAAATGGCTTTCTTCTTAAACTCATCAGTCTATTCTTGTTCTGAGAAATTAAGGCTATTCCATGCGAGAAATTGCCAAGAAACTGATGATCTCGTACAATGCTGTGTACTACTCCTTTCACAGAACAGCGCAAACTGTCTCTAACCAGAATAGAAAGAGGAGTGGGAGGCCCCGGTGGACAACTGAGCAAGAGGACAAATACGTTGGAGTGTCTAGTTTGAGTAACAGGCGCCTCACAACTCGCAGCTTCATTAAATAGTACCCGCAAAACACCAGTCTCAACGTCAACAGTGAAGAGGGGACTCCGGGATGCTGACCTTCTAGGCAGAGTTGCAAAGAAAAAGCCATATACAGTGGGGAAAAAAAGTATTTAGTCAGCCACCAATTGTGCAAGTTCTCCCACTCAAAAAGATGAGAGAGGCCTGTAATTTTCATCATAGGTACATGTAAGTCGCTCTGGATAAGAGCGTCTGCTAAATGACTAAAAATGAAAAAATGAAAAATGAAAAATGAAAATGAATACACGTCAACTATGACAGACAAATTGAGAAAAAAAATATCCAGAAAATCACAATGTAGGATTTTTAATGAATTTATTTGCAAATTATGGTGGAAAATAAGTATTTGGTCAATAACAAAAGTTTCTCAATACTTTGTTATATACCCTTTGTTGGCAATGACACAGGTCAAACGTTTTCTGTAAGTCTTCACAAGGTTTTCACACACTGTTGCTGGTATTTTGGCCCATTCCTCCATGCAGATCTCCTCTAGAGCAGTGATGTTTTGGGGCTGTCGCTGGGCAACACGGACTTTCAACTCCCTCCAAAGATTTTCTATGGGGTTGAGATCTGGAGACTGGCTAGGCCACTCCAGGACCTTGAAATACTTCTTACGAAGCCACTCCTTCGTTGCCCGGGCGGTGTGTTTGGGATCATTGTCATGCTGAAAGACTCAGCCACGTTTAATCTTCAATGCCCTTGCTGATGGAAGGAGGTTTTCACTCAAAATCTCACGATACATGGCCCCATTCATTCTTTCCTTTACACGGATCAGTCGTCCTGGTCCCTTTGCAGAAAACAGCTCCAAAGCATGATGTTTCCACCCCCATGCTTCACAGTAGGTATGGTGTTCTTTGGATGCAACTCAGCATTCTTTGTCCTCCAAACACAACGAGTTGAGTTTTTACCAAAAAGTTATATTTTGGTTTCATCTGACCATATGACATTCTCCCAATCCTCTTCTGGATCATCCAAATGCACTCTAGAAAACTTCAGACGGGCCTGGACATGTACTGGCTTAAGCAGGGGGACACGTCTTGCACTGCAGGATTTGAGTCCCTGGCGGCGTAGTGTGTTACTGATGGTAGGCTTTGTTACTTTGGTCCCAGCTCTCTGCAGGTCATTCACTAGGTCCCCCCGTGTGCTTCTTGTGATCATTTTGACCCCACAGGGGTGAGATCTTGCGTGGAGCCCCAGATCGAGGGAGATTATCAGTGGTCTTGTATGTCTTCCATTTCCTAATAATTGCTCCCACAGTTGATTTCTTCAAACCAAGCTGCTTACCTATTGCAGATTCAGTCTTCCCAGCCTGGTGCAGGTCTACAATTTTGTTTCTGGTGTCCTTTGACAGCTCTTTGGTCTTGGCCATAGTGGAGTTTGGAGTGTGACTGTTTGAGGTTGTGGACAGGTGTCTTTTATACTGATAACAAGTTCAAACAGGTGCCATTAATACAGGTAACGAGTGGAGGACAGAGGAGCCTCTTAAAGAAGAAGTTACAGGTCTGTGAGAGCCAGAAATCTTGCTTGTTTGTAGGTGACCAAATACTTATTTTCCACCATAATTTGCAAATAAATTCATTAAAAATCCTACAATGTGATTTTTTTTGGATTTTTTTTCCTCCATTTGTCTGTCATAGTTGACGTGTACCTATGATGAAAATTATAGGCCTCTCTCATCTTTTTAAGTGGGAGAACTTGCACAATTGGTGGCTGACTAAATACTTTTTTCCCCACTGTACTTGAAGTTCAATTTAGCGTTTATACTCTTAGTAGCCATGTTGTACTTCTTACATTTGGAGAAAACTTTGTAGAACTAATCGTGCCATGCGTAATGTAAACTCCAGTCTGCCATGTTGATTTTGAATGGAGAATGAATCGCGTTGCGTGCAGCCATAGGATAATTGCTGCTACTCCTACAAAGGACCATCACATACTCATGTAAAGCCGAGCTCATTGGCTATCTAGCTAGCTATGTTTCAAAACGATAGGTGGTCATTGGAACAAGACCATTTATAAGCTTTCTGCCCATATAAGACATGTCTATGTCCTGGAAAGTTGGCTGTTGTTTACAACATCATTGTAGTCACATTATCGCATATTGAGCAACAACTGTCCCGATTTCGGGACACCGAGGTTAATTATATTTCCGTTTCACACACAGTCATGAGTAGCACCTCCTTTGCCACAGTTCCAGACCCTGGTGACTTTTCGTGTGGGGATTTGCTGCTGTTATATACATGCACTGAATGTGTGAAGAAATTAAGGCTAATTTGTAAATGAGCCCTGCCAGTCGTTTGTTGCATTTAGTCTGCATGTTCACACAGCGAGTTCATATTGTCATGTGACATTCAAACTACATTCAATTTTGTGATGGTTAAATGTGAGATCAAGTCACCCGGGGTGAGCTATATGAATTGGGTCCCTGTTGCCCCTGAAACTGCTACATGTCCTTATTTCCTATCTCTTTCAGTCACATTTAACTCATATAGCAGTAGATTGGGAAACTAAATAATAGAAATACCACAGTCCTGAAAGATGGACAACGTTTTCTCACCCCTTCTTCTACTAGATTGCCAAACCTTCTTCTAGCTTACCAAATTGTTGAAGCTTGAAGTACTAACAGCTAAGTTTGTTAGTTAGTCATGGCTAAGTTCAACATTTTCCCTCTAGAATGGTGAGAGATGTATGTTGAATTCTTCATTGTTTATTGGCCTAGTTGGTGAGGAGATTAACTGGGAGCTTCTTGCTTGGTGGAACAAGGGAGAGCCACAGGGTTGAGAATATAATTTACTCTCCAGACAAATCGCCCCCTTGTTCCTACATAGTTGCGAAGTTCTGAATTCTAAAAAAACGAGCAAGGTTGTCTCAGGTTGCGATCGCACTCATTGCGATGCAGCGTATTCCTATTGATGCCAGCTGCTTTGGAAGTGTCGCAGTCTCACAGTCACACCGACTGGTTGCACTTGCCCTTTTAAGGCGCTCCTGTCTTTCTGTCTCTGACTCGAAGACTTGGAAAGCAGGTGTTTGACAGCTGATGGGTCTAGCTAAGTCGGGTAAAGAATGCTCCACATCCTAGTAATGAGGTACATGAGAGGGATTGTGTCTTTATACTTCATTTGACTTCAACACAAAAGTGAGTCTTTTAACAGAACTGTTCTTCTACTTTGAGGCTAAAGAGAAGGAAGTGTCTCAGAAAGATCTCATAAGGTGTTTTCAATTACTATTTTTCATTGCCTTTCCCCATCTGGTTGAATGCACAACAATGTGTTTTTCAGTGTACCTTTCTTTGCTGTGTTTCCAGACTAGAAAACCAGTGACATTAAAATTAGGTGATCATGGGAAATTGAATGGCTGTTTTGTGGATGTTAGTATGGGCATATTGTAATGCCGTAACACATACATCTCTGATCCACATCAAAAAGATAATCTCTCCTTCATACTGCATATTACACACTTAGTTATAATAGGTGGAAATGTTGAGTGCTGTTATAATGTAATGGACATTTAAAAAACTAAACAAACTCAACCCTCATCACCACATTTATCATTACACAGCCCTTATTATACAAATAATTCCATTACGCATCATCACACTTTGTTATTGGAATCCAACCAGGCATCTCCAGTATAACAGATTCTGCTTTGAAGAAGTAAAAAATAAATATAAATAATAATAAACATTTGCAGATTACTGTATCTTGACTAATCCTCGTAGGACATTGGTTAAGAATGCAAGATGATAGAGGAGAGTCCCAAGCGGTCTCTTTGTGAAACGGTGCTTGTCTGTGATGTATGGACATCAGACGAGGACACACACTAAGTAGACCCACAAAGTATTCTTCTAAATATCTCTATGACTCCTTCCTTGTTCGTACATTTAGATGTCAAGGAGTAATGACTGAAGGTGATTTAGCTGCAGGCTCTTGTGTAACTAACACTCCCTTACCACCGTTGGTTATTTTAATGTCAGATTAATACCCTCAGACTTTCCTAAGTATTTGGAGTATTCATTAAGAGATAGTCGTTAAGGGGTTAATTATTCATAACATGGCAAACATATGCAAAGAATATTGTTTTACCTACAATTGTAAATCAAGGGAGGGCAAGTCATGTCCAGTTTGATGTGTAATGTTATACAGGTGCACTGATGCATTTCCATTCTCTGCCCTGGTTTATAACTCATTTGTGGCTGATGTGTTTCTTAAGGACATGAATATTGCTTTGTGAAGCAGCCTCTGTGACCTAGACACAGACACCTACTCCATTTGAACACACACACACAAACATTTAACATTACATTTTAGAACACACACACGGGCACGCATGCACGCATGCACACATGCACACACACACACACAAACACACACACACACACACACGCCTATGCCACCTCCATTTGGAATCTCCTCCATATCTGTGGGAATATGAGCTAATAAACAGGTTCTCTTCCCACAGAACAATCTTATTAACAATTCACAGAGATAATGTATTTATCTTAACTGCCGGCCTGTCTGTGTAGCTAGGTTGAATATGGCCTTATTCTCTACCTCTCAGGCAGATTAATCTTGATAATGTTCATTTATGTGTCATATTTAACCTCCATTTGTTAAAGTGCAATTCCGCCACTTTTCAACCTCATATTCATCATCTCCAGCACCAAACCAGTGTCTACATGTGAAAACAGCACATTTCTATGATCTGTGGTTAAAAAGATAAGAAGTAAGGTCCTAAAAAATATATTCTCTGTGACATCACAGGCTAGGATTAAAAGTAAAAAAACGTGATTTTCGAAACCTGCAACGGATTTCTAGTCCAAGGGAGGGTATTTTTTTTGCTCCCCACATCACCGCAAATCTCATAGTGTTTGAAAATCACTGTTTTTACAATTTTGAAACTTTGATGATGTCATCGGGTAAAACTTATTTACTGTGTAATTTTTTCTACAAAACGTAGAAATGTAATTTTTTCACATATGTTGACACTGGTATTGTTCCGGTGATGAAAATGAGGTTGAAAAGTGGTTGTCACGTTCGTTCATTGACGGGTCAGACCAAGGCGCAGCGTGATATGCATACATGTTTATTAGACTTATAAACACAACGACAAAACAAGAAATGAAACGTGAAGTCCAAGGTACACAAACAACATACCTAACACGGAACAAGATCCCACCACCCACTAGTGCCAATAGGCTGCCTAAGTATGGTCCCCAATCAGAGACAACGAGCGACAGCTGCCTCTGATTGGGAACCACACCGGCCAACATAGATCTAGACATACTAGAACTATAACATAGAAAAAACAACATACAACAAGGAATATACACACCCTGACTCAACATATAAGCGTCCTCTGAGTCAGGGCGTGACAGTGGTGGAGTTGCCCTTTAACTTTTGATTTAATAAAGAGGCCAGTCGTCTTCCCGGTGGCTCGCCAAGAGATTCTCCTCTATTATTATCACAGTCCAAAAGTACAGGGGGAAGAGAGAGAGACAAAAAGGGAGCTGGAGGAGGATGAGAAGAAGTATTTTGTTGGGGAACCCATATGGCACACACCTAACATGAGTGAAAACCAGAGGAGCCAGGAGCCGAGGCAGGAATAATGATGGATTGTGTCGATGTTAGAAGCAAAGGAAGTGAATAAATAAGTAATATAAAAAAACACATCTTCACGATTTCATTCGTTTTACCGGGAGGCAATGGAGCTTGTTATGTTGTTAGTGGTGTCAACTCTGACTCTCTCTTTCTCTTTGCTCGCGGTGCTGTTTTAGCTGCAGAATAGAGTTGGAATGACCCATTTAGTACATGAGGGTGGGTTCACAACCTCTTTCCAATGTGTAGTTCCAAACCTTCCCCATCAACCGCCCGCTGTGTAAAGTCTGGTCAAGGTTTGCGCCCCTGGTCAGTGGTCTGTTTTCCTTGGCTATGGTCCAGCAGAGTGAACCAGACCAGGGAAAGGTTGCCAGATTGGATTTGTCTGAATACCTCTTTTGTGCTGTGCTGGTGGTATCAGGGCAGGCAGGGTGTTCAAAATAAAATAAATGACCAGGATGGTTCCGTTACCATGGAGTTTTGCTAGTCTCTACATAGTGGAATCTCAGAAGAATCTGTGGATTTTTACTGGGACTGGGAATCTAAAAATGGAGGGGAAGTTGGAATCGAAATGACAGAGATAGTTTGTTTCTGAAATAGTCTTGTTACCTGCACATAGTCATTATAAATCCATGTTCTGTGGCTGGTAACTGTCTTCATGTAATAACATACACTTGGATGAACATAAGGTCATCCATCCCCTCTCTGCTCTCTTAAAAGATAGAGATTTCAGAACATGTTGATAGTTTATAACTCTGAAAACTACACGATTGGGACTCTTTGTTAATAAGACTATATGAAACATTCAGTCTATTCTCTTAAGACTGTCTTAAGACTGTTGTTTCATTAAGCAACATATTCATAGCTAAGAACACCTCACAAAACAACACGATTGTCATTCAAGGTTAATAAGACTGACAATCAGATATTATTTGTAGCACGCTACGTCCTTAAACACTGTAACTGTACTGTCTTTCACTTTCCATCAGCAGTTTCTGATCCACAGTTTCTGATCCACAGTTTCTGATCCACAGTTTCTGATCCACAGCCTAGAAGCTGGTAGGAGCTTGTAGTCCGTCAGGCTTGATGAGTTGTCCTTAGCGAGTGAGTTAGAATGATTGATATCTTCAAATGGAAGTGTGGTGGTGAGAAAAGGCAACGTTTCGCAATCAGGCAGACATCTGTATTAATAAAACATTAGTAGGAATAAATCACCCACTCTGTCTGTGCCCTCAAAGGTACGTAATGATTGTTATTTTACCTCAAGTAGGTATACGTGTTTAGATTCAGTACTAGCACTTCTAAAAGTTTTCGGAGAACGAATGAAAAACTCCTTTGAAATTTACCCACATGTCACATTTGAACAAACATCTGTTCCGTCCTTGATTGCTAGGCTACAACACTTCTGTGTACAAATAATTTCCCTCCTAGCTGTTTCAAATACAGCCATTTGAAATATCAATAATTTGTCACTGGTTTCTAAAACCATTTTCATTAATTTGGGTGTGAATGAAATCATTAGGGTGGTGGGTGACACAATGTTTTAGCCACTCTCTGGCATTGGTATTGCGGGAGCTTGTCGTTTTGTTTACCAGGAAGCCATTTTGGAGGTAATTAGTTGTGCAAATATTTCAGATGTAATCTACTGTGGGGAAAAAAAGTATTTAGTCAGCCACCAATTGTGCAAGTTCTCCCACTTAAAAAGATGAGAGAGGCCTGTAATTTTCATCATAGGTACACGTCAACTATGACAGACAAAATGAGAAAAGAAATCCAGAAAATCACATTGTAGGATTTTTTATGTATTTATTTGCACATTATGGTGGAAAATAAGTATTTGGTCAATAACAAAAGTTTCTCAATACTTTGTTATATACCCTTTGTTGGCAATGACACAGGTCAAACTTTTTCTGTAAGTCTTCACAAGGTTTTCACACACTGTTGCTGGTATTTTGGCCCATTCCTCCATGCAGATCTCCTCTAGAGCAGTGATGTTTTGGGGCTGTCGCTGGGCAACACGGACTTTCAACTCCCTCCAAAGATTTTCTATGAGGTTGAGATCTGAAGACTGGCTAGGCCACTCCAGGACCTTGAAATACTTCTTACGAAGCCACTCCTTCGTTGCCCGGGCGGTGTGTTTGGGATCATTGTCATGCTGAAAGACCCAGCCACGTTTCATCTTCAATGCACTTGCTGATGGAAGGAGGTTTTCACTCAAAATCTCACGATACATGGCCCCATTCATTTTTTCCTTTACACGGATCAGTCGTCCTGGTCCATTTGCAGAAAAACAGCCCCAAAGCATGATGTTTCCACCCCCATGATTCACATTAGGTATGGCGTTCTTTGGATGCAACTCAGCATTCTTTGTCCTCCAAACACGACGAGTTGAGTTTTTACCAAAAAGTTCTATTTTGGTTTCATCTGACCATATGACATTCTCCCAATCCTCTTCTGGATCATCCAAATGCACTCTAGCAAACTTCAGACGGGCCTGGACATGTACTGGCTTAAGCAGGGGGACACGTCTGGCACTGCAGGATTTGAGTCCCTGGCGGCGTAGTGTGTTACTGATGGTAGGCTTTGTTACTTTGGTCCCAGCTCTCTGCAGGTCATTCACTAGGTCCCCCCGTGTGGTTCTGGGATTTTTGCTCACCGTTCTTGTGATCATTTTGACCCCACGGGGTGAGATCTTGCGTGGAGCCCCAGATTGAGGGAGATTATCAGTGGTCTTGTATGTCTTCCATTTCCTAATAATTGCTCCCACAGTTGATTTCTTCAAACCAAGCTGCTTACCTATTGCAGATTCAGTCTTCCCAGCCTGGTGCAGGTCTACAATTTTGTTTCTGGTGTCCTTTGACAGCTCTTTGGTCTTGGCCATAGTGGAGTTTGGAGTGTGACTGTTTGAGGTTGTGGACAGGTGTCTTTTATACTGATAACAAGTTCAAACAGGTGCCATTAATACAGGTAACGAGTGGAGGACAGAGGAGCCTCTTAAAGAAGAAGTTACAGGTCTGTGAGAGCCAGAAATCTTGCTTGTTTGTAGGTGACCAAATACTTATTTTCCACCATAATTTGCTAATAAATTCATTAAAAATCCTACAATGTGATTTTCTGGATATTTTTTTCTCAATTTGTCTGTCATAGTTGACGTGTACCTATGATGAAAATTACAGGCCTCTCTCATCTTTTTAAGTGGGAGAACTTGCACAATTGGTGGCTGACTAAATACTTTTTTTCCCCACTGTATATTCATTGTCCCGACTTGCTGTCTCTTTGTATTGTGCCTTTGCATGATAAACAGGGTAGTAACGATGAGGAATTAAATTATGTCTGCACAGAACCATTCTGAATCTAAAGTAGATTCACACACTAGCTGAAATAATTACATGGGAGACCCATGGGGCGGTGCACAATTGGCCCAGCGTCGTCCAGGGTAGGGGAGGGAATGGCCGGCAGGGATGTAGCTCAGTTGGTAGAGCATGGCGTTTGCAACGCCAGGGTTGTGGGTTTGATTCCCACGGGGGGCCAGTATAAAAATATATATATAAAAAATAATGTGGACTTTGGATAAGAGCGTCTGCTAAATGACTAAAATGTAAATGTACCATGTTTCGGGCCATGAGTTTTTCCTGACCACATCAAAACACAGTGTCTACTGTGGTTTGCTCTGTAAAATATTATCCACGTTGCTGTGAACACATGGCAATTCCCTCTGTCTATACAGAGCCATCAGAGTATTGCTGTGTCATGCACATTCACATTCATGCTGTAAACATTGACTTCTCACTCTCCAAATTGACAAGTATAGGCCTAGTATAGCTCTACTGGGGATGGTGAGAACAGCTTGTTAGACACACACTCACACACACACAGTCCAGTCTATCAGGCCAGTGTCCCCACAGCGATGTTCTATTCCCTATAGACTCCTTATCTGAAATGACATTATGTAGTAGATATGGCACGGCCACACAGAGAAGTGTCCCTCACCATGGGATAAAGAGCTGTGTAGATTCACCTGAAACCACAAAGGAGTTTCTTACTGGGCGTCAATAAGGCTGTTAAAAAGGTCTGTCTCATGAGCCTTATAAGATATTTAGTTGGCATATAGGCAGACATTTTACACCATACTCTAATACATTATTTAGTTGTAGTGTTAGGAAGACATTTTACACTGTTTACTATAAGTGTCAAGGCAACATAAGAGGCTATTTTGTTCATACAGCAATTTCTTTAAAGGGCAAATGGGATTGGGTTGAGTAAACGCATGTAATTTTCCAGTAGTGAGTCAACATCACATCACATCACGCCTTAACACAAGAGCCAAAGCAAGAACCTTTAATTAACCTTGACATGTTGTATGCAGATCGTTTTCAAAAACGAAAACCGAATCAAGAAACAATCTGGATTTTATCGACGGCGAATCATTGATTTTCTCCCCTCTTTCCCAACCAGCTCCTTAGGGGTCATTTGTAAAGATTCACTGGCTAAGCAAAGACATTGAGATGCAGCTGTCTGCTGTTTCAGAGACATCTGTCCCTCGTTTGTAGCCATAAACAGTACGGAGGGTCACCCATGGCGGTGAGCGGGGTGGTGTCAGTGATGACAAGCGTTGGACATTAGGATTGACAAAGTGGATCATTGTTTGTGACGGAGTGGCAGCCTGGCCTAATTCACCAGTACCTCACCATATTTGGTGACACCATGAGTCAGCTAGGCCCCGGGCCATCATTATTCAGTGTATTATATGTGTGTGTTGTGGTGAGAGAGAGAGAGAGAGAGAGAGAGAGAGAGAGAGAGAGAGAGAGAGAGAGAGAGAGAGAGAGAGAGAGAGAGAGAGAGAGAGAGAGAGAGAGAGAGAGAGAGAGAGAGAGAGAGGGGGGGGGAAGGAAGGAAGGAAGGAAGGAAGGAAGGAAGGAAGGAAGGAAGGAAGGAAGGAAGGAAGGAAGGAAGGAAGGAAGGAAGGAGACCATGAACATACTGCACCATGTTTGACCCCCATAGCTTTATGAGGTTTTTACCATATTAGTCTACAATGTTTCTTATGATGTGCCTCTGCTCAAAGCAGTTTCTGGAATAATATTGTGAAGTGCACTGTGTTTTGAAAGCCAACTGAGGAGATGGTTGGGGCCCTGCCTTAATATACCATATAGGAAGCAATGTAAATAAACGTTTTATGGTCTTATTATTATTTTATACTCTGCCTGGTTTCACTGGCTGGTTTCATGGCTTTGGAATAAGGATGAGGTAGCCTTGCAAACTGTTGCCTTGCAAACCGTTATAGGATTATATAAATGACTGCTTGCCGGTTTTGATTCTCAGAAACGTAATCATAGGAGGGCCATTTTTATTATTTTGCTAAATTTCACCAAAGTATGAAATAGCAATGTTAGCAAAAGCCAATGCTTCCTTACTCCAATATATAATCTACCAAAGATTCTACTGTACACTCCAACATTGAATAATTGGAAATGTAGTTTTTTGTTGTTATCAGTAATATGTTGTCTTAAATCCAACATTGATTTTGGAGGTTATTGCTAGGGTGTTTCAGTTTATGGGTAAAGGAAATACATATCTGCTATGCTGAGAGTTTATGCTACGTGCATTTTGTTTCCTCCACAGTCCAGTGCTTTTGTTTAATTGATTCTCTCATTTAATTTATTTCGGCTTCCTGCGTTTCCCGGTTAAAAACAACAGATAGGGATATTGCATCTCCTTCGTCAAACACAGTGAGGTACATGTAAAATGCATTTTAAAAGAGGGACCATTCATAGTGTTAAGCTTAACATAAAAGTAATTACTCTTATGTATTTAAACATCTCTTTTCCTCCATTTATCCTAATTCAACTAATCTTCTCTAAATCGTCTCTAAAGTATAGATTATATTGTCTTAACAAGGCTGCAATGTATTTAGAGTTATTTAGTTATTTAGATTTTAAACTTCAGTCAGACAGAACCAACCTTCAGGCCAGGGAACTGAACTGAAACAAGAGCAGAAAACAGGAAAATCAGTTGTTTACGTTGGTCCATCTGAAAATGTCTGCAGGGGCAAGAACCAAATTCACCTTCCAGGCCCACAGAGACAAAGGCTGGAGCAGAAGAGGAAGATGGGAAAGAAAACAAACAGGAATCCACTAAAGCAGCTTGTGCCAAGACAACGGGTCACCTTTTAAATGTTAATGATGATGATCATTGTGTAATTAGGACGAGGTGACAATGCCAATTTGTGTACGTGACTGCAGAGCCTTTTATACTCTACTGATGCATTGTACTTTCAGCACCACCTCCTGTTAGTAATAAGGTTGTGGTCAGGATAACTTGTTTGGTTTCTGTTGTTCAATAGATGAATAATATGAGAGCCTAATAATGTTGTAGGCAATTCCTGAGAGTAGAGTATGACACACACACTAATAAAGTATTGTTCTATCTTTTCAACCAGGGAGTTGTCTGCGATTTCTGGTATTGTCAAGATAATCACAGTAAAATAACAAACTCCAACATTGTATTTCTTAACCTAGCAGCAGGTGTCACTGAATGAATGAAATCTCGTAATTGACAACACATCACACATCACACGGCTAGCAGCTACCTGTACTCCACAGAAGAACACCCACCCACTCTCAATTTACAGACTGCAACCCTTAACACTCTGAAGGCAAGGTCCAGTTCTAATTGACTGCAGTCAGCAAGCCATCCGATTGGTTGATTCTACTCCAGCAGAGACAGAGAGAGAGAGAGCCCTGGGAGCAAAGTCACTGAAGAAGGTGTTGATCTTGAGGAGTGAGAAGTACCGCAATGTCCTAATTGAGCTGGCTTTGAGCCTCTGCACGGCCAAATTACACCTGACCTGAGAGCTATCCAAGAGCATGACTACACTATTCCCACACTCGTGTGCCTGCACCAAAAGTGTTAGACCCCCCTGTATTCCTTCCCTGATAATGAGGCCTTACATTGGAATGATGCGTTAGCCTGAATGGATACATAGACGCATTGCCATAGCTATCATTCTTCAATGTGATTGTTTAGCTTTGACAGCCTTAGTAACCTGCATGTTTGCCTGGGTTTCTTCTATTTATAGTCAAGGTAACTTAGGAGAGGAGCAGGAGGAGAGATAGTCAGAGGTGCAGAAATAGTCAAATACTGTACTGTAGCTACAGCAAGAAGAGTTAGATTCTTTGCAGTTTCTAACAAATAATTGAAAAATGAACAAAGGGTATTCATAAACTGTAGCTTCTTGGGTTATGAACAAGGCAATATGAAGCAGGTGTTTTGTTGTTGTTTTGATCTCGCTGTTGTCATGAATAAAAATGGCTGCTCATTTAAAAGCTATACAGCTTCTTTGGCTTTTGCGGGATATCCGTCCGTGATGTTGATCTATTCCAAATGGAAGAATGAATGTTTTTTTCTCTCAATATATAACTTTCTCTCCTTCCCTCCTGATGTCCCGGTGTAGCTACAACATCGAAATCACGCTTTGCGGAATGCATCCATTGCATAAACAAAGCTTGTTGCGAACGGTGCATCGGAATAAATCTTCTCCCGATCTCCATCGGTTTAAAGGGATTCTTCAGGATTTTGGCAACGAGGCCTTTCATCTATTTCCCCAGAGTCAGATGAACTAGTGGATGCCATTCTTATGTCTAGGTGTCCAGTATGAAGAAAGTTACAGGTAGTTTCACTAGCTAATGCTAACTAGCATTAGCGCAATGACTGGAAGTCTATGGGTGTCTTCTAGCATGCAAGTGCCAAAATCCCAAGGTATCCCTTTAAGAAATTAGGGATTCTTGGAAAGGCATTGATTGTGTCTGGAGCGCGTCTGACAGAGAGAATAAATGTGCTCCTCATTGTAATGATCACTCTAAGCCCAGTCGGCGCTATCGCCGTAGCATGCTGAATATCAAGGAGCACAGCACACAGGCCCATGCCGACCGAATCAAAGCCACTAATGAGACGTAATAGTCTTAATTCGCCTCCCTCAATAGGACATCCTTTATTTTCTAGTCCACACTTAGAGCTATAAAGTCCATTGGAGCCTCACAACAACAACAGGAGGCCTGATATTTAGGTCTGTGATTTGGGCCTGTTAGTTGTTGCAGGCGAGTTATTTACATGAAAGGGTAGCATAAGCAGTGATTCTCTACTTTGGAAAAATATTTCCAAGTATTAGGCGAGATGATTATAGAAAATGACATGATCCTTGAATGGGGTTGAGTTTGTTGTGGAATATAATTTTCAAACTACATAGAAACCTTAGTAGAAAAATAAAAGAGGACTGTGGTTTATCGTGTTATAGCACAATCATATACCTGTAATCTTTCATCATTCGACACTAGTAAGCTATACTTTCTCAAATGTGCATTTACATGCTCTAATATGTTATTTTAGCTCCAATTGTACTTGTGAGCAGAGTAGAAAATCTCCACACTTTTACTTATTAGCTAACTCCCGAAATAGTCTTGTTTTCGTTTTTGAGTACTCTATTCAGAATAAAGAAAAGCTTTTAAAGGTACATACTGTCAGATCCTTCAGAGCCCAATCTTGTTAATAAACCCATGTTCCTCTCCTCTCCACTACAGAAATCTCAGATAGAGAGAGGGAGGAGAAAGGAGCAGAGCTCTCACATCATCTTATTATCATGCTCAATTTAATTGCTAAGTGAAAAGTCTGATGATCAAAACTAGAACATGGGCCAATTTGTGTTCTATCTTTCCCCCTCCAAGGCTATGACCTTTTAGACTTCTAATTGGTTTATAAAGAGTCTCTCTAACACATGAGCGTTGCAACTTCACTATACAACTGTACAGTTAGAGTACTGGAGAGATACCCGAGGTTCATACTAGCTTTATATAGTCCTGTGTAGCTCACTTGGTAGAGCATGGTGCTTGCAACTCTAGGGTTGTGGGTTCGATTCCAACGGGGGACCAGTATGAAAATGTGAAGACTAACTAATGTATGGCGCTCTGGATAAGAGTGTCTGCTAAATTACAAAAAAACATTACAAATGGAATGTATGTATTCTCTTGTAGGACCAACACTTTGTTAGACAATTCAAGCAATTTTCTGAATCACGGAAATACATTTTCAGCGCTCATAGGCCTATAGTTGGGGTAACTCCTATCTATCTCTCCACAGCTCAATGGCACATACAGTGGGGAAAAAAGGATTTAGTCAGCCACCAATTGTGCAAGTTCTCCCATTTAAAAAGATGAGAGAGGCCTGTAATTTTCATCATAGGTACACGTCAACTATGACAGACAAATTGAGAAAAAAAATTCCTGAAAATCACATTGTAGGATTTTTAATGAATTTATATGCAAATTATGGTGGAAAATAAGTATTTGGTCACCTACAAACAAGCAAGATTTCTGGCTCTCACAGACCTGTAACTTCTTCTTTAAGAGGCTCCTCTGTCCTCCACTCGTTACCTGTATTAATGGCACCTGTTTGAACTTGTTATCAGTATAAAAGACACCTGTCCACAACCTCAAACAGTCACACTCAAAACTCCACTATGGCCAAGACCAAAGAGCTGTCAAAGGACACCAGAAACAAAATTGTAGACCTGCACCAGGCTGGGAAGACTGAATCAGCAATAGGTAAGCAGCTTGGTTTGAAGAAATCAACTGTGGGAGCAATTATTAGGAAATGGAAGACATACAAGACCACTGATAATCTCCCTCGATCTGGGGCTCCACGCAAGATCTCACCCCGTGGGGTCAAAATGATCACAAGAACGGTGAGCAAAAATCCCAGAACCACACGGGGGGACCTAGTGAATGACCTGCAGAGAGCTGGGACCAAAGCAACAAAGCCTACCATCAGTAACACACTACGCCGCCAGGGACTCAAATGCCAGACGTGTCCCCCTGCTTAAGCCAGTACATGTCCAGGCCCATCTGAAGTTTGCTAGAGTGCATTTGGATGATCCAGAAGAGGATTGGGAGAATGTCATATGGTCAGATGAAACCAAAATATAACTTTTTGGTAAAAACTCAACTCGTCGTGTTTGGAGGACAAAGAATGCTGAGTTGCATCCAAAGAACACCATACCTACTGTGAAGCATGGGGGTGGAAACATCATGCTTTGGGGCTGTTTTTCTGCAAAGGGACCAGGACGACTGATCTGTGTAAAGGAAAGGATGAATGGGGCCATGTATCGTGAGATTTTTAGTGAAAACCTCCTTCCATCAGCAAGGGCATTGAAGATGAAACGTGGCTGGGTCTTTCAGCATGACAATGATCCCAAACACACCGCCCGGATAATGAAGGAGTGGCTTCGTAAGAAGCATTTCAAGGTCCTGGAGTGGCCTAGCCAGTCTCCAGATCTCAACCCCATAGAAAATCTTTGGAGGGAGTTGAAAGTCTGTGTTGCCCAGCGACAGCCCCAAAACATCACTGCTCTAGAGGAGATCTGCATGGAGGAATGGGCCAAAATACCAGCAACAGTGTGTGAAAACCTTGTGAAGACTTACAGAAAACATTTGACCTGTGTCATTGTCAACAAAGGGTATATAACAAAGTATTGAGAAACTTTTGTTATTGACCAAATACTTATTTTCCACCATAATTTGCAAATAAATTCATAAAAAATCCTACAATGTGATTTTCTGGAAAAAAAATCTCATTTTGTCTGTCATAGTTGACGTGTACCTATGATGAAAATTACAGGCCTCTCTCATCTTTTTAAGTGGGAGAACTTGCACAATTGGTGGCTGACTAAATACTTTTTTTCCCCACTGTACAGTAAAGTTGATACCATAGCCTTCAGCTAACCCTGCTTATGTTTTGATGCTGTTGTGATGGAACATATATTGAACCTTGGTCATCCGCATGACTCAAGAGCAGACTGCCTAGCCTTTATCTCTAGTGGCTAACTAATCGGTCTTTAGTTGCTGACTCTACTACACTGTAGCCATAACTGACCTCAAATCTCCCCAAATCACCATAGCTCTTTCTGTGAACCTCCATGTTGATCGCACTCCAACCCTGCGAGCATATTCCAGGTCTAGTCTGCTTTTCTGGGGTGACTCACCCGATGTGCCCTGTGAGGTCGCTGAATGACCATGGATGTCTGAATTAATCATACCATGCAACACATTATATAACTGTTTGTTAGGGCTGCCTGGGACTGGGTGATGCCGACTGTGTATAAGTGACCCATGCCAGACCAGAATGAGCCAATGGATAGACCTACAGGGCCTGTGTTCAATCATGACAGCTGAAGACTGACTTTCTGCATGACTGAGTCACCATGTTTTCCAATTTATATCAACTGTGTGTATATATTACCTAACATCAAACTTTCACTGAGTTACGGTATGCTGTCCTACTATGGACACCGTAGCAATATTCAGTATAATAAATTTGTTGGTTCTGGCATAGTTGCGTTTTTAAGAAGGAAAAATAGCACTCTAATAGAACAATAACTTCAATAACTTAGAATTAAATCTCCTAACAATTAAAAAAAACACTTTGCTTGTTTTCTTAATCTCAATACTCCAAAATTCTATTAATTTGGTAATTTATTGAATCATTGTCAGGTCTGTTTTAACCAACAGGGCTCTTTTGAATTGTAAATATGGAGTTAGATATTCATTTTCTGCCATTTAAATAATTTATAGATTTGCCTTCAGGGCCAAGTCTCTCAACAGGGGAAGATAATGGAAATGAATAGGTCACAGACAGACAGGCTATGTTATAGTAAGTGCATTAAACACACTGTTTTCATCCCCTCTGTGAATCGCTAACATCTCTCATCGTTTACCCTGGAAGGACATAAATCGTAAAAGCGCAGGGAGCAACAACTGCCAAAGAGATTTTCCAAAATGGCTGATCAATCATAAACAGTCACAAATAGCAATAATGGTTGACGTCGTGGCTGGAAGGATGGCGAGAGGGGATTGGCACGGTAACGCACACCAGCCGTCGTCTAACAACCTGACACTGCCTTATCAGGATGTTAATGCTGGCAGGTGGCCCCTGCCTAGTCGAGCCGCGTTATTGGTGGGACGTATCACAATGAGCCAATGGATCACTTGGTTGTTGGATGAAAGCGACCATTCCCCCCAATGTCACCTGCTGAGGGACAGACCATTTCTCAACGCAGGCCACTAAAAGGACACCATATTGCATTTTTAGTTGCACCTGACAGATGCTATGACTACATCGGCACGCTATCGGTAACACTCCATTTTGAAAAGTGTTATCTTTATTTTTTACAACACCTCCTCGATATTGGACACATCAGTCAGCTGCTCCAACAAGGTGACTGACAGGAAGTCAACGTTGAAAAAACATAATTAAAATCTTAGGAGATGCGGCTCAGAGTTAATCAGGTGTCCTGCTGTCACCTCTGAGGAAGATTCACAATGACACACTGGTATGACTGGGGTTTAGAAAGACTCCCTCCCTTCTTAGAATATGTCTCAGTAACCACAAATGATATGTCAGTGGTTAAATTAAATGGGAAAGGGCAAGTGTTCGGGATTTGCTGCAGTGGGTGTAGGAGGCATTGAAGATGAATCTAATTGCACTTTGAAGAATATATTTAGACCATTCAGTTGTCTTGCTACTTCTACTGTAGTCTACTCTACACGTATGGCCTTGTTCTTAGACCCTAGCCTACTTATGTCTTCCTCCCTGATGAACACTGTGCATTAGACCATACCAAAGCCCCAGTATATCTCCAAACCTGGTCTCACATCACATCATTCTGCATTCTCACTGTCCCCTACTCCGTTACTTCCTTGTATTTCAGTCCTTTACTCTTTTAGTATTTGTCCTGATAATGTGTCGTGAGAGACATTGAAGTCCCTGGCCAGAGGTTCACGGTTCAAAGTCGAAGGAGATATCTCACCACTCAAGACTGGAGATAAGATGGAGTCAGAGAGAGGGAGAGTGTCTGAGTCCGCCAGGCCTGGCTTTTGCTTTTATCCTTCTTCCTCACAGTGGGCGCGCTCACACCCCCGCCACAGATTCTCCTATGCATCCAGATAGCGTTTGATTCGCTTGACTTACTCATTTTTACATTTACATTTTAGTCATTTAGCAGACGCTCTTATCCAGAGCGACTTACAGGAGCAATTAGGGTTAAGTGCCTTGCTTAAGGGCACATCGACAGATTTTTCACCTAGTCGGCTCGGGGATTAGAACCAGCGACCTTTCGGTTACTGGCACAACGCTCTTACCCACTAAGCTACCTGCCGACCCAAGGCCTAGTGCCAGCCTGAGAGACAGTTGCACCATTGGAAGGGAAAAAGGGCGACCGTAATGTAATGTAAGAGAAGGAAGCTCTGCAGCTTGTGCCCTCACTCTGGAATGTCAAACATATAGTGCAGGTATAGGGAGCATTGAGGGAACACTTTTGATGACACTTTAAGTTAGAATTAAGTTATCTTTTCCAGAGTTCCTGTTTGCCAGGGATTTGGGTTGTTTTAGTCTGACTCTGATCTGCTTGTGCTTTATAGTGAACTCATATGTTTGTTATGACATCAATAAGGGATCATAGCTTTCACCTGGATTCCCCTGGTCAGTCTATGTCATGGAAATGTTTTGTCCACTCACTGTATGTTTGTTATGTTGTTATACCTGCTGTTATGCCTAACTATTTATCTATGTCTGTGTCTGATGTGATGATGATTAATGATGAGACATGAAATATGAAAACCTATTATGACAATCCAGCACAAACCATCATGCTCATAAAACATGTAGAAAATGTATCCAGTTTGGACGATAGGGTACCAACTGGTCATGGTGACTTTTGTTGTGAGCAACAGCAGCTGTGACCCAATCTCACCAAATGTCATGGTCTGGTAGAGCGTTGTATCCATCCCAATGCTATCTGTGCATGGTTAAAGGTTTCTCTTTGGTTTCTAGAAAATATCCATCCATAATGGCGCTGGGTGAGTATCACTCTGTCCCTGTGAATTTACAGGGAGTTTGCAGCCACATTTAAGTTGTTATGGTAGCACTCTTTTATCGCTGGACTTTGAAGTTGAAATGGGAAAAGTGTTAATGACAGTTGATTATGAAGTGGAATGCCACCACATAAAGAATTCAGATAAAAATAGAAGAATGTTGTGTAGGAATGTGCCACATAATGGGAACATAAGGAAACCAGTTCATTTCTGATGGTGTGAAAGGTTACATCTTCCAAATGTACAAAAAGCAGCAATTTCTCTTGAGCTGGTTTAGTTACATGAAAATAAATATTGACTGTGTTGTGTACGTTTCAGGTGTATTTGTGTAATAGCCTATGACAGTGGTGTGATCAATCAATCACGTTTTAAAAACCAATAGTTGTGATAGGTGAGAACGCTTTCACTCCACATTTCATGGGAGGTATTTAATACAAATTCCAAAGAGATAAGTACCTCCATTCCGGTTTAATGAGCATTCAGTAAATGTACATTGATTTTAATTAGGCCTCCTCCAGGCAGTGTATAACTCTAACTCTACTCCCTTCTGCTGTACGGAGAGAGAGAGAGGAGGGAGGAAGAGAGAGAGAGATGGGGTGGAGAGAGATGGTAGAGGAGAGAGACAGAGATAGGAGACGGAGAGCGAGAGAGGAGGGGCTGAGGGAGGGGGAGAGAGTGGAGAGGGGGAGGGAAAGAGGGAGGGAGGGAGGGCTGTGGAGTGATAGAGAGAGAGGAGGGGCTGACCGAGGGAAAGAGAGTGGAGAGGGGGAGGGAAAGAGGGAGGGAGGGCTGTGGAGTGATAGAGAGAGAGGAGGGGCTGAGCGAGGGGGAGAGAGTGGAGAGGGGGAGGGAAAGAGGGCGGGAGGGCTGTGGAGTGATAGAGAGAGAGGAGGGGCTGAGCGAGGGGGAGAGAGTGGAGAGGGGGAGGAAAAGAGGGCGGGAGGGCTGTGGAGTGATAGAGATAGGGGGATGGAAGGGACAGAAGGAGGGAGGAGAGAAAGAAAGGATGTGATGACAGAGGAGAGAGGCTTGGATGAGAGAGAACGAGCAAGAGGGGAGAGAGGGATGTGTGGGAGGGAGAGAGAGAAATGAAGGGAGGACAGGGGAGGGCAGATAGAGGTGCAGGTAGGAGAATGCAATGGAGTGTAGAAGGGAAAGAAATAGCAAGAAAGGGGCAGCAAGGAGGAGAGGCATGGATGGAGGAAGAGGAGTGTCAGAGGAGAAAGTAGGGAGGGAGATAGAGGGAGGGAGGTAGAACGACATAGGGAAACCTTGACTTGGCTACCTCCCTTGTTCTCCATAACTAAGGCAATAAGAATCATCATCGCTATAATGGTGAACAGGTAGAGCTCTATCCAGACCTACTCTCTCATATCGTATTTCCTGTCTGTTAATTTACCTACTTACTCCACCTGGCTGTATTTAAATAGGTAATGATTTGTAAGGTTAATCTAGGGCTGGCTCCACAGACCACTACTATATATATATATTCCTTTGCTGTGAATGAGGAGAATCAATAAGGATTTTATAAAGGAGATGAAGGCTGTATCAGCTGAAGGCCAAAAATATGACCTGTGTGTATGTGTGTGTGTGTGTGCGTGAGTGTGTGTGTGTGACGTTCATCCACGTTCTAAAAAACGTTACATTTTTAGGTTGCTCCAACCGTCAAATGTCAGTGTTTTTGTTGCTCATGCTGCTCAGTATCGGTCCATTTCACAAACCCTATCCTAAACCTTAACCTTAACCTTCACCTTAACCATTCAGAATGAGTGCTTGAACTTAATGTTTTAACCCTATCCCAAACCTTAACCTTTACCTTAACCATTCAGAATGAGTGCTTGAACTTAATGTTTCAACCCTATCCCAAACCTTAACCCATGGGATTACGCCCATCCACCACCTCCATCCACAACACCCTAGCAAAACCTACTTGATGGTAATAGCGCTCACTTTTGCCCATAGTGGCCGGTTATGAAGGCATTTGGTGACGTCCTCGGGAGATGGATAGACGTCCAATTTCGACGTCAATCTTGAATGATCTCCCTGTGTGTACGTGTGTGTGTACGTGAGTATGTGTGTCTGTGTGTTTGTCAGTGGAGGCTGGTGGGAAGAGGACGGGTTCATTTTAATGGCTGGAATGGTATAAATGGAACGTTATCAAACACAATAACAAATGGAAATCACATGTTTGACTCTGTTCCATTACAATGAGCCTGTCCTCCTATAGCTCCTCCCACCAGCCTCCACTGGTGTGTATATATGGGTGTTTGAGTTCTCTCTGTGTGTGTTGTGTGTGTGTGTTTATTTGTAAGACCGTTGGCGATGAGAGGGAATGAGGGAATGACTCAAGAAATGTGTAACGCTGCACAGTATATTCATGTATTACATTTTAATGGGATATTTCCCACCATGTCCCCTACTACCTGAGTCGACATAAACATGCTACCGAACAGACTTTTTAACAGCCAGCGTTTCCCCTTGTTTTAGCAGAGTTTAGGCGTAGTGCTACTAGCTCATGTAGCTTCTCTCTCTCTCTCTCTCTCTCTCTCTCTCTCTCTCTCTCTCTCTCTCTCTCTCTCTCTCTCTCTCTCTCTCTCTCTCTCTCTCTCTCTCTCTCTCACACACACACACACACGCACACACACACACACTGGCTATAGGGTGAATGCACCAATTTGTAAGTCGCTCTGGATAAGAGCGTCTGCTAAATGACGTAAATGTGCCCTTGAGCAAGGCACTTAACCCTAATTGCTCCTGTAAGTCGCTCTGGATAAGAGCGTCTGCTAAATGACTAAAATGTAAATGTAATACACACACATACTCTATGTACATACACACAGAGACACTTTTTTCTCTCAGTATTTATTATTTATTTATTATTTTACCCTTATTTTACCAGGTAAGTTGACTGAGAACACATTCTCATTTACAGCAACAAACTGGGGAATAGGTACAGGGGAGAGGAGGGGGGATGAATGAGCCAATTGGAAGCTATAAGTAATTGTGTGGGGGGCCATTTGAAAAGAGCTTGGTAAATGCACTTACCGCCAGCTCTTTAGCATATACCTGTTTTCCAACGACAGGTGCCATAAACACACAACCACACAAACATACACACAGCTCGGATAGAACCATCAAACCTCACCATTTGTGGTGTGTGGGCCCGGATAGAGACATTAAACATAAACAGGCCTCTCCCTCCACTTGATGTAGTAATTGCTTGGCCGCTGACAAGTTACTGAAAGGCTGGGGGGCTTAATCACTTTTGGATAAAGATCAGCGTTTCGTTCGGCTGCCATTTTGGTGTCATCTGTTCTTACGTTTGTTTTGCAAGCTCTGCTGCCTTTTTTTGGGATTTGGACGTGTCTCTCTCTCTCTCTCTCTCTCTCTCTCTCTCTCTCTCTCTCTCTCTCTCTCTCTCTCTCTCTCTCTCTCTCTCTGTCTGGCTCTTCTCTCCCTCTGTCTTGCTCTTCTCTCCCTCTACTTCAGAGTCAAATGGTGCTGTTCCTGGGGCTTAAAAGTAGAGTGGACCTGATCAGTAGTGTAGCTATGGGGGGTATAGCAACATTCTAAGAATGCAATCAAGTAGAATAGGTATTGAAGTCTTTGAATGAGAAGAATCGTTGTGTAAACAGGCAGAAGTCTCATTAACATACACCTATACTGGTGTCTCTAGAAAAATATATTAAAACAACTTGTTAACTAATGTTCCCCACACTACATTTATGTTTTAATGATTATTCTTTGATGTGCCATGTTCCATAACACAGCTACTACTGCTTAATGCAACCATGATGCAACACTGTCGTCACATGCAGCCTCAGTTATCCACAAGGACACAGACATTCTGAGGTGTTATTTTTATTAGCCAGGCGTTTCCGCCACGCCTCACTGATTCAACACTCCTGAGGGACTAGATACTCATTCAGTATTCACTATCGAAAAGCATGTTTATCTTAGTGTCCTTGTTACCGGGCCGCATAGCACTGACCCCGTCAATGGACACAAGCAATTTGTGGGGCTAACCCAATTAAACTTCTGACTGGCTTGGAGGAGACATTAACTGTTTTCTCAAAGTCATTAGTGACCTATCGTTAGCGCACCACAGAACTAAATCAGCATTCAAAATTGCATTTAGCACTTTGAATTGGTCTTTGTGGACATGGAACATTTAGTTAAGCTAATAATATGTTTTCTCCGCAGTTGGTTAATTGCGAGGCTACAAGCTGACATTTTCTTCCATTCATTGCAGGTCCATTGGGGTTTTCGATGAGGGGAGAATGTACTTGAAAAATGGCCCTTCGTGAAACGTATTTGTTTACAGTTTATGCCATCCATATTGCATTGAATCCATTGTCAGTCGACTAAACAGGACCAACAAAGATCAGCACTATGTAAACAAACTTGACAATATGTTACAAGGAGTTGCTAAAAGTTGAATATTTTTCACAACCGACCGACCCACATTTAATGCTTTCACCGTTTGTATTCCGTTTGTGGTTGGGCGAGCATGGCATTCTGGGAGACATTATTAAGATTTTCATGAGGGTGAAACAAGCTGACAGGACAAAAGTATTCTCTGGGATTTCAGTTATTCGATGTGAATTTTCAATTCATGCTGTCATGGAGGGGGACTGCTCCCTGTCTGTGTGGTGCCACCCCCTGGCAGAGGAGAGCAAGCTTGTCTGATAACATCAGGTGCCTGCAGGGATCTCCACACACACACTCTTAAGCAAGAACATGCAAGCGCACACACACACACAGACACACACACAGATACAGACACACTACCAACACTCAGTTTTGCTTTGCATTTTACCGGCATGGCATGAATCCAATTTTCTACTTCTATGTTTTTCTTCCTCTCTCTCTACATTGCCCTCTCTGGCAGTGCAACTTGCTTGGCCCAAACCATCTGCTCACAGTCTTAGGAGGAGGAGAGGGCCCCCAGGGTGGTGGCACCATCTCTCAGAGAGAACCATTAGTGGCTCCCCAGTGAGGTCCAGGCCAGTCCTTGGGGCTCTTAAGGGCCAGCCAGGCTAGTGAGGCCAAGCCTGGAGCCTGTACACATGGACCACGGAGGTCAAGTCTACAACTGGTGTTGGCTTTATTCCCTTCTTCCTCCTGAGTTCCATTTTCCAGATGTATACTGTATATCTAAATGTAGTCAGGCAAGACAATGAGAGATAGCTAGCGAATCACCTTGCAGCGAAGTCAAGTTTATCAGTTTACTTTGAGGAAGCATACGCTTGGCGCAAAGGGGGGGACGCTAACAAGAGACAAGTATGCAAATAAAAAAGCCAGAGTCAATTTGGTTTGTAGCATTAGAAAACAAAGCTTTTATTATGGAAAACCTCTTCCCGTTCGCACTTTCAAGTCATCTGTGTCATGACGAATGGTAAATAATTAAGGTTAGAGACGAGTCAATCTTTTCCATGTTTTTGCATTTAACAAATTCCAGCGTCACCCTCAGAATGAACGACGCAACCCGGAGGTGGTAATGTACATCGCTAATGACGCTGTGACCATCTGGCTGTTGAGGCATTTATATAAAGACAGTGTTGTCTCACCAGTGTTGTCTCACAAGTATTGTCTCACCAGTGTTGTCTCACCAGTGTTGTTTCAACAGTGTTATCTCACCAGCGTTGTCTCACCAGTGTTGTCTCACCAGTGTTGTCTCACCAGTGTTGTCTCACCAGTGTTTTCTCACCAGTGTTGTCTCACCAGTATTACTCTATGTTTGTCTCCTCCACAGACACCATATATGACCTGGTTGCATCAATAGCCTTCCACTCAGAGGAGCATACGCTGAATACCAAATCAATCCCTTGGCCATTTCTACCCACTAGCCTCTCCTGTAGATCTAAGATAGGTTTAATCAGAATGGTAATAACCTTTTAACGATTTGCTTTCTAATATGCTGGGTGGAATTTTTGCCATACAGCTTGCACATACAGATGTAGGATACTCATTTGAGGCAGTTTGATACAGCATGAAAATAATTCTGCAGCAACAGTAATGTGAAAAAATCTAGTTTGAAATTTCAAAGTGGAAATTAGAAACTTCATAAGCCTTTTTAAACGTCAAATACTCTACAAGATGAACATTTCCTACAGGAGTGCCTAAGGTGGAGGTATAGGGGTAGATTTTGGATTCAGTGATAGATGTCACTTCAGTGTTCAGCGAGTCAAAAAGACACGAGTTCTCTGGTCCTCTGTTTTGATATCAAATCTGACCACTGGGTCTCTGGAATATGGTCGGCCATCCTGGTCTGTGATTCACCCGTCTCCTTGTTCAGTGTTTTATCAAAGACCCCCTTCACTTCTCTCTCTCTTTCCTGCTCTTCAAACCGCTCAGACCAAAGCTATGTGAACAGAGGGACTGACTACAGGATCATGCTTGTCAGGGCCCAAGCCTGGCAGCACTGAGGGATCAAGAGAGAGAGGGTTCATAGTGGGCATACAGGCTGGCATAGTGCCCCTTGACTAGTGTTGTGTTGGGGACGGAGCCGAAGGGACATTCATAACATTCCAATGTATCGACAAACACCTGTTGTTGTTGTTTATGGTGGTTTTGATTGTTTTTTATGGAACACGTAGGTTGGTGTTCTTCTAAGAGAATATAGAATAAGTTTGCCCAGTCTCTCTTGTCTTCTGAGAGAATAACCTGTGGTATTCTTAAATGTTTCTGTTTATTATCTAATAGGTTTGAGTTATTTCATGGCTTATTACATACTTATAATAATAATATGCCATTTAGCAGACGCTTTTATCCAAAGCGACTTACAGTCATGCGTGCATACATTTTTTTTTGTGTATGGGTGGTCCCAGGGATCGAACTCACTACCTTGGCGTTACAAGCACCGTGCTCTACCAGCTGAGCTACAGAGGACCACAAGGGAAGATTATAACACGTTATGTCTTTTTTGTTTCCAGGTGATCCTGATTCTGACCAAACTCTACGACTTTCACCTGGGGAGTGTTACAGAGAGCACCCTGTGGAGGTAAGACAGTAGCCTTTCTTCATCTCTCCCTCTCTGTCTCTATCACTTCCTCTCTCTCTCTCTCTCTTTCCCTCCCTCAAAGACACATATTCAGATTCATCATCGTAACAATAGTGCAGTCTCTCTCCACCATCTTTCTCTTTTCTACTCTCTCTCCCCCTCCATCTTTCTCTCTCCCTACCCTTTTCTCTTCCTCTCTCCCTCACTGCGTTGTACAAGACTGCTGCATGCAAAGCATCATTGCACTACTGAGCATTGGGCAGGGCGCCCCAGGTGAACGATGACTAGTCTCTACTCTTGTGTAAACTGACTGCACGTTTAACGGGATGTACCACTGATGTAGCTCTGTCCCCTTACACCTTCCCAGGGAGACTAACACAAGAACTACACAGAGTAACAACACAAAGTGCATTACAAATACACTGACAAAAGGAGAGGTATACAAGTCCCCTTTGAGTCAATGGGAAGCCATAAGCCATAACCACCATCAAGATATTTTAGTACCGGACAGGTTGTCTTCGTTCATTACTTTCGTTGCTGTTTTTCTTGTTGTTTTGCTAGCGGTGACAGTAGTGGTGACACAGCAAGAGCTTGTGGTCCTTTCAGGCAATTTGGTGTGTCAACACAATGAAAGCTGAATGATTCTTGTAAATGCGGCTCCTGCATGTGTTTGTGGGACCCAGATAGTTAGACTGTGACGTGTGTAGAGCCCTCTCCTGATGAGTGAGTCAGGCTGACGACAAGGGATAGAGAGGGGGAAGGAGAGAGGGGGAAGGAGAGAGAGAGAGAGAGAGAGAGAGAGAGAGAGGAGAGAGAGAGAGAGAGAGAGAGAGAGAGAGAGAGAGAGAGAGAGAGAGAGAGAGAGAGAGAGAGAGAGAGAGAGAGAGGGGGAGAGAGAGAGAGAGAGGGGGGAGAGAGAGGGAGAGAGAGGGGGAGAGAGAGGGAGAGAGAGGGAGAGAGAGAGGAGAGAGGGGGAGAGAGAGAGGGTGAGAGAGAGTGAGAGAGAGAGAAAGAAGAGAGAGAGAGAGAGAGAGAGAGCGAGAGAGAGAGAGAGAGAGAGAGAGAGAGAGAGAGAGAGAGAGAGAGAGAGAGAGAGAGAGGGAGAGAGAGGGGAGAGAGGGGGAGAGAGAGAGGGAGAGAGGGGGAGAGAGAGAGGGAGAGAGGGGAGAGAGAGAGAGAGAGAGAGAGCGAGAGAGAGAGTGAGCGCGAGAGAGAGAGAGTGAGCGGAGAGAGAGAGAGAGAGAGAGAGAGAGAGAGAGAGAGAGAGAGAGAGAGAGAGAGAGAGAGAGAGAGAGAGAGAGAGAGAGCGAGAGAGAGAGGGGGAGAGAGAGAGAACGAGAGAGAGTCTTTGAGTTTAGTCTTTGAATTACTGCGAAGATTAGCAATGTCCTTTAAATGTTCCCGTATTGTTGAATGTCAAGGTATGAGCCAGTTGCTAGGAAATCAAAGTGACAACGTTTTCAATAAATAATAAAATTAAATCTTACTAAATAGATATCCGGTATCTAACCTAAGACATTGCTCAATCTCAAAGAAATAATCCAAAATGAATTGTTTTAGAAAATAGATATTTCAACATCTAACAAAATACGCCATCCAACAGTGAAGCTCTTCAAAATGAGCTACAGGGCAGGAAAAAAGCTAAATATGCCAGGTGTTTTTCTCAGCATTTAAAGTATTTGAAGTCAGGTGTAGTCATTAAGAGGAGTAAATAGTCCTGGGTGTTAGAAGAACATTGACATCCCCAAGCCTCTGACATGTGCCCTGGCATTCATTCAGCCTAGTCATGTCCCTCCGCCATGAGAAGGCAGTTAGAGCAGTAACCCACCCGTTGCATGGTGCACGCCCAGCTTGGCTGGATTTCTGATACATCACTGTGACTGTTGCCACAGTGCTGGGATTCCGTATCAACAAAACCAGGCACAAAATATCATATTAGACTTTGTTCAAATGAGACCTGGTGGGAGCTAGAGAGAGTGAGGGATGTAGAGAGAGAACGAGTAGAAACAGAGAGTTAGAGAGGGATCAATCTAAATACTAGTCAGAAACTTCCAGAACATGATAGTTCATACCCATGAATCAACAACTGATCGCAGCCATAAACTTTGCAGTCTCTGCATTTGTTTTGCTCTGTTCCTCTCTGTCCATAATATTAATTGTTAATTGAGATCACAGCTCTGCTAAGAAGATTTCGGGTCCGGAGAGACCGTTAGAGTCTGATTATACCACGGCGTCCATTCTGTCAGCCCAAATGGCAGGACAGATGCTGACTTTTCAATAAAGGTCAAGGCACCAGCCAACGCCTTCAAGTATCTCAAAGTCAGCCTGTCAATTTTAATGAACGTCCTGACCTTAAACAATGGGAGCAGATCAGTAATTCCTGTGAATAATATTCAAAGGAGTGGTCCCATATCTCAATGGGATGTTTCAGGGATGTGAGAGAAATGAAGGCAGACTGTTTACCGTGTACCCTAACAATGATAATTGAACTCTTGCAATAATACTTTCTTCAAAGTTATTGAGATCCGCCTCCTCTCTTCTTCTCTTCTTTGTATCATCCCTTGGCGGTTGAGCAGTTAATTGCTAATTAATTATTCAGTCTTAGCAAATAGGTACACAGGTATAGAAACAAATAAGTGCTTGATTTGCATTGTGTGATGATTTGCGTATAAAGCGCTCAAGTGCGAAATTTCATTAGCATGTAATCAATGGGGAATTTGCTTTGGTGTACCCTTTTCAACTTTTGTGTAGGTAGCCCCCATACTGCAGATCCTAGCTCCTAAGGGCATTTATAGTATGCTTACTGAAGAAACACTCACAGCATGTATCTTGTCACTTAATCGCTCAGTCGGAAGGCTGGAGGGAATTCAGAAATTGTCTGTGCTACTGCAGCAGAGCAATGTGAGGTACAATTATAGCCTACAGATGCCTGGATGCCAGATGCTGAAACCTCTTAGAGATGAGCCTGCCTGTATGTATCCGACTTCTCACATCATATCCCTGACTCCACTCCAACTCAACAGGACCAGCATATCGTACATACAGAGGCTGCGAAAACAAAACACACTCAATATAGCTAGATGGAAACGTAACTCGGAGCTTTTGACTGTTCAATTCAACATATCTTCTAGGAAACTTAAATTCTTCTCACACAACATTCTTGACTTAATGTCAACTCAACAGGACCAGTATTTTGTACAGAGGTTGTGAAAATACAACACTCTTAGCTAACATAGCTGGCAAAATCCCCAACATAACACAACATTCTCAATGTAACAATGTATCTTCTTAATCGACGTATCGTCTAGGGAATGTAGACTTAGTCTTAGTCTGTCAGTCTCTCCAGGTCACTCCAGGTCACTGCTCCTGAGTGGCGCAGTGGTCTAAGGCACTGCATCGCAGTGCTAACTGTGTCACTAGAGATCCTGGTTTGAATCCAGGCTCTGTCGCAGCCGGCCGCGACCGGGAGACTCAAGGGCGGCGCACAATTGGCCCAGCGTTGTCCAGGGTAGGGGAGGGAATGGCCGGCAGGGATGTAGCTCAGTTGATAGAGCATGGCGTTTGCAACGCCAGGGTTGTGGGTTCGATTCCCACGGGGGGCCAGTATAAAAAAAATATATATATATATGTATTCACTAACTGTAAGTCGCTCTGGATAAGAGTGTCTGCTAAATGACTAAAATGTAAATGTAAAATGTCATTAACACACATTTTCACACCAAATGATCATGATGCGTTTGAGCTTAATTATTGTCATCTAATTGGCCTCATCCTTGCCTCGAGTGCAATAGCTCCCTCCGCCTGATAATGTAAGCTTTCTCCTCACTCCTCTTCCCTCTCCATCCCCCTATTAGACGCTTGATTGTGGTCTTAATGATGTGCTATATGGCGAAGTCATATGATGATAACAGACAGGAATTAGTGTTAATAAAAGTGACATTATGCAATATTATAATGATCTGAAATGGGATTGCACTGTACAAGTGGATCTCAAATGCAATGGATATCGAGTCTGGTAATTATTTAATGTTGTGAGAAGCGTGACGTGGTATTTTTAGGTTAGACTAATTGTGTAACTGTGAAATTAAGTGTACTGTGTAATATAACATACAGTATTTATTTGGCATTTGTATTGATGAGTCTTTGTTGTAGCAGTAATTGCTATTGTGTCTATGAACCGTATACTTTCCCAACTGAAATGTATCACAGTTCAAAGTTCAACACATTGTTACGCTCTCCTGCTGTGAATTAGTGGGTGTCAATTCACTCCTTAAATGGTCCTAGAAAGAAAGAAAACCTTAAAACTGACTGGATAGGCTGCAATCATATAGGCTGCCATGTCGACTGAGAAAAAGGTGGCTACGTGGAACTCAGAAGGCATCAGTGCCATGGTGAAGTGTATATACTTTTAGTAAAGCTATGGCTGACTAGACATGCAGGTCTTCTGAAGGTAACATCTGGTGAGATGGAGTGGAGGGGGTTCCCCTGCAGTCACACAGCGGCAGAGGGACAGCGAGAGAGAGAGAGAGAGAGAGAGAGAGAGAGAGAGAGAGAGAGAGAGAGAGAGAGAGAGAGAGAGAGAGAGAGAGAGAGAGAGAGAGAGAGAGAGAGAGAGAGAGAGAGCGACAGAGAGAGCGACAGAGAGAGAGCGACAGAGAGAGAGCGACAGAGAGAGAGAGAGAGCGACAGAGAGAGAGAGAGCGACAGAGAGAGAGAGAGCGACAGAGAGAGAGAGAGAGAGAGAGAGAGACAGAGAGAGAGAGAGAGAGAGAGAGAGAGAGAGAGAGAGAGAGAGAGAGAGAGAGAGAGAGAGAGAGAGAGCAACAGAGAGAGAGAGAGAGAGAGAGAGAGAGAGAGAGAGAGAGAGAGAGAGAGAGAGAGAGAGAGATGAGAGATGAGAGAGAGACAAAGACAAGATACAGAGAGAAATACAAGAAATAGAAAGACAGAAAGAGAAAGGTTGATCTGGGCCATCCCTTCCATCTCTCCCTTGCCATTTACACCCTCCTGCCCCCATCCCCCACTCCCAATGTCCTTTGCGTCAACAGATTGGCTTTAGTCCATGGCATTGTACAATATCTACATGTTCCGTTTTACAGTGAAACTGCTATGAAGAACCGACTTTGCTCTCCATATAGGGTGTCTAGTCATTTCAATGGCCACGTCCTGCTCCCCTCCCATTTCCTGGGATCTGATACATTAATCACTCATTCTATTATTGAATAGATCATTTATGTAGCTACTTTCTCACAATATTTACATTTGTACCCTTTTAATTACATACTCTTGTGTTTTCCACTCATATCCTGAAGCACACTCTAATTTACTTTCTGTCATAAATGTAAATGGTTGGATTTCATCATCAGCTCTAAGCGCCAGCAGGCTTATATTATGGGTTTTCAACACAATTGCGACTCAGGAGCAGCTTTCGTTTGAAGCTGCAGCTCTCGGTTTTGTTTGCAGTAATCAAATTAAAATCTCATCAAGCCGCCACGTGTCAATGATAAAGGCAAAATGATTTTCCACTTGAGCACGAATGCTTAATTGATTGTTGTTTTTTCATGCGGCACAGAAGTTGTCATTCGACTTTACGACC
Organism: Coregonus clupeaformis; assembly: GCF_020615455.1. Classification (NCBI taxonomy): domain Eukaryota; kingdom Metazoa; phylum Chordata; class Actinopteri; order Salmoniformes; family Salmonidae; genus Coregonus; species Coregonus clupeaformis. The sequence continues at coordinate 166,891 of NW_025533634.1, forward strand.
CTCTACATCATTGATGTGATATTAGGTTTGTTTTGGGGTTTTCTAACTCACTGGACTGGTGATGAATCCAAATTGGAAATGTGGACTTTATAATTCGTCCAAGGATGTACAGGCCAGTGTGTACTAGTACACATTGTACACTGACCAGTGCATGCAGACTTTACTGTACATGTTGCCTCAGACATGATGATGCAATGTCTTGTAGTCTATCTGGCCTACAAGTCATGCTGTGTGTGGCCTTAGAAGTCTTGAGTACGTCACTGGCTTTCTGACATAAATGACATAAATACTACATGAAAGGCTACTTTCTTACAACTGGTGTGAGGGGTCCTGATTGGTTGCCTGTGGTTGCTAGCTGGTGATGTGGGCCTCGGTGCTTGTGCTGTTTTTGCTTACCAATTGCCCCTACCATACGATAGTGAACAGAGCTGCCATGGATGCCAAGGGCTTAAATCCATTTAGATTATGGATGGACTTTTGGATGGACAACGCTGTGACAGTATTCTGAGAGCATTCTGGGGACTGAGAGAAGGTGACAGGGATGTGTTAAGAGAGACCAAGAAGACAGCCTCAATGCCAGCCGGACTTATCTAATTCCTGTGAACCTGGGGCGGAAAACATAATTATCCATTTCAATAAAACCGATTAGTCAGAATGTTACTTCTTCACCCTTCTCTTCCTGAAGTTTCTTTTCCCCTTTTTCCTTCTTTTTTTCTTTACTTCCTCCTTCAGATCAACTCAGCCCATCTCCTCATGCCTGAGTTATACGTTTCCACATAATTGGCTCTGAAACTACTTATAGAGAGGGAGAAGGAGGAAACAGATATAGGATGTAAGAGGTGGAATATGGCTTCCTCTCACTTTCATTCTCTCTGAGAGTTCTCCTTTTTATATATCTCTTTGGAGAGTTGCTGGAAACAGCAGAACACATACCCTTTGAGGGGAACGCAACAGGATATAGGGCAGTGAATATGTTTGATAGTACACCATCAAACACACCTTTTTGAAAGCAGGAGTGGAGACATCTTATATTTCTTCACTGCCTTTTATACATCTTATTTAACCCCAGATCCCAGCCTGAAAAACAACCTTGGTTGCAGTTAAACAATTGCACGTGTGCCATTCATTCCACAACGTGATTTAAACCCGACAGCGAGGGGGAAATGATTTAGTTGTGGATTCTGCATACAGAGTATGATGCCCATCAGTCAATCAGAGTTATGGCTCGATATAAATCAGGAGTTTGTTTGTGGCCCCTCATTCATTACGGCATGGCTTTGAAAAGTCTGGCAAGATTCCATACATTCAACGCATTTATTTCCTTCACTTACTCTGAGTAACTCAATTTTTGTGTGATTTCTCAAGTGTTTTGAAAGAGTGGCAGTCTTTAGAGAGGTGTAGAGAAACTTCAGCAGCATCCAACTGAAGGGGGTGGATTATTGACTTACCCATCATGCCAAGGGGCAGGTTAGAACAGATGATGTGTGAAGTCACACACCTTTTTCACATCACCCCCCAAGGCTTATAGTGAAGAGAAATGGGGCCTTGAACTCATAATAATAATAATATGCCATTTAGCAGACGCTTTCATCCAAAGCGACTTACAGTCATGTGTGCATACATTTTTTTTGTTTTGTGTATGGGTGGTCCCGGGGATCGAACCCACTACCTTGGTGTTACAAGCGCCGTGCTCTACCAGCTGAGCTACAGAGGACCACTCATCCATCCACAAACGAAAAGCAGCAGGATTGGGGGCAGTAGAGATATCCTGTAAATGGTCACAAAACAGCGTAAAACAGACTGATGTTTAAAACAATTTTGATGAAAATGTAAATAAGAAGTACAGATAACTGCCAAAATAAAGGAAACACCAACATACAGCATTAGGCCACCACCCCTTTTTCGAGGTGAAGGTCGATTCATGTGTCCTCCGAAACATGACCCGCCAAACCACGCTTCTTAACACCCGCCCGCTTAATCAATGTGTCAGCCCACCACAAGGAGTCGCTAGAGCACAATGAGCCAAGTAAAGCACCCCCGGCCAAACCCTCCGCTAACCCGGACAACTTGTGCGCCGCCCAATGGGACTCCCGGTTACGGCCGGTTGTGACACAGCCTGGGATCAAACACAGGTCTGTAGTGACACCTCAAGCACTGCAATGCAGTGCCTTAGACCGCTGCGCCACTCGGGATGCCTTGAAATAGATTTTACAATGATGCTAACATCATTTATCCATGAGAAAGGTTGTTGGTGGTGGGAAAACACTGTCTCAGGCACCACTCCAGAATCTCCCACCAGATTCTCCCATAAGTGTTCAATTGAGTTGAGATCTGGTGACTGAGACACACACACACCCACACACACTTTAAACCCCCTATGCGCCTTTGAGACCCCTCTTTTAAAGTCACTGAGATCTCTTCTTCTAGCCATGGTAGCCAAAGTAATGGGCAACTGGGCATTTTTATACATGACCCTAAGCATGATGGGATGTTAATTGCTTAATTAACTCAGGAACCACAACTGTGTGGAAGCACCTGCTTTGTATCCCTCATTTACTCAAGTGTTTCCATTATTTTGGCAGTTACCTGTACATTACATAAGAAAATGAAAAACGTAATTGAATCTACTGTATTGTCCATTGTTTTCCCTCTGCAACTAATTATTCTATTGAACGCTTTCATATACTGTCTACACCCCCAGGCCCAGACACTTTATGGTCAGGATCCTTCCTCACTAGAGAGCTCACCTACATCCTCACGTCTGCTTAAAGTCCATTCCTCTGACCCTGAGGTTTCACTTATCATCAGTAACAACACTCCTTAGATGGCCTGTACCAGTTCACATTCATACCTTTTGTCGTCAATGCTGCACCATGCAGCTGACAAATGCAATTAGCTATGTCATAGTCCAGCATCAGGCCCCCCCAGTGCCTCGGCCTCAGCTTCCTTTAGCTCTAAATAATGAATGGGAATCAGTTGTGCTCGTGCCGTATCCGCCCGGTCAGAACAAAGATCCCACCTAAAGATTATACTACAAAACCTGCTGCTGAGCCTTGACCCGAGCATGACTCCACCAAGTCATACACGACATCTGCGATCCATTGTAAGGAAAGGGCAGAACGCGTGTTAGGGTGTTGTCAGGTCAGAAGAGGTTCTGAGGTGACTACATGATGAGTCAACACCGTTGCATTTCTGGTCAGTGCTGATGCTTGGCAATGAGCGGAAAAAAGGTGGATGTTGCTGACTCGCTAGTGGATTTGTCTCGGTGTGACCTAAAAAGCTCTCTTCGCCCTCATGCAAAAATAATCGCGCCTGGAGGGCGAATCTCAAACTTTTCTATGTTTATTTAAAGATTTATTCTGGAAAAGAGCTTTCTGGAATGTAGAGAACAGGGGAGAACATGAGGTCAAGCTAAGATGCTGGAAGATGCACAATCAGGAGTGAAAGAGGAGCATTGAACGTGACAGAGATATCCACAAGACAGTATGTGAGGTCACTTAAAAACATCCTCAAAATATCAGCGTTTCTTCCACTATAGTTCTTCAAAGCACTTCAAGAGTGCATTTGTGAATGAAAGCAGTGAAATGCATCCATGCCATGAAGGCAATGCTTAAAGTGCCATGAAAGAATGACATAGGTCCATAGTGAGATTTAAACTTTCATCATGTCTCGTAGTTGTTTTTCCTCCTGTGTTCAGTAATTTGTCACAAATACCTTATCTAGTGTTCACTCTTGGTTGTGAATGCAAGCATGGATTGATCTCATGAATGCCATGCCTAAAGTGCCATGGAAGTATAACTTATGAAGTTTAAACTTGCATGTCTCATAGTTTTTCCCCTGTGTCCATGTCAAGGGCTGAGGTGTAAGGTGTGTGGAAGTCAGGCGCAGGACACCGAAGCTAGTCCAACAAAGTTTACTGAAGTTTACCAATAGGCAAAAATACAGAGAATGGCCTCAACAATAAACAGAGGCGAGCAAATACGCAAACTGTGCGTAAAACAAATAAACAAGAAAACAGGTACAAAACACGCAGCACAATGGACAGGCGAAAACAACACACAATCTAACCTAAGCAAAACAAGGAACTTATAGGACAAGTAATCAGCACACAAACGGACACAGGTGTAAAAGACAGACGAAAGCAATCACACCAATAAACATGGAGCGGTGGCAGCTAGTACTCCGGGGACGGCGAACGCTGAAGCCTGCCCGAACCAGGAGGAGGAGCAGTCTCGGCAGAATCCGTGACAGTACCCCCCCCTTGACGCGCGGCTCCAGCCGTGCGCCGACCCCGGCCTCGGGGACGGCCAGGAGGACGCGGACCCGGGCGCGTGGGATGCCCACGGTGGAACTCAGTCAGGAGGGACGGATCTAGGATGTCCCTCCTAGGCACCCAGCACCGTTCCTCCGGACCGTACCCCTCCCACTCCACGAGATACTGGAGACCACTCATCCGGCGCCTCGAGTCCAAGATGATCCGGACCCTGTACGCCGGGGCCCCCTCGATGTCCAAAGGGGGCGGAGGGGTCTCTCCTATCTCATCTTCTTGGAGTGGGCCAGCTACCACCGGCCTGAGAAGAGACACATGGAACGAGGGGTTAATATTCTTGTACTCAATAGGCAGTTGTAACCTGTAACACACCTCGTTCAACCTTCTCAGGACTTTAAAGGGTCCCACAAACCGCCGACCCAGCTTCCGGCAGGGCAGGCGGAGGGGCAGGTTTCGAGTCGAGAGCCAGACTCGATCTCCCGGTGCGTACACTGGTCCCTCACTGCGGTGGCGATCGGCGCTCGTCTTTTGTTGACGGATGGCACGCTGCAGATGGACATGGGCAGCGTCCCACGTCTCCTCCGAGCGCCAAATCCACTCGTCCACCGCAGGGGCCTCGATCTGGCTCTCGTGCCATGGTGCCAGGACCGGCTGATAACCTAAAACACACTGGAAAGGTGTTAAATTGGTGGAGGAGTGGCGGAGAGAGTTCTGGGCCATCTCTGCCCAGGGGATGAACCTAGACCACTCCTCCGGCCGGTCCCGGCAATAGGACCTCAGAAACCTACCCACATCCTGGTTGACACGTTCAACCTGCCCATTGCTCTCTGGGTGGTACCCCGAGGTAAGGCTTACCGAGACCCCCAAGCGTTCCATGAACGCCCCCCAAACTCTGGAGGTGAACTGGGGACCTCGGTCAGACACAATATCCTCAGGGACCCCATAGTGCCGGAACACATGGGTAAATAGGGCCTCAGCGGTCTGTAGGGCAGTAGGGAGACCCGGCATTGGGAGGAGACGACAGGCCTTGGAAAACCGATCCACAACGACCAAAATGGTGGTATTCCCCTGGGAGGGGGGTAGGTCGGTCACAAAATCCACCGATAGGTGGGACCATGGTTGTTGTGGAACGGGCAGGGGATGTAACTTACCCCTGGGCAAATGTCTAGGCGCCTTACACTGGGCGCACACCGAGCAGGAGGAGACATAAACCCTCACATCCCTAGCTAACGTTGGCCACCAATATTTCACGCTAAGGCAGTGCACTGTCCGGCCAATACCTGGATGTCCAGAGGAGGGTGATGTATGAGCCCAATAAATCAGACGATCACGAACCTCGAGCGGGACGTACGTCCGTCCCACAGGACACTCGGGGGGAGTAGGGTCGGTACGCAGTGCCCGCTCGATTTCCGCATCGACCTCCCACACCACCGGAGCCACCAAACAAGACTCCGGCAGTATGGAAGTAGGCTCAATGGACCTCTCCTCTGTGTCATACCGCCGGGACAGGGCGTCAGCCTTACCGTTCTGGGACCCTGGGATGTATGTGATCTTAAAAACAAACCGGGTCAGGAACATGTTCCACCTAGCCTGACGAGGGTTCAATCTCCTAGCTGCCCTGATGTACTCCAGGTTACGGTGATCAGTCAGAATGAGGAAAGGGTGTTGAGCCCCCTCAAGCCAATGCCTCCACACCTTTAGGGCCTGGACTACAGCTAACAGCTCCCTGTCCCCAACGTCATAATTTCGCTCCGCCGAGCTGAGCTTCTTGGAGTAGAACGCACAGGGGCGGAGCTTAGGTGGCGTGCCGGACCGTTGTGACAGGACTGCCCCTATGCCGGCCTCGGACGCGTCTACCTCTACTTGGAATGGTAAAGAGGGATCCGGATGCGCCAGCACCGGGGCCGAGGTGAACAGGTTCTTCAGCTTCGCAAATGCCCTGTCCGCCTCAGCTGACCACTGCAACCGAACCGGACCACCCTTTAGCAAGGACGTAATGGGAGCTGCAACCTGTCCAAAGCCCCAGATAAACCTCCGGTAGTAATTAGCAAAACCCAAGAACTGCTGCACCTCTTTGACAGTGGTTGGAGTTTGCCAATTACGCACGGCCGACACACTGTCTACCTCTATCTCCACACCAGACGCGGACAACCGATAACCCAAAAAGGAGACGGACTCCTGGAAGAACAGGCATTTCTCTGCCTTGACATACAAGTCATGCTCCAACAGTCTTCTCAACACTCGGCGCACCAGGGCTACATGCTCGGCTCGTGTGGAAGAGTACACTAGGATGTCGTCGATGTATACTACCACACCCTGCCCATGCATGTCCCGGAAAATCTCGTCAACAAAGGATTGGAAGACTGAAGGAGCATTCATTAACCCGTATGGCATGACGAGATACTCGTAATGACCCGAGGTGGTGCTAAATGCGGTCTTCCATTCATCCCCCTCCCTAATGCGTACCAGATTGTACGCGCTCCTGAGATCCAACTTTGTGAAGAACTGTGCTCCGCGTAATGATTCTGTCATAGTCGTAATCAGTGGAAGAGGGTAACTGTACTTAACCGTGATCTGATTGAGACTACGATAGTCAATACACGGGCGCAAACCCCCGTCCTTCTTCTTCACAAAGAAGAAACTCGAGGAAACCGGGGAAGTGGAGGACCGTATGTATCCCTGTGCCAAGGACTCGGCTATGTAAGTTTCCATAGCCGCTGTCTCCTCTTGAGACAGTGGATACACACGGCTCCGCGGAAGTGCCGCTCCTGTTTGGAGATCTATCGCACAATCCCCCTGTCTATGAGGTGGTAGCCGTGTCTCCCTACACACTGGGCAGACCACTCCATAAGAGCCCTCTGTTGCCACGCAATGGTAGGATCATGGGTGCTTAACCAGGGAAGCCCCAGCACCACGGGATACGCAGGAGAGTCAATCAGATAAAACTGAATGGTCTCCTCATGACCCCCCTGCGTCGTCATCTTAAGTGGTGCTGTGACTTCTCTGATCAGCCCCGACCCCAACGGCCGGCTGTCTAGGGCGTGAACAGGAAAGGGGGCTTCTACCGGCCGAAGGGGAATTCCTAACTTATAACAAAATGCACGATCAACAAAATTCCCAGCTGCGCCTGAATCTACTAGCGCCTTATGCTGGGAATGAGGTGCCACCTGTGGAAATCTCACAGGTATACTCATGTGACCAACAGAGAGCTCTGGGTAAGTGGGGCGCCTACTCACCTGAAATGACTCCCCAGTGTGTGCCCTGTTGTCCCCTCTCCCAGGAGACCCTCCCCAGCACCTGGCCGCGGTGTGTCCTCCACGGCCACAGTTGGTGCAGGGGATGGCCCCCCTCGGGTTCTCTCTCCTCCTCTCTCTAGCGCCAGCACCCCCGAGCTCCATGGGAATCGGCTCGGAGGTGCTGGAGGGTGGAATGGACGACCCCCACTCGGAACGTCCGCGGGTAGCCAGCAGGGTGTCGAGACGGATGGAGATGTCTACCAACTGGTCGAAGGTTAGGTTGGTGTCCCTGCAGGCCAGCTCACGACGAACGTCCTCTCGTAGGCTACACCGGTAATGGTCGATGAGGGCCCTCTCATTCCACCCCGCATCCGCCGCTAGAGTCCGGAACTCCAGGGCGAACTCCTGTGTGCTCCTCTTCCCCCTGTCGGAGGTGGAACAGAGCGCTCCCCCGCCGCCTTCCCCTCAGGTGGGTGATCGAAGACAGCCCTGAAGCGGCGGGGAGAACTCCGCGTAGGTGATGGTAGCGGCGTCTATTCCCCTCCATTCGGCGTTGGCCCACTCCAACGCCTTGCCGGATAGACAGGAGATGAGGGCGGAGACGCTCTCGTACCCCGAGGGCGCTGGGTGTATGGTAGCCAGGTAGAGTTCCACCTGCAGGAGGAACCCCTGACACCCGGCTGCAGAACCGTCATATGCCCTCGGGAGCGAGAGCCGTATGCCACTGGGTTCCGGTGCTGAGAGAGGAGGACTGGCCGTTGGTGATGGGATGGTGTGAGAAGGCGTGGGTACCTCTCCAGTCACCAACCGGCGCAGAGTGTTGGACACCTCGTTCATGGCGGCCCCAAGTTGCCGGATCATGGTGTCTTGATCGCTGATCCGATCCTCCAGCGACTTGGGTGCCGCCACTGCTCCTGCTGACTCCATGATGGTGTGTTGTTCTGTCAAGGGCTGAGGTGTAAGGTGTGTGGAAGTCAGGCGCAGGACACCGAAGCTAGTCCAACAAAGTTTACTGAAGTTTACCAATAGGCAAAAATACAGAGAACGGCCTCAACAATAAACAGAGGCGAGCAAATACGCAAACTGTGCGTAAAACAAATAAACAAGAAAACAGGTACAAAACACGCAGCACAATGGACAGGCGAAAAACAACACACAATCTAACCTAAGCAAAACAAGGAACTTATAGGACAAGTAATCAGCACACAAACGGACACAGGTGTAAAAGACAGACGAAAGCAATCACACCAATAAACATGGAGCGGTGGCAGCTAGTACTCCGGGGACGGCGAACGCCGAAGCCTGCCCGAACCAGGAGGAGGAGCAGTCTCGGCAGAATCCGTGACAGTCCAGTAACTTGCATAAAGTGTCATAAAAGTCTGAATATATATATATATATATTTTTATTTTATTTATTTTTTTTCTCGGGGGGAATGGATCAGCTTAATATTGCAGATAGATTGTATCTTCTATCAATGTAATTGTCTGCATCACTTCCAATCCCCCATGTTTATTTTTATTTTTTATATATATATTCCCCTTTATTACTTTTCAACCCCACCATCCTTTCCCTACTTGGAGTAAATTAGTGAACAACAACGCCCAGGCCTCTACTTCCGGTCTATACTCACTATCTACACCTTATGGACAGAGTTAATTTTACAATAATTATATATATATATATATATATATATTTATTTATTTTTTTGCTCCTGAACTTCTTCTACTCTCAACCTCTCCGATCATTTTCATGATGTCCATCCGGTTTGATAAAAGTCTGATTTGTGAAATGTAAACTTTCTTGTCTCTTAGTTTTTCCCCTGTGTCCAGTAACTTATGACAAATGCTGTATCTTGTGCTCACTCTTGGTTGTTAAATGCATACAGTTCCATGAAAGTTAGGGTTAGGTACATTGGGAGATTGAAACTTTCCTGTCTCATAGCTTTTCTCCTCAACACTGTGCTCAGTAACACTTGACAAATAATAATAATACATTTAGGAGGTGCTTATATTTGTCCTGTTACAAGTGTGTAATGGAAATGTGTTACTTACATATCCCAACTCCCCCTGAGACCCCCACAGGGAGTGGGGTTACAGCCAGGGTCACTATTGCCCAGCGCCCCTGGAGCAATCCGGGTTAAGTGCCTTGCTCAGGGGCCCAGCAACAGCTTTTTCACCTTGTCGGCTCCAGATTCAAACCAGCGACCTTGCCCAACGCTCTAAACCTCGAGGATAGCTGGTTTAGCTATACAGTACCTACAGTGCTTACTCTTGGTTCTTATCTAACATCTTCTTTTCACACAGTGGGAATACTCATTGACTTCCTAGTTTATTATCAAAAAGCCAGAGAGCCTAGGTGGTGTAGTGAATCTGTTTGTGCATCAGACACATTTCCCTGTTCCTGCTGTTGTTGTTTTGTTTCAGGCGTGGACTGTTTCCTATTTCCTCTTGCTTTCTCTGTTGCCTGTTTCTCATTTCTCAAGGTCACTCCAAGTGTCGAGATAAAGAAGAAAAACACATCTCCTCTCAAAGATTGGACCCAGTCTGTAAATGTGAATGTTTTTCCCTCCATTATTCGTTCACGCTTGAGTTTCCACCCTCCTACATGTCTCTCACCAACGATCCACTGTGCTCTTTCCGGCAAACACCTGCAAATAATCTTTCCGTACCCTTAAGTCATCTTCAATAATGCTTCAATGGATTCTGTTGTTAGAGGAGAGATTCTGCTGCAGCTAATGTGCCTTAGGGGTGAGAAGTGTGTGTGTGTGTCTGAATGCCTCTGTATTGTGTATATACTCCCATGGGGCGGCAGGTAGCTTAGTGGTTAAGAGCGTTGTGCCAGTAACCAAAAGGTCGCTGGTTCTAATCCCTGAGCCGACTAGGTGAAAAATCTGTCGATGTGCCCTTGAGCAAGGCACTTAACCCTAATTGCTCCTGTAAATCACTCTGGATAAGAGCGTCTGCTAAATGACTGAAATGTATATGTTCCAAAGATGAACACTCGGAAAATGCTGGTTGCCTTCCTGAGATAAATTATGTTGATAGCAGCAGAGATTATTAAAAGCTATATTTGCTGTCTTTTCTCTTGACACCTTCCTCTACTGACGCATTCTCTTCATTCCTTTTCCCCCTCTTCATTTTCTCTTCCCTTTCTTTCTCTCTCTCTCACTCTCTGTTTCTGTTTGGAATGGATTTTCATAGTCATCATAAAACTTTCAGCTCAGCTACTGTCTCTGAACTCAAAACGAAGGCAGTTTGCTGATGGGAGGCTCTTGTGATTTATCCCGAAGATGTGATTGTTAATGGTGTATATTAAGGGTTTAGATTAGCCTGAGACAATGTGCTATCACAGTCCCTTTACTGTGGGCCTTAGTATCAGTTTACTGTTTCTTTATGGGCCCCCAACTCTGCAGAACATTTTCTACCGCATTATCTGTGTTGAGTGTACTTCTCTAAGTTGTTTTTCAAGAGGGTAGAGATTGTTTTCTTCTTGTTGAATTAAAAACACTTTTTATCCCAGCATCTAGCAATGGGATCTGCTATGAGGAAGGATAATGAAGAGTTAGAGCAGTTTTGGTTTTGAATTGTTCCAATCAGCTTTTTCCCCTCAACTATTCACTTCTTGCCCTTTTAGTCAGTTATTGCATGACCTTTTAACATTACCTCTCTTCATCTGTCTCTTATTAAGATCTATGGCCCCACAGTCTCTCTGCTGTCCAGCACTATCTATCAGAGCAATGATGGTAAGGCATTGCCCATATCATGCCCATTGTGGTCTGCCTCTGCCAAACAAATCTCAGTCACAAAGTTCTCATCTCTCATTTTCCTGTGTCATCCAGAGGTCTTGGCATCCATCCAGACAGTCGATTCATCGGGTCTAGGATCTGGTGTTTGGACCCATTTTGCATCTGTCATTCCACTGCGGTCTGGCTAGGAACAAAAATGACTAATAGTATCTCAAACAATAGCTGTAGAAATGTTTCACAGCAGGTTCAGACATTGTGTTCAGACCCCTTTAAGACTGGATTCCTGGGCTTCATCTACGTTCAGAACATATCAATCAAAAGAAAGATCATTTTTAGTGCCTGAAGGCTTGATCTTGCCTCTGGGTTCATCTCTCCCTCACAGTTGCAATGTCAGGTAAAGTTGTTCCTTTATGTTAATACCACTTCTGACACCAACAACCCAACGATGTCTACTTTTTGGGTTTTTGTTATTCAATCACGCAGTTACTATCTATTTGGTTTGGTCAGCGGCGAGCCAAGTCAGCTGCAAGAGACAGAGAGATACCTCAGTCTGTGAGCTAGATAGATCAGCAAACATTTGTTTCGCTGCTGGAACTATACAGGAATAGGACCTCTGAGTCGGTTGCGCTCCTGAATGCCCCAGGCTTTATCTCTTTTGTTTTGTGTGGCACGACAGACTGATGTGATTTGGTTTGGGAGTTTGGTCCCCCTCTCGGTTTTGAAGCACTGGGCTTTTTCCTCTCCCCAGTGCCTGGTCTCCACACAGTGTCTCTGTACACCAACCACTTAATTTGTCTGCTTTACAAGCAGCCATCTGGCAAAACCTCACAACAATACCTAATGTGATTTCTGGTCCCTGACTTTTTTTTTACTGTTCATTTGATGTTCATGGAGAAACATGCACATTGTTTTCCCCCTCTCTCTCGCACCTCTCTGAAATTGATTTAGTTATGAAAAAGCTCCCCACTTTATGTCAGTGCAGATTGAACCTGGTCAAAATGCTCAGGGGTTTGAATTCCGAGAAGAAAATTCAGGGATTCTGGTATTTCCCTGGATTGTTACAAATACATGTTACATATTCGGCAATCTGCAGTATGATGTACATTGTTTTAGAGTTTATGAAAAATCTCTACAGGAATCTTGAAAGAAGATATTGCCTCACTGTCTTTCCTTTTTACTGTATATTACCCCTCAGTGTATACTATAACACAACAATATTACTTAGTACTTAGATACTTATCTCTTTCACTCCAGGTGTATTGTTTTCTGAAGCAACTGCCTTGCGTTGCTTGGAAAATAAAGTTTGTGGGATATGAGAAAAGTTTTTTCTCACCTCAAACTGTGTACAATCGGAATGGTTGATTAAACCCCTTCAAGCACTCGTATTTACCTTCAAGAACTAACTTCTTTACTGTGGTGAAAGTGTTTCACCACTAATATCCACACTTCCTTTAGGGATTCTTCCTCAATGCAGGCAGACACAACAACAGCAGACAGTGCAACTACTGCAGTACCACCTAATCCCGTCTCTGATAGTCAAACAATATTTCAGACTGCTGCTATTTTCCATCAGCAAGCCAAAACCCCATTAGTTTCAGATGTCTAGGAAGCATTGTGATATTTCATAAACTGCTACTACAACAACAATAGGGAGTATTACCTTTCTGCTGAGCTGCTGAAGGCACTTCAGCTACGTTTTGCTCAGAATTGAAATTCTGAAGGCAAATGGCGTTTTGTATTTTTCTCAGAATCTCCGTTCACTTGCAACAGTGCCTCTGGCTCTGTCTGTCTCACTCTCCTTCAATACATTTTATCCAGACCAGAACCAAGACATAAACACCTAAACACCAAACACCAGATAAACAACCGTCTCGGTGGACAGGAGCTGATGAGAATGAAATTACTGAATAAAAAATGAGGAAGGAAGAGAAGGCCTATTGTATGGCGGTGTAGCCAGGTTTAAACACTGCAATTGCAATATAATTATGAGTAAAGCTTCCTTCCCTGCAGAGACTCATGAATATGTAGTCATTCTAGGTTTCGGAATAACAAAAAAGGCGCCTTGGAAATCAGACTAACTGTAGGAGGCATATGTGTTATGGTTTGGATGTTTGATTGAACGCATTGTTGTCTGTGATACTCTCACACCAGAGCCTTAGTACTTGAGGATATAACTAAGTGGTGAACAGTAAAATGGATGCATAGCCTACATACAATACCACATAGCAGCTAGCTATCTCTTCAATTTATACTTGACAAGCCACTCAGGTAGGCAGGCACCATTCTGTGTCTGGGCTGTAATGTCCCTGCCTGCTGCAGACATGAGAAGACTCAAACAATATAACGCGGCCCTTGGGAGCTCCCTAGTGCTTGGAGGCCCGTTCCACATAATATTTCCCTCTCCAATCAGTCATCGCCCCGTTCAATTCTCCAACTCTCTTTTAATATTCTGTAGAAGCTGTCAGCACACCCTCATGCAGTGTCTGTCTCTCTCGTTATTCTACTTTGTAATCATCGTGATTGTCTCTCCCCGGCACTCAGGAATGAACTGGAATGAAAAAAAATATTTTTGTAATTTCACCTGAAACTCTATTACAGGTGGAGCTGCACTACTCTCTGCCGACTACGCCATCAAGAGAAAAAAAACTGAAGAGCTATAAAATAATAATCTGTTCCCATTCGTCTTTCCTCACTCATACTGTAAATTGCAGCGCACATCCGAAGGGGGTTACTGCTGAGTGGGTGTGGACTTTTTTCAGTCTTCAGACATAAATAATTTGGTAATCATGGGCATATGGTAGCTATTCTTAGGCTCACTCGAACATGCACACATAATCAGTGCAAAAATGTAGCATGTCAATACAGCCATAAACGGTGATGCATTTTCAAAACACAAGATAGGCTAAAGAAATAAACTATTTTTTACACCAGCATTTTGAGCTGAAAGTCATTCATGTTAGCAGCCAATATAAACTAGGGATATATCATGTCACCTCTCTGCAGTCCAGAGCAAGCATGTTCTGTCTGCACCGTGCCATCACTTTGGAGGGCAGCATGCTTGCAGAGTTCTCGTTGCCTGACGGGTAGCCATGTTCTTCCTCACAAATACCGTAATAAACTCGCCAGAATATGTTAAATCTTCATCCCATAATATTGAAAGCAGTGCGATGTTACAGCTGCTTGTCTTTAGACATACACTGACTATACAAAATATTAAGAACACCTGCTTTTTCTATGACATAGATTGACCAGATGAAAGCTATGATCCCTTCAATCTTCTCTGCAGATCCTCTCAAGTTCTGTCAGGTTGGATGGGAAACGTCGCAGCACAGCTATTTTCAGATGTTTGATCGGATTCATGTCCGGGCTCAGGCTGGGCCACTCAAGGACATTCATAGACTTGTCCCGAAGCCACTCCTGCGGTGTCTTGGCTGTGTTCTTAGGGTCATTGTCCTGTTGGAAGGTGAACCTTCGCCCCAGTCTGAGGTCCCCAGCGCTCTGGAGCAGGTTTTCATCAAGGATCTCTCTGCACTTTGCTCCGTTCATCTTTCCCTCGATCCTGACTAGTCTCCCAGTCCCTCTCGCTGAAAAACATCTCCACAGCATGATGCTGCCACCACCGTGCTTCACTGTAGGGATGAAGCCAGGTTTCCTCCAGACATGACGCTTGACATTCAGGCCAAAGAGTTCAATCTTGGTTTCATCAGACCAGAGAATCTTGTTTCTCATGGTCTGAGAGTCCTTTAGATGCCTTTTGGCAAACTCCAAATGGGCTGTCATGTGCCTTTTACTGAGGAGTGGCTTCCATCTGGCCACTCTACCATAATGACCTGATTGGTGGAGTGCTGCAGAGATTGCTCTGGAAGGTTCTCCCATCTCCACAGATTAACTCTGGACTTCTGTCAGAGTGACCATCGGGTTCTTGGTCACCTCCTTGACCAAGGCCCTTCTACCCCGATTGCTCAGTTTGGCCGGGCGGCCAGCTCTAGGAAGAGTCTTGGTGGTACCAAACTTCTACCATTTAAGAATGATGGAAGTCACTGTGTTCTTGGGGACCTTCACTGCTGCAGATATTTTTTGGTACCCTTCCCCAGATCTGTGCCTCGACACAATCCTGTCTCGGAGCTCTATGGACAATTCCTTCGACCTCATGGCTTGGTTTTTGCACTGACATGCACTGTCAACAGTGGGACCTTATATGGTCAGGTGTGTACCTTTCCAAATCATGTCCAATCAATTGAATTTACCACAGGTGGACTCCAATCAAGTTGTAGAAACATCTCAAGGATGATCAACGGAAACAAGATGCACCTGAGCTCAATTTCGAGGTTCATAGCAAAGGGTCTGAATACTTATGTAAATAATGCATTTCTGTGTTGAATATTTTATACATTTGCAAAAAGTTCTACAAATCTGTTTTTGCTTTGTCATTATGCGGTATTGATGAGGATATATATATATATATATATTTTAATCCATTTTAGAATAAGTCTGTAACGTAAGAAAATGTGGAAAAAGGGAAGTGGTCTGAATACTTTCCGAATGCACTGTTTCATGTC
This sequence comes from Coregonus clupeaformis, assembly GCF_020615455.1. Taxonomy (NCBI): domain Eukaryota; kingdom Metazoa; phylum Chordata; class Actinopteri; order Salmoniformes; family Salmonidae; genus Coregonus; species Coregonus clupeaformis. The sequence continues at coordinate 182,702 of NW_025533634.1, forward strand.
ACTTCTCTGGAGTCCAGAGCAAGCAAAATCATATGGGCTATTTTTAACGGTCGTTGCAGAATCGGATGGAAAGCATGTTCTGTCTGCACTGTGCCATCTCTTTGAAGGGCAGCATGCTTGCAGAGTGCTCGTTGCCAGCCAGGTAGCCCTGTTCTTCTTCACAAATATCGTAATAAATTCACCAGATTCTGTTAAATGTTCATCCCATCATATTGAAAGCAGTGTGATGTTACAGCTGTTTATCTTTAGACATACACTGAGTATACAAAACATTAAGAATACCTGCTTTTTCTATGATATAGATTGACCAGGTGAATCCAGGTGAAAACTTTGATCCCTTATTGATGTCACTTATTAAATCCACTTCAATCAGTGTAGATGAAAGGGAGGAGACAGGTTAAAGAAGGATTGTTAAGCCTTGAGACAATGGAGACATGGATTGTGTGTCATTCAGAGGGTGAATGGGCAAGACAAAAATTAAGTGATTTTGAACACAATGTTAGACACGGACACGAATGATCTGTTTAGCGTGTTAACACACTTTTGGTAGTTTGTTGTAACCGAGTATTGGTGCTAAACCGTGTGTTATTGGAAGCTAGCATGCTAGTTAGCTATTGCGTCATAGGATACGGTGCCCTGGGCGGTTTTCACTGAAGAATACTGTACCAAGTTAGCTAGCTGAATGAACTAAGTTAGAGTTTATTCCTAGAAAACATTGAACCGCTGTAGTTTACAACAATTATAATTTCTAAAGTGGAAGTTGGGAGAGTTATATTTGAGTGTTTCAGTGAAACGTAAGTGAGGGAGGCCCCGCTCTCGCTTTCCCAGATGTTTAGTTAATTTCATTCCGATCTCCTTTGCATTATTGTAGCCTTTTCTGTAGCCTGTCAACAATGTGTCTGTCTATCCCTGTTCTCTCCTCTCTGCACAGGCCATACAAACGCTTCACACTGCGTGGCTGCTGCCACTCTAATCTGGTGGTCCCTGCGCATACGACCCATGTGGAGTTCCAGGTTTCTGGCAGCCTCTGGAACTGCCGTTCTGCGGCCTACAAGGCAGAGTTAATCTCAGCCTATGCTACCCTCCAGTCCCTCAACATCTTGGCGCTGACGGAAACCTGGATTACCACAGAAAACACTGCTACTCCTACTGCTCTTTCCTCGTCTGATCATGTGTTCTCGCATACCCCGAGAGCATCTGGTCAGCGCGGTGGTGGCACAGGAATCCTCATCTCTCCCAAGTGGACATTCTCTCTTTTCCCCCTGACCCATCTGTCTATCTCCTCATTTGAATTCCATGCTGTCACAGTCACTAGCCCATTCAAGCTTAACATCCTTATCATTTATCGCCCTCCAGGTTCCCTTGGAGAGTTCATCAATGAGCTTGACGCCTTGATAAGTTCCTTTCCTTAGGATGGCTCACCCCTCACAGTTCAGGGTGACTTTAACCTCCCTACGTCTGCCTTTGACTCATTTCTCTTTGCCTCCTTCTTTCCACACCTTTCCTCTTTTGACCTCACCCTCTCACCGTCGCCCCCTACTCACAAGGCAGGCAATACGCATGACCTCATCTTTACTAGATGCTGTTCTTCTACTAATCTCACTGCAACTCCCCTCCAAGTCTCCGACCACTACTTTGTATCCTTTTCTCTCTCGCTCTCCTCCAAAACAACTCACTCTGCCCCTACTCAGATGGTAATGCGCCGTCGCAACCTTCGCTATCTCTCTCCTCTTCCATGTCCCCTATCCTCCCAGCCGGCTCGGTCCTCCCCTCTTGCTCCGTGGCTTGACGACTCATTGCGAGCTCACAGAAGAGGGTTCCGGGCAGCCGAGCGGAAATGGAGGAAAACTAGACTCCCTGCGGACCTGTCATATTTTCACTCCCTCCTCTCTACATTTTCTTCCTCTGTTTCTGCTGCTAAAGCCACTTTCTACCACTATAAATGTCAAGCCTCTGCCTCTAACCCTAGGAAGCTCTTTGCCACCTTCTCCTCCCTGCTGAATCCTCCTGCTCCTGCTCCTCCCCCTCCCTCCTCCCTCTCTGTGGATGACTTCGTCAACCATTTTGAAAAGAAGGTTGTCGACATCCGATCCTCATTTCTTAAGTCAAATGACACCGCTGGTCCTGCTCACACTGCCCTACCCTATGCTTTGACTTCTTTGTCCACTCTCTCTCCAGATGAAATCTTGCGACATGTGACGGCCGGCCGCCCAACAACCTGCCCGCTTGACTCTATCCCCTCCTCTCTTCTCCAGACCATTTCCGGAGACCTTCTCCCTTACCTCACCTCGCTCATCAACTCATCCTTGACCGCTGGCCATGTCCCTTCCGTCTTCAAGAGAGCGAGAGTTGCAACCCTGTCTGGCAGACATATCAGTATGGATGACGGATCACCACCTAAAGCTGAACCTTGGCAAGACGGAGCTGCTCTTCCTCCCGGGGAAGGCCTGCCCGCTCCATGATCTCGCCATCACGGTTGATAACTCCATTATGTCCTCCTCCCAGATTGCAAAGATCCTTGGCGTGACCCTGGACAACACCCTGTCGTTCTCCGCTAACATCAAAGCGGTGACCCGATCCTGCAGGTTCATGCTCTACAACATTCGCAGAGTACGACCCTACCTTACACATATCCCATCTGGATTACTGCAACTCGCTGTTGGCAGGGTTCCCTGCGTGTGCCATTAAACCCCTACAACTTATCCAGAACGCTGCAGCCCGTCTTGTGTTCAACCTTCCCAAGTTCTCTCATGTCACCCCGCTCCTCCGCACACTCCACTGGCTTCCAGTTGAAGCTTGCATCTACTACAAAACCATGGTGCTTGCCTACGGAGCTGTGAGGGGAACGGCACCTCCTTACCTTCAGGCTCTGATCAGACCCTACACCCAAACGAGGGCACTACGTTCATCCACCTCTGGCCTGCTAGCCCCCCTACCTCTACAGAAGCACAGTTCCCGCTCAACCCAGTCAAAACTATCCGCTGCTCTGGCACCCCAATGGTGGAACAAGCTCCCGCACGACGCCAGGACAGCGGAGTCACTGACCTCCTTCCGGAGACACTTGAAACCCTACCTCTTTATAGAATACCTGGAATAGTATAAAAGTAATCATTCTACCCCCCCTCCCCCACCCCCCCGTAAAAAAATAAAAAATAATAATAATAAAAAATAATAAAAATAAAACTTGGTGGTTGTCCCACTGGCTATCATAAGTTGAATGCACAAATGTGTAAGTCGCTCTGGATAAGAGTGTCTGCTAACTGACGTAAATGTAAAATGTATGGCAGTAGGAGCCAGACGCACCGGTTTGTGTCAAGAACTGCAACACTGCTGGGTTTTTCACGCTCAACAGTTTCCCAGGTGTATCAAGAATGGTCCGCGGGGGTTATAAAACAGGAATGGTTTTTGCCCTGTGCAACATGGTTGTATATTTAGTTTGCATGTTATAGGATGTTATAGGAGCACTCTAGATTCCTGTAGTTACAAAGGTGAGATAGCCAAGTACAATAAGATGCACAATAACAGGGCTATTTCACATGGTTCAAAGCCAAGACCATTGAATTAGGTCACAAACCTACCTTAAGATGTGGTTGTGGTTGAAAACAGGTGTTGGTACATAACCGCTGTTTATAAGTCTGTACGTGTGTTTGTCTGTATTTCTCTCAGTCTAAACACATTTTTTCCCTTTACAGATCAACAGACTATGGATCCACCTATGAGAGGATGAATGACAAAGTGGGATCTAAGACGGTGCTGAGTTACCTGTATGTCTGTCCATCCAACAAGAGAAAGGTAAGACAAACTTCAAAATAATGATTTTCAATAACACAATAATGTCTAAGACTTAGAAGGATTTAATTACATTTAGTTGAGTTAACTGGAACTGAATTGTTCATTGTCCATTCTCTGCTGTCGCTATTTGTTATTTCTGATCAAATCAAATGTTAACTCAAAGTGAAGGTTAGACGGTAGACTACCTATAAAATAAAATAAATATGGTTTGAATAAATATTTTATTTCAAGCGTTTAAATGTCTTTGTAATTCGTGAGATGGCCAAAGTTTCATGACCTTATTTAGCTTACATTGTCTTATGCTGGCAGCTTGCCTGGATTTAGAAAGACAGTTCAAGACTGTTACCAAGCAAAACTTAGTTATAGCTTCAGAACATTTACCATGACACAACACAGAGACCAGAAAGACCTGTTAGAAAGCCAAAACGTATTCATTCTTGTTGGTTTGTATATAAATGCTGAAGCAAAACTAATTTTAAAAAGTAGGTATGTCTTCTCTGAGCTAAGTTTCTTTTTACTTTGGGAAGTAGACCATCTATTCCACCTTATTTTTTACATTTACATTTACGTCATTTAGCAGACGCTCTTATCCAGAGCGACTTACAAATTGGTGCATTCACCTTATAGCCAGTGGGATAACCACTTTACAATGTTTTTTTGTTTTGTTTTTTGGGGGGTGGGGGGAAGAGGGGGGGTAGAAGCATTACTGTATCCTATCCCAGGTATTCCTTATAGAGGTGGGGTTTCAAATGTCTCCGGAAGGTGGTGAGTGACTCCGCTGTCCTGGCGTCGTGAGGGAGCTTGTTCCACCATTGGGGTGCCAGAGCAGCGAACAGTTTTGACTGGGCTGAGCGGGAACTGTGCTTCCGCAGAGGTAGGGGAGCCAGCAGGCCAGAGGTGGATGAATGCAATGCCCTCGTTTGGGTGTAGGGACTGATCAGAGCCTGAAGGTACGGAGGTGCCGTTCCCCTCACAGCTCCGTAGGCAAGCACCATGGTCTTGTAGCAGATGCAAGCTTCAACTGGAAGCCAGTGGAGTGTGCGGAGGAGCGGGGTGACGGGAGAGAACTTGGGAAGGTTGAACACCAGACGGGCTGCGGCAATCTGGATGAGTTGTAGGGGTTTAATGGCACAGGCAGGGAGCCCAGCCAACAGCGAGTTGCAGTAATCCAGACGGGAGATGACAAGTGCCTGGATTAGGACCTGTGCCGCTTCCTGTGTAAGGCAGGGTCGTACTCTCCGAATGTTGTAGAGCATGAACCTACAGGATCGGGTCACCGCCTTGATGTTAGCGGAGAACGACAGGTTGTTGTCCAGGGTCACGCCAAGGCTCTTCGCACTCTGGGAGGAGGACACAACGGAGTTGTCAACCGTGATGGCGAGATCATGGAACGGGCAGTCCTTCCCAGGGAGGAAGAGCTGCTCCGTCTTGCCAAGGTTCAGCTTTAGGTGGTGATCCGTCATCCATACTGATATGTCTGCCAGACATGAAGAGATGCGATTCGCCACCTGGTTATCAGAAAGGGGAAAGGAGAAGATTAGTTGTGTGTCGTCTGCGTAGCATTGATAGGAGAGGCCATGTGAGGATATGACAGAGCCAAGTGACTTGGTGTATAGCGAGAATAGGAGAGGGCCTAGAACTGAGCCCTGGGGGACACCAGTGGTGAGAGCACGTGGTGCGGAGACAGCTTGTCGCCACGCCACTTGGTAGGAGCGACCGGTCAGGTAGGACGCAATCCAAGAGTGAGCCGCGCCGGAGATGCCCAGCTCGGAGAGGGTGGAGAGGAGGATCTGATGGTTCACAGTATCAAAGGCAGCAGACAGGTCTAGAAGGACAAGAGCAGAGGAGAGAGAGTTAGCTTTAGCAGTGCGGAGAGCCTCCGTGAAACAGAGAAGAGCAGTCTCAGTTGAATGACCAGTCTTGAAACCTGACTGGTTTGGATCAAGAAGGTCATTCTGAGAGAGATAGCAAGAGAGTTGGCTAAAGACGGCACGCTCAATAGTTTTGGAGAGAAAAGAAAGAAGGGATACTGGTCTGTAGTTGTTGACATCAGAGGGATCGAGTGTTGGTTTTTTGAGAAGGGGTGCAACACTCGCTCTCTTGAAGACGGAAGGGACATAGCCAGCGGTCAAGGACGAGTTGATCAGCGAGGTGAGGTAAGGGAGAAGGTCACCGGAGATGGTCTGGAGAAGAGAGGAGGGGATAGGGTCAAGCGGGCAGGTTGTTGGGCGGCCGGCCGTCACAAGTCGCAAGATTTTATCTGGAGAGAGAGGGGAGAAAGAAGTCAAAGCATAGGGTAGGGCAGTGTGAGCAGGACCAGCAGTGTCATTTGACTTAACAAATGAGGATCGGATGTCGTCAACCTTCTTTTCAAAATGGTTGACGAAGGCATCCACAGAGGGGGGATTCAGCAGGGAGGAGAAGGTGGCAACGAGCTTCCTAGGGTTAGAGGCAGATGCTTGGAATTTAGAGTGGTAGAAAGTGGCCTTAGCAGCAGAAACAGATGAAGAAAATGTAGAGAGGAGGGAGTGAAAAGATGCCAGGTCCGCAGTGAGTCTAGTTTTCCTCCATTTCCGCTCGGCTGCCCTGAGCCCTGTTCTGTGAGCTCGCAATGAGTCATCAAGCCACGGAGCTGGAGGGGAGGACCGAGCCGGCCGGGAGGATAGGGGACATAGAGAGTCAAAGGATGCAGAAAGGGAGGAGAGGAGGGTTGAGGAGGCAGAATCAGGAGATTGGAGGGAGAAGGATTGAGCAGAGGGAAGAGATGATAGGATGGAAGAGGAGAGAGTAGCGGGAGAGAGAGAGCGAAGGTTGCGACGGCGCATTACCATCTGAGTAGGGGCAGAGTGAGTAGTGTTGGAATAGAGCGAGAGAGAAAAGGATACAAAGTAGTGGTCGGAGACATGGAGGGGAGTTGCAGTGAGATTAGTAGAAGAACAGCATCTAGTAAAGATGAGGTCAAGCGTATTGCCTGCCTTGTGAGTAGGGGGGATGGTGAGAGGTGAGGTCAAAAGAGGAGAGGAGTGGAAAGAAGGAGGCAGAGAGAAATGAGTCAAAGGTAGACGTAGGGAGGTTAAAGTCCCCAGAACTGTGAGGGGGTGAGCCATCCTCAGGAAAGGAACTTATCAAGGCGTCAAGCTCATTGATGAACTCTCCAAGGGAACCTGGAGGGCGATAGATGACAAGGATATTAAGCTTAAATGGGCTAGTGACTGTGACAGCATGGAATTCAAATGAGGAGATAGACAGATGGGTCAGGGGAAAAATAGAGAATGTCCATTTGGGAGAGATGAGGATTCCTGTGCCACCACCCCGCTGACCAGATGTTCTCGGGGTATGCGAGAACACATGGTCAGACGAGGAGAGAGCAGTAGGAGTAGCAGTGTTTTCAGTGGTAATCCATGTTTCCGTCAGCGCCAAGAAGTCGAGGGACTGGAGGGTAGCGTAGGCTGAGATGAACTCTGCCTTGTTGGCAGCAGAACGGCAGTTCCAGACGCTGCCTGAGACCTGGAACTACACGTGGGTGGTGCGTGCAGGGACCACCAGGTTAGAGAGGCAGCAGCCACGCGGTGTGAGGCGTTTGTATAGCCTGTGCGGAGAGGAGAGAACAGGGATAGACAGAGGCATAGTTGACAGGCTGCAGAAAATGGCTACAATAATGCAAAGGAGATCGGAATGAAATGAACTAAACATCTGGGAAAGCAGAGAGCGGGGCCTCCCTCACCACAACACCCAAATATAACTCTCCCAACTTCCACTTCAGAAACTATAATTTTTGTAAACTACAGCGGTTCAATGTTTTCTAGGAATAGACTAACTTAGTTTATTCAGCTAGCTAACTAGGTACAGTATTCTTCCGTGAAAATCGTCCAGGGCACCTAGTCATAAGACGCCACAGCCAGCTAGCATGCCGGACTCCAACAACACGGTTTAGCACCAATACTCGGCCACAACAAACCAACTGTGTGTCAACACGCCAAGCAGATCGTTCGTGTCCATGTCTAACGTTGTGGGTTAGTCCCGACAGCTTGAGCGAGTCCGTCGTCAACTTATTCAGCCAGTTAGTTAGCTAGAATAGTTAGCATACTAGCTAGCCATTGCTTTCAGACAAAGAAGAAACCCCTCCTTTCACGGCACGAACACACAGAGAGAGCAAAACTAACGTTAACTAGTCACCCATGTCCCGAATTCCTTGAACGACTCTAGCTACCAATATGTAAAAATTAAACACAAATGTAGGTTATGACTTACCCCTAGCAGCTACTGTTAGCTAGCCAAGTGCAAAGCTAGCCACTGAATTGACTCAGCCAGTTCGCGTCTGTTCGCCAGGTCGTTCCAGCTATTGTTTACTAGTTGCTATCCAGGTAGCAACAAGCTAGCTAAATTTCAAGCACAGTAGCCACTTACTACCTAACGTTAACGGTTCAGACAATGAGGTTAGAAAACAGCTGAATGGTAGGCAAATATTGTATGTAATTATTGTAGGCAGCCAGCTGGCGTAATTACAGGCACTCTCAGGCGTGAAACAACTATACCGTTGCTAATAGTTGCCAGTAGCTACCCGCTAGGTAGTGGGTTAGCCAGCTAGCTTCGTGCTTCACCGGGCTCAGACGAATACAATACTAACCTACAATAATTACATACAACAACTCACGATAACTACCTACAATACCTAACTACAATCTAAATACATAGTTTAAGCCTTACTCGACAAAGCCCAAACTATGTATAAAGCCAAGCTTACCCGACAACCTCCTCCGGCTCCCGCTACCAGTTACCAGGAGTGATATATAGGTTATATACAGAGTTCAGCTATACCCACAGCTATACAACAAGCCCTCAATAAAGATATGTCTTAATATGTGTTTTAGAGTAAATATAAAGGAAGCCTGGTTGAAAAGGTTTCTCCTAAATTATTATTAGAGATCTGAGAAATGTACACTGTCTCCCTGTTCAATGGTGAAGAAACACCGATCCACCCAGACCCTTCAAGGACGTCTAGCATTTGTACTTTCCCCTCTAAGTGGTGAGACAGAGAGAAAGGGCCTGACAGATGAATAAAAAATGCAAGGTAAAATGCCATTTCCACTCATAATAAATGCTGACGCTTAATACAATATTATGGAAAAAGATTAGACATGACCTTAGAAGCTATAAATTACATGTGACAAGGCCCTAAGACACTGGGAGAAATAGAGGGGGCCCTTCACCGTCCCTCGTCCCTCAGTGAGGGTAATGAATGGCACAATTGGAAGGTCAGGCCAACAACAAAGAATAGAAGGGAGAAAAAAAAGGAGAGAAAAACTGGCACAGAATCCACAGTCTGTTTATTGGCTCTTAATGAAAAACAATTGATCTAAATCACCACCAGGGAGGATTCCTAGTTAAAGCTGGGGAAAGAGGGGTGGGGATGATTTCTAGTTAAAGCTGGGGAAAGAGGGTGGTATATTTGTCAGTGACAAATGCACTGCTGTTTTTTCCAATTCAAATCTGTTGCAGGGAAAGAAAGCACAGCCGTTCTGGCTGTGGCACTATCCAAGTCACGCCTTTCCCTTCTCCTTTTTCTGAGAAAGCATATTTGAACTATGTATGTCTTATTAATCCAGATATCTATGGATTACTTTGAGAAAAAAGGCCCTGGTTCTATATAGTGGAAATGCTTTTTAGGGATATTTCTGTGTTTTGAGAGTAATGAACTGTAATGAAAATGTCTGCTTTACTTCCCCTCATATTATACCAAGATATAGATAGTACACCAATAAGGTCAGATTTTGTTACAATGTGGTGTTTGATATTATATATCATACAAGCTTCCAAACATAGGGATTTTTCTTAATTAAGTTGTATTAACGTTGTGTACTTTCACAGTATCTTTGGTTTTATAGTATGAACATGTACTGTAATGTACATAATTGTACTTAATACGTACATTTGTGTTCCTATTATGATTTTAGTTTTACAGATCTTGCTCTGTTATTGCTTTCTCGATAGGCTCATTTCTAACAAATGTGCAGCAATACATTTACATTTTCATTGAATTCATAACAAAATGAAAGTAGAGACAGTATCATTCCTAGCATGGAATTAGGATTCCTCCCACTGTGGTAAAATAGAGCATTCCACAAAGACATGATTCTTAATTGCACAAATATTTCTTCTTTCTTATCACAGATTTACAGTAGATATCATTCAAAACAAATTGCATTGTCTACACATGTAGTCACGCGTGGTAAACGCAAAGTTATCGAGGTGTCCCTTGCTATGCAGCTGTGGTACAAAACACTATAGCACAAGTTTGGATTGTAGAAAACGTTTCCTATTCTTTAAAATGGCAACTTTTTGTTATAGTTCTGTTGTGGTCCCTCATTGTTGACTTATAGGTCCACTGGGGTATTCTGAACCACCTCTATCTCATTAAAGGGGATGTATTTGTAGAGGGGTGACTGGAAGCCAAAGTGCACCAAAGTGCAGACCTGTGAGTGCACTGGAAGAGGCCAAAAAACCATGGCAACAGAGGCGAGAGGCACATTTGTAAAATGAAGTCCAAAAAAAAGTGAAGGTGTAAGTGCTAGTAGCAGCTTGATGCATGCCAAACACTAGACCTGGAGTGCTGACATGGCTAACCCCTTCTCTCTCTTTCTTTCTAACTCCTATTTATCTCCATCTCTCTCTCTCTCTCTCTCTCTCTCTCTCTCTCTCTCTCTCTCTCTCTCTCTCTCTCTCTCTCTCTCTCTCTCTCTCTCTCTCTCTCTTTCTCTCTCTCTCTCTCTCTCTCTCTCTTGCTCTCCTCACGCTCTCTCATCACTCTCTACTCATAACTTCCCTCTCTTTCTTTCTTTCTCTATCCCTCTCCATCTCCTCACTCTCTCACCCCCACCTCCTTCTCTCTCTCTCTCCATCCCACCCCCTCTCCCTCTCTTACAGATAATGGTGCTGACAGACCCTGAGTTTGAGAGTAGTGTGCTCATCAGCTCGGATGAAGGAGCGAGCTATCAGAAATACCGCCTCAGCTTCTACATCCTAAGCCTTCTGTTCCACCCAACACAGGAGGATTGGGCCCTAGCCTACAGCCACGACCAGAAGGTGAGCTCCATGTCGTTTTTTCACCACAGTTGGTTGTTTGATACAGTATGTTTTGGATTTCAAACTGTGATACACAGTCGGATAAAGCTCCAAGCTGTTTATGTTTTATATTTTTTAAACATGGTCAATGAGTGATGGCTATCACAACAGGGGAGTCTGCTTAAGTTGGAGGAGGGAGAAGACTGACACCTTGGGTTGCTAACTAACCCCAATATCAGTCATTACAATGAAATTTGTGCCGATTCAGAGGTTGTCACTATAGAAGGTCCTAATGAAAAAAGAGTCTCCACACAGTCACTTTGATCCGATGCAATTTTACAGTTGTAATTCGCTAAGCTTTCGGTCTGTGATGGCCTTCGTTAGAGAATGCGGACTATATGAGTTTGTAACAGAAGCTTTTGGGCTGTTTAATGCACACTATAGATGATGGTGATATTTTGTTTGCATTAAAAGGATAGGCCTTTGTGGACATGGAACACTCTCAGACGACATACCTTTGTGGACATGGAACACTCTCAGAAGACATACCTTTGTAGACATTGAACACTCTCAGAATACATACCTTTGTAGACATGGGACACTCTCAGGAGACATACCTTTGTAGACATGGGACACTCTTAGAAGACATACCTTTGTAGACATGGAACACTCTCAGAAGACATACCTTTGTAGACATGGAACACTCTCAGAAGACATACCTTTGTAGACATGGAACACTCTCAGCAGCCATACCTTTGTACACATGGAACACTCTCAGAAGACATACCTTTGTAGACATTGAACACTCTCAGACGACATACCTTTGTAGACATGGGACACTCTCAGAAGACATACCTTTGTGGACATGGAACACTGCAAGAAGACATACCTTTGTGGACATGCAACACTCTCAGAAGACATACCTTTGTAGACATGGAACACTCTCAGGAGCCATACCTTTGTACACATGGAACACTCTCAGAAGACATACCTTTGTAGACATTGAACACTCTCAGACGACATACCTTTGTAGACATGGGACACTCTCAGAAGACATACCTTTGTGGACATGGAACACTGCAAGAAGACATACCTTTGTGGACATGCAACACTCTCAGAAGACATATGTACAGTTCTGATGAAACGATTCCTTAAGCATTGACGCAACGTGGAATCCGATGGTGATTAGTCAATTAGATAATGTAGTATTTTTCATTGGGAGTCCATACAAGTGCAACTTTAAAACAGTCTGTTCTGTACTGATCACATATTGAGTTTTTCTATATTCAAACAGCTGGGTCTCAAGCTTTGTCAGATCACTTTACTATTCTACTCAATGCAGGTCAATCTCTATCTCTTTACTCAATGTCTGGAGTAAACTGTTCTATTTCGAGTTCTAGAGCTCTGGGTGACCTCTCTTGACTATTATCTCAGAACGTGTAGGCAGTGTAAAGACATGATTACTGTTGATGTAGCTGTTCCTCTCTCTCTGACTAAGGGCGATGCAATTAGAGCGTCTGTGACACATCTCAAAAAAGTATGAGGGTGGAAAGTATGGAAACAATGCAACATAATAGATACCTTTTTTTCTTCTTGTTCTTCTGTTATCCTCTGGGACTTTTCAACTGTTCAAGTTTCCTAATTGACTTCAGTATTGGAGCTGCTTGTCTTATAAATCTTTTGACAAGAGCTGTTATGCTAGACAACGTCAGGCCCGAGTTGTTTTGTGCAGTTCAGTTATTCATGTAACACCCTCCCTGAAAGCAAAGATGATATTTTTCTGAATGCATTTATAGTCTGAGATATATTGTGTTCGGGGGGTTGGGAAGCTAGTGGTGGATGTCTCAAGGGAGAAGTGAAGACGAACCTTTTAAAAAGTCCCCTCGACTCGAGTTGTATTCCATTCTTAACATATTGCATCTCGGCTCACACACCTCGTCGGACCTGCGAGACAAGGCCTTGGGTCCCTAATGGATTGTGTAAAGGTTATGTTCATCAAAACGTTAACTTGGTGGGACTGTTGAGTTCAACTATTCAGTACACATTGCAGTTACTGTGGTCACTTGGGGATATGGGGTTTTGGTTTCATTACGTAGTTAGAAGTGTTTATGAGAGCAGACAATTCACCTCAGAAAAAGCTGATAGTGTAGATAAAATGACATTAGCACAGACAGACAATGAACATTGATTGTGAAAAAATATCCAGTTTATGTCCATGTATCTATTGCCAGTCTATCATGAAGCCTATCACTATCTAGCCTGGTTAAGTTCAACCTTCGCTCCCTTAGCACCAGTCTTTTAATAAAAGTGTTCTCTGTGTTTAATTATATCCTTATTCAGGTTTCTGGTGTTCAAATCAATTAATGTTGGCTATGTCAAGAGGAGAACCCCAGGTGGTTGACATAACTTTGTTTTTCCCAAATGTGTTCCTGTCAGTCTCCTGTACTTATCAATTTTTTACTTAACACTTATTTTTCTTAAAACGGAATTGTTGGTTACGGGCTTGTAAGTAAGTATTTCACTGTAAGGTTTTACACCTGTTGTATGCGGTGCAGGTGACAAATACAATTTGATTTGATTTGATTTGTGGTTATTTGCAATTCCTGCCACTGGGGGAAACAATCAGTATTGCCAGACAGCGCAGCGCCGCTAGAATAAAGTGTCAGTGTATCTCAGGTTTATTTGTGACTTCTCCAGTCTCTAACTCACTTGCCCTACAGTGCGTACGGGGATTTGATTGGCCCCTTGTCTGCATTAGGTTAGTTGCCTGTTACAGATGGCAGGATTAGTGTCATTAGTCAAGTGGAGGAAGGATGACTCAGAGCCCAATAGATTAGAATACAATAGACTATAACTAAATGGTGTTGTGGAGGGCGTATTCCTGGTGAGGATAAAGCTGGAGAAGGTGTTGTGGAGGGGGGCCTTCCTGGTGAGGATAAAGCTGTAGAAGGTGTTGTGGAGGGGGGTCTTCATGTTGAGGATAAAGCTGGAGAAGGTGTTGTGGAGGGTGGGTCTTCATGATGAGGATAAAGCCTCTTTATATTGAGTTTAAAGCCCCAGTTGATGGACTGCCTCTTCAATTAAAACCACAATGGGGTTCAAGTCTGGAGACTGAGATGGCTATTGCAAAATGTTGATTTTGTGGTCAATTAACCATTTCTTTATGGATTTTCATGTGTGCTTGGGGTTATTGTCTATCTGGGAGCCTCCAGGCCTATCAGCCTCCAGGCAGAGTCAACCATGTTTTTGGCTCAAATGTCCTGGTACTTGGTAAAGTTCATGATGTCATTGTCCTTAACAAGAGCCCCAGGACCAGTGGAAGCAAAATATCCCCAGAACATCAAAGATCCACCACCATATTTTTCAGTAGGTATGGGGTTATTTTCTCCATATGCATCTTTCTTTCAACACCAAACCCACTACTGGCGTGGCCAAAGAGCTTTATTTTCATGTCATCCAACAAATGTAAATGCCTAGAGATTGCTAAATGGCATTGGCACCTGAATTGGAACCTGTGCTATGGTCAGATGACATGAAAATAGAGCTCTTTGGCCATGCACACCATATAATTTCCCTTTTCTTTTTTGCATACAATATAGCTCAGTAAAACAATTATTTTATACAGTCTTTTTTGCTCATATTTATCAAAGGTGCCAAAAGTTTTGTACCTGACTGTAAGTGAGTTTGACATCCTTTTGTGTTTTTAGGATGGGCAGCTTCTTTATTACATTCCAAGCCTCAGTTGCAAGGCTAAGGCAGGCTACCTTCACACAGGTACTGGGTTATTGGGTATTGGGTTATGTCTTATGAGTAGCCCTTCTTGCCCTTGGTGAATACCACACGTCCACAGGGTGTATTTAGAATTCCTATCAGCTCACCTGAAGGCTTTGATATTTCAGTGGCGTCATATCCTTTATGTGTGTGTGTGTGTGTGTGTGGGGGGGTACGGTGTGTGTGTAGGGGAGGTGTGTGTGTGTGTGGAAAGAAGGACTGTATGTGTGTATGTGTGTGTGTGTGTGTGTGTGTGTGTGTGTGTGTGTGTTTGTTTGTGTTTGTGTGTGTGTGTGTGTGACAGGGAGTGAAGGTGAATTGATGAATTAAAGACTGGGGAAAAAGGAAGATTGACGTTGATTCAAGGATGATTGAATTCGTATTAAACAAACCATTTCTTTCAGTTAGAGGTGTTCTTTATTTTACTTCTGCTGTTATTTGTTGCTTGCAGTGGATGAGCTGATATCAGTTGATCAGTTTTGTCAGTTTATCTGTTCTGAAACAGGGCCTCCAGAACATTCTCACTTCGTTCTCTCAGTTTACACTCCAAACCCCCAATTATCTGAGATCTCTTTGACACTGGGTCAAAATCACTTATTTTCAATCAAAAATATTGGCCCATATTACACTTACATTGAGGGAGAAAACACACTTTTCACGGTTTGCATATGTCCCTTCTCTGAGCTTGCACTGATGGTGATCTGACACTTTATTTCACTTCTCCCACTCCCTCTCTTGTTTTTCCCTGTCCCTGCCTTTTGAATCCCCCTCTTCTCCTCCGTCACAGCTAGACGTCAGAGTGTGTATCTCAGTATCTCGATCATAGACAAGGCTGACATTTATCTTTTTCTGTGGGGAAGACAAAACGGTCGATGTGATGGATTCTGCCTCGCCCTGAACCTCGCCTCTTAACTACAGTCCAAAAGCCTTGTTATGTGGCCGGCTCCACTTTCATATGTCACTAACATAACCCACTCTGCATTTTTTTCTTGTTCATCAGTTTGATAAAGTCTCGCTCTGAGGGAGAGCGATAGTGAAAGGGGCGGCCATTTTTTAAATATTAGTGTTTATGATCTTTTGAAGATGCCAGCCAGCAGTATTGGTTTCCTCATCATCTATTTGAAATAGGAGATTATCAAAGCAGCTTCCTCTTTCAGTGGAATGTCGATCTGGACTGGAGTTGGTCTATACTGGAGTTGGTCTATACTTGAGTTGGACTATTTTTTGTGTTGGTCTATACTGGAGTTGGATTATACTGGAGGTGGACTTTACTGGAGTTGGTCTATAGTGGAGTTGGACTATACTGGAGTTGGATTATACTGGAGTTGGACTATAATGGAGTTGGTTTATACTGGAGTTGGTCTATACTGTAGTTGGACTATACTGGAGTTGGACTATAATGGAGTTGGTTTATACTGGAGTTGGACTATACTGGAGTTGGTCTATACTGGAGTTGGACTATATTGGAGTTGGACTATGCTGGAGTTGGTTTATACTGGAGTTGGTCTATACTGTAGTTGGACTATACTGGAGTTGGACTATAATGGAGTTGGTTTATACTGGAGTTGGACTATACTGGAGTTGGTCTATACTGGAGTTGGACTATATTGGAGTTGGACTATGCTGGAGTTGGTCTACACTGGAGTTGGACTATACTGGAGTTGGACTATACTGGGGTTGGTCTATACAGGAGTTGGACTATACTGGAGTTGGTCTATACTGGAGTTGGACTATACTGGAGTTGGACTATGCTGGAGTTGGTCTATACTGGAGTTGGACTATACTGGAGTTGGACTAAACTGGAGTTGGTCTATACTGGGGTTGGACTATACTGGAGATGGACTATACTGGGGTTGGACTATACTGGAGTTGGTCTATACTGGAGTTGGTCTATACTGGAGTTGGTCTATACTGGAGTTGGACTATACTTTGTCGAAACAGGAGACTATACATTGTCTTAGCTAAAACTTCCAATCAGATTAAACCTGTGCCATTCTGACTCATGTACTGTAGATTTTGACAGCAAGCCAAATTATACCTGCAAAGGTGTAATCTACATTGTTGATATTACTTTTCCAGAGCTTCAATTACAGTTGTAGTGTTATGATACACACCTGGGAGTAATTATCTACCTTGGCCTTGACATTAACAACCAAAAACTATCAAACACCCGGATAATGTTTTTTCATTAGCATTTTCAAGCACTTTCCACTGCAGTTCCTTTCCCACATATATACCACTTAGACATACATTCAGTGCCAGTTTTATTTGGACTTGGGGAACCTTCGATGTCCTCGAAGCTTAGAACCTGTTTGTTTAATGTGGCCCAGAGATTGGCTCTTTAGGACAACATTAGTAATGTACTAATTGGAGTGTGAAATTAAAGGGCATCTTCATTGCACAAAATGCCATTCAAATAGTGCGGAGGGAGGATCAAAGATATATAGTTAAAAAGTGCTGCGTTCACCAGAAAAAACATTGATGTAATTTCCCATCTGCCTCCCCCATTAGCTCTAGTCATACCCCCCATCCACTCCCCCACATATTCCCATAATGATCGTAACTTGCCCAGGAGCCTATAAATCGGGAACAGTAGTGAAACTAAGTGTCTCATCATTATGCGGTCTCCACCTATCCGCTCTCAGAGAAAATCTACCATATGTCTTGAGGAGTAGTGGCACTTGTTCAAATCCAATCTCATTTCCATAAGCTTTTTATCATTCTTTTTTTTTTTTTTACTAATTATGACCTCGTGCCATTTTGTTGCCTTTGGTGTAATGAGGTAAGTTGAATTACTCTACCGGTTGACTAATGGTAATGGGTGACTGAAGTTGACAGGGCTCATTTTGGGTTGTGGTATAACACTGTTGCTGTTAGTTCATTCCCTATGTGTTAGGAAGTCTCATTGGAGTTCCATGGCAAGATGGTTGTCACGTTAACAACTGCATGTGCATTCATAACATTCATGGAGGGGTTTTAATATCTTCATCGTGCCACCACGGAGACACAAATCAATATGTCTATATATACAAATACACTGCTCAAAAAAATAAAGGGAACACTTAAATAACACAACGTAACTTCAAGTCAATCACACTTCTGTGAAATCAAACTGTCCACTTAGGAAGCAACACTGATTGACAATACATTTCACATGCTGTTGTGCAAATGGAATAGACAACAGGTGGACATTATAGGCAATTAGCAAGACACCCCCAATAAAAGACTGCTTTGCAGGTGGTGACCACAGACCACTTCTCAGTTTCTATGCTTCCTGGCTGATATTTTGGTCACTTTTGAATGCTGGCGGTGCTTTCACTCTAGTGGTAGCATGAGACGGAGTCTACAACCCACACAAGTGGCTCAGGTAGTGCAGCTCATCCAGGATGGCACATCAATGCGAGCTGTGGCAAGAACGTTTGCTGTGTCTGTCAGCGTAGTGTCCAGAGCATTGAGGCGCTACCAGGAGACAGGCCATTACATCAGGAGACGTGGAGGAGGCCGTAGGAGGGCAACAAACCAGCAGCAGGACTGCTACCTCCGCCTTTGTGCAAGGAGGAGCAGGAGGAGCACTGCCAGAGCCCTGCAAAATGACCTCCAGCAGGCCACAAATGTGCATGTGTCTGCTCAAACGGTCAGAAACAGACTCCATGAGGATGGTATGAGGGCCCGACGTCCACAGGTGTGGGTTGTGCTCACAGCCCAACACCGTGCAGGACGTTTGGCGTTTGCCAGAGAACACCAAGATTGGCAAATTCCCCACTGGCGCCCTGTGCTCTTCACAGATGAAAGCAGGTTCACACTGAGCACGTGACAGACGTGACAAAGTCTGGAGACGCCGTGGAGAACGTTCTGCTGCCTGCAACATCCTCTAGCATGACCGGTTTGGCGGTGGGTCAGTCATGGTGTGGGGTGGCATTTCTTTGGGGGGCCGCACAGCCCTCCATGTGCTCGCCAGAGGTAGCCTGACTGCCATTAGGTACCGAGATGAGATCCTCAGACCCCTTGTGAGACCATATGCTGGTGCGGTTGGCCCTGGGTTCCTCCTAATGCAAGACAATGCTAGACCTCATGTGGCTGGAGTGTGTCAGCAGTTCCTGCAAGAGGAAGGCATTGATGCTATGGACTGGCCCGCCCGTTCTCCAGACCTGAATCCAATTGAGCACATCTGGGACATCATGTCTCGCTCCATCCACCAACGTCACGTTGCACCACAGACTGTCCAGGAGTTGGCGGATGCTTTAGTCCAGGTCTGGGAGGAGATCCCTCAGGAGACCATCCGCCACCTCGTCAGGAGCATGCCCAGGCATTGTAGGGAGGTCATACAGGCACGTGGAGGCCACACACACTACTGAGTCTCATTTTGACTTGTTTTAAGGACATTACATCAAAGTTGGATCAGCCTGTAGTGTGGTTTTCCACTTTAATTTTGAGGGTGACTCCAAATCCAGACCTCCATGGGTTGATAAATTTGATTTCCATTGATAATTTTTGTGTGATTTTGTTGTCAGCACATTCAACTATGTAAAGAAAAAAGTATTTAATAAGATTATTTCATTCATTCAGATCTAGGATGTGTTATTTTAGTGTTCCCTTTATTTTTTTGAGCAGTGTATATAGTCCCAAGATTATTTTAAAGCTCCACATAAGGTAAAACAGTGCCACTGTGCGCCCCAGCACATTTGTTATTGCTTTTGTCTTGTTGAAGAAACGAAGAGAGTAGTATCCAGCATCGAGGTATAAATAAATGGTCAAAAGAAATCGCAGGACTACTATGCTGTTCTATCGCGCGTGCAATGATGTCAAAGAAAAAAACAGTGTTTGTTGTTTGAAGTAACTTATTTGTTGTTGTAATATTGCAAACGGACGTGGCAGTTTCATCATGTTTGGATTCCAGCTTTAAATACAAACCTAAAGTTTAGTAGTCTACCATACAACTTACTATATAGCAACATCACCCTTTCAATATGGCATATTCCATGTACTCTCATATCTAGTATTGTATTGAGTATGGAAACAAATATTGTAGATAATGTTGCCAATATGTCATGGTAAACCCTACTTTGTAGAATACTAGTTTGTGTGATGCAGGTCATTGTTGGAAGGAAATATCTTCTGAAACCGAGCAGAACATTCATGTTGTTCAACTGTACGGTGCACTTACTTAGAGAGCATGGTAACTTGGAAGTATAGAAAAACTGATTTTAAGAAGCAGCAGGGTGCATTTTGGATGGGGGGCAAATTAAAGTCATGTGGGCTGAATAATGAAAGAGGGAACACCCCGAAATGTACCTTTTACGTTTGTCTCTCATCCTGAGTAGATTGATAGATGGACCCCTATCCTCCCTTTCCCCCCCTCCTCCTGTCATCCTCTCTCTGTTATTCAGATAATGTCATGAACAGGAGTTGAGTTTGGCCCAGAACAAACCGTACACTTCAAGGGCATATGAAAATGTCTGGAGGATAGTTTGGCTTCTCTGGGTTTCACAGGGATCATACAGGGATCATACTGAACAGGTGCGGCCCACATCTGGATAAACCCGCCGTCAGTCTGTCAAGGTCTTAGGATTTGCAGGTATTATCAGTCTGGAGAGAGAGGCAGGCTGGGAAATGAGAAAATTACACTCTGACTGCCGAGGAAAATGGGCACATAACGTTTGTGGCAGAAATACGTTTTGTGAACGGAGTAGGCTCAGGGAGAGGTAAAATGTTGCTAATCACTATGGTGTTATATCATCAAAATAACATATTTGGTTGTTTTCATGCCACTTTCTACCTCATTAACCTTGTCAATTAGGTTTCTCCAACATTTGTCGCTTGCCATTGTTTTTGCTTTTCAAAACAGACAGCCCACATATAAATGTGACAAATGTTCACTGTTGGCTCTTAGCTTGCCAGCTGAATGGATCGTTTTTCTCCAATCCCCTCTCCCAGAGGGGCAGCTACCAAAAAAACAAATCAGGAAATGATAGGAAACAGCCTCGTTGAGCGAGCCACACAGTCCCTCCTTCTATATGCAACCATTTCTTGACTTAATCCGCTCTAATGACGCAAATGTATGCCGTTAATTATTTTCCACAAAGAATCGTATCACCGCTAAACGTTAGCCCAAATGCAACAGGGGACATCCGTCTCAATAAAGTATGCAGAGCCAGTTAATAAGTAGAAAAAGTAAATTATTCAGGATTTGAGTTTTTATTGTCTTCATTTGCATTAAATTGACTCTATATAAATGCATTAGCATTTCCAATTCTGTGGTAATAATAGTAATATGTGGGATATTGCCATTCTGTGGATGGGTTTCAGCTCTTGTCAATGGAGGAGTCTCCTTCAGATAAGCTGGTTTAAAACTATCATTGTCTATTAGGAGTCAGTGAATTTATAAATCCCGGAGTGCTTTCGCTTACAGGATCATCTCTTGTCATTGTAATCCACAGCTGACACCTTTCTGCTGCTCAATACTGATTCTTCATTCTAAAACCTCCCGTTTCTGACATCGACCAGCCTTAAATAGATGTACTGTAACACAGAGAGAGAAGCAATAAACACATTTTCTGATTAAGTAGCTTGTGTTGTGTTAGCAGTCTTCATCAACCTGGCCAAGGCTTTCGACTCTGTCATCCACTGCATTCTTATTGGCAGACTAAATAGCCTTGGTTTCTCAAATGACTACCTCACCTGGTTCACCAACTATTTCTCAGATAGAGTTCAATGTGTCAAATCGGAGGGCCTGTTGTCTGGACCTTTGGCAGTCTCTATGGGGGTGCCACAGGGTTCAATTCTCGGGCCGACTTTTTTCTCTGTGTACTGTATATCAATGATGTCGCTCTTGCTGCTGGTGACTCTCAGATCCACCTCTACGCAGGCGACACCATTTTGTATACATCTGGCCCTTCATTGGACACTGTGTTAACAAACCTCCAAACGAGCTTCAATGCCATACAACACTCCTTCCGTAGCCTCCAACTGCTCTTAAACACTAGTAAAACTAAATGCATGCTCTTCAATCGAACGCTGCTGGCACCCGCCCACCCGACTAGAATCACTACTCTCGGCGGATATGACCTAGAGTATGTGGACAACTACTAATACCTAGGTGTCTTGTTAGACTGTAAACTCTCCTTCCAGACTCACATTAAGCATCTCCAATACAAAGTTAAATCTAGAATTGGCTTCCTATTTCGCAACAAAGCCTCCTTCACTCATGCTGCCAAACATGCCCTCGTTAAACTGACTATCCTACCGATCCTTGACTTCGGCGATGTCATTTACAAAATAGCCTCCAACACTCTACTCAGCAAATTGGATGTAGTCTATCACAGTGCCATCCGTTTTGTCACCAAAGCCCCATATACTACCCACCACTGTGACCTGTATGCTCTTTTTGGCTGGTCCTCACTACATATTTGTTGCCAAACCCACTGGCTCCAGGTCATCTATAAATCACTGCTAGGCAAATCCCTGCCTTATCTTAGCTCATTGGTCACCATAGCAACACCCACCCGTAGTGTATATCTCACTGGTCATCCCCAAAGCCAACACCTCCTTTGGCCGCCATTCCTTGCAGTTCTCTGCTGCCAATGACTGGAACGAACTGCAAAAATCTCTGAAGCTGGAGACTCTTATCTCCCTCACTAACTTTAAGCATCAGTTGTCAGAGCACCTTACCGATCACTGCACCTGTACACAGCCCATCTGTAATTAGCCCACCCAACTACCTCATCCCCATATTGTTATTTATTTTTCTCATTTTCACCCCAGTATCTCTATTTGCACATCATCTCTTGCACATCTATCATTCCAGTGTTAATACTAAATTGTAATTATTTTGCACTATGGCCTATTTATTGCCTTACCTCCATAACTTGCTACATTTGCACACACTGTATATATATTTTATTTTGTATTTTTGACTTTGTTTTGTTTACTCCATATGTAACTCTGTGTTGTTGTTTTTTATCGCACTGCTTTGCTTTATCTTGGCCAGGTCGCAGTTGTAGATGACAACTTGTTCTCAACTGGCTTACCTGGTTAAATAAAGGTGAAATAAAAAGATAAAAAGATAAAAGAAGCAACACCTGCCTCTTATGTGCATTCCCAGACCTGTAGCCAGGTAGTAAAAGTTTAGTATCCAACTGTGGTTGCATTATATTATGTGGTGCAGACCCTGCAATGGAACCCACTGTATGACAAAATGGCTTCCTTACGTCAGCAGTTTCACTCCTCCTCATAAACTGGAAGTTGATCTTGAGCCAAAATGGCCTCCCCAGTCACCACCACTGCAGTGCATAGCCCCACATTTTCATGATGCAACCAGCAAAATGCTGTGGAGTCAGACCCCAAAATTGTTCCTACACAATAAAAACACACTCCTGTCCATCATTTACTAACAGTATGCGAGAAAAAAAAAACATATGGGCGATTGGAAGTGATGCAGACAATTACATTGATGGAAGTTACAATCTATCTGCAATATTAAAGCTGATCTACCCCCCCCCTTCTGCTCCTCCTCCTCCACTTTGGAGCATTTCTCAGCTCAATGCCCATCCAGATGACAGGTATCTTTAGTGCGCAGTCCACTTGTCAGCTGAAGCTGCAACAGGTCGGCTTCCAAAGTTGTGGCAAAATGGCTTAAGGACAACACAGTCAAGGTATTGGAGTGGCCATCACAAAGCCCTGACCTCAATCCTATAGAAAATGTGTGGGCAGAACTGAAAAAGCGGGTGCGAGCAAGGAGGCCTACAAACCTGACTCAGTTACACCAGCTCTGTCAGGAGGAATTGGCCAAAATTCACCCAACTTACTGTGGGAAGCTTGTGGAAGGCTACCCGAAACGTTTGACCCAAGTTAAACAATTTAAAGGCAATGCTACCAAATACTAATTGAGTGTATGTAAACTTCAGACCCACTGGGAATGTGATGAAAGAAATAAAAGCTGAAATAACAACAGTGCATTTATTTTTAATAAAAAAGTAAAATGATGCAACCAGTCAGGATGTTCTCGATGGTGCAGCTGTAGAATTCTTTGAGGATCTGAGGACCCATGCCAAATCTTTTCAGTCTCCTGAGGGGGAATAGGCTTTGTCGTGCCCTCTTCACGACTGTCTTGGTGTGTTTGGACCATGATAGTTCGTTGGTGATGTGGACACCAAGGAACTTGAAGCTCTCAACCTGTTCCACTACAGCCACTATTATTCTGACATTTCACATTCTTAAAATAAAGTGGTGATCCTAACTGACCTAAAACAGGGAATTTTTACTAGGATTAAACTGAGTTTACATTTATTTGGCTAAGGTGTATGTAAACGTCCAACTTCAACTGTACATTCAGTAATCTTGCTCTGATGTGTCATCCTGAGGGTCCCAGAGATAAAATGTAGTATAGTTTTGTTTGATAAAATCCATTTTTATATTCAAATGTAGGAACTGGCTTCTACAGTTTGAACGCCTGCTGTCTGTGGCTCCACACCCACCACGCCCGGCCATCTAGATGTGTGAAAGTTAATGTATAAGCTAATGATCCATCCTGTATGACATTCCTGGGAGTGTGTAAACTTACATTTTGTATTACCATATCATTTTTGTATGTTCTCTATAGTTATGTACTTGAAAATGTATCAATTGACCAATTCGGCACATTTGTGCAGACTGCTACAAGACCATGGTGCTTGCCTACGGAGCTGTGAGGGGAACGGCACCTCCGTACCTTCAGGCTCTGATCAGTCCCTACACCCAAACGAGGGCATTGCGTTCATCCACCTCTGGCCTGCTGGCTCCCCTACCTCTGCTGAAGCACAGTTCCCGCTCAGCCCAGTCAAAACTGTTCGCTGCTCTGGCACCCCAATGGTGGAACAAGCTCCCTCACGACGCCAGGACAGCGGAGTCACTCACCACCTTCCGGAGACATTTGAAACCCCACCTCTTTAAGGAACACCTGGGATAGGATAAAGTAATCCTTCTACCCCCCCCCCCTTACCCCACCCCACCCACCCCCCAAAAAAAATATATATATTGTAAAGTTGTTATCCCACTGGCTATAAGGTGAATGCACCAATTTGTAAGTCGCTCTGGATAAGAGCATCTGCTAAATGACGTAAATGTAAATGTAAATGTTGATACAAAATAGTCCAGTATTGCAATGCTTCACTGGATCAATCTGAAACTTTGCACACACACTGCTTCCATCTAGTGGCCAAAATCTAAATTGCGCCTAAACTGCAATATTATATTGTGGCATTTCTCTTGCATTTCAAAGATGATGGAACAAAAAAACAATATTTTTATTATCTTTTACCAGATCTAATGTGTTATATTTTCCTATATTAATTTCACATTTCCACAAACTTCAAAGTGTTTCCTTTCAAATGGTATCAAGAATATGCATATCCTTGCTTCAGGTCCTGAGCTACAGGCAGTTAGATTTGGGTATGTCATTTTAGGCTAAAATTGAAAAAAAGGGTCCGATCCTTAAGAGGTTAACAATGGACTAATCAGCACCCATATTGCCTTTAGCGGTGGACTAATAGTGTCATTTTCTCTGCATTTACCTAATTGGATAACAATGCAGTCATACCAAGCCTAAGTACTTAGTTGGGTGTTATTCATTTGCATTGTGAATATCATTCCTCCTCACCAGAGATTACACATTTGGTGACATTGTGAACGCAAAGCAGTTGCAGCGTCGTTTGAACGGCTGCTATCATTTGTTATTTAACTGCGGTAGTGCAGATGTGTGCCCCATTAAGATCCACTGAGGGACGGTGGTGGGTATTATGTCACTGCAATACGAGAGGGAATTGGTATTGGTTTATAGTAAAGTGGGCTCCGTTAGAGTGTGAAGTTCCTCTCATGAGATCATTGTTTCTTTTGTATATACTACTAGCAACATGAGATTTTCCGCTTACATGTTTCGCAATACGGTATGCTATAAGAGAATACATACTGTTTCCATTGCAGCGTGTTTCAATGTTATATGTGTCATCAAACTGAAGATTATTACCTTCTAGATTTATAGTTGAGTGAGGATGTAATGCTGTGCTGTAATATGAATTACAGGTCTATAAGTCTATAAGACTGGGAGATTTTCCGGGATTTGCATGGACAGGGGGTAGTGGTGTATATTGATGACATTCTGATATACTCCGCTACACGTACCGAGCATGTGTCCCTGGTACGTCGGGTGCTGGGTAGACTGTTGGAGCATGATCTGTATGTGAAGGCAGAGAAATGTCTGTTTTTCCAGGAGTCCATCTCCTTCCTGGGACACCGGTTGTCTGCGTCAGGGGTGGAGATGGAGATTGACCGCGTTTCAGCTGTGCGTAATTGGCAGACTCCAACTACAGTAAAGGAGGTGCAGCGGTTTTTGGGTTTTGCCAATTACTACCGGAGGTTTATCCGGGGTTTTGGACAGGTAGCGGCTCCCATTACCTCCCTGCTAAAGGCGGACAGGGCGTTTAGTCATTTGAAGGACCTGTTCACCTCAGCTCCGGTGCTGGCACATCCGGATCCCTCTTTGGCGTTCCAAGTCGAGGTGGATGCGTCCGAGGCGGGGATCGGTGCTCGGGCACGCCTCCAAAACTCCGCCCCTGTGCTTTCTATTCTAAGAAGCTCAGTCCGGCGGAGCGCAATTATGACGTGGGGGACAGGGAGCTGCTACCTGTGGTCCAGGCCCTGAAGGTGTGGAGACATTGGCTTGAGGGGGCTAACCACCCTTTTCTCATTCTGACTGACCATCGTAACCTGGAGTACATCCGGGCAGCAAAGAGACTGAACCCTCGTCAGGCTAGGTGGGCCATGTTTCTGGCCCGGTTTGTCTTTAAGATCACGTACAGTGGGGAGAACAAGTATTTGATACACTGCCGATTTTGCAGGTTTTCCTACTTACAAAGCATGTAGAGGTCTGTAATTTTTTTCATAGGTACACTTCAACTGTGAGAGTTGAGAAAATCCCGAAAATCACATTATATGATTTTTAAGTAATTAATTTGCATTTTATTGCATGACATAAGTATTTGATCACCTACCAACCAGTAAGAATTCCGGCTCTCACAGACCTGTTAGTTTTTCTTTAAGAAGCCCTCCTGTTCTCCACTCATTACCTGTATTAACTGCACCTGTTTGAACTCGTTACCTGTATAAAAGACACCTGTCCACACACTCAATCAAACAGACTCCAACCTCTCCACAATGGCCAAGACCAGAGAGCTGTGTAAGGATATCAGGGATAAAATTGTACCTGCACAAGGCTGGGATGGGCTACAGGACAATAGGCAAGCAGGTTGGTGAGAAGACAACAACTGTTGGCGCAATTATTAGAAAATGGAAGAAGTTCAAGATGACGGTCAATCACCCTCGGTCTGGGGCTCCATGCAAGATCTCACTTCGTGGGGCATCAATGATCATGAGGAAGGTAAGGGATCAGCCCAGAACTACACGGCAGGACCTGGTCAATGACCTGAAGAGAGCTGGGACCACAGTCTCAAAGAAAACCATTAGTAACACACTACGCCGTCATGGATTAAAATCCTGCAGCGCACGCAAGGTCCCCCTGCTCAAGCCAGCGCATGTCCAGGCCCGTCTGAAGTTTGCCAATGACCATCTGGATGATCCAGAGGAGGAATGGGAGAAGGTCATGTGGTCTGATGAGACAAAAATATAGCTTTTTGGTCTAAACTCCACTCGCCGTGTTTGGAGGAAGAAGAAGGATGAGTACAACCCCAAGAACACCATCCCAACCGTGAAGCATGGAGGTGGAAACATCATTCTTTGGGGATGCTTTTCTGCAAAGGGGACAGGACGACTGCACCGTATTGAGGGGAGGATGGATGGGGCCATGTATCGCGAGATCTTGGCCAACAACCTCCTTCCCTCAGTAAGAGCATTGAAGATGGGTCGTGGCTGGGTCTTCCAGCATGACAACGAACCGAAACACACAACCAGGGCAACTAAGGAGTGGCTCCGTAAGAAGCATCTCAAGGTCCTGGAGTGGCCTAGCCAGTCTCCAGACCTGAATAGAAAATCTTTGGAGGGAGCTGAAAGTCCGTATTGCCCAGCGACAGCCCCGAAACCTGAAGGATCTGGAGAAGGTCTGTATGGAGGAGTGGGCCAAAATCCCTGCTGCAGTGTGTGCAAACCTGGTCAAGACCTGTACCAAATATTAAGTTCTGCTTTTCTGATGTATCAAATACTTATGTCATGCAATAAAATGCAAATTAATTACTTAAAAATCATACAATGTGATTTTCTGGATTTTTGTTTTAGATTCCGTCTCTCACAGTTGAAGTGTACCTATGATAATAATAATAATATGCCATTTAGCAGACGCTTTTATCCAAAGCGACTTACAGTCATGCGTGCATAAATTTATTTGTGTATGGGTGGTCCCGGGGATCGAACCCACTACCTTGGCGTTACAAGCGCCGTGCTCTACCAGCTGAGCTACATGTAGAGCTGAATTATAGACCTCTGCATGCTTTGTAAGTAGGAAAACCTGCAAAATCGGAAGTGTATCAAATACTTGTTCTCCCCACTGTATATCCCCGGGTCACAGAACGTTAAGGCCGACGCCCTGTCCCGACGATATGACACAGAGGAGAGGTCCATTGAGCCCACTCCCATACTACCGGAGTCTTGTCTCGTGGCACCGGTGGTGTGGGAGGTCGACACGGAAATCGAGCGGGAGCACGTACCGACCCTTCTCCCCCAGAGTGTCCAGAGGGACGGAGGTACGTGCCGCTCGAGGTCCGTGACCGACTGATTTATTGGGCTCACACGTCACCCTCCTCTGGTCATCCTGGTATTGGTCGGACGGTGCACTGTCTTAGCGGGAAGTACTGGTGGCCCACCTTAGCTAAGGACGTGAGAGTTGGAAGAGACATGGAACGCTGCGCACGTCCATCTGCAGCGGGCCATCAGACGGCAAAAGGCGAGCGCCGATCGCCACCGCAGTGAGGGTCCGGTTTATGCACCGGGAGATCGGGTCTGGCTCTCGACCAGAAACCTGCCCCTTCACCTGCCCTGCCGGAAGCTGGGCCGGCGGTTTGTTCGGCCATTTAAAGTCCTGAGGAGATTGAACGAGGTATGTTATAGGTTACAGCTGCCTGTTAATTATCGCATTAACCCCTCGTTCCATGTGTCTCTCCTCAGGCCGGTGGTAGCTGGTCCACTCCAGGAGAATGAGGTACGAGAGGCCCCTCCGCCCCCACTAGACATCGAAGGGGCTCTGGCGTACTCAGTCCGTTCCATCGTGGATTCGAGGTGTCGGATGGGGGGTCTGCAGTATCTCTGGAGTGGGAGGGGTACGGTCTGGAGGAACAGTGCTGGGTCCCTAGGAGGGACATCCTAGATCCCTCCCTGTTGACAGAGTTCCACCGCAGTCACCCAACTCGCCCTGCTCCGCGTCCTCCTGGCCGTCCCCGAGGCCGGGGTCGGCGCACGGCTGGAGCCGCGCGTCAAGGGGGGGGTACTGTCACGGATTCTGCCGAGGCTGCTCCTCCTCCTTGCTCGGGCAGGCTTCGGCGTTCGTCGTCTCCAGAGTACTAGCTACTGCTGTTCGATGTTATCGGTGTTTGTTTAGTTTTGTCTGTATTGTTTACACCTGTTCGTCATTATGTTAATTGTTTCCCTCATAATTACCTCTGTCTCTCATCTGTACTTTGTGTGTGATTGTTTTCCCCTTCACGGTTGTCTATTTTGTGAGCGGGTTATTTCCTCCCTGCGTGGAGTTATTTTCTGTGTCCTTTTGGATCCTTTTCGTATTAAAAGTACGTATCCGAGAGTTCTGTGTCCTGCGCCTGACTTCGTTTACCGCATCTCACAGACAGTCGTGACAGTTTGTTCTGTCAATTTCAAACATAACTGTCAAATTAACTACATCAACCTCTGGAGTTCATTACATAATATCAGCTCTGCTGTACATTATATGGACATAGTATACATCCCAAATGGCACCCTATTCCCTATGGGGCTCTGGTCAAAAGTAGTGCACTATAAAGGGAATAGTGTGCCATTTGGGACTCAGATTGGTCTTATTTCTATAGAACATACAAGTGGTGACAAGTGATGCAGTAGATTGTGCTCCGGAGCAGAGACCTCTTATTCCCCAACACCCAGGCAGTTCAAACAATCCAGATGGTTCATTTGCATACAATTTCACATACTCCTGGCTCCATAAATTCCAGAAAAGTCACTGTCAACCGGTGACGTTTGATTTAGGGTACTGTACATACAGTGGGGAAAAAAAGTATTTAGTCAGCCACCAATTGTGCAAGTTCTCCCACTTAAAAAGATGAGAGAGGCCTGTAATGTTCATCATAGGTACATGTCAACTATGACAGACAAATTGAGAAAAAATATTCCAGAAAATCACATTGTAGGATTTTTTATGAATTTATTTGCAAATTATGGTGGAAAATAAGTATTTGGTCAATAACAAACAAGCAAGATTTCTGGCTCTCATAGACCTGTAACTTCTTCTTTAAGAGGCTCCTCTGTCCTCCACTCGTTACCTGTATTAATGGCACCTGTTTGAACTTGTTATCAGTATAAAAGACACCTGTCCACAACCTCAAACAGTCACACTCCAAACTCCACTATGGCCAAGACCAAAGAGCTGTCAAAGGACACCAGAAACAAAATTGTAGACCTGCACCAGGCTGGGAAGACTGAATCTGCAATAGGTAAGCAGCTTGGTTTGAAGAAATCAACTGTGGGAGCAATTATTAGGAAATGGAAGACATACAAGACCACTGATAATCTCCCTCGATCTGGGGCTCCACGCAAGATCTCACCCCGTGGGGTCAAAATGATCACAAGAACGGTGAGCAAAAATTCCAGAACCACAAGGGGGGACCTAGTGAATGACCTGCAGAGAGCTGGGACCAAAGTAACAAAGCCTACCATCAGTAACACACTACGCCGCCAGGGACTCAAATCCTGCAGTGCCAGACGTGTCCCCCTGCTTAAGCCAGTACATGTCCAGGCCCGTCTGAAGTTTGCTAGAGTGCATTTGGATGATCCAGAAGAGGATTGGGAGAATGTCATATGGTCAGATGAAACCAAAATATAACTTTTTGGTAAAAACTCAACTCGTCGTGTTTGGAGGACAAAGAATGCTGAGTTGCATCCAAAGAACACCATATCTACTGTGAAGCATGGGGGTGGAAACATCATGCTTTGGGGCTGTTTTTCTGCAAAGGGACCAGGACGACTGATCCGTGTAAAGGAAAGAATGAATGGGGCCATGTATCGTGAGATTTTGAGTGAAAACTTCCTTCCATCAGCAAGGGCATTGAAGATGAAACGTGGCTGGGTCTTTCAGCATGACAATGATCCCAAACACACCGCCCGGGCAACGAAGGAGTGGCTTCGTAAGAAGCATTTCAAGGTCCTGGATTGGCCTAGCCAGTCTCCAGATCTCAACCCCATAGAAAATCTTTGGAGGGAGTTGAAAGTCCGTGTTGCCCAGTGACAGCCCCAAAACATCACTGCTCTAAAGGAGATCTGCATGGAGGAATGGGCCAAAATACCAGCAACAGTGTGTGAAAACCTTGTGAAGACTTACAGAAAACGTTTGACCTGTGTCATTGCCAACAAAGGGTATATTACAAAGTATTGAGAAACTTGTGTTATTGACCAAATACTTATTTTCCACCATAACTTGCAAATAAATTAATTAAAAATCCTACAATGTGATTTCCTGGAAAAAAAATTCTCATTTTGTCTGTCATAGTTGACGTGTACCTATGATGAAAATTACAGGCCTCTCTCATCTTTTTAAGTGGGAGAACTTGCACAATTGGTGGCTGACTAAATACTTTTTTCCCCCACTGTATACAGTATTTCCACATTATGAGGTTGGAATAATACTGTGAAATTGTGAAAATGATGATAATGCCCTTTTAATGTAATAGCTGTTTCAATAGACCGCCTGAAATTTCAGCCTGTTGTGGTGGGATGGAGTTTTGGCCATCCTGGTGACATTGAGATAAAATGGCTGCATTGGACTTTTAATGAATGAGGATGTTTTGGTGGCGAAAGAGAGGTCAGTTGTGATATCTAGCTTCCAGGGTTCAGATGAAAGAAGGAAGTAGGATAATAAGAACCTCAGATAACCTTTCTGTGACTGCAGTCTTGTTTTTCCTACATATCTTTAACCACAGGGTAACAACATTAGTGAAAAAAATATTAAAGTTGAATATCTCTGAATGAAACCCAGAAACAACTTATATCAAATCAAATCAAATCAAATTGTATTTGTCACATACACATATTTAGCAGATGTTATTGCGGGTGTAGCGAAATGCTTGTGCTTCTATCTCTGACCGTGCAGTAATATCTAACAAGTAATATCTAACAATTTCACAACATATACCCAATACACACAAATCTAGGTAAGGAATGGAATTTAAGAATATATACATATATGGACAAGCAATGACAGAGCGGCATGGACTAAGATACAGTAGAATATTATAGAATACAGTATATACATATGAGATGAGTAGTGCAAGATATGTAAACATTATTAAAGTGACTAGTGTTCCATTTCTTAAAGTGGCCAGTGATTTCAATAGGCAGCAGCTAGTGATGGCTATTTAACAGTCTGATGGCCTTGAGATAGAAGCTGTTTTTAATTCTCTCGGTCCCAGCTTTGATGCACCTGTACTGACCTCGCCTTCTGGATGATAGTGGGGTGAACAGGCAGTGGTTCGGGTGGTTGATGTCCTTGATTATCTTTTTGGCCTTCCTGTGACATCGGGTGCTGTAGGTGTCCTGGAGGGCGGGTAGTTTGCCCCCAGTAATGTGTTCGGCAGATCGCACCACCCTCTGGAGAGCCCTGAGGTTGTGGGCGGTGAAGTTGCCATACCAGGCGGTGATATAGTTCCTTCTAAACTTGATCTGTTACTGTATGAAGTTAATAAAACAAGTAGAGTTGATTGTTGCCCTGTAGCACACTGTAAATGAAGCCTCCTGTTACTAATTGGAAGCACAAGTCAAACACATTTCGCCATCTGCCTTGCAAATGATTGCCACTTTAGCCCAGGGCTCATAAGGAGCTCACAGTAGGCTAAACATCCAGAAGACGCAGACTGTTGTCAAATGATGCCACCCTGTTTCCTCTATGTCAATCATGATCCAGACATGATGGACAAAATGACAGTCATCTTAGTCATCACCTTATATCCGTAGTGATAGTACAGTGTTCACAAGCATGTGTTGGTGATATCATGAACTGTATCTACAGTGTATTCGGAAAGTATTCAGAATCCTTGACTTTTTCCACATTTTGTTACGTAACAGCCTTAATCTGAAATTGATTAACTCTTTTTTTTCACTCATTAATCTACACGCAATACCCCATAATAACAAAGCAAACATTTTTTTTTAGAAATGTTGGGGGGTTTGTATCATTTGGGCTAAATATAGAAGGAAATGGCCTTGATAGAAATATTAACTTGTGAGTGATATTTAAATAGCTCTAGGGGAATATTTTAGTGTAAAGTAGGGGTTCCTTATATGTTGAGCTTGTATACAGATGCTGGTTGGTTTTTATTAGCTATGATATGGTGTGTATTGATGTATATTGCTTTGAAATCTTCAGGAAACACATTTGTCTGATTCACCAATATACAGTGGCTTGCGAAAGTATTCACCCCCCTTGCCATTTTTCCTATTTTGTTGCCTTACAACCTGGAATTAAAATTGTTTTTTTGGGGGGTTGTATCATTTCATTTACACAACATGCCTACCACTTTGAAGATGCAAAATATTTGTTATTGTGAAACAAACAAGAAATAAGACAAGAAAACAGAAAACTTGAGCGTGCATAACTATTCACCCCCCCAAAGTCAATACTTTGTAGAGCCACCTTTTGCAGCAATTACAGTTGCAAGTCTCTTGGGGTATGTCTCTATAAGCTTGGCACATCTATCCACTGGGATTTTTGCCCATTCTTCAAGGCAAAACTGCTCCAGCTCCTTCAAGTTGGATGGGTTCCGCTGGTATACAGCAATCGCTAAGTCATACCACAGATTCTCAATTGCATTCAAATAAAATAAAATCAAATGTTATTGGCCACATGCGCCGAATACAACAGGTGCAGACATTACAGTGAAATGCTTACTTACAGAACATAACCAACAGTGCATTTATTTTTAATAAAAAAGTAAAATAAAACAACAACAAAAAAGTGTTGAGAAAAAAAGAGCAGAAGTAAAATAAAATAACAGTAGGTTAGGCTATATATACAGGGGGGTACCGGTGCAGAGTCAATGTGCGGGAGCACCGGCTAGTTGAGGTAGTTGAAGTAATATGTACATGTGGGTAGAGTTAAAGTGACTATGCATAAATAATTAACAGAGTAGCAGCAGCGTAAAAAGGTGGGGTGGGGGGGTGGGGGTGGGGCAGTGCAAATAGTCCGGGTAGCCATGATTAGCTGTTCAGGAGCCTTATGGCTTGGGGGTAGAAGCTGTTGAGAAGTATTTTGGACCTAGACTTTGCACTCCGGTACCGCTTGCTGTGCGGTAGCAGAGAGAACAGTCTATGACTAGGGTGGCTGGAGTCTTTGACAATTTTGAGGGCCTTCCTCTGACACCGCCTGGTATAGAGGTCCTGGATGGCAGGAAGCTTGGCCCCAGTGATGTACTGGGCCGTACGCACTACCCTCTGTAGTGCCTTGCGGTCGGAGGCCAAGCAGTTGCCATACCAGGCGGTGATGCAACCAGTCAGGATCCTCTCGATGGTGCAGCTGTAGAATATTTTGAGGATCTGAGGACCCATGCCAAATCTTTTCAGTCTCCTGAGGGGGAATAGGCTTTGTCGTGCCCTCTTCACAACTATCTTGGTGTGTTTGGACCATGATAGTTCGTTGGTGATGTGGACACCGAGGAACTTGAAGCTCTCAACCTGTTCCACTACAGCCCCGTCGATGAGAATGGAGGCGTGCTCAGTCCTCTTTTTTTTCCTGTAGTCCACAATCATCTCCTTTGTCTTGGTCACGTTGAGGGAGAGTTTGTTATCCTGGCACCACACGGCCAGGTCTCTGACCTCCTCCCTATAGGCTGTCTCATCGTTGTCGGTGATCAGGCCTACCACTGTTGTGTCGTCTGCAAACTTAATGATGGTGTTGGAGTCGTGCCTGGTCATGCAGTCATGGGTGAACAGGGAGTACAGGAGGGGACTGAGCACGCACCCCTGAGGGGCCCCCGTGTTGTGGATCAGTGTGGCAGATGTGTTGTTACCTACCCTTACCACCTGGGGACGGCCCATCAGGAATTCCAGCATCCAGTTGCAGAGGGAGGTGTTTAGTCCCAGGATCCTTAGCTTAGTGATGAGCTTTGAGGGCACTATGGTGTTGAATGCTGAGCTGTAGTCAATGAATAGTATTCTCACATAGGTGCTCCTCTTGTCCAGGTGGGAAAGGGCAGTGTGGAGTGCAATAGAGATTGCATCATCTGTGGATCTGTTGGGGCGGTATGCAAATTGGAGTGGGTCTAGGGTTTCTGGGATAATGGTGTTGATGTGAGCCATGACCAGCCTTTCAAAGCACTTCATGGCTACAGACGTCAGTGCTACGGGTCGGTAGTCATTTAGGCAGGTTATCTTAGTGTCCTTGGGCACAGGGACTATGGTGGTCTTTTTGAAACATGTTGGTATTACAGATTCAGTCAAGGACATGTTGAAAATGTCAGTGAAGACACTTGCCAGTTGGTCAGCACATGCTCGGAGTACACATCTTGGTAATCCGTCTGGCCCTGCGGCCTTGTGAATGTTGACTTGCTTAAAAGTCTTACTCACATCAGCTACGGAGAGCGTGATCACATATTCATCCAGAACAGCTGGTGCTCTCATGCATGCTTCATTGTTGCTTGCCTCAAAATGAGCATAGAAGTGGTTTAGCTCGTCTGGAAGACTTTTGTCACTGGGCAGCTGGCGGCTGTGCTTCCCTTTGTAGTCTGTAATAGTTTTCAAGCCCTGCCACATCCGACGAGCGTCAGAGCCGGTGTAGTACGATTCAATCTTAGTCCTGTATTGACTCTTTGCCTGTTTGATGGTTCGTCGGAGGGCATAGCGGGATTTCGTATAAGCGTCCGGGTTAGCGTCCCACTCCTTGAAAGCGGCAGCTCTACCCTTTAGCTTAGTGCGGATGTTTCATGTAATCCATGGCTTCTGGTTGGGGTATGTATGTACAGTCACTGTGGGGACGACATCATCGATGCACTTATTGATGAAGCCAGTGACTGATGTGGTGTACTCCTCAATGCTATCTGAAGAATCCCGGAACATGTTCCAG
The DNA here is from genome assembly GCF_020615455.1 of Coregonus clupeaformis. Taxonomy (NCBI): domain Eukaryota; kingdom Metazoa; phylum Chordata; class Actinopteri; order Salmoniformes; family Salmonidae; genus Coregonus; species Coregonus clupeaformis. Next base: position 218,619 of record NW_025533634.1, read on the forward strand.
TCTGTGCTAGCAAAACAGTCATTTACATAATTTAGCAGATGCTCTTATCCAGAGCGACTTACAAATTGGTGCATTCAACTTATGATAGCCAGTGGGACAACACCTTTTTTTCTTCTTTTTTTTATGGGGGGGTGGGGGAGGGGGTAGAAGGATTACTTTATACTATTCCAGGTATTCCTTAAAGAGGTAGGGTTTCAAGTGTCTCCGGAAGCTGGTCAGTGACTCCGCTGTCCTGGCATCGTGGGGGAGCTTGTTCCACCATTGGGGTGCCAGAGCAGCAAATAGCTGTGACTGGGCTGAGTGGGAACTGTGCTTCTGTAGAGGTAGGGGAGCTAGCAGGCCAGAGGTGGATGAACGTAGTGCCCTCGTTTGGGTGTAGGGTCTGATCAGAGCCTGAAGGTAAGGAGGTGCTGTTCCCCTCAAAGCTCCGTAGGCAAGCACCATGGTCTTGTAGTAGATGCGAGCCTCAACTGGAAGCCAGTGGAGTGTGCGGAGGAGCGGGGTGACATGAGAGAACTTGGGAAGGTCGAACACCAGACGGGCTGCGGCGTTCTGGATAAGTTGTAGGGGTTTAATGGCACAGGCAGGGAGCCCAGCCAACAGCGAGTTGCAGTAATCCAGACGGGGAGATGACAAGTGCCTGGATTAGGACCTGTGCCGCTTTCTGTGTAAGGTAGGGTCGTACTCTCGCGAATGTTGTAGAGCATGAACCTGCAGGATCGGGTCACCGCTTTGATGTTAGCAGAGAACGACAGGGTGTTGTCCAGGGTCATGCCAAGGCTCTTTGCACTCTGGGAGGAGGACACAATGGAGTTGTCAACCGTGATGGCGAGATCATGGAGCGGGCAGTCCTTCCCAGGGAGGAAGAGCAGCACCGTCTTGCCGAGGTTCAGCTTGAGGTGGTGATCCGACATCCACACTGATATGTCTGCCAGACATGCAGAGATGCGATTCGCCACCTGGTTATCAGAAGGGGGAAAGGAGAAAATTAATTGTGTGTCGTCTGTGTAGCAATGATAGGAGAGACCATGTGAGGATATGACAGAGCCAAGTGACTTGGTGTATAGAGAGAATAGGAGAGGGCCTAGAACTGAGCCCTGGGGGACACCAGTGGTGAGAGCACGTGGTGCGGAGACAGATTCACGCCACGCCACCTGGTAGGAGCGACCTGTCAGGTAGGTCGCAATCCAAGAGTGAGCAGCGCCAGAGATGCCCAACTCGGAGAGGGTGGAGAGGAGGATCTGATGGTTCACAGTATCAAAGGCAGTGGATAGGTCTAGAAGGATAAGAGCAGAGGAGAGAGAGTTAGCTTTAGCAATGCGGAAAGCCTCCGTGACACAGAGAAAAGCAGTCTCAGTTGAATGACCAGTCTTGAAACCTGACTGGTTTGGATCAAGAAGGTCATTCTGAGAGAGATAGCAGGAGAGTTGGCTAGAGACGGCACGCTCAAGAGTTTTTGAGAGAAAAGAAAGAAGGGATACTGGTCTGTAGTGGTTGACATCGGAGGGATCGAGTGTAGGTTTTTTGAGGAGGGGTGCAACTCTCGCTCTCTTGAAGACGGAAGGGACATGGCCAGCGGTCAAGGATGAGTTGATGAGCGAGGTGAGGTAAGGGAGAAGGTCTCCGGAAATGGTCTGGAGAAGAGAGGAGGGGATAGGGTCAAGCGGGCAGTTTGTTGGGCGGCCGGCCGTCACAAGTCGCAAGATTTCATCTGGAGAGAGAGGGGAGAAAGAAGTCAAAGCATAGGGTAGGGCAGTGTGAGCAGGACCAGCGGTGTCATTTGACTTAATAAGTGAGGATCGGATGTCGTCAACCTTCTTTTCAAAATGGTTGACGAAGTCATCCACAGAGAGGGAGGAGGGAGGGGGAGGAGCAGGAGGAATCAGCAGGGAGGAGAAGGTGGCAAAGAGCTTCCTAGGGTTAGAGGCAGAGGCTTGATATTTAGAGTGGTAGAAAGTGGCTTTAGCAGCGGAAACAGAGGAAGAGAATGTAGAGAGGAGGGAGTTTTCCTCCATTTCCGCTCGGCTGCCCGGAGCCCTCTTCTGTGAGCTCGCAATGAGTCGTCAAGCCACGGAGCAGGAGGGGATAGGGGACATAGAGAGTCAAAAGATGCAGAAAGGGAGGAGAGGAGGGTTGAGGAGGCAGAATCAGGAGATCGGACGGAGAAGGATTTAGCAGAGGGAAGAGATGATAGGATGGAAGAGGAGAGTAGCGGGAGAGAGAGATTGAAGGTTGCGACGGCACATTACCATCTGAGTAGGGGCAGAGTGAGTAGTGTTGGAGGAGAGCGAGAGAGAAAAGGATACAAGGTAGTGGTCGGAGACTTGGAGCGGAGTTGCAGTGAGATTAGTAGAAGAACAGCATCTAGTAAAGATGAGGTGGTCAAGCGTATTGCCTGCTTTGTGAGTAGGGGGGGACGTGAGAGGGTGAGGTCAAAAGAGGAAAGGAGTGGAAAGAAGGAAGCAGAGAGAAATGAGTCAAAGGCAGACGTAGGGAGGTTAAAGTCACACAGAACTGTGAGGGGTGAGCCATCCTCAGGAAAGGAACTTATCAAGGCGTCAAGCTCATTGATGAACTCTCCAAGGGAACCTGGAGGGCGATAAATGACAAGGATGTTAAGCTTGAATGGGCTAGTGACTGTGACAGCATGGAATTCAAATGAGGGTCAGGGGAAAAAGAGAGAATGTCCACTTTGGAGAGATGAGGATTCCTGTGCCACCGTCGCGCTGACCAGATGCTCTCAGGGTATGCGAGAACACATGGTTAGACGAGGAAAGAGCAGTAGGAGTAGCAGTGTTTTCTGTGGTAATCCATGTTTCCGTCAGCGCCAAGAAGTCGAGGGACTGGAGGGTAGCATAGGCTGAGATGAACTCTGCCTTGTTGGCCGCAGAACGGCAGTTCCAGAGGCTGCCAGAGACCTGGAACTCCACGTGGGTCGTGCGCGCAGGGACCACCAGATTAGAGTGGCAACAGCCACGTGGTGTGAAGCGTTTGTATGGCCTGTGCAGAGAGGAGAGAACAGGGATAGACAGACACATAGTTGACAGGCTACAGAGAAAGGCTACAATAATGCAAAGGAGATCGGAATGAAATGAACTAAACATCTGGGAAAGCGAGAGAGCGGGGCCTCCCTTACTTACCTTTCACTGAAACACTCAAATATAACTCTCCCAACTTCCACTTTAGAAATTATAATTGTTGTAAGCTACAGCGGTTCAATGTTTCTAGGAATAGACTCTAACTTAGTTTATTCAGCTAGCTAACTTGGTACACTGAATCATATGACGCCAAAGCCAACTAGCATGCCAGCCTCCAATAACACAGTTTAGCACCAATACACGGTTACAACAAACCACCAGTGTGTTAGCACGCCAAGCAGATCATTCGTGTCCGTGTCTAACGTTGTGTAAAGTTTTGGGGTAGTTTTGACAGTTTGAGTGAGTACGTCGTCAACTTATTCAGCCAGTTAGTTAGCTAGAATAGTTAGCATACTAGCTAGCCATTGCTCTCTGCCAACGAACAAACACTTCCACCCACGGCACAAACACACAGAGAGCAAGGCTAACGTTAGCTAGTCACCCATGTCCCGAATTCCCTTGAATGACTCTGGTTACCAGTATGTAAAACAAAACAAAAATATATGTAGGTTATAGCTTACCCTTAGTAGCTACTGTTAGCCAGTTAAGTGCAAAGCTAGCCACTGAATCGATTCAGCCAGTTGACGTCTGTCCCAACGGAGAGAAAGCGTCTCCAAATATTAACGCTAGGTCGTTCCAGCTATTGTTTAGTCAGCTATCCAGGTAGCTACATTTCGAGTACAGTATTTACTAACTACCTAACGTTAACACTTCAGATAATGAGGTTAGAAAAACAGCTGAATGGTAGGTAGCTAGCTGGCATAATTACAGGTACTCTTAAGCGTGGAATAACATTGGAAACAACTATCCACAGTTGCTAATAGTTACCAGTATCTACCCGCTAGCTAGCTAGCTTTATTGGTCCAGGTAGTGAGTTAGCTAGCCTCGTGCTTCACCGGGCTCAGCCGAATACAATACTTACCTACAATAATTACCTACAATAACTACCTAGATAAACTACCTACCTACAATACCTAACTACAATACCTACCTACCTACAATCTAAATACATGGTTTAATCTTTACTCGACACCATATGAGCCAAGCTTACCTCCCGCCAGACACAACCTCACCCGTCGCTGTCCAAGTCGCATCGCATTCCAAGACCTTTAAATGTTTCCCCTAAAACATTTACATTTACATTTACATTTTCGTCATTTAGCAGACGCTCTTATCCAGAGTGACTTACAAATTGGTGCATTCACCTTATGATAGCCAGTGGGACAACCACTTTACAATAAATAAATAAAATTGGGGGTGGGGTAAGGGGGGGTAGAAGGATTACTTTATCCTATCCCAGGTATTCCTTAAAGAGGTGGGGTTTCAAGTGTCTCCGGAAGGTGGTGAGTGACTCCGCTGTCCTGGCGTCGTGAGGGAGCTTGTTACACCATTGGGGTGGCAGAGAAGTGTTGCTTTAGCAGTATGCTTAGGGTCATTGTCCTGCTGGAAGGTGAACCTCCGTCCCAGTCTCAAATCTCTGGAAGACTGAAACAGGTTTCCCTCAAGAATTTCCCTGTATTTAGCGCCATCCATCATTCCTTCAATTCTGACCAGTTTCCCAGTCCCTGCCGATGAAAAACATCCCCACAGCATGATGCTGCCACCACCATGCTTCATTGTGGGGATGGTGTTCTCGGGGTGATGAGAGGTGTTGGGTTTGCGCCAGACATAGTGTTTTCCTTGATGGCCAAAAAGCTCAATTTTTGTCTCATCTGACCAGAGTACCTTCTTCCATATGTTTGGGGAGTCTCCCACATGCCTTTTGGCAAACACCAAATGAGTTTGCTTATTTTTTTCTTTAAGCAATGGCTTTTTTCTGGCCACTCTTCTGTAAAGCCCAGCTCTGTGGAGTGTACGGCTTAAAGTGGTCCTATGGACAGATACTCCAATCTCCGCTGTGGAGCTTTGCAGCTCCTTCAGGGTTATCTTTGGTCTCTTTGTTGCCTCTCTGATTAATGCCCTCCTTGCCTGGTCCATGAGTTTTGGTGGGTGGCCCTCTCTTGGCAGGTTTGTTGTGGTGTCATATTTTTTCAATTTTTTAATAATGGATTTAATGGTGCTCCGTGGGATGTTCAAAGTTTCAGATGTTTTTTTATAACCCAACCCTGATCTGTACTTTTCCACAACTTTGTCCCTGACCTGTTTGGAGAGCTCCTTGGTCTTCATGGTGCCGCTTGCTTGGTGGTGCCCCTTGCTTAGTGGTGTTGCAGACTCTGGGGCCTTTCAGAACAGGTGTATATATACTGAGATCATGTGACAGATCATGTGACACTTAGATGCACACAGGTGGACTTTATTTAACTAATTATGTGACTTCTGAAGGTAATTGGTTGCACCAGATCTTATTTAGGGGCTTCATAGCAAAGGGTGTGAATACATATGCACGCACCACTTTTCCGTTATTTATTGTTTAGAATTTTTTGAAACAAGTTATATTTTTCATTTCACTTCACCAATTTGGACTATTTTGTGTATGTCCATTACATGAAATCCAAATAAAAATCCATTTAAATTACAAGTTGTAATGCAACATAATAGAAAAATGCCAAGGGGGATGAATACTTTTGCAAGATACTGTAATTCAGACCCTTTGCTATGAAACTCGAAATTGAGCTTTGATCATCCTTGAGATGTTTCTAGAACTTGATTGGAGTCCACCTGTGATAAATTCAATTGATTGGACATGATTTGGAAAGGCACACTCCTGTCTATATAAGGTGCCACAGTTGATAGTGCATGTCAGAGCAAAAACCAAGCCATGAGGTCGAAGGAATTGTCCGTAGAGCTCAGAGACAGGATTGTATCGAGGCACAGATCTGGGAAGGGTACCAAATAATGTCTGCAGCGTTGAAGGTCCCGAAGAACCCAGTGGCCTCCATCATTCTTAAATGGAAGAAGTTTGGAACCACCAAGACTCTTCCTAGAGCTGGCCGCCTGGCCAAACTGACAAACTGAGCAATCAGGGGAGAAGGGCCTTGGTCAGGGAAGTGACCAAGAACCCGATGGCCACTCTGACAGAGCTCCAGAGTTCCTCTGTGGAGATGGGAGAACCTACCAGAAGGAAAACAATCTCTGCAGCACTCCATCAATCATGCCTTTATGGTAGAGTGGCCAGACGGAAACCACTCCTCAGTAAAATAAACATGACAACCCGCTTGGAGTATGCCAAAAGGCACCTAAAGGACTCTCAGACCATTAGAAACGAGATTCTCTGATCTGATTCAACCAAGATTGAACTCTTTTCCCTGAATGCCAAGCGTCACGTCTGGATGAAATCTGGCACCATCCCTACGGTGAAGCATGGTGGTGGCAGCATCATGCTGTGGGGATGTTTTTCAGCGGCAGGGACTGGGAGACTAGTCAGGATCAAGGGAAAGATGAACTGAGAAAAGTACAGAGAGATCCTTGATGAAAACCTGCTCCAGAGCGCTCAGGACCTCAAACTGGGTCGAAGGTTCACCTTCCAACAGGACAATGACCCTATGCACACAGCCAAGATAACGCAGGAGTGTCTTCGGGACAAGTCTCTGAATGTCCTTGAGTGGCCCCGCCAGAGCCCGGACTTGAACCCGATCTAACATGTCTGGAGAGACCTGAAAATATATATGAAGCGACGCTCCCCATCCAACCTGACAGAGCTTGAGAATATCTGCAGAGAAGAATGGGAGAAACTCCCCAAATACAGGTGTGCCAAGCTTGAGTGACATACGCAATAAGACTTGATGCTGTAATCGCTGCAAACGGTTCTTCAACCAAGTACTGAGTAAATGATCTAAATACCTATGTAAATGTTGTATTTCCGTTTTTTAAACCTGTTTTTGCTTTGTCATTATGGGGTATTGTGTGTAGATTGATGAGGAAAACAAACAATTTAATCAATTTTAGAATAAGGCTGTAACATAACAAAATGTGGAAAAAGTGAAGGGGTCTGAATACTTTCTGAATGCACTGTATGTACAGCTACTAAAAGAGACCATGTTGAAGGGATGTCTGTCTAGATTGACCACATACTGTACAGTACAGCTTCTATACAGGTTCTCTCTGGCCAAGACACTGTCATACTGGCCAAGACACTGTCAGACAGGTCTAGACACTGTCAGACTGGACAGGGCACTGTCAGACTGGCCAACACACTGTCAGACTGGCCAACACACTGTCAGCCTGGCCAAGACACTGTCAGACTGGTCAAGACACTGTCAGACTTGTTAAGACACTGTCATACTGGACAGGGCACTGTCAGACTGGCCAATACATTGTCAGACTGGCCAAGACACTGTCAGACTGACCAAGACACTGTCAGACTGGCCAAGACACTGTCAGACACTGTGTGCTAGGAGGTGATGAACTTTGCCTTGTGGAGACATTCCCATGTAATTGATATCAGTCATATGGCCAATGTTAAAATAAAGCCCATTTATTCCCTCCCTTAAAGACCAAGGCATAGCTGTAAACGTTCTAACTGGCCGACTGCAGACAATATAAAAGCTGTTGTTGTCTGAAAAAAGAGGCCTGTGTAAGATATTGGAGCCTTGACTGTGATTCACTGTGGGATGGCAGCTCTTTGGGGCCGCAACGCACCATATGCGTAAGCGATAATGTTTGTACATAATGTTCTGTATTTTCCCTGAATCCACATTAGAATAAATTAGTCTTTAGATGAAGATGCAACACAAGCTGTGTGACGCCCTCCGTGCCCTCATGCTCCGTGATGTTTTTGTTCTTGTACATAATCAGACGTTTTCGTTAGTCCGCTTAACATGTTCTTAAATGCTTACATTGTTTACATACCTAGCTCAGGCACAACAATCATGACTCTCTTTTCCCATCTCTCTTTCCTGGTAAACCACATGTTCTACTTTTAAAATTATGCAGTCGGTGTCAGCGTTTTGCATTCTAAAGTACACAGCTAAACAATCCTCAAAACACAATGACGTACATACTGCCATATACATTTATATTGAAGTCCACTATCAACGTGACTAGATGAGTGGAACCAACAACTGTTATCCTCAATTCTACAACCACCATTTAGACAAGTTACCCTGTCAGCTCTCGCTCTTTCAGTCTCTTGGCTGTCGCCGGACAGGCCTCATCAGTGGCTCTGGATCTGGCGGGTGTTTTGATTTATCGACGCAAGTCGGAAACTATGAAGCTCACTTTGTGACTGCTCTGAGCTTTAGAATTTAAAATGTCATTGGCCTGATGAATGACTGCAGCTGGAGCTCACCCAGTGGCATCATATGTCAGTGTCCAGAGTGATGAGAGACTAGCCCGGCCTGCTTACCTGCTGCCTGGCTCAGCCTGCCTGACACCACATACTGCTATTGGGAGGAACATGGCTCCGCCTGCTTGCCACCACATACTGCTATTGGGAAGAACATGGCTCCGCCTGCTTGCCACCACAGACTGCTATTGGGAGGAACGTGGCTCAGCCTGGCTGCCACCACAGACTGCTATTGGGAGGAACATGCTTCCGCCTGCCTGCCACCTGCAGGATCCAATGGGGAGGAACATGGCTTGGGACCGCTATTTATTTACTGATGGTTTAGCTATAGGATCAGATCTGGTACAAAGCCAGTGATAAATAACAGGATAATTATGATTATGACAGTTTAGTTGTGTGTGTGCATAACAATGTGTTTGCATATAGCAAATATGGCAAGGTGCATCTGGTGTTTGATAATTGTTGGCCTCGAAGTTGAATGTCAGATTTCCGCTCTGATAAAAGGTAGAACATTAGCATGGAGTTTGACTGGGGCCACCGACTCTGTCTGTAGGACTAAAATAACAATACAGACAGCCAGCAGGAAGCAACATCAGTAGCATCAATCAGTGTAATGGAAAAAAATGCGCCCTGTCATTATGCACCCAGGAAGTGGGAAATGTAATTAGACCAATGAAATTAGGCCATGGGCACTACTACACCTGATCGTCAACAGGGCAATATATTTCTTTTTGGACACGTATATCCATAATTTACAGTAGCATTCTGGATTTGTATTCTTCCTCTGATATATAGTGGTTGGAATAAAATGTTTTCCCAACCTATGGTTTCGATTTGTTTGATGCATAATTTGATATATAAGCACTCCACTTAATTTGGTCACCGGGAATCGACGAATGGTTTTCCTGTTCCAGGAAAAGCAAACGATAATGTCAAACCTATTTTTCACCGAACATATTGGACTTGTAGTGCTCTATCTATACCTAGTGCTAATTTACATTTGGAAAAGGAAACAGGGTAATAACCAGCTATAGAATATTCCAATATATGTCACAACAGGTCTAAATATGTGGGTCATGACAGTGTTATGACCATATTATAACAGTTATGTCAGCTGTTATGAGATATTATGACATGTTATGACACTGGGTGTCAAGTAAAGTGTTACCGGAAATAGGATAGGTCACTTATGTAATTTGGGACCCTATATGTTGACATGAATGGTCTGAGCTATAATGATGATGGCGGTTTCAAGCTATGTCGGCCTTTCTAGAGTGTCATGCTTTATTTCCCCCGGGTACGCTCTTCCTGGATTTTCCTGCCATGACTCAAGTCCACTGTCACTTTACTTCCTGTCTTGTGATAAGTAGACTGATATGTTCTCTATCTCTCTTTTGTTTCTCTTGTTTCATGTTCTTCTTCACAGTTGTACGCCTCCCTGGACTTTGGGAGAAAATGGCAGCTGGTTCATGAGCATGTGAACAGGTTCTACTGGTGAGTCATACGCTTGTCTTCTTTCTTTCTTCTCATCATCCTTCGCTTCCTCTTGTCCTCTCTGTTGTCCTTCTCTTTTCCTTAGTTTACTCAGACTCTCATCACAAACTGTTTTGGAGCATCACTAGCAGTGTGTGGAACGTGTTGTTTGCTTTCTGCAACAGAAGAGTCTGTGAAGGACATTGATAATAAGTTTCAACAAGTTATCTGAATGACTAGTGTTGCTGGTGGGAAATTCTGTGTACCATTCTGCTCATTTCCACTGTTTATATGATTGGACTGAGATAAATCTACATCCACAGTGTCACCATTTCGCATTCTACCTCTCACATTCTGGTTCATTTCTCAGATGCAGTGAACTGATATCATGGCAATTGCGCCTATCTAAACAATCATCATTTTTTCATTGGGGGTTAGAAATTGTATATCCATACATACTGTACCTACATACACCACATACCAGAGGAGGCTGGTGGGAGGAGCTATAGGAGGACGGGCTCATTGTAATGGAATGGAATAAATGGAACGTGTTAGACGTGGTTTCTATATGTTTGATGTGTTTGATACCATTCCATTAATTCCATTCCTGCCATTACAATGAGCCCATCCTACTAAAGCCCCTCCCACCAGCCTCCTCTGATACATACATACATACAGTGCTTTCAGAAAGTATTCACATCCCTTGACTTTTTCCACATTTTGTTGTGTTGCAGCCTGCATTTAAAATGGATTACATTTAGATTTTGTGTCACTGATCTAGACAAAATACCCCATAATGTCAAAGTGGAATTATGTTTTTTAAAATGTTTACAAGTTAATTACAAACAAGGGTTGGAACCGGTTCAGGGAACAGAACAGAAAACCGGAAAACAATACTAAATTATTTGAGGAACAGAACCCGAACCGAAAACGAAAGTGATCTTTACTGTTTCAGAACTGTTATTTTAAAAGCATGGGAACCGGTTAATAACGTTATTTTACATTCCGGGCATTTTTGTCCTGTCCCACAAAAATCGCAATAAAGCGCCTATGCAAAGCCCTCACTTTATCACTCAAACTTATTCCAGAGTCTGCCTGGCAACTGGAAATCTATGCCAGTGGGTGTGCGTGTGTGTGTAGGCTTCCTGCCCCTCCCCTCTGAAGCATAGGTTACTGTAGCCTACTGACGACGTTACAAGAGTGATTCAGTGTCATTGGACACTGTGTTAACAAACCTCCAAACGAGCTTCAATGCCATACAACAATCCTTCAGTAGCCTTCAACTGCTCTTAAACACTAGTAAAACTAAATGCATGCTTTTCAATCGAACGCTGCTAGCACCCGCCCACCCGACTAGAATCACCACTCTCGACGGGTCTGACCTAGAGTATGTGGACAACTACAAATATCTAGGTGTCTGGTTAGACTGTAAACTCAACTTCCAGACTCACATAAAGAATCTCCAATCCAAAGTTAAATCTAGAATCGGCTTCCTATTTCGCAACAAAGCCTCCTTCACTCATGCTGCCAAACATGCCCTCGTAAAACTGACTATACTACCGATCCTTGACTTCGGCGATGTCATTTATAAAATAGCCTCCAACACTCTACTCAGCAAATTGGATGTAGTCTATCACAGTGCCATCCGTTTTGTCTCCAAAGCCCCATACACTACCCACCACTGTGACCTGTACGCTCTTGTTGGCTGGTCCTCACTACATGTTCGTCTGTCAAACCCACTGGCTCCAGGCCATCTATAAATCACTGCTAGGCAAATCCCCGCCTTATCTTAGCTCATTGGTCACCATAGCAGCACCCACCCGTAGTCTGCGCTCCAGCAGGTATATCTCACTGGTCATTCCCAAAGCCAACACCTCCTTTGGCCGCCATTCCTTCCAGTTCTCTGCTGCCAATGACTGGAACGAATTGCAAAAATCTCTGAAGCTGGAGACTCTTATCTCCCTCAATAACTTTAAGCATCAGTTGTCAGAGCACCTTACCGATCACTGCACCTGTACACAGCCCATCTGAAATTAGCCCACCCAACTACCTCATCCCTATATTGTTATTTAATTTGCTCTTTTGCACCCAGTATCTCTATTTGCACATAATCTCTTGCACATCTAGCATTCCAGTGTTAATACTATTGTAATTATTCTGCACTATAGCCTATTTATTGCCTTAGCTCCATAACTTGCTACATTTGCACACACTGTATATATATTTTCTGTTGTATTTCTGACTTTATGTTTTTTTTACCCCATATGTAACTCTGTGTTGTTTTTGTTGCACTACTTTGCTTTGTCTTGGCCAGGTCGCAGTTGTAAATGAGAACCTGTTCTCAACTGGCTTACCTGGTTAAATAAAGGTGAAATAAAAAAAAAAAAAAAAAAAAAATTGGGAGAAATGTTTAATTAGAGAAGAATTGATGTACTTTTTCAATGCTAGTTAAGGATACTATAGTTATCACGTTTCATATTGGATTTATTAACTACATAAAGGTAAGACATGTTTTAAATTCTAGTGCTGCTCTGCACACATAAGCTTGTTAGATAGCTAATGTTTAATCTGGTCCAACATTAAAACAATTTGGAAGATCAAAGACATTCAAAGTTCCTCCATAGAAGCTGCTCCTCAGTAGGTATAATTCTGTAGGCCTAATTCAGATAATGCATGCCTAGCGCTTCAAGGCAAGCTTCCTACATCCTCTCTTGCTCTCTCCTCACCCTAAAATGTTTAGTTGCTTCTTGCACCCCTGGCAGCACAGTGTGTGTGTTTGTCTTTCATTATGATTAAAACATACTGTTACAGCAAAATACAATTAGCTCTTAACGACTTTTCTATACAGATTAAATCGCTTACCCAATCCACAGCAAGCTGCTCTATCCACACTGCTTGGTGAAGTTATTTAATGTCGAGCTAAATGTCGAGCTAAATGAGCTTGAGTCAATAAGTATTCAATCCCTTTATTATGGCAAACCTAAATAAGTTCAGGAGTAAATATTTGCTTAACAAGTCACATAATAAGTTGCATGGACTCACTCTGTGTGCAATAATAGTGTTTAACATGATTTTTTTATGACTACCCCATCTCTGTAGTCACTCAGTCGAGCAGTGAATTTCAAACACAGATTCAACCACAAAGACCAGTGAGGTTTTCCAATGGTTCGCAAAGAAAGGCGCCTATTGGTGGATGGGAAACAAAAAAAAGCATACATTGAATATCCCTTTGAGCATGGTGCAGTTATTAATTACGGCGCCCTTCCTAACTCAGTTCCCAGAGAACCACTCTTCATATTTTCAAGCATGGTGGTGGCAATGCTTGTCGTCGGCAAGGACTAGGGAGTTTTTTTAGGTTAAAAAGAAATGGAATAGAGCTAAGCACAGGAAACATCCTAGAGGAAAAGGTGGTTCAGTCTGCTTTCCGACAGTCACTGGGTGACAAATTCACCTTTCAGCACAACAATTACCTAAAACACAAGGCCAAATTTACACTGGAGTTGCTTACCAAGACAACATTGAATGTTCCTAAGTGACTTAAATTGGCTTGAAGGTCTATGGCAAGACTTGAAAATGGCTGTCTAGCAATGATCAACAACCAACTTGACAGAGCTTGAATATATTTTTAAAGAATAATGGGCAAATATTGTACAATCCAGGTGTGCAAAGCTCTTAGAGACTTACCCAGAAAGACTCACAGCTGTAATCGCTGCCAAAGGCGAGTCCAATATGTATTGACTCAGGGGGTTGAATACTTATCTAATCAAGATATATTAGTGTTTATTTTAATTGTTCTTCCACTTTGACATTACAGAGTATTTTGTTTAGATTACAATTAAATCCATTCTAACCCCACTTTGTAACACAACAAAATGTGGAAAAAGTCAAGGGGTGTGAATACTTTCTGAAGGCACTGTACATACATAAAATAGGAAGATACAGTATAATAATTTGTGTCCAGTGGCATGAGTAATAGAGCACCCAGGAAGTCCCTGTCGCCTCTCTTCTAATCAAGTCCACCCTCACACCTCGCCCCCAACGGCGAACCGCAGTGCACACTCATCACAACTGTAGCTCTGAATTTATTTTGCCTCATTGCTTTTTATTTTGCCTCATTGCTTTCCTTACTAGAGATGTAGGGGATGCTGTGTGTGTGTGTGTGTGTGTGTGTGTGTGTGTGTGTGTGTGTGTGTGTGTGTGTGTGTGTGTGTGTGTGTGTGTCGAGCTGCCACCAGCTATGCCAGCTATGTCCACATCAACTTGCATAAATCCGGGGTCTACTTTTCATCACATATCCTAAATAATTTGCTCGATTCATCCTCGATCCAACCCCTTCATGGAGTTTAAACTCTGGCTCTCAGTATTAGTAACCCGGGCCCCTCAAGCCATGCTTACAGACAATGAGTTGATCAGTCTGGCACCACCAGGAATGACATGCATCACACTATAGGAACGCCATTATATTATATTATATTATATCTGTCCAAGGTAATCCGCTATACCCAATAAAATGATATAATACGGTGATACACAGTACAGTGACTCTAACTTGAATTGTATGGCACAGCATTGCCAGTAAAAAATAAATACCATATTTAGGTTGCTGCATATTTACTATTTTGTGACAGATACCACTTCTTGGTAAAATAACAAACCCACAGCGCCTGGCTGTTACTGTGGTGGTTGCTAAGGGTAATGTGACATTTTGTGACACATCTCTGGGGAGAACGTCCTCACATGGAAAGGCATTGCTATTTTATTGCCATCATTGTTGAGACAATGCTGAAATGAGACGTCTGTATCTGGAGTGGAATATCCCTGCTGAGACTCATCTCCCTCTGTTTATTGCCTTCTTCCCTCCTCCTCTTCCCTCCTCCTCTCCTTCTCTTCCCTTCTCCTCTCCTCTTCTTCCCTCCTCCTCTCCTCTCCTCCTCTTCCCTTCTTCTCATTACTTTACCCCTCTTTCCCCCTCCTCCTCTTCATCCTTCCTTCTCTCCTCCTCTTCTTTAATCCAGGTCTGTAACGGGTCTAGACAAGGAGTCAGATCTGGTTCACATGGAGGCACACACCCCTAACGGACGTGAGTAGCACCACACACACACACACACACACACACACACACACACCTCTCTTTCTCTCTCTCTGTCACACACAGCAGAGAAAGGCCCCCACATTCACAGTCCAAGTATCAGCCCTCGAACGATAGAAGAGAGTGACAGTCTGTTAAGGAATAAATTCCACGCTGGGTTTAGAGTGTCGTGTCCCAGGGGAGTGACAGTGGATTACCCCACTGATAAATGCAGTGCATGATACTTGATTAATATAGCCTTTCCCTCTCATCCCTCTCACTCTGGGAGTGTCAGCTCCATAACTCACCCCGGCATTGCCACCTAATGTCCTCCATAGGTGAAATTGTGAGATTGTTTATTCTAGCTATCTGCTGCTGCTGTTGTTAGAGCCCCGGAATCAGAGACAGTTTACTTTTCTGTACACAGAGAATGATCATAGTTGATCATGTTGAATAGTGATAAACATAGAACTTTACATACTGTATGTATGAAACAATCACCATTATAGAATTGAAATCACAACATACTGGTCAAATGACAAAGGTATTTATATATATATATATACACACAGTCAGTATACTGTCACAAGTTTAACGCTATCTCCTCTATTGCTGCAGTCACAAACCATACAAAAGTGCCCTCAAGTTCAATGGTCCTCTGTAGCTCAATTGCTAGAGCATGGTGCTTGTAACGCCAGGGTAGTGGGTTTGATCCCCGGACCACACATACGTAAAAATGTATGCACACATGACTGTAAGTCGCTTTGGATAAAAGTGTCTGCTAAATGGCATATTACTATTATATTATTAATTCATACAGACATATAGCCTCGGTTTCCAGGCATCCTCACGTTCCCAGGAATAGGATGCATGATCCACAGCTGGGTGAATCCAGATATCCAGTAATCTCTATCTCCTCATCTTGCAGGTATACAGTATGTAACATGCCGGGCTCTAACGTGCTCAGAGCCCAACAGAAACTACCCCTTCCCTGGATACATCGACATCAGCTCACTGGTGGTCCAAGATTACTATATGTTTATTCAGGTAAGGCTCTGTCTGAGGAGAATAGATTGTACCATATTGTATGTAAACCGTGATGCATTGCATAGGATGCGCATCGTTAGCCTTGAGTGATATGGGCATGTGTTATGTGTTACGCACAACTTTGTTGGACTAGGACTGGGAGGAGATTTACATATTTACAGCACCACATGCAACAACTGGTTGATCCTCACGTGTGAGGAAATGGTATGACAGAGCGATTCAACTATAAATCATAAAAATAAAATATGATTAATTGTTATGTTGACACATTGTATTAACGGTAGTATGTTCTTCATTAGGATAGAAATGGGCACCATTGAAAGACACAAAGGATTTTAATTGTTCATTTTGCAATCTGAATATGTACAGTGTATTTGGTATTTATGTCATTCTCACCTCTGAACCTTGACCAGTCTCTATGCTGTGGTAGTATGTTCTTGATTAGGATAGAAATGGGCACCATTGAAAGACACAAAGGATTTTAATTGTTCATTTTGCAATCTGAATATGTACAGTGTATTTGGTATTTATGTCATTCTCACCTCTGAACCTTGACCAGTCTCTATGCTGCGGTAGTATGTTCTTGATTAGGATAGAAATGGGCACCATTGAAAGACACAAAGGATTTTAATTGTTCATTTTGCAATCTGAATATGTACAGTGTATTTGGTATTTATGTCATTCTCACCTCTGAACCTTGACCAGTCTCTATGCTGCATGGTTATTTTATTTCTAACTGTTTCCATAATTTACAGTGGGGAAAAAAAAGTATTTAGTCAGCCACCAATTGTGCAAGTTCTCCCACTTAAAAAGATGAGAGAGGCCTGTAATTTTCATCATAGGTACACGTCAACTATGACAGAAAAATTGAGAAAGAAAAATCCAGAATATCACATTGTAGGATTTTTAATGAATTTATTTGCAAATTATGGTGGAAAATAAGTATTTGGTCACCTACAAACAAGCAAGATTTCTGGCTCTCACAGACCTGTAACTTCTTCTTTAAGAGGCTGCTCTGTCCTCCACTCGTTACCTGTATTAATGGCACCTGTTTGAACTTGTTATCAGTATAAAAGACACCTGTCCACAACCTCAAACAGTCACACTCCAAACTCCACTATGGCCAAGACCAAAGAGCTGTCAAAGGACACCAGAAACAAAATTGTAGACCTGCACCAGGCTGGGAAGACTGAATCTGCAATAGGTAAGCAGCTTGGTTTGAAGAAATCAATTGTGGGAGCAATTATTAGGAAATGGAAGACATACAAGACCACTGATAATCTCCCTCGATCTGGGGCTCCACGCAAGATCTCACCCCGTTGGGTCAAAATGATCACAAGAACGGTGAGCAAAAATCCCAGAACCACACGGGGGGACCTAGTGAATGACCTGCAGAGAGCTGGAACCAAAGTAACAAAGCCTACCATCAGTAACACACTACGCCGCCAGGGACTCAAATCCTGCAGTGCCAGACGTGTCCCCCTGCTTAAGCCAGTACATGTCCAGGCCCGTCTGAAGTTTGCTAGAGTGCATTTGGATGATCCAGAAGAGGATTGGGAGAATGTCATATGGTCAGATGAAACCAAAATAGAACTTTTTGGTAAAAACTCAACTCGTCGTCTTTGGAGGACAAAGAATGCTGAGTTGCATCCAAAGAACACCATACCTACTGTGAACCATGGGGGTGGAAACATCATGCTTTGGGGCTGTTTTTCTGCAAAGGGACCAGGACAACTGATCTGTGTAAAGGAAAGAATGAATGGGGCCATGTATCGTGAGATTTTGAGTGAAAACCTCCTTCCATCAGCAAGGGCATTGAAGATGAAACGTGGCTGGGTCTTTCAGCATGACAATGATCCCAAACACACCGCCCGGGCAACGAAGGAGTGGCTTCGTAAGAAGCATTTCAAGGTCTTGGAGTGGCCTAGCCAGTCTCCAGATCTCAACCCCATAGACAATCTTTGGAGGGAGTTGAAAGTCCGTGTTGCCCAGCGAAAGCCCCAAAACATCACTGCTCTAGAGGAGATTTGCATGGAGGAATGGGCCAAAATACCAGCAACAGTGTGTGAAAACCTTGTGAAGACTTACAGAAAACGTTTGACCTCTGTCATTTCCAACAAAGGGTATATAACAAAGTATTGAGAAACTTTTGTTATTGACCAAATACTTATTTTCCACCATAATTTGCAAATAAATTCATTAGAAATCCTACAATGTGATTTTCCTGATTTTTTTTCCTCATTTTGTCTTTCATAGTTGACGTGTACCTATGATGAAAATTACAGGCCTCTCTCATCTTTTTAAGTGGGAGAACTTGCACAATTGGTGGCTGACTAAAAACGTTTTTTCCCCACTCTATATTGTCAAAAAAACTATTTAGACACATTCTGTATAAAGAAAAGGCATGACATACAGTACCAGTCAAAAGTTTGGACCTACCTACTCATTCAAGGGTTTTTCTTTATGTTTTACTATTCTTTACATTGTAGAATAATAGTGAAGACATTAAAACTATGAAATAACACATATGGAATCATGTAGTAACCATATTTCTTTCCTTTTTTTTTTTTTTTTGCAAAAATATATATATATACATACATATAAATACATATACATACATATATATACATATCCTTTTTTAAAATATATTTCCCTTTATTACTTTCCAACCCCACCACCCCTTCCCTAATTGGAGTAAACTAGTGAACAACAATGCTTAGGCCTCTACTTCCAGTTTATACATACTATATACATTTTATGGACACAGTCAATTTTACAATAATTCTATTTTGTTTGTTTTTACTCCTGAACTTCCTCTACCCTCAACCTCGCCGATCATTTTCATGATGTCCATCCGGTTTGCTTCTATGTGCCATATCTGCGCTCCCGAGTGGAGCAGCGGTCTAAGGCACTGCATCTCAGTGCTTGAGGCGTCATTACAGACCCCCTGGTTCGATTCCAGGCTGTATCACAACCGGACGTGATTGGGAGTCCCATAGGGCGGCATCCGGGTTTGGCCGGTGTAGGCTGTCATTGTAAATAAGAATTTGTTCTTAACTGACTTGCCTACTTAAATGAAAGTAAAATAAGAATATTCTAACTGTGCTCTTTCACAAAAGCTCTCAACCTATAACCTACATACGTATTATGGACACAGTATGCTTTACATTAGTTATCTTGTTGTTATTAGTCCCATCCTCCAACTCCATTCAACACCACCCATCTATCTCTTAACACCATCCATATTGGATTTCTATTTGCCATATATTTTTCAACTGTACTGTGATGTTTTACAAAAGTTCTGAACCCTTCTATTCTCATTGTTTCTACAGATTGTAAATTGAAAATAAACATTTTTGCTAAAAGTATTATTATATTGTTGTTCGATTGACTATGACTTTTCAGATCACCCAGTATTGCTATCAGCAGGGTTAGCTCCAGGTAAATATTGAAATCCTTTAGCCATTCCTAGACCTGTGTCCAAAAACAAGCTACAAATGGACAGTACCAAAACAAATGATCTAATGATTCTGTCTCTTCGCAGCAAAATCTGCAGAGCTGGGAAGATTGTATCCCCCATATAAATAACATTCTATTGTATAATAATTTAAATTGCAAAACCATCAAGCGCTATGATGAAACTGGCTCTAATGAGGACCGCCACAGGAAAGGAAGACCCAGAGTTACCTCTGCTGCAGAGGATACGTTTATTAGAGTTAACTGCACCTCAGATTGCAGCGCAAATAAATGCTTCACAGAGTTCAAGTAACAGACACATTTTACATTTTTAGTCATTTAGCAGACACTCTTATCCAGAGCGACTTACAGTTAGTGCATACATTATTTTTTATTTTAATTTTACATACTGGCCCCCCGTGGGAATCAAACCCACAACCCTGGCGTTGCAAACGCCATGCTCTACCAACTGAGCTACATCCCTGCCAGCCATTCCCTCCCCTAACTTACCCTGGGCCAATTGTGCGCCGCCCCATGGGTCTCCCGGTTGCAGCCGGCTACGACAGAGCCTGGATTCGAACCAGGATCTCTAGTGGCACATCTAGCACAGCGATGCAGTGCCTTAGACCACTGCGCCACTCTGGAGTTTTTCTACAGGACAATGACCCAAAACACAAATCCAGGCGGTGTTACTGCTATTTTACCAAGAAGGCGAGTGATGGTGCTGCATCAGATGACCTGGCCTCAAAAATCACCCGACGTCACAACTCAACATCAACTGTTTAGAGGAGACTGCGTGAATCAGGCTGCAAAGAAACCACTACTAAAGGACAACAATAATAAGAAGAGACTTACTTGGGCCAAGAAACACAAGCAATGGACATTAGACATGTGGAAATATGTCCTTTGGTCTGATGAGTCCAAATGTGAGATTTTTGGTTCCAACCGCCGTGTCTTTGTGAGAATCAGAGTAGGTGAACGGATGATCTCTGCATCTGTGGTTCCCGCCGTGAAGCACGGAGGAGGAGGTGTGATGGTGTAGGGGTTTCTTTGCTGGTGACACCGTCTGTGATTTATTTAGAATTCAAGGCACACTTAACCAACATGGCTCCCACAGCATTGCCATCCCATCTGGTTTGGGCTTAGTGGTACTATCATTTGCTTTTCAACAGGACAACTGTAACGGTGTTACTGCTATTTTACCAAGAAGGCGAGTGATGGTGCTGCATCAGATGACCTGGCCTCAGAAATCACCCGACCTCAACCCAATTGAGATGGTTTGGGATGAGTTGGAACGCAGAGTGAAGGATAAGCAGCCAACAAGTGCTCAGCATATGTGGGAACTCCTTCAAGACTGTTGGAAAAGCAGTCCTCATGAAGCTGGTTGAGAGAATGCCAGGAGTGTGCAAAGCTGTCATCAAGGCAAAGGGTGGCTACTTTGAATAATCTAAAATATACAATATATTTTGATTTGTTTAACACTTTTTTGGTTACTACAGGATTCCATATGTGTTATTTCATAGATTTGATATCTTCACTATTATTCTACAATGTAAAGAATAATAAAAATAAAGAAAAACCCTTGAATGAGTAGGTGTGTCCAAACTTTTGACTGGTACTGTATGTAAAATATGCAAACCTTTTGTTTGACCCTTCATTTGAGAGTCTGCATTTGCACACTGTCCTGATTCAGATGTGAAACCTAGGGATCATCATTTGTGCGAGTGACAAATCTGAAATGTTAATGTGCTGAATTCTAAGTAATGCTGGTGCGGTTTTGGGGTTATGTTTTAATTTCCCTCCCACTGCCTGAATACTATTGACTTTGACATTGTGCAAATGAGGACGCATGAATTTATAAGTAATCAGGAAAATATGAATAATTATCCCGCCAATCCAGTCCAGTATAAATAACTTTTCCATCCAAATGTAACTCCAAAGGCCTACATTGTAGAATAATAGTGATGACATCACAACAATGAAATAACACATAGGTAATCATGTAGTAACCAAAAAGCTGTTCTTGCCATAATATGGACTTTTACCAAATAGCCCCCCCACACACCTTGTCACAACACAACTGATTGGCTCAAATGCATTAAGAAGGAAAGAAATTCCACAAATTAACTTTTAAGAAGACACACCTGCCAGTATAATGGTTGGAAAAAATAGATCTGTGGTCTACCAGATCCCTCAACCATGTTTTTACCACACTCATACGTCTCCCTAACTAAACCCACAACCACTCAACTTGAACCTCAGTTCAGGGAACTCTCTCTCTCTCTCTCTCTCTCTCTCTCTCTCTCTCTCTCTCTCTCTCTCTCTCTCTCTCTCTCTCTCTCTCTCTCTCTCTCTCTCTCTCTCTCTCTCTCTCTCTCTCTCTCTCCTCACCTTCACTCCCTCCAATTGACCAGTACAATTATAATCACACTAAGAGGCCTAATTGGTTCTGTCATATAATAATGAACCCATTTCACCTCCCCCTTTTCCTACTCAGAAAGCCAGCAGCTTGTTTTGTGGATAAATTCTCGATTAATGGATTTATTAAATAAATTGCTCCCTTGTGCTGACGCTAGGACAATCACACTTTTGTTCCCGAAAATTGTTCTCCTATCCTGATAGCCTCCGTGCCTCCGCCTGTGCTCTAATTAAAGGTTTCTAAAGCTTTCTTCCCTGCTGGCGGTGTTTGTACTGCATAGGCTAACAGCAGCTAACATCTCGAGTGTTTACTTACAGAGGAGCTGGTATCATTAAGGATGACTTTCCTAAGACAGGCCACTGAGCATTGCTTGGGAGAGTTCAATATTTCTCTTGACAGAGAATAATGAGACTATTTATTGTCCCTATGAGATATCTACTCAAGTCTACCTCCAAAAACACAAAGAGCATCGACAACAGGAGAGGACGTGAGAGGACCAGTTTCCGCTGTATGCTGGCTATCCATTTAAATTCCTTATGCATCAATGTTCCTCCCTGACAATGAAGTATACACTGAGTGTACAAAACATTAGGAACGCCTGCTCTTTCCATGACATAGACAAAATATTTAAGTGCCTTTGCACAGGGTATGGTAGTAGATGCCAGGCACACCGGTTTGAGTGTGTCAAGAACTGCAAAGCTGCTGGGGTTTTCACACTCAACAGTTTCCCACGTGGTCCTCCACCCAACGGACATCCAGCCAACTTGACACAACTGTGGGAAGCATTGGAGTCAACATGGGCCAGCATCCCTGTGGAACGCTTTCGATACATTGTAGAGTTCATGCCCAAACGAATTGAGGCTATTCTGAGGGCAAAAGGATGTGCAACTCAATATTAGGAAGATGTTCCTAATGTTTGTACACTCTGTGTATATCTTTAAATCATAAATAATGTAATGCATGTTCACTTGGTTGAAGGTTGCAAGATGAGTAATGAATAATACATTTATGAAGGTTTTAGATTAATCCAAGTAGTTAATTCATGTTGACAACAATGAGTCACAGATGTGCAACATTGACAAATGATACAAATGAACACAACGGGAATACTCAGTGTCTTGGCTCAATGTGTTCCAGGTTACTACAGCAGGACAGGCCAGCTACTATGTGTCCTACCAGAGGGATCCATTCCTCAAAATCAAACTGCCGAAATATTCTCTGCCTAAGGTAAGCAACATTCATTTTACAGTGATAAACACATGCCTCCAGAGATACATATAGTAGATCAATTATTCAGATTGAATACTTTCTTTATTTTGCTAATTTTTCTTACTTTTTAACTCTGCATTGTTGGGAAGGGGCTCGTAAGTAAGCATTTCACAGTAAAGTCTACACCTGTTGTATACGGCGCATTTGACAAATAAAATGTAATTTGATTTGAAGTAACCAACAATTTACCCCCTTGATTTCTCCCTGTAACAAAAGGATTTAGCTCTAGAAATATCTGTAGCATTACTACACAATTGCAGTAGTTAAAAGACACTATATGTGACCGACGGGCTCAAATCGGTCTTACGTAGCAAAATTTGAAATTGTGTTTTTTACATTGGATAAAAGTAGAGACTCAGAGCTACAAAATGGTATATCATACACTACAGTTGAGGAACAATGGGAAAGTAATTTTGCTTTGAATGTTGATAAACTTGTAAACTCACTTTTGAGAAAATGGCCTTTGAATCTTTTGGTATTACTACTGGAGAGCCCTTCTTTGTCTACACCCATTCAGCATCGTTCACACCCTCTTAAGCTTTAGCCCCACCAATCTCTTCAAGGGTTGATCCGAGTGTTCGTGACTGCAACTGTGCTGTCAAATTGTCTGTTCGTAAATTCAAAACGTGTCGCTCTCAGAGCGTTCAGAGCGCACACTGGACGCTCTGGCCGATGAGTAGGGTTGATCCGAACGTTCTGACCTCACAACGGCAGTCAAGCACCCAAGCTAACTGACTAACATTGGCTAGCTTGCTAGCTACTTCCAGACACATAATGAGAGAACACCCCACTCTGACCATTTTAATCGCCCTAGCAGAGCTGGTTAGGCTGTTTTCATGTTATGCAGAGCGTTGGTGACTGTAACTGTGCTGCTGGCAACAATTTAATGATGCTTTTTTGCCGATGTTTACTGACACCGGCCATATTCAACGGGTGTTGAGCGTTCATAAATTCATCAGTTATTCTGCGCTCTGGCAAACTCAGATGAGAGTGCTCTGAAATCGGAGTAGATGGCCAGACTGAATTTACGAACGCACCCGAAATGGTTACTTGCATAGTGGAGTCTTTTGTTAAGACTGTAGCTAGCTAGCTAGATAAACAATGAACCATAATCACAACTCATGACATTACTACCCTGCATGAATCTGCAGGTACCTAACCAACCAGGTTCAATGTCAGCTAGCTAACATTAGGCTATAGCTAGCTAAGCAAATGGCTCTGAGACACGAATAATAAGGTCATACACGTAACATTAGCTAGCAAGCCAGCCAGCTAACATTAGCTAGCTAGCTAGGTAAACAATGAACCATAATCACAATTCATGATGTTACTACCCTGCATGAATCTGCAGGTAGCTAACCAACCAGGTTCAATGTAGCTAGCTAACATTAGGCTATAACTAGACAAGCAAATAGCTCTTTCTGTCAAAATTAGAAACGTGTAATATCTGAAAATGTAGCTAGCTAGACTATCTTACCCGTATACATCATTCATGGATGGATGCGTCTCCTGTCAGATGCCATGGTTGCCCTTAGTTTGAAGATGTAATCCGGAGACAGGTATTTTCTCCATCTCCTTAGCTATCATACTCGAATTCCACTGATTTCAAAACTCGGTCCTCCAGAAAGTGGAGAGCAACACTTATGCAGTTTTAATACACAATACATTTTTTTAAAGCCGCGTTAGACAGGATTACCTATACATACTGACCAGCTCAAATAGACAGAATTGTGCTATATGGCAGACCAATCCAAACTCATCTCTCGGCATGTCCAGCCCACTCATTATCTCAGCAAATCACGGCTAGCGGGAAGGTTGCTGTCTTTTTCTTTGGCTAAACCAACTAGGCTCGTAATTTAACAATTGTATTCGCATTTACAGATGGCATACAAGTTTGTTATTAAAGCACATGAAAGTTCACATGTTCAAGAAGGCAATTCTGCCAAAAAAAACGCATTTAGATATTTTTTTAAAGTTTACGTTTAAATGGCTCACGTGTGATGTAGTGACCCGCGACATACGCCTTGTTTCCTGAAACGGGTCACATATGGTGTGTAGAGTACATGGGCAGCTACAGTGTTAAACATTCCATATGCACACCAGACCTGATCTTGTGACACCCAACACGTACTCGGCAGCTTGTTACAACCCCAACCCATGTGATCCATCATCTCTTGATAAATCCTCTAACCTCTCCAACCCCCCATCCTCTGCCACCAGGACCTCCACATCGTCAGCACAGACGAGCACCAGGTCTTCGCGGCGGTGCAGGAGTGGAACCAGAACGACACCTACAACCTGTACCTCTCAGACACCCGGGGCATCCTCTTCACCCTGGCCATGGAGAACGTTAAGACTACCCGTGGCCTGGGGGGCAACCAGATGCTGGACCTGTACGAGGTAAGTGTTCACTGTGTGTGTGTGTGTGTGTCTGGAGGGGGTGGCGTGTGTGTTTGTGTCTGCGCATATGTGTATGTGTGTGTCATCACATTCATTGTCATCGCATTAACATAAATTGTCATTGCATTAACATAAATTGTCATCACATTAACAAACATTGTCATCACATTAATATTCATTGCGGATCGTACCCCCTCCTTTTTCCCCATCTTTCTCAGGATGAATCCCCAGTTTATCACCCAGACACTGGCAGGTGTGATGTAGAGAGGTAGAGGAGTGAGATATGGGTCTGATCTTCAGAGTCAGCAGTCATTAACAATGTTACTACTACTGCTGAAATTGATGGTCATACCCAGTGAGTAACTAGGGGGGAGGGGGGTGTTAAGCTGACATATGGAATTGTTTTAAGATGGTCATACTATGGATCATTTAGGTATTTAGCTATTTGATTTTGATTTTAGGACCACTTTAGGTATCAAAGAAATGATATGATAAAATATAGATTTTGGCCTTTACTACTAAAGCCCATAGAAATGCACTAAATAACACATTAATAAATGGCAAAAAGGAGAGTAAAAAAATTAATAACAAGAAAGTGTCTGTCCTAAATCTAGGAGAAATAAAAAAAACTCAGGAAATATATATATATATATATATATATTTTACACATACAGTATTTAACCCCTTTTTTGGGTAGGTACAAAACTACCTTCATACTTCCATAAGTCTTTTAAAAACCGGTACTGGTTACCATCAGACGAGTCCCATGACACTGGACAGAGTGCGCCATCGTGTTCGTGAGAGTCTCCCCTTTCCATAGAGTGGTCATAATAGTTTTGTAGGTCAAACCATTCGGATGCTACAGACGTTTTCATGAGAAGACCGATTTTAGGGATGTCTCATGGTCTGTCAAACACCGCTTTAGCTCAGCCACCTTTCACCGCGGATGTGGAAGTGCGACACTGGCAGATGCAATGGATTGAGACGCATCTTTAGTTAATCTGACAGATGTTGATGGGGATTTTTTTATTACTGTATTTTCCGCACTATAAGGCACACCGGAGTATAAGCCGCAGCAGCAAAATGGAATGATATTGAATGATGTGTACATATATAAGCCTCACTGGACTATAAGCCGTAGGTGTTTTAATGTTTAATTACCATATGTAAGGGTTCGTGCACAGAGGGGATTGTCGGTAAAGAGACAAACTGTCTCGCTCTCGTAATGTCTGTCTGTCTTGCTCTCGTTCTGTCTCTCGTTCTGTCTCTCGTACCACTCTCGGTTCCACTTTTACTTTTGCGCGCTACCTGTCTCACTCTTTTCCGGCCTCCAGCATTTCCTGCTGGACCCCGCCGCTTAAAGGTGGGGGGCGCGGACCGGTCATAGAGCCCATAGAGTTAAAGTTGGTGGACTGTAACCTGTAAAATCCATAGATTTAGGAGGTCTTCTAGTGGCCGTTAGCTGTAAAAATCCATAGATTAGCCGCACCGTTATATAAGCCGCAGGGTCGAAAAATTGGAAAAAAGGCGCGGCTTATAGTCCGAAAATTACGGTATATAGTTAAGATTGACACAAGATTAACAATGAATGTTCATCTTTTTTTTTTTTTTTTTTTTTTTTACACACCATTCCTCTGAGTTCCTCTGAAAAAGACTGCAGATATCATTCTGACCAAAGTACTTTGTAGGAATCCCAAGTATTGTTATCACATACACTGGAGTGTTGGGCTTCAGAAGCCCAGTGGCCTCAAAGACTCTAAAAGATGAATCATTCCTACTAAGTACTTTGAGCTCAACAGGGAACAGAGAGACTGAGTGAAAGGAACAGTATTTTACTCTTCTCCCTGGTCTCGTCAAATAATTCATTGCCTCTTGTCAGTATTCTCTCACTTTCTCTTTCTCACTCTTTCTGTCGGTTTCTCTCTCTTTCTTTTGTTCTCTCAAATCAATTATATACTGTTTTAAAAAAAAATCCTGCTTCCCACTTTAGCCTAATGGGAGTAATTTGAGTGTCAGTTGGATTCAATCTGGACAATCTTTCCTTCAATCAAATGTTTTTTTCACTAACTTCCAGTTGGGTTAAACTTAGCCATTTAGTGTTAGGTTTTTGATTTAATCCATCTCCCAGAGGTATGAACTTCAACACTGAATATTACAGAACATCCAAACTTGCCTAACACAATTCATACTCAGTGGTAGGCCTACAAATCAACAACAGCCCAATGATGAACTATCTGATTCCGTACTTACTCAGAGCTATAAATAGCTTTTTAATGAGTGAGTGGTAGGAGGGACGGAGGAAGAGAAGGAGGGATGGAGGGAGGGAGTGTTAGCTAGATGATTTAGGTAATGTAATGGTCATGATGATGCTGCTCCTTTCTGTTAGCCTAGCGGTGTGTGTGTGTTAGCTCTCTGCCAACACTCTTAACCCAACCCCCCCTTCGGAGCCTCTGATTCTCTTATTCAGTGGTGGTTCCAGGGAGGGGATAGAAGGATGGGTGTGGGGGATGATAAATAATTACCACTGTGATTGACATGTCTGGTAATGGGAGGCAGGGGCCCTCATTAGCAGTGTCAATCCCGATCCGTCATGTTTCTATGACGATGTCAAACGTGGCGCCTATTAGTGCCACTTATACTGGAAGGGCCCCTGAGGCCCCTCAGGAGTGTGATACGACTGGAGGCCCTCAATGTCTGCTGCAGTATAGGTCTTATTTAGAGCACAGTCGTCAGGTTTACCCGATCACACTTCCATCCTCAATAGTTTATGGTAGGAAGACAGTTGACTAAGGAGGCAAGGAGCCATGACTGCTCTCTCTCTCTCTCTCTCTCTCTCTCTCGCTCTCGCTCTCTCTCTCTGTCTCGATCTTTCTTTCTCGATCACTCTTTCTCTTTTCTTTGTCTCCCTCTTTCAATTCAATTCAATTCCATTTAAGGGCTTTATTGGCATGTGAAATATATGTGAAACAAAAGTGAAATAAACAATAAAAAAAAGACAGTAAACATTACACTCACAAAACTTCCAAAAGAATAAAGATATTTAAAATGTCATATTATGTGCAAATAGAAAATACAGAAGGGAAAATAAATAAACTTAAATATGGGTTGTATTTACAATGGTGTTTGTTCTTCACTGGTTGCCCTTTTCTGTGGCAACAGGTCACAAATCTTGCTGCTGTGATGGCACACTGTGGTATTTCACCCAATAGATATAGCATAGCATGTCTTCTCTTGAGAGCCAGGTCTGCCTACGGCAGCCTTTCTCTATAGCAAGGCTATGCTCACTGAGTCTGTACATAGTCAAAGCTTTCCTTAAGTTTGGGTCAGTCACAGTGGTCAGGTATTCTGCCACTGTTTACTCTCTGTTTAGGGCCAAATAGCATTCTAGTTTGCTCTGTTTTTTTGTTGATTCTTTCCAATGTGTCAAGTAATTATAGTTTTGTTTTCTCATGATTTGGTTGGGTCTCATTGTGTTGCTGTCCTGAGACTCTGTGGGGTCTGTTTGTGTTTGTGAACAGAGCCCCAGAACCAGCTTGCCTAGGGGAATTTGGATAAAAGAGTCTGCTAAATGGCATATTATATATATGTTGAATAGGGTGGGGCTTAAGCTGCATCCCTGTCTCACCCCACGGCCCTGTGGAAAGAAATGTGTGTATTTTTTTGCAAATTTTAGCCTCACACTTGTTGTTTGTGTACATGGATTTTATAATGTCATATGTTTTTCCCCCAACACCACATTCCATCAATTTGTACAGCAGACCCTCATGCCAAATTGAGTCAAAATCATTTTTGAAATCAACAAAGCATGAGAAGACTTTTCCTTTGTTTTGGTTTGTTTGTTTGTCAATTAGGGTGTGCAGGGTGAATACGTGGTCTGTCGTGCAGTAATTTGGTAAAAAGCCAATTTGACATTTGCTAAGGACATTGCTGTTGACGCATATCCCACGGTAGTTATTAGGGTCAAATGTGTCTCCACTTTTGTGGATTGGCGTGATCAGTCCTTGGTTCCTAATATTGGGGAAGATGCCAGCGCTAAGGATGATGTTAAAGACGTTAAGTATAGCCAATTGGAATTTGTGGTCTGTGTATTTTATCATTTCATTTAGGATACCATGAACACCACAGGCCTTTTTGGGTTGGAGGGTTTGTATCTTTTTCCTGTAGTTCATTCAATGTAATTGGATAATCCAGTGGGTTCTGGTAGTCTTTAATAGTTAATTCTAAGATTTGTATTTGATCATGTATATGTTTTTGCTGTTTGTTCTTTGTTATAGGGCCAAAAATATTGGAGAAGTGGTTTATCCATACATCTCCGTTTTGGATAGATAACTCTTCGTGTTGTTGTTTGTTTAGTGTTTTCCCATTTTCCCAGAAGTGGTTAGAGTCTATGGATTCTTCAATTACATTGAGCTTATTTCTGACGTGATGTTCCTTCTTTTTCCGTATTGTATTTCTGTATTGTTTTAATGATTCACCATAGTGAAGGCATAGGCTCAGGTTTTCTGGGTCTCTATGTTTATGGTTGGATAGGTTTCTAAATTTTTTTCTTAGGTTTTTGCATTCTTCATCAAACCATTTATCATTATTGTTAATTTTCTTAGGTTTTCTGCTTGACATTTTTAGATTTGATAGGGAAGCTGAGACGTCAAATATACTGTTTAGGTTTTCTACTGCCAAGTTTACACCTCAACTATTAGCATTTCCTAATATTATTCAGTTCCTTTGGCTTTGATGACTCATGATTGAGTATTGCTCTGTTCAAGTAGACTGTGATTTTGCTGTGATCTGATAGGGGTGTCAGTGGGCTGACTGAACGCTCTGAGAGACTCTGGGTTGAGGTCAGTGATAAAGTAGTCTACAGTACTACTGCCAAGAGATGAGCTATAGGTGTACCTACCGTAGGAGTCCCCTCGAAGCCTACCATTGACTATGCACATACCCAGCGTGCGACAAAGCTGTAGGAGTTGTGACCCATTTTTGTTGGTTATGTTGTCGTAGTTGTGCCTAGGGGGGCATATTGGGGAGGGAATGCTGTCACCTCCAGGTAGGTGTTTGTCCCCATGTGTGCTGAGGGTGTCAGTTTCTTCTTTATGTCGCCACAGACTAGTACATGTCCCTGGGCCTGGAAATGATTGATTTCACCCTCCAGGATGGAGAAGTTGTCTTCATTAAGGTATGGGGATTCTAGTGGGGGGATATAGGTAGCACACAGGTGGACATTGTTCTATGTTGAGGAAATGTCCCTTTGAATTTCTAGCCAAATGTAAAATGTTCCTGTTTTGATTATTTTAATAGAGTGAGTTAGGTCTACTCTATACCAAATTAGCATATCCCCTGAGTCCCTTCCCTGTTTCACACCTGGTAGTTTGGTGGATGGGATTATCAGCTCTCTGTAACCTAGAGAGCAACCAGTCCATCTCCTCTATACCATGTTTCTTGTAGGATGACAATGTCTGTATTTCTGATTTCTTTGGTGAAGTCCAGGTTTCTGCTCTTTAGGCCAAAGGCAGGTGACCTGAGGCCTTGGATATTCTAGGATGAGATAGTGAAGGCTTTGTGTTCCATAAAGTGTCCAATGTTAGTCGTGTGGTTTGGCCTCAGAGCAGTAAGTGTGAGCAGAGCCTGCTGAGCATCTGGTACATGCCATTGGCTTGGGCCAGTGTAGGAGTGGGTGTTGGGCCTGTTTGCCTGCTCAGGGCCTGGGCGTGTGTGTGACTTTCATGTTGTGGCCCTCTTTGCGGGAGTGGGGGGCATGGGGTGGGCAGGAGGGGCATAGGTATGATCTGTGGGGACCTATATGGGGTGTGGGCATGGCTGGTTTGGGGGGGTATTGATTGTTTGGGGTGGGGGTGTGGAAGTGGCTTGTGGTCTGGATGTAGGTCCTCTCGGCATGGGTCCTCGATGTTTGGGTCAGAGTGGGGGAGGGGTCCCACAGGTCTGGGAGAGTGTCTCGCTGGTCTGGGCGGGGTGTCTGTTGATCTGTTGCTCCTGTATGAGGTGTTGGGGCTGTGGTTGAGGGCGTTGTCCTTTAGGGTCCTGGCAAAGGTGGGCACTGCTGCCTTGTATAGGTGGACCTGGTTGTAAAGGCTGTTCAAGTCCAGGGTGGAGTGGTGTGCCAGGTAAACGTTTGGTTTTGAGGCACAGTCACGGGAAATACTTGTGTTTACCCGCTGCATGGAGCATGGTGGAAGTATTTTCGTGGTAGCAGGGTGGAGATAACCATTTGTGCGTTGGGGAAATAACTCCCTTGAGTGCTGTGGCCACTCTTTCCTGCTGTGCTCTCAGGTCGTTTATGCCTGTGTCTATTATTATGTGGCTGGGTGACCCTAGTTGGTCCTCAGACAGAAGGTCTAGGGCATACTGGGTGTTTGGACACCAGAGTTTAGACACTGTGTGTTAGGGAACTTTTTGTTTCTTCTTGTATATATTTCCTGTTTGAGTCTATAAGGACTACAATCTGTTGCTTGTGTATGTCCTCAGTGGGTGTGGGGGGGGTTGTCAGGAGGGCTATCAGGGTGGCTGACAGGGGGGGGGGGGGGTGCTCAGAGGGGTGGGATCCCAAGGGCTTGCGGTTCATCATTTGTCTTTCCTGCTGTGATGTCGAGGCTATGGTCAGGGTCTGGGGTGGACTGTTCTGCTGTGGTATCGAGGCTATGGTCACGATCTGAGGTGGGCTGTTCTGCTGGCTTTTCTGCGGGGGTGGTCAGCTCTCTAATGGGTTGTTCTCTGTCGCACGCCATCCCCCTCACCCTCTCCTCCAGCACTCATCCTCTCCTCTAGTTTGCTAATACAGGACTAATAAAGGCTCAGTGCACTACTTTTGTGAAAAAGAAAATGTTCAATATATATATATTTTAGTAATAATATTTTGTTTTTATTCTGATTTTTCAGGGGGTGCTGCAGCACCCTCAGCATCCCTACTTCCCGCAGCTACGTCTGTCAGGGGGTGTTTTGGGTACTGTTTACTGCTTGAAAAAGAAAATGAAGAAGCACCATGTCATCCTTTTTGGTGGTTGGATTGGCTAGTTTTAGAATCTGTTTTAGCATTTGTTCTCTATTTCTTTCTAGGTAGCAGGTATCAAAGGCATGCTGATCGCTAACAGGAGACTGGACAACCAGGTGAAGACCTACATCACCTACAACAAGGGCCGTGATTGGAGGTTACTGCAGGCCCCGGCGACCGACCTGGCTGGCAACGATATCCACTGCGTACTGGTGAGTTATACTGAAGCTAACAGGGAAGGCTCATTGCTGTGGTAATCATACATGATCTAAGACTGCCTGAACTCTTTGAGGTGCTTTCCTAGACCCAGAATAAGCCTACTCCAGGACTAAAACGTCATACTCAATAGAGCATCTCCAGTGAAAGTTCATTTTAGTAAAGGAATATGTGTTCAGTTCCCTTCAAGTTATGTACATCAATGATAACTGTGTGTTACATCACACACTCAAGGGAGTTTGCTTACTCATCTTAAGGGAAGGGAAATTACTTTACATAATCACATTTAAGCTATGATATGAAGACGAATTGTGTACACACTCTTTATTATTTACAGTTATTATTAATTGATGTGCCCTAACCTTCCTGTTACCTCACGTGAGGTGAATGTAAAGGATGACTATGTAAAGAAATAACTTTCAGACATTAGCAGTAAGAGTTCATACTGCTTAAAAGCCTAGGGAGGCTCTCTCCCTCCCATCCCGGAGGACCTGAGCCCTAGGACCATGCCTCAGGACTACCTAGCCTGATGACTCCTTGCTGTCCCCAGTCCACCTGGTCGTGCTGCTGCTCCAGTTTTCAATCTTCTGCCTGCGGCTATGGAACCCTGACCTGTTCACCGGACGTGCTACCTTGTCCCAGACCTGCTATTTCAACCTCTAAATGCCCGGCTATGAAAAGCCATGTGACATTTACTCCTGATGTACTGACCTGTTGCAACCTCTACAACCACTGTGATTATTATTTGATCCTGCTGGTCATCTATGAACGTTTGAACATATTGGAGAAAAATCTGGCCTTAATGGCCATGTACTGTTATAATCTCCACCCAGCACAGCCAGAAGGGGACTGGCCACCCCTCAGAGCCTGGTTCCTCTCTAGGTTTCTTCCTAGGTTTCTGCCTTTCTAGGGAGTTTTTCCTAGCCACCGTGCTTCTATATCTGCATTGCTTGCTGTTTGGGGTATTAGGCTGGGTTTCTGTATAGCACTTTGTGACATCTGCTGATGTAAAAAGGGCTTTATAAATAAAATTTGATTGATTGATTGACACTGTGCGCTGAGTGGGTTACAGGTTGAATACGATTGTGCATTCATGTGACATTCTAATGACAGATTCCTTTTGATTACCCTGTTAAATCCTGTTGCCTTTGGTGTCCTTACAGCAATGTCACGCTATCAATTGGCATAAATGAAAGGGGACATTTTTTTGGGTGCTCTGTGAACAGATATAATTGTATTTTGTTGTCGGCTCGCCCCTGAGACTTGACTTGATGATTTTAAGTAAAAATCCTCCCCCGTCTCTGTATTGATGACTGATAACGACAATTATGACAAACTATGGAGGCGCAGCATGGTTTTTCGGAGGGAGGCTGCAGGAATTGGCTTACTTGTGTTTAGTTTTGTTCATGTTTTTTTTGTGTTAACCAAATATAGTTTGTTGTATAGTTCACTGCCTATGTTAGCATTGCTGTTAGCATTTGGTGTAAATGTAACTCGCTGGAAGACTTCAGAATCAAAAGGATTCTATTAGGCAGTATCTTCAGGGTTTCTGAGATGAAATCCTGATAAAGACAGCATAGCAGCTTTTCTTTTCCTTATCTAAAGGACCTTCTCCTCAAATAAAAAGCATATTCTTTGTGCACCTATAAAGTCTATAGTGTTCTATGTAACATTGGGGATTTGATTGACCAGTGTATAATGGCTTCGTGAAATATAATAGACTGTCTGTCATTTCTCACCCCTCAGCCCTTCTGTTCACTCCATCTCCAACTGCAGACGTCTGAAAACCCCTACCTGTCAGGCAGCATATCAACCAAGGCCTCAGCACCGGGAATCATAGTGGCCACAGGTGAGAAAATACAGAATTACCATTTGATAGATAAGATTAGATTAGATTACCTTATTGTCCACTTATGTGGAAATTCATTTTGCTGAATAGAAAGACATCTATTCAATTTAGGTAATGGTACAAAAGGAGAATAACTGTCTATCATTTCCAGTCAGTGCTGATATTCCATTTGATTGTGAATATTATAATGATTATGCAATCCCTAACATTTTTTTTTTTTTTTTTTTTTTTTTTATTTCACCTTTATTTAACCAGGTAAGCCAGTTGAGAACAGGTTCTCATTTACAACTGCGACCTGGCCAAGACAAAGCAAAGTAGTGCAACAAAAACAACACAGAGTTACATATGGGGTAAAAAAAAAACAACATAAAGTCAGAAATACAACAGAAAATATATATACAGTGTGTGCAAATGTAGCAAGTTATGGAGGTAAGGCAATAAATAGGCTATAGTGCAGAATAATTACAATAGTATTAACACTGGAATGCTAGATGTGCAAGAGATTATGTGCAAATAGAGATACTGGGGTGCAAAAGAGCAAATTAAATAACAATATAGGGATGAGGTAGTTGGGTGGGCTAATTTCAGATGGGCTGTGTACAGGTGCAGTGATCGGTAAGGTGCTCTGACAACTGATGCTTAAAGTTATTGAGGGAGATAAGAGTCTCCAGCTTCAGAGATTTTTGCAATTCGTTCCAGTCATTGGCAGCAGAGAACTGGAAGGAATGGCGGCCAAAGGAGGTGTTGGCTTTGGGAATGACCAGTGAAATATACCTGCTGGAGCGCAGACTACGGGTGGGTGCTGCTATGGTGACCAATGAGCTAAGATAAGGCGGGGATTTGCCTAGCAGTGATTTATAGATGGCCTGGAGCCAGTGGGTTTGACGACGAACATGTAGTGAGGACCAGCCAACAAGAGCGTACAGGTCACAGTGGTGGGTAGTGTATGGGGCTTTGGAGACAAAACGGATGGCACTGTGATAGACTACATCCAATTTGCTGAGTAGAGTGTTGGAGGCTATTTTATAAATGACATCGCCGAAGTCAAGGATCGGTAGGATAGTCAGTTTTACGAGGGCATGTTTGGCAGCATGAGTGAAGGAGGCTTTGTTGCGAAATAGGAAGCCGATTCTAGATTTAACTTTGGATTGGAGATTCTTTATGTGAGTCTGGAAGTTGAGTTTACAGTCTAACCAGACACCTAGATATTTGTAGTTGTCCACATACTCTAGGTCAGACCCGTCGAGAGTGGTGATTCTAGTCGGGTGGGCGGGTGCTAGCAGCGTTCGATTGAAAAGCATGCATTTAGTTTTACTAGTGTTTAAGAGCAGTTGAAGGCTACTGAAGGATTGTTGTATGGCATTGAAGCTCGTTTGGAGGTTTGTTAACACAGTATCCAATGACACATTACTGATGGGGATTTGCAAGTCCTGTTATAAACAACTAATCTTCGATTGTGTAGGAAAATATTGTATCTTAGCAACAACAAAATATTGCCTATATCCATGAATCTGCTTTCTTGATCTCTGTCCTCAAACAATATTTGCTCTGTCACAAAAACAATAGTTTGTTCTCTCCTCCTATCCTCTAATCTCGTACTAGATCTGTGAGATCCCTAAGCCACTGTGAGCCTGTATAACTGTACTGAATCTGACCAGAGACACACTATCACACTTCTGATGTTGTCCTTACTCATAGATGTTAGGTTTTGGTGACGTAAAGTCACCCGGTTTATTTAAGTGGGCCAGTGCAGACTGAGGACACATGACACAACAGATTATGTTTGTTTGTGAGTGTGTGTGTGTTCGGGTCACTCTACATAACACTCTGCTTCGGCCCAGTTCATCACTCGCCCCTGCACCCTCACACACACACACACACACACACATCAGCTGGTGCAGAGATCAGTTCGTGAACCTGACAAACACGATGCAGCTCTTAACTCACGCCTGACACAGAACAGTGGTTGTGAGATATCACAACGCATCAACAAAGTGGAACGATATCCTCAGAGAGGAAGATGTTACATCATTGCTTAAGAAATATCCATCCACATTAAACATGAATCGTTGTTCTTCTCTTCTCTGCATCTATTATCTCGTTGTAATTCATAGTATCTTCATATTTTCAGCATCATTTGAACATTTAACTAATGCTTAGTTGTATTTTTACCACAGGGAATATTGGGTCTGAGCTGTCGTACAATAACGTTGGAATGTTCATCTCATCTGATGCTGGTAACAACTGGAGACAGGTGAGTTTAGAGTGAATCTGGGGGTTAAATCTAAGGCATTCAGATCAAGGACAACATTAAATATTGTAGTCTGGAGAATAAGTATTTTGGACAAGTACTGCTGTCTCTGTCTTTTGATCATGAGGTGTTTTGAAACTCTCAGTATTCAGCTGTAAACTGTTGTAGTTTCTTACACCCAGAGATAGATGTGTACAGTAGGTATATGTTAAAAATGGTATGTAAATATTCTATCATATTGAATTGCCTGTGTGTCCTCGTTCAGATATTCGAGGAGGAACACAACGTCTGGTTTCTGGATAAAGGAGGGGCCCTAGTCGCTGTGAAACAACCAACTGTCCCCACCAGACATTTACAGTAGGTTTAAACCTAATTCACTGTTTGTATTTCTGTAAACTGGTTGCTGTAACATGTTAGTACGTCTATTGATGTCAAGAAAACATAATTATATTTTATCTGTTGATTAAAAGCAGTTTTTAAGGTTGTAATAACTTGTAAAGCACAAACATATGCAATAAAGCGTTTTTCCCAATTTCCAAATGTTTCTTCACCAAGTCCCCCTTTTAGGACTTTAACACATTGACCATCCTCTTCTAAATTGGAGCGCCCACATTTTGCCTCAGTGAAGAACAACTCAACTGAAACCACATTTCTGTTCTTCTTATATCACTTTAGGAAAACATTTTGAAATTACTTTTAGCACCAGTCAAGTGTTGAGGAAGCCCTTCCTATCTGGTTGTGTCTCCTAGACGATTTAAGTGCACTAGTGGAGGAAAGGAACACAGTAGAAGCCTTCGAAGCAGACCAGGGTTCAAATAGTATTTGTTTTCTTTCAGCGTTTAATTGAGCCATTTAATTGTCTGGAGTGACAGATGGGCGGGGTTTGCACTTTTGTGCCGATTCCATTGGGACCCATTAGGCCAGGCAAGCTCAATAACGGGCAGCTAAAGTATTTGAAAGATAACAAATACTATTTGAACCAAGGCAAGCGATTCTACGAACCAATCGTCTCTCTCTCTCTCTCTCTCTCTCTCTCTCTCTCTCTCATTCTCTCTCTCTCTCTCCTCCCAGCTAGTGTAACAGTAAACATTTCCTGACTCTGGTATCCTCCTAATAGATGCGTATCAATGCTTTGTCTGTTGTCTGAGTTTATAGCCAGATGAAGGCATGCTGGCTGACGGAGGTTTGGATGGAAGCTGCAACAAGGGGGCTGCTGCTTCTTGTATCCTAGTGCAAGACTCTGCATTGTTGAGTGTTCTTCCCAACCTTGTCACACACAGTACTCCAGTGTTCTCACATCTGAAGTGATGTTGATGAGCTGTCAGAATCAATAGAGAACAGGCCCGGAGGATGAAAGTTGCCCAATCTCTTAAAAAAAAAAAAAAAATTCCTCCCCCCACCTCTCCTCCCCTATTTTGTAGTCGTTAGAACATGAAACAGTTCTATTCTGGTTTGTTTTGTATGTTGTGTTTTTTCTTGTTCACCACCTCACTATAGACTGTAAGTTAACCCAAGACCCATGACGTTGTTGTTTTCCCTTCAAGTTGTTATGCCTCCAAGCATTGATAGTCAGAGTTCTGTTTTTTTCTTCTATTCAGCAGAACGTGTGTTAACTGTAGTCAATTAGATACAACCTGAGATTCAGTGGCTAACTGTATATGGAGACTATTCACTCCACTGATCTTCCATGAACCCAGTTGACTCACTGTAATTGAGAGCATCTGGGATCGTATTCAGAGTAGGAATGCTGATCTAGGATCAGATCTCCCCGGTCTGTGTCTCATTCATTATGATCTAAAAGGCAAAACTAGATCAGCACTCTTACTCAGAGTTATGAATACGGGCCCTGTTGTTACACACAGTCTGAGATGTGATGGTTACATCCCAAATGGCACACTACTTCCTAGTAGGCAACACTACTTTAGACCAGAGTCCTATAGGCCCTGGGTGCAATTTGGGATTGATTTGATGTGTAATTATGTGGTGACTCTGTTCCAGGATCAGTTTTGATGAGGGGAGGCAGTGGACCAGACATAGCTTCTCCTTGGTGCCTCTGTTCGTGGACGGGATGCTGGTGGAGGCCGGGACAGAGAACCAGATCATGACGTGAGTAGGGACGATGGAGGAATGGAGGAATGACATGAGTAGTCAGAGGAAGGCCCAAAAAATTGTCGAAGACTCCAGTCACCCAAGTCATAGACTGTTCTCTCTGCTACCGCACGGCAAGCGGTACTGGAGCGCCAAGTCTAGGTCCAAGAGGCTCCTTAACAGCTTCTACCCCCAAGCCATAAGGCTGCTGAACAATTAATGAAATGCCCCCCCCCCCCTTTGTTTTTACACTGCTGCTACTCGCTGTTTATTGTCTATGCATAGTCACTTTACCCCTACCTACATGTACAAATTACCTCGACTAACCTGTACCCTCGCACATTGACTCGGTACTGGTACCCCCTGTATATAGCTTTGTTATTGTTATTTTATTGTGTTATTATATATATATATATATATATATATATATATATATATATATATATATACATACAGTGGGGGAAAAAAGTATTTAGTCAGCCACCAATTGTGCAAGTTCTCCCACTTAAAAAGATGAGAGAGGCCTGTACTTTTCATCATAGGTACACATCAACTATGACAGACAAAATGAGGAAAGAAAATCCTGAAAATCACATTGTAGGATTTTTTATGAATTTATTTGCAAATTATGTTGGAAAATAAGTATTTGGTCAATAACAAAAGTTTCTCAATACTTTGTTATATACCCTTTGTTGGCAATGACACAGGTCAAACGTTTTCTGTAAGTCTTCACAAGGTTTTCACACACTGTTGCTGGTATTTTGGCCCATTCCTACATGCAGATCTCCTCTAGAGCAGTGATGTTTTGGGGCTGTCGCTGGGCAACACGGACTTTCAACTCCCTCCAAAGATTTTTTATGGGGTTGAGATCTGGAGACTGGCTAGGCCACTCCAGGACCTTGAAATGCTTCTTACGAAGCCACTCCTTCGTTGCCCGGGCGGTGTGTTTGGGATCATTGTCATGCTGAAAGACCCAGCCACGTTTCATCTTCAATGCCCTTGCTGATGGAAGGAGGTTTTCACTCAAAATCTCACGATACATGGCCCCATTCATTCTTTCCTTTACACGGATCAGTCGTCCTGGTCCCTTTGCAGAAAAACAGCCCCAAAGCATGAGGACAGCGGAGTCACTCACCACCTTCCGGAGACATTTGAAACCCCACCTCTTTAAGGAATACCTGGGATAGGATAAAGTAATCCTTCTACCCCCCCCCTTACCCCAACACCAAACATTGTAAAGTGGTTGTACTACTGGCTATAAGGTGAATGCACCTATTTGTAAGTCGCTCTGGATAAGAGCGTCTGCTAAATGACGTAAATGTATATATAAATGTTTCCACCCCCATGCTTCACAGTAGGTATGGTGTTCTTTGGATGCAACTCAGCATTCTTTGTCCTCCAATCACGACGAGTTGAGTTTTTACCTAAAATTTCTATTTTTGTTTCATCTGACCATATGACATTCTCCCAATCCTCTTCTGGATCATCCAAATGCACTCTAGCAAACTTCAGACGGGCCTGGACATGTACTGGCTTAAGCAGGGGGACACGTCTGGCACTGCAGGATTTGAGTCCCTGGCGGCGTAGTGTGTTACTGATGGTAGGCTTTGTTACTTTGGTCCCAGCTCTCTGCAGGTCATTCACTAGGTCCCCCCGTGTGGTTCTGGGATTTTTGCTCACCGTCCTAGTGATCATTTTGACCCCACGGGGTGAGATCTTGCGTGGAGCCCCAGATCGAGGGAGATTATCAGTGGTCTTGTATGTCTTCCATTTCCTAATAATTGCTCCCACAGTTGATTTCTTCAAACCAAGCTATTGCAGATTCAGTCTTCCCAGCCTGGTGCAGGTCTACAATTTTGTTTCTGTTGTCCTTTGACAGCTCTTTGGTCTTGGCCATAGTGGAGTTTGGAGTGTGACTGTTTGAGGTTGTGGACAGGTCTCTTTTATACTGATAACAAGTTCAAACAGGTGCCATTAATACAGGTAACGAGTAGAGGACAGAGGAGCCTCTTAAAGAAGAAGTTACAGGTCTGTGAGAGACAGAAATCTTGCTTGTTTGTAGGTGACCAAATACTTATTTTCCACCATAATTTGCAAATAAATTCATTAAAAATCCTACAATGTGATTTTCTGGATTTTTTTTCCTCAATTTGTCTGTCATAGTTGACGTGTACCTATGATGACAATTACAGGCCTCTCTCATCTTTTTAAGTGGGAGAACTTGCACAATTGGTGGCTGACTAAATACACTGCTCAAAAAAATAAAGGGAACACTTAAACAACACATCCTAGATCTGA
Source organism: Coregonus clupeaformis (assembly GCF_020615455.1). Taxonomy (NCBI): domain Eukaryota; kingdom Metazoa; phylum Chordata; class Actinopteri; order Salmoniformes; family Salmonidae; genus Coregonus; species Coregonus clupeaformis. The sequence continues at coordinate 259,817 of NW_025533634.1, forward strand.
ATGAATGAAATAATCTTATTAAATACTTTTTTCTTTACATAGTTGAATATGCTGACAACAAAATCACACAAAAATTATCAATGGTAATCAAATTTATCAACCCATGGAGGTCTGGATTTGGAGTCACCCTCAAAATTAAAGTGGAAAACCACACTACAGGCTGATCCAACTTTGATGTAATGTCCTTAAAACAAGTCAAAATGAGGCTCAGTAGTGTGTGTGGCCTCCACGTGCCTGTATGACCTCCCTACAACGCCTGGGCATGCTCCTGATGAGGAGGTGGATGGAGCGAGACATGATGTCCCAGATGTGCTCAATTGGATTCAGGTCTGGGGAACGGGCGGGCCAGTCCATAGCATTAATGCCTTCCTCTTGCAGGAACTGCTGACACACTCCAGCCACATGAGGTCTAGCATTGTCTTGCATTAGGAGGAACCCAGGGCCAACCGCACCAGTATATGGTCTCACAAGGGGTCTGAGGATCTCATCTCGGTACCTAATGGCAGTCAGGCTACCTCTGGCGAGCACATGGAGGGCTGTGCGGCCCCCCAAAGAAATGCCACCCCACACCATGACTGACCCATCGCCAAACCGGTCATGCTGGAGGATGTTGCAGGCAGCAGAACATTCTCCACGGCGTCTCCAGACTCTGTCACGTCTGTCACATGTGCTCAGTGTGAACCTGCTTTCATCTGTGAAGAGCACGGGGCGCCAGGGGCGAATTTGCCAATCTTGGTGTTCTCTGGCAAATGCCAAACGTCCTGCACGGTGTTGGGCTGTAAGCACAACCCCCACCTGTGGACGTCGGGCCCTCATACCACCCTCATGGAGTCTGTTTCTGACCATTTGAGCAGACACATGCACATTTGTGGCCTGCTGGAGGTCATTTTGCAGGGCTCTGGCAGTGCTCCTCCTGCTCCTCCTTGCACAAAGGCGGAGGTAGCGGTCCTGCTGCTGGGTTGTTGCCCTCCCTACGGCCTCCTCCACGTCTCCTGATGTACTGGCCTGTCTCCTGGTAGCGCCTCCATGCTCTGGACACTACGCTGACAGACACAGCAAACCTTCTTGCCACAGCTCGCATTGATGTGCCATCCTGGATGAGCTGCACTACCTGAGCCACTTGTGTGGGTTGTAGACTCCGTCTCATGCTACCACTAGAGTGAAAGCACCGCCAGCATTCAAAAGTGACCAAAACATCAACCAGGAAGCATAGGATCTGAGAAGTGGTCTGTGGTCACCACCTGCAGAACCACTTCTTTATTGGGGGTGTCTTGCTAATTGCCTATAATTTCCACCTGTTGTCTATTCCATTTGGACAACAGCATGTGACATTTATTGTCAATCAGTGTTGCTTCCTAAGTGGACAGTTTGATTTCACAGAAGTGTGATTGACTTGGAGTTACATTGTGTTGTTTAAGTGTTCCCTTTATTTTTTTGAGCAGTGTACTTTTTTCCCCCACTGTATATATATATATATATATATATTTTTTTTTTTACTGTAGTCTATTTTCTTAAAACTGCATTGTTGGTTAAGGGCTTGTAAGTAAGCATTTCACGGTAAGGTCTACACCTGTTGTATTCAGCGCATGTGACAAATGAAATTTGATTGGATTTTATTTGAATGATCTGGAGATGGGAGGAGGATGTTATTTTGTCCTCCGTTCTTTTGGGACCCTGTTCCTTTTGGTGAGGAGTGAGCAGCGGTAGGAAGTCACAGAGGGATGGAGAAATGTTTCACTGTCCTGTTCTGTTGGGACACTGTTGTTGTTGTTGTTGTTTTTTTTTGGGGGGGGAGAAGGGATTAGTGGAGATGAAGGGAGAGAGAAATGGAGTGATGATGTGTTTAATCTTTCTGTCTTCCATTCTTTTGGGACTCTGTTCCTTTCGGTGAAAGGGAAGGAGATGGAGGGATGAGAGGGATGATGTAATGTCTCTCCTTCTTGTTCTCTTGGGAACCCTGTTCCTCTTGGAGAGAAGATATGAGGGGATGGGGAGGAAAGAATATAAGGGGTGGGAGGGAGGAATTTCAATTAAACGAATGCTAACGTCTCGTCTTTATTAACAGACGTCTAAATGGGAGACAAGGTTTGATTCATAAGGGTTGTCAGTCTGTTAGCTTCTGACAGACATATTTAACAAGGAAGGTGCAATTACTCATAGACTTTAGGTAATTGGTGAAAGCTTGTAGCGTTAACAACCCTTGTCGAGTTATATTAACATGTGTATCCATTCAGTTGCCATGGAGAAAAGTTTGTTTCGTTTTTTCATTATGAAGGAACAGTGAGGTTATCTTACTTTGCTTTCTCAAGGTTTTTTGGACACTTCAGCCATAGGTCAGAGTGGCAGCTTATCAAGATAGACTACAAGTCCATCTTCAACAGGAAATGTACAGAAGGAGACTATCAGACGTGGCACCTTCACAATAAGGTAAGACCTCTTCAACAGGAAGTCAGTCCAACTTATCAATATGTGTCCCGATTTTCTAATACCTAATACCAATATATTTACATGGTAGTTAGGGACTGTACTTTATTTATAATCAGCGATACCTGGAGCGATACACCAGCGATACACCATGGTGGACAAGGGTAGGGGTGAAAAGCGAAAAGGTTTCCATTATAATAAAAACACTGCATTAATCTATACAGGCTGTTGTTAAAAAAGAGGATAGTGTAAGTTTGGAAAAGTGCTAAAGTTGTCTATCAACTGTAAACATTGAGCACAACAGAACCAGTTACAACTGAAGTATCTGTTCATCAATTCATTTGCCATTTGTTGATTAACACAGCAGTCCCATATCATCACGTAGGCCTAAATGCACTTGTAACTTTTTTTCATTTGGGAAAATATACTTTTCTATTTTATTCCATGATATTGTTGTTACAAAATAGATTTGTGTTGACTGTGATTGGGCATGGGAATATAAGAGCATCTGCTAGGCTAAATTAACAAACTAGGCATGCATAGCTGATCCTCAAACCAAAGACTGGCCAAACTCGTGTTTCTATTTAATGCTAAGTAAAAAATAAAAAATAAAATCATATAAATGTGAAATTTGTAAGCGCGTTGTTAAAGTGCTGTTGTTGATGACTTGTTGAAATGCTGAGCGCTCCTGCCAGCCTGTAGCGTGTCACAAATGTTTCACAATTGATTTCTTAAATAGCGGGCTACAGGTTGGAAATAATAATAATATAATAATACATTTCTGTTCCTTCTTAGGCTAACTGGCTTGCTCCTGACTGATTTTAGAGTAATTATGTTGTTTAATAACCTGTTGAATTGTCGAACGTCAATTGATAGTGACAGAATCACACATTACTTCTCAAACAAAGTAAAAAATGTTCCTCCTTGGCTATAGAAGGTTGTAGCACAGCCTCTGAATGTCATAGAGACAAACCAAAGATATCCCGTATGAATCTGAGTCACATCTTTCCCCGGCATTTTACAGCTTGTTTCTAGCGTAATGCATTGTGGACTAACATGTCGATATAGATCACTTTATATAATTTCTTTCCAAAAAATAACAAGCTGATAAAGGGGTAGGCCTATATTTTTAGCCATTTTCTTTAACAAAAGCCACAATACCCTCACATATCGCCTCAATTCAAGCCCTGGTTTTAACTTCACTGACACAGAGATATTTAAGGAGTGCATGGTGACTGAAGGAATTGGCTGACAAAGTCTATGGATAGTGGACATAATTGAATCTGTCAAACAGGTAGGCCTACCTCTTATTTCTTGAATAGGAAGAACTAGTCACCAACACAAAGCCCTCTTGTTGATAATAGCCTAAAGTCAAAATAAACTGCTGCTGCTTCATAGTAATGTAAGTTATGTAAATTACTCAAATATGGCTTGAAAGCATCATTATGGGCAACGAAACATATTGCTTTTAATAAAATAAATTATATCAGTAGCAAACTTACCTCCAGTCCTCCTTTTCATCTTTGCTCTCTCCCTCTCAAACTGAACAGGACATCAGTAGGCCTAGACTTTGTGCACAGATATTGCAGAACAAAATAAAATAATAATAATAATCCAGAAGAAGCCTTTGACTCGCCTCCTAAAGTGCCATCGTACACAGCACAACCATTGGTTACAGTTATTTGTTAGGCTGCACTAAATGGTTTACATCAGCAAGAGCAGAGCAGGCCGGGACTCATGATTGGTGAACGCCTATCCATTGCAGTGTGTAATGCAGTGTAACCTAGTTTTATATACACCATCCCAGCAGCGCAAAAACTCAGGAAGGAAGTACATTTTCTTAGAAATATAACTTTGCCCTGTGCTTCTCCTAGCATGCTCTTCATGTAGCCTAGTCCTAGAGCATATAGTTTAGGCTATGGATCATTTTATTGAGACCACACTAGGCACACTTGATATTGCGCACCGAGCAGAGAATCAGGGATGAGGGGCGTCATCGGGCACACATCGAGATACTATAGTAAGCAACTAATTCTCCAACCCTGAGCAATATGACATTTAATCGATTACAAATTACCTGACCCTCCCCTGGACTAAATAATAAAATACTAAAACCTCCCCCTGACTGAAATTGAAAAAGCATGACCCTCCCCATTTCCCCTGGGTAACAATGATTTAACATGGTAGATGCAGTGTCCTTATAGTGTTTGGGTAGTTACAATAAGCTCAATAGGTTAACATAAGAATGGTTTGACTTGCTGTTCTATGCTCATTTGACATTTGAAAATGACATACTGTAATCCCATGTGTGTGTACTATATGGATTCATATCCTGTATGTGTTTCACAGGGCGAGCCGTGTGTGATGGGCCAGAAACAGATCTATATGAAACGCAGACCAGGAAACTATTGCATGCTGGGAAAAGACTACGCCAAAGTCCTCTCTGCTGAGTCGTGTATCTGTCGGGCCCACGACTTTGAATGGTAATTATAGTATACTAGTATAATAACTCACAATTGCAGTATAATAGAACACATGAACACATGTCCTAGCACATCTTTTATCACAAAGTTTTTTTTTTCTTCTAATCTAAACATGAGGAGATAAACAGAAGTTCAGCATTCATTGTCCATAAAAGAGAGAGACATTTCCTATGATGTTTTGTGTGTGTTGTCCCATTTGAGCCAATTTTGGATTCAATACACTATTTCAGGATCCCATTCATTTGGTTCATTTTTGGTGTCAGTGCTCCAATTATCAGTTATGTTTGGGGAACATTTTACGCAATTTACTATGTTTGTAATAATGTAGAGAAGATGAGGGGTGTTGATAGGACTGCTAGGTTGTTTTTTATCTTCTAAAGGCAGGGAAGAGAAAAGCAATGACACATTTTTATATAAATGCCAGCGGTGTCAGGTCAGACTGTATGAGTTTTAATTTGAATCCATTAGTCTCCTGTGATAGTTGTTTTTAATTATTTTGGGACTGAAATTATTATATGATACATTTCACAAACTTCCTGACCACATGCCATCTCTCTCTCTCTCTCTCTCTCTCTCTCTCTCTCTCTCTCTCTCTCTCTCTCTCTCTCTCTCTCTCTCTCTCTCTCTCTCTCTCTCTCTCTCTCTCTCTTGCTCTCTAGCTCTCTAGCTCAGCAGCTGGTGATAGAGACAGTGAAATTCAAAAATACAATAAACAATCTCTTTGAGATCCAGGGATTGATTCCAAAGTGGGACAGTGACTAGACTGAAATCAGAGATTACATACTGAACAAAAATATAAATGCAACATGCAACAATTTCTAAGATTTTACTGAGTTACAGTTCATATGAGGAAATCAATCAATTGAAATAAATAAACTAGGCCCTAATCTATGGATTTCACTTGACTGGGAATACAGATATTTATCTGTTGGTCACAGATACCTTCAAGAAATATGGGCCTCACAATGGGCCTCAGGATCTTGTCACAGTATTTCTGTGCATTCAAATTGCCATTGATAAAATGCACTTGTGTTCGTTGTCTGTAGCTTATGCCTGCCCATACCATAACCCCAGAGCCACCGTGGGGCACTCTGTTCACAACGTTGACATCAACAAACCTCTTGCCCACACGACGACATACAAGTGGTCTTTGGTTGTGAGGCCGGTTGGATGTACTGCCAAATTCTCTAAAATGACGTTGGAGGTGGCTTATGGTAGAGAAATTATCATTTAATTCTCTGGCAACAGCTCTGGTGGACATTCCTGCAGTCAGCATGCCAATTGCATGCTCCCTCAAAACCTGAGACATCTGTAGCATTGTGTTGTGTGACAAAACTGCACATTTTAGAGTGGCCTTTTATTGTCCACATCACAAGGTGCACATGTGTAATTATCATGCTGTTTAATCAGCTTATTGATATGCCACACCTGTCAGGTGGATGGATTACCTTGGCAAAGGAGAAATTCTCACTAACAGGGATGTAAACAAATGTGTGCACACACTATTTGAGTGAAATCATTTCTTTGTGCATATGGAACATTTCTGGTGTCTTTTATTTCAGCTCATGACACATTACAACACTTTACATGTAGTGTTTATATTTTTGTTCAGTGTATATATATATATATATATATATATATATATATATATAACACTTCATATATTATATTAATCATAAGTGAGGAGAGATTAGTATTAATTTGTAACCAAAACACCATGGGAGTCTGCATGACTATAATGTACTAAACTGGACACCATACTTTTGTTTGACTTACTGGAAATAAATTGAATCAAAGCATTACCAAAGCTGTGATTAGTGCTGTAATGTCCTTAACTGGACACTGTACCCTCATTGGACTCACTTGGTCCCTTATAACTATTATCCCCTCCAACCATAACATCATAACTTCACTTGACAGCCTGTCAATGAATGGAGAAGGTTCCTAATCACACTGAGGCCAGACCAGGCCATAGGGAGTCCTAGAGGGACCTCAGACTTTGTTGCTTCCTGTTAGTTCTGGCTAGGTAATTAATTGATAAATCAATGACAGCATCATTATTAGAATGGGCACTTGCCTAACCTGCTTTGCCCTATGTAAATCACTTTGTGATTGGGAGGTAGCTAACGTCAACCTGTGTTGCCTGTGTTGACATGGAGTCCCCCAGGGCTCAGTCTTCCTAGTTCTGCTGATCTGGAGCATTTGTCAATTGCAGCCCAATCAATATATAATAATGATGCATTGCAATGCAAAAAAAATAACTATTATATGTATTGTGCTGAGGGGATAGGAGAGAGAAGCTGTAACATATTATACAGTAATACTGTATGTCCTTTGGATCAAAATCAAATCAAAATTGTATTTATCACATGCTTCGTAAATAGCAGTAAAACAGTAAAATGCTTACTTACGGGCCCTTTCCAACAATTCAGAGAGAAAAATATAGAAAAATAATAACAAATAGGCAATGAGTAACGATAACTTGGCTATATACACGGGGTACCAGTACCGAGTTGACGTGCAGGGGAACAAGGGAATTGAGGTAGATTTTTATATATAGGTAGGGGTAAAGTGTTGATATTGATCAGATTTGTGATTTGTTATAGTGATTATGGCTATGAACGGCGTAGAGAAGGGAACTGTCTACCAGCGTTCTGGTTCAACCCAGCTGTTGTATCAAGGAGCTGCAGCCAAGGACAGAACTACCTCAACAGCACAGGGTGAGTTGCACATATGGGCACTATTTTGTATCGTTTCTATGTTTTCTATTCTAAGTGAAGGCAACCCTTCTGTATATTTCTGCTGAATGAAAGATAAAATATGTTGCCGTTTTTTAAAAATGTTTTCCATTTCATTTTGTAAAGCATTATGTTCATCATAATATGGTCCATGTTAAAAAGCCTGAATAGGTATCAAACATTTCAAAAGAGAAGTCATCTTCCCACTGTAATGAAACACTGTCAGGGTGTCACACCCACTGGCACGGCTCCTAGTGTGAATAGTGATATTGGCTATTTAGGCCTGAGTCATTCACCAGACAGTAGATCTATACTGAGTGACATAGTGTACTGCTGAGAGCTACAAAGCACTGTCAGGAGTCCTAGGACACAGATTAGGACGCCTCAGGATGGCTGAGGTCTGAGGAGAATGGTACTTCCTTAATATATGCATTCGCTTCCCTAAGGTTAAAAGTCAAGTTTTGTCTAGGAGTCACTAAGCATTTTGGAGTTTTGTCAATGTGACCAATAACTACTGTTTTGTTTAGTAGTTACTAAACATTTTAAAGTTTAGTCAAAGAATAGCAAGTCTTGTTCACTTGCTCTGTCACTTTGAGGTTACAAATCCAATTTCCGCGATTTCATGTCAAGCTTAATTGATAAACGTGACCAATACCTTAGCCTTGTTAACTAGTAGTGTCATGAAGCCATAACCTCAGTAAACCACACTAAACATGTCCTAACTCATTCATATGGAATCTTCTTAAGGTACCGAAAAGTGGTGTCCAACAACTGCATCAAGGGAGTCAAGGACATGTACACACCCAGGAAGCAGATGTGTCCCAACAGGGCTCCAAAAGGCCTTTCTCTCTCCACCAGAGAGGGCAAGCTTACCGCCGACCTGGGCACCAACGTCACCTTCCTGGTGCATCTAGATGAGGTAGGGCTGGGCCTTGAGCCAAAATGGCCTGCTTTTTGTATATCACTGTTGTGGGCCTAAGAGCCCAAATGGACGCCGTTGTATACAGCCCTGTTATGAGTTGCATTGATTTTTACCTTAAGCCATGGAATGAAAAATCTATGTGTATGTATTGTTATGCATGGTTGTAAAAGTAATACTAGCATGTGGTGCACAACTCACTCAATGTAGACCTATATTACTGAGTGAAATATTGATGTGTTTCCCATATGTTCAACATGGATGTTTCTCCAGGCATACGCCTGAAATTATTTCCCTGTTATGTCATCCCATATACACCAACTGCTGACAGTTTAACAGTAACTTGCAACATAACATCACCCACACACAGCTACAGGCACTGAGCCCCGAGCCCAGAGACAGAGTAAGAGCTAAAGACCTTGGAGAGAGATGCACCCTGGAGACGCTGTTATAGAGTGATAGATGCAGAGAAGCCTCCTTCTAGGGCCAGGACCTTGGCTCGCTCCCCTCACTCTCTAGGCATTTTTAAACCACATCACATTACATTCAGGTGGAATAAGTGCGGTAGCGCTCTGCTCTGTGCGGCGGTGCTTTGCCCCTGCTCTGCAGATAAGAAGTAAGTGTCTCTCCCACGAGGTCTCTCCCGGCCCAGCTGTCATATTACAGTGTGATGAGTTAAGGAAATTAGGATCTATTTCTTCCATTAAGAGAGGCATCCTCTGATAAGAGAGACATATGCCATGTGGTCAAAACGTTTGTGAAATGTATTATATAATCATTTCAGTCTCAAAATAATTAAAAATAACTATCACAGGAGACTAATGGAGGTGAGGAATCCTCATGGCGTTGGGTCTTATGCATTTGGAAAATCCTTCGCTCCCATTGAATTCAGACTTTAATTTATATTCATGAAGCCCAAGATGGCAGTATTTCTTGGGGAGAGCAAATGGGCCTAAATATTTAATATGTTCAGAAAACGTAAAAAAAAAGGAGAGAGAGAGGTGGAAGAAAGTTTGATGTTTTGAGAGAGGGATAGGATCTGTAGTGTCACACGTCAAGATTTCATTATCACAAAGTGACCTTATAGCATGTCATGTGTACACCAACCAGATTTACTGTACATTAGCTACCTTATAGCATATAATGTGTACACCAACCAGATTTACTGTACATTAGCTACCTTATAGCATATAATGTGTACACCAACCATATTTACTGTACATTAGCTACCTTATAGCATGTAATGTGTACACCAACCAGATTTACTGTACATTAGCTCTCTTATAGCATGTCATGTGTACACCAACCAGAACCAATGGAATATCCCCAAAAGTGCAAATCCTTCCATCTAGCTCTCCAGGCAAACGCTCAAACCATTTGAAAGAAATCTAGAACTATTTGAACCCAGGTATGACACACCGTCAGCATGACAGCACTGATGTCACACCGTTTACACCATCCTTCGTGTGTTGACGTTCACCTGAACAAGAGTCCTGTACACAGTCCTGCTGTGTCTGGATCTAAATTAACAAAACCCCTTATTGTCAACCAGCACTGCTGTTTAGACCATGACGCTTACCCTATTATGCGTTTTGGATTTGTTGGCCCTCTGAGTCACACACGGATCCATGGACACAAAGCTTGACATTTAGCCAGCAAGCCAGCATCAGTCTCATGCAGATTAGCTAGTGATCCCAGGACACCTGGATAGAGAACTAGAAGTGTCCAGAGAGTGTCAACAACAGACACTGACAAAAGCCTGAATGACTTCAACGCCACCGTAGACCTAAGTGCCATTCCGAGTGCCATTTTGGCAAAGGATTGTGGGCCATTACAGTTCCACACAATAGCCGCCACTGTTATCCCATTTCTTCCATTCTATTCTACCTTTCTTTATTCGGCTTATTCATAGTTTATAATTTTCTGGGTATAATGGTGTGAAATATACCCCCAGAAGCCTTCCCCCACACACAGCCAACCCTCCCATGTTTTCACACTCTGCTGCGCTTGAAAAGAAGAGAGAGAGAGAGAGAGAGAGAGAGAGAGAGAGAGAGAGAGAGAGAGAGAGAGAGAGAGAGAGAGAGAGAGAGAGAGAGAGAGAGAGAGAGAGAGAGAGAGAGAGAGAGAGAGAGAGAATGATGGGTTTTGCATGTTGCTATTGTTGTGTTTGTTGCTGAACCGGAGCCCCCTTGTGCTAATGCAGTGTTACAAATGAAGATCCCAATTGCATTGCGTTACAATGTGCCACGGGGAGGCTGGGAGTTAGTTGTGCTTGCTCTCAGGGTACGGGCCGGATAAGTGGGAGGGTTTGGTCGCAGCGGCAGCTGGAGCCACCAACAACACGTGTGGTGTTTGTATGAGTGTGTGTGTTGACTGTTGATCCTAGGGAAGTGCCAGATGTAACCACCCTGAGTAGACCTGCTGCAGATACTGTAGTGGCAGAGCAGGGAGGGTCTCTCACACACATTTGCTCTCTATCACACACACACACACACACAAAGAGAGAGAGAGAGAGAGAGACACACACACCTCATTAGCAGTAACAGGCAAACACACTGCTCTCACGGTGGGGCAGAATATGATGCGACCTCCCTGTGGTTCTCTCTCTCCATCACACACACACATGTTCACGCCACAGGAGCCAGACACTCCCAGTGGTGTTATGTAACATGTCAGACTCAGGATGCACGCTAATGTAGAGGTTTCACAACACCAGCTGTTGGACTTTTGACAAAAACAAAAGAATGATGCCTTGCCTGTGCCCATGCATGCTGAGTGCTGATTACTGAGTGGTACTGTGGTTTTGGGGCATTGTATTGAACCCCATTTCAACAATGATATGTATTTAAGTCTAGAATAAACACAAGTACAAGCATCTGGCTGGGCTCTCAAATACAATGGACTTGTGTGTTTTTAAATAATAATGATGTTTTGGACTCTTTCTTTCTTTCTTTCTTTCTTTCTTTCTTTCTTTCTTTCTTTCTTTCTTTCTTTCTTTCTTTCTTTCTTTCTTTCTTTCTTTCTTTCTTTCTTTCTTTCTTTCTTTCTTTCTTCATCTGTAGTCCTTACTTGAGACTTTACTTGCTTTCCAGGGTGACTCAATGAGAACCAACATCCAACTGGATTTCGGAGATGGCACGGCAGTCTCCTACTCCAACCTGAGCTGGATCGAAGAGGGGATCAGACACGTTTACAAGACGGCTGGGATTTTCTGTGTCTCGGCCTTGGCAGAGAACACCCTGGGATTTGATACCACAACCTTGTACCTCCATGTTACATGTACGTCACCTCTATACATTCATCTATTGTCTCAGGGCTATTCAATTCCCGCCATCGAGGACTGAAGTACTTCTGGTTTTAGTTTGTGCTGTACCTGGTAGATAATTGGTCAGTTACTGTTATGTCGGCCATTGATTGGCCGGAGTGGTCGCTCACCTGGTGACCCAGGTCTGGATCAGTCCCTGATTGGAGGGAAAGGATGGAAAACAACAGTGATGTGGTTCTCAAGGATCATAATTGAATATCTCCGCCTCATATTTCTCTGTAAATAACCATCTTACTAATTATAGAGCAGTGTACAATGGAGCCAGTTATATGCAAAGTACCAGAATGCTTTGCACATAGTACAGCACATTGATGCTCTCTTGCTTTTCTCATCTTGTAATGAACAAGCCAAATGTCAAGTAAAAAATAGTGACAAATATAACATGCTTATGTCTAAAAGGCATCAAGAATTATCTAGCTCTTTGCGGTGCAGTGTTTGAATTGCCCCCTCGTCTCTTGATTTGAACATAGAGGCTTTCATAAATTTGTGAAGGTGCCATTTAAATGTTGGCTCTGGTCACTACGACACTTTCAGTCAGTGTGCTTTGATATTTTTGATCCCATTGATTCTGATGGTGTTTTTTTCTCCATGGTTTGGTACATTTTGAGGTAATTTACAGGGGAGAGAGAATGCAGGTGATGCTTTTAGCGATGTGCCAAGCACAATGCCGCCACAGAATTCCTATTTTTAACACCAAACACAGTTTAGATAGCCTGTCCAAATGACTCACATCACACACACAACACACATACCACACACACAACCGCATAGACACACACTGAAAAGGGACACACTCACAGATACACTTTCTCTCTCTGTCACACACATCACACACACATCACACACAGACAAACACACACACTCACACAACACACACGCACATCCGCATAGACAAACACTTAAAAGGGACAATTTATCTTTCTCTCTCTCTGTCACACACTTTACACACACACACAAACACACACACATACACTGCATGCATTTGAAAGCTAGTAGAAGGATAAAGATTAGTCTCAGTTAAAGAGGATAAGAGTTAGCAGAAGCCCAGGCGGAGACGTACACGCCAGATTGCCGAGTCACACCACTGTCAGCTGGATTTTTACCGTGAAAATACTGTGTAATATCTCTCCGCTATAGGAAACCTCACCGCTTAGATGACGGTATTGCCACGTACACCCACGTCAGCTTCCATTACGGTCTTAGCATGGCAGACCACAGTATTACTCACAAGGTATCACAACAAGAACATGACAACGCCAACGTGTTTTAAGTCTAGAATAAATCTTGTTCTTCAAGTAAATTCCATCAAAACTATAAAACATTATGACAGTTATGACATTTATTGAGTTAGATTTCATTCAACTTCCCTTTTCAGCTAAAGTAGTCTTATTGAAAAGAAGATCCCACACACTACTCCAGTGATAATGATAAGTGATACTGGCAAGCGCAGTGTGAGGGATTTTATTTTCTCTAATTCTTAATTTAAGAAGATTTCTATTTCTTTTTTCCCACGCACCTGTAAAAAGAATCTTCGGATGTGCCAGTGCTTTTCATATTTAAACTAAAAATAAACTAAAAATAATATTTCGATGTGTGAGTGCTTTTCATATTGTAAAGTAGGTAGTCTGAAACAATATCCATGTAATTACAATCATATACTGAGTCTGAATAATCCAATACTGAGTCTGAATCATCCAATACTGAGTCTGAATCATCCAATACTGGGTTTGAATCATCCAATACTGAGTCTGAATCATCCAATACTGAGTCTGAATCATCCAATACTGAGTCTGAATCATCCAATACTGAGTCTGAATCATCCAAAACTGAGTCTGAATCATCCTCTGTGTTTGTATCAGGTAATGTGGAACATGTCCAGCTGCTAGCTCCGTTTGTGGCCATCAAGAACAAGGAAGTAAACCTAACAGCAGTGGTCTGGCCAATCCACTCCAGGACCCTCACCTACTTCTGGTGGCTGGGGAACAGCACTGAGGTATACTGGACTTAAAACACTTGGTGTACAGAGAAGAGGGCCTAGAACCGAGCCCTGTGGGACTCCAGTAGTGAGACCATGTGGTGCAGACACATCCTCTTCTGATGTTGTGTATAGTATACAGTATACTGTATGTGGGGTACCAACTGTACAACATTAGTAGAGGTAATCTGACACTATTCAAAAGGGGTGTCACTTTAACTAAATCGGATGACAGGCTTATTGTAATGGCTGGAACGGAATAAATGGAACAGCATCGAACACATCAAAGACATGGTTTCCATTCCAGTTCCATTCCACTTCAACCATTACTATGAGCTGTCCTCCTTTCAGAAGCCTCAACTGATGTATATATGGGGTATACATGATGTCTATGGTATTACGTACATTGACCTCTTCTCTGATGGAAGGTGGCTGTGATAGAGGCGGAGCAGTCTCTGATCTTGTATTTTGTTCAGACATCTTGTTAGTATGTCATAAGTTATTACCTTAGCTGCATTGGGTCTAGGTCTTATTGGAGGATGTTTTTTGTAGGGTTTTACTAAAGTCAGAATTTTGACTACTCTAACTACTCAAGTCAGAAGTTCCGACTACTCTAAGTGAGAAGTTCAAGGAGAAGTTGTTATCATCTGAAATGGGTATCTTTCATCTTCCGAGGTTTTAGGTAAAGGTTTTAGGTTTAGGGATTATGTCCGGATCAAAGTGTGATCATCCATTTTGTCCATGTTCCCTCTTCCTCCAGCCGGTAATCAGCTTAGACGGGAGCATCTCGTACACCTTCACCAGCGAGGGAATGAACACTGTTACGGTCCAAGTGTCTTCAGCAAACGCCATACTGCAAGACACCAAGACGATAGCAGTCCAAGGTAAGGATCAGTACTTCGTCTCTCTCTCTCTCTCTCTCTCTTTCTCTCTCTCGGATCTCCCTAATGAATTTATTCTACTTGATGTAATGCTAATTAGCACATCTAGCAGGCGTCTCACTTGTATGCAACATTTGAGGGTACTTTACATTTGAACATGTAAGGATATATGCGAAGAGGACATTTCCCCAATTATCTAAGAAATCAGTTGTGCGAGCAATCATCTCCCCTTGTCAAACCATGAGCACACGCATACGCACACACTCACACACTCACACACTCACACACACCAACATCTCTGTCAGCTTTCCCACCCATCTAAAGACAGTTAGAGGAGGGACACAACCAGAACAAAGTGGGGAACGAGGAGGATACCCTGAGAATAATGCACCTAGATCAGGAGCTGAATAAACAGTCTTTTTCTGTTTCTCCCCTGGGTCTCTCTCTCTCTCTCTGACAGAGTTCTTCAAATCTCTGCTTTTATCTTTCTCCCCTAATCTGGACGAGTTCAACCCTGACGTCCCCGAGTGGAGACAGGATGTGGGGAGAGTCATTAAGAAGGCTCTGCTCCAAGTAAGTGTGAATTCCTTCCTTCTCTCTTTTTCTCCCTCTCTCTCGTATCTTTCTATCCACTCAGGCGCTTTGGCGTTGGCCCTCGGGCTGTCCTGTGGTTCGTTATCACACAGGTGTGAGAGGCTCGGCTTCTTCTTCCCTTCTCGAGGCAGCTTGAAGAGCACTAATAACTTATTTTCAGAAGTCAGAGCGATTAAATCCGTTCTTCGGAATTAGCCTGGAATGAAGGAGATCTTAGCCATTGCCGGGGTGTTGGATGTGGTTAGTATCTACGGAGGAGATACTTCGTTTGGAGGTTTAGGCCTATAGTGTGAGACTTGTGGTCTCTCTGTGTCTTCACCAACTCCACAGTGGATTTTACATGAGAGGTGGCTTATGCGAGCTAGGCTGAGAGCCAGTGGAGGGAGCTACTGTGATAGAGGTCAGGGTGAGGCTTTGTGAGGGATAAAGTGCACTTTGTTACCTGGGAGCCTGGGAGCCTCATACTATGTTCATGGCACTATAGTATAGCACCAGCCAATTGAATTGTGTTGAACTGAGGGGAAAACTCAGTTCTAGAAAGCTTGAGCTATTAATTGCTAGCCTCAATAGAGTGTAACAGTTCCTCTTTTCATACAGAAAGTTTTGTTATACAACCTTTTAGGAGCTACAGTAGATACATTATACGGTATATGGGTCTCAGGTCTCTATTGACTTTTGCTCCTCAGCTGATTCCAACCCACCACCTAATAGAGGTTTGAATGGGGAGTTCAGTAATAGAGGCTATTTGAAGTTATTTTCAGAAGTCATTCCATCTTCGGTTTCTCCGGCTTCTTCTTTCCTCCCCCTGCAGTACATGGAAGATGGCCGGAGGCTCCCTCTCAGGTTCCAGAAAGTGATTGTTGGAAAATGCATATAATTTAGTATGTTTCGCGGAAACCCCCGGTGGTTTCACCGCCACCTGTTAATGCACCTCTCAGTGTGGTGTAAGAGGTTAACATGTCCTCTTTCTTCCCCAAGAGAGTGCACTGCTTCTGTGCATCCCTTTCTCACTCTCACCCCCCCTTCCTTTCCTGGGTAACGACTGTACTTTACATCAGAGAATAAAATGATAGTTATAGGTAAATCATCATAACCTATTTATCACAACAATGTTGGAAATAATGCACTATGGAAGGAGTTATGAAGATAGAATAACCCAGTATCGTCATAGTTCATAGTTGCGGTCAAGTTCACGACGAATGAAAAACAGAATCCATGTCATGGTGTGTTTACAACAGTAATTAGTAATTGACCACTGTTTCATCTAATTTATTTAGCGTTGCATACAGTAAGATTGTGAGGAAGCCGCACCATATTTTGCTTTTAAAATAATAAAGCGACAAGATTTTTCAGCCAAATCTGAGCTTGGCCAAAGTTCCCTCCTAAAAGCTCACTCATCTGACTCAGACTCACTCACCTTCTCCCCTCCCTTAACCCACATCAGATTTTCCACTCCAGCCAATGGGTTTGGGGGACATAAAATGCCAGTGCTACCCAAGCACACAGAAGGCTTTTTAGACTAATGAGTGATCGCAAAGAGAACAAACCGGCCTGAGTGTAATGATTTTTACAGGGGCTATTTCATCCCATCCCCTTCCCTATCCCTCTCCTTTCCTTCTATGCCTCTTTACTCTCATTGTGAGTCATTCCTTTGCTCTCTATTTGTCCACTATTTTGCTACTCAAATAGTGCTTCAAGTGTATGCGACTCGCCGACTACGCCACTCCATTGTCTGTCGATAGCCCCATAGAGAACCCATAAAAACATTAGTGGCTTTTCAAATGGACACTGATTGCCAGTTGCAACCCCCTGCCTCATAGGTGGTCTGAAGTGGAAAAAGGCCATTATAAACAAAAACATTCAATAGTAGCTATTTTGAAGGCATAGAAAACAGTTGTTTGGCAACAGGTACGTTTTCCATCAAGAAAGAAATACACTTTCGCGAAAACAGGGAGGTTCAGATTGGATTGTTAAAAAACAGTTTATTTGACACCTAGGGTCATAACACGTTATGACTCGGTCATAACCATGTCATAGTATGTTATAACAGCTGACAAAACTTGTCATAGCCTGTCATTATATGGTCATAACACTATCATGGCACATATATGTATACCTGTTGTGACATATTGAGTTATTTTGTGGCTGGTTATGACATCTACATAAGAGTGTCAAAACCCACAAAACCTACCACACAAGGCACACCATTCCATTACACCATAGCCTACTTGTAAATAGTAAATTATATTACATTTTCTAAAATTGGCCATAATAAATTGTGCACACATTGACACCAGACATGTACCTACCCCAATGCTCTGTTGCACATGACTGGGAAGAATGCAGGAGCATGACTGACATAAGGGCATGTACGTGATACCAAATATATTATGGCAATAGGAAAAACTTTCACACATTCTCAAATAAATTACAATCCTTTTTTCTCAATGTTTTCATAACATAGCTAAAGCTAGCTCTGAATTATTCATGTAGCTAGCTACTTAACTGTTAGCTACCATCTAGTACGTTTTTGTTTAGCTAAGGTTAGCTGCCCTGTAACTAAAGATGGTGGTGTTCAAAACAACTAATTACACTGTCGAGGCAACAACAGTACATCTGATTCTCTCTATATACAGTATATTGTGCTAATTGTACAAACAACTTATAAAAGAGTCTTGTATATTAAATGTAAGAAAAACCCATGGACAACTAACAACAACTAGCTAGCTATGGTAGGTTAGCTATCGTTAGCGGTTATCATGCGACTGTTAGATACACATTTTATAAAAAGTAATCTTCTAATATACATATCATTAGCGTGATTTATGTACTCATGCAAATACACTTAATACGAGTCATCATTTGTAAAATAATTAAACAATTTAAGATCCAAAATGTTTGATGAAAATACATTTGTTTTAAGGGTACATTTTAGTTGTTTTAAGGATAATAATATATGCCAGATAGGGTGTTTTGTCCTTCTACTGCATTCATCCCTGTCATCAGTGACAGAGCATTGGGCTAGGCACATGTTTGACATCAATGTGTGTACAATTACAATGGTAATAGAATGGCCAATTTTAGGAAATGTTATATAACATACTATATACAAGTAGAATGGATTGGTTTGCCTTGTGTGGTAGGTTTTGTGGGCTTTGACACTCTTACATAGATGTCATAATCAGCCATAAAATATTGCAATATATGTCGCAACACGTCTAAATATATGTGTCATGACAGTGTCATGACAATGTTATGACAGGTTATGTCAGCTGTTATGACAATATTATAACCGTGTCATAACATGTTATGACTCTATGTGTCAAATTAAGTGTTACTGAAAAAAGAAAGTAGTATTAATGCTGGACTGTCGTCTATTGGTTTGGTGACATATTGTAGCTTGTTTACCTGTAGGTTATATTGGGTTATTACCACATGTTGGTCAAGCCCAAAGCTATTTCATTGACACCTCCCTCTCCTTTGATTTCAAACATGTTAAATATGTGGTCCTCTGTAGCTCAGCTGGTAGAGCACGGCGCTTGTAACGCCAAGGTAGTGGGTTCGATCCCCGGGACCACCCATACACAAAAAAATGTATGCACGCATGACTGTAAGTCGCTTTGGATAAAAGCGTCTGCTAAATGGCATATTATTAAATATGTATATAATCTAAGGGCAGTGTTTTTGACTGTAGCCAAATAATACTATACAAGTATGAACATATTGTAACAGTACTGTCCATTGTCAACAGGTGTCAGACTTTCCAGAGGATCAGCTATTGGTTGCAGTGTTTCCAGGTGTGCCAACGGCCGCTGAGCTCTTCCTGTTACCACACAAGAACCAATCAGAGGGCAGGAAAAAGAAAGAGGAGGAGCTAGAGCAGGTATGGGACAGTTAGATTGGACGCTGACATTTTGAGTGTCATTGTAATTCTGTCATGGCATATATGACAAATTGTTTCCAATCCTTCACGCCAATTCACCCAATAGGATAATTACATTGTCATGGCTGAAATGACACACATCCACATTAATTCTACGCGCCCGAGTCTGACAATTGATATAACTGAACCAATGTGGTGGGTGTCATGACAAGATGGCAAATATTATTTCATTATGCAGCGTGTGTGAATTGAAAGAGCTGTAAAGGGTGACAATTGTTGGACTAAATGATGCTTCTTTCATCTCCTTCAACAGATCTCTGAGATACTTGCCAGCGCTCTCAACCAGAATCTGGTGGAGTTCGAGCTAAAGCCAGGAGAAAGAGTAATCGTTTACATCACACAGCTAACTTTGGGTAAGGAAAGAAGTTAGTATCAAGATAATTACATAAATTAACTGTATGTACTTGCATGAGAAATGGTTATTTTCTCTACATATTCTCCTGTTTTTTTAGCTTTGTTTGTTTCTTTTTGTGATGTCATAAATGCAATGTTATTTACTGGAGATAATGTCTTCATAAGGCACATTTTTTGTTCTGTATTTAAAATGATGTTTGTCACCATCCTGGGTGTATGTTTGTCACCCCGCTCCTCCGCACACTCCACTGGCTTCCAGTTGAAGCTCACATCTACTACAAAACCATGGTGCTTGCCTCCTTACCTTCAGGCTCTGATCAGACCATACACCCAAACGAGGGCACTACGTTCATCCACCTCTGGCCTGCTAGCCCCCCTACCTCTACGGAAGCATAGTTCCCGCTCAGCCCAGTCAAAGCTATTCGCTGCTCTGGCACCCCAATGTTGGAACAAGCTCCCCCACGACGCCAGGACAGCGGAGTCACTGACCACCTTCCGGAGACACTTGAAACCCTACCTCTTTAAGGAATACCTGGAATAGTATAACAGTAATCCTTCTATTCCCCCCTCCCCCACCCCACCATAAAAAAAAAGGGTGGTTGTCCCACTGGCTATCCTAAGTTGAATGCACCAATTTGTAAGTCGCTCTGGATAAGAGCGTCTGCTAAATGACTTAAATGTAAATGTAATGAAGATTGGAGGAGGACATGGGAGGAAAGGGAGGATGGATTTTATTTTAAGTGGAACTCCTTGAGACAACGGATCTTTTATATCAATACGCCCAACATCTGTTCACTGTCTTTTACAGCCATCCAACCACAAAATGAGTGTTACACTGAGTATAATTATGTTGATTATTTAGTCCTTGAGAAAAGGACAAAAAAATAGAAGTTTGGTTATAAATGCATGCAGAATTCAGAATCGCATAAAAACAATCATCAACATTACACCAGTTTGAGTGTTGGCTTGAAATGAGACAAGTAAATAACTACTCTTGGCTGCAATTAAAATTATTTGCCAGTGTCCACCCAGTAACAACACAAAACCTCCTTCACAATGGAAAATAGTTGTGTTTGTGTGTGTGTGTGTGTGTGTGTGTGTGTGTGTGTGTGTGTGTGTGTGTGTGTGTGTGTGTGTGTGTGTGTGTGTGTGTGTGTGTGTGAACGTGCAGCCTGTGTGTCACCTCAGAAAATGTGGGAAGAGCCTTCAAGCTGCTTCAGAAAGGTCATCGACATCACAGGCCGCCTCTCAGAGCTGGGGCTGGAAAAAATACAAAGTAGAAAATATACTGTGATCTACCTTTGATAATAGATATGAATACGCATTTCAAAGTCACTGTAATACCCCAGAGAGAGGGTGAGATGAAGATGTTTAATAGTATAATCAGCACCACATACTTCCAATTTATTCCTCACTAAGTGTTGCACTTTATATGTGACAGTTTTCGTTGTAAAAGGCACATTTTTACCATAATTTAGCATTTACCTCGGAATATGAATATTGCTTGTTTTAAGCAGATGGCTTTAAGTTTGAGAGATGGCAGCCATTTAGAAAAAGCAATTTCACGCTATAACAGTCTTACATTTGGGATATTAAATATGCACTATCATTGCCGTGGATCTACCCATAATCTAAAGCCGGATTGATTTACTGTTGCATAAACTTGGTGGCGAAGTTGTCCCTTGTCCCAGCTCTGTTGTTTTGGGCCTAAACTACAGCGTCACACAGATCAGACAAAATAAATGACATTTGTTGCTGTATACGGGCCACTGGAAGGGAATCGTTTTTTGACAATGTTGTGGCGCCAAAACTCAACTTTATTGTACACTGTGGTCCTGTATGGTATCATTTGGTTTTCAACAAATTGATTCAAGTAAAGCATATGCATTGACTGTATGTAGTCCTACTGTAGCAGACTATTGTGATTCAAAATATATATCTCAACTGTACTCCATGGTTGTTATTAGTGACACAATAATATACAGTATAGGATCAATATTGGCAATGAAGCAAGAAAGACTCCAAGGCAATCCCAGATTAGCCTTTATTGTGTTGCTATGTTCTTGTTATGTTTAACGTTGGTCTTCCTCTACCCTCTGTTACAGCACCCTTGGTGGATTCCAGCCCGAGACACAGCAGTTCAGCCATGCTGATGCTCCTATCAGTAGTATTCCTGGGTTTAGCAGTGTTTCTCATCTACAAATTCAAAAGGTATGTACAGTACTTTATGATTATATCTTTGAACACTGTATCGCAGCACTGCTCTAATCATCTGACATCATCATTAATAAAGCATATTATAATAATATGCTAGATTGGAAGGGCCTGCATAAATGAACGATGAACTAATGACGTTCCTTTGAAATAACTTTTCAAATGTCCTTTATACTGTAGATGTAGTAAACAGATTTAGAGTGATTTGGATGCATGAGGCACATGTGTGAATCAGTGATGTTATGTGAAGAAAACTATCATTAAATTGGTTAATATGCTGTTGCCGAACTTCGGCTGTTAGTAGCTGAATTATTAAATGAAGGAAAAGTCTGCGGAAAACGCATTAATTATGGATATGGAATTTCCCACATTAATCTAAAGAGGAAACAGATTTATTGAAATGTCACACACGACAAAGCAAAACAATTAAATAATAAAATGACTTGTAATTTTAAATAAATTGAAGTACGAGTGGATGAAATACATGTCTAATCATAAATATAAATGTGGAATGATTTTTCAGAGATTATGCTAAATGTATATGCATTAGGATTACAGTCTTATGTCACTACTAGACATTGATGTCATATGGGGATTTAATGATGGATAGATGAAGATTTTCTTAGTTAGATATCTAGTGGCTTTATGATAATAACACGTCCAGGGGTTAGTTTATTCTTGTCATCATACCAACTCTGAACAAAATGTGTAGCTTTGAGAAATGCTGCCAATGGGACAATCATTGACTAGTCATTGCTTATTGTAACATGGCTGTTGTCTGTCTACATTTACCAATCTGCAGAAAAATCCCCTGGATTAGCATATACGCAGAGGTGAACCAGGAGAAAGAGCAGGAGATGATCGGTTCGGTCAGCCAGAGCGACAGCACGCCTAAGATCACCCTCAGTGAGTTCTCCACGCCCACAGAAGTCATGGAGAAGGAGATGGACGCCAGGGTTAAACGTAAGATACATAGTCTGATAAATCATTGTTTATTGTGTTATTAGCAAGTTGCTGATTTAATGACTTTGAACTTCCTTGTTGAGAAATATCCACCAATATTACACATACATTGTCCACACTAATTGTATTGGACTAGAACACATATGGGTCATATCTCCGTGTATAACAATGTTGACTTTTGACCTGCAGTGTATACACTACATAGTGTTTAGAAAGTCTCCATTGTTTCTTTACATGGAATGAACTGGTAGGAAAAAGGAGGGGTACTGTATCTTCAGAAGAAAACAAGGAAACAAATTAACCAATGGGTCAGCCATTAATGTCCCACACATGAAACAACAGCTTAAGAGCTTTTGATAAGACATTGTAATGAAACCCAAGTAATTAACAGGCCGTATCAATGTCCAAGTAGTTATTTGTTTCACAGGCATCAAAGGCTCTACTACTAGTGGACTAACCCACATTGTTCTTATGTTGTGTTTTTTTTATCTCTACCCCAGGGCGAATTGGAAATGCCTGCGAGAGCACAAGGGAGATTCCTAACTGTACTAGCGTGTAAAGCCGAGGAAGGAATGCAACAAATGTGTACAGACTTAAAGTATTGCCATTTTGAGGGTTTTCTCTTTTTTGGTTTCTTTTGTAATTTCTCAAACACAAACCCAATGTTAATAGTTTTCTAAGGACCTCATTTATACTAATGTGCATGGGTGTCTTGTTTGATAGCATCTATGCGGCGAATTTGAAATCCACTCAATGAGATAAGTTTTAATTACAAGTATGAGCTACTTAGGCCTACTGTTACACAATTTGGATTACAAAAAAAATGTTTAATTTTCAGTCCATAATTGTCTTATTTCATGGACATTTATCAAAGCCTTTATCAAAACCTACGAAGAGAATTATGTACATTTCTTAAAGTTTTACTTTTCATGAGGTATAAGAGTATTGTCTGTATGGGCCAACATGTCTAGGTCTCCGATCTAACAGGGAATATTATTGAAAATGTATCAATTTATCTTTAGATATCTGTTATCGCTCTGTATAAACTATATGTATATTTACTTTCCACATGCTTGTAGTAAAAGTACAATGCAGAACACAGGAGATCTAGTCATGGCCTGTTATCAGTTCTTAAAAGCGTGTTAAAAAGCAAGATGTTACTTGTAGAAAGAGTCTAACTTTATTTGTTTTTAATGAGGTCCTTGACTTGTGCATGTTATTATTAAGGATGCCATTTATGTGTTGTAGATAAGCAAGTGTTGTAAATAGTTATTTTCTATTCATCAAAAGAGCTCAGTAATTTTTACATACAGTGTATATATACAGACTCGCATATCCGTCATTTTGTTAATTTATGGCTATACAATGTATCTGTCAAAGGGTTTAACTGTTAAGATGGGAATCATTTTCTAAATATCAAACCAGGTTTACACAACGCCACCCCTGCTTGACATGAAATAAAACACATAATTGGTGGTAATTTTTACATGCATCTCAATGGTTAAACTCTTTGTAACAGACGACACTTTCCATAAGCATCATGGGATTATTTATATTGTTTGCCCTTTGAATGTAACGAGAAAAGTGGAATCAACCATTTATGATCCGTGGATATAATATGTGTCTGACTCATCAAGATGATCACACGTTGTTGTACATGTCAATTGTTATTACTGATGAGTATATTGTACAAGGCCCTTCAACGTGACAAGGACAAGTAGCTTGGAGGTATTTTGCAGTGCTATAGTTTATCATGTCCTTTGCTGGCATCTATTCATAGTGTTCTATCTCTGTAAAGCACATGAACTCTCATAGAGTTTCATGGTAATCTCCTCAAACATTATCTCTCAAATATTATTTCCATACAAGAAGGGAACAAAACAACGTTGTGTTGACTTTCCACTAATGTGATAAGGTGTCTAGAGTAAAAACCTCACAACACACAGATTTTTAACCACCATCCCATCCATATGAGTCTTATCAAATTATCCCACTATCAACACATTTCATCAGCTTCATTTAGCAGTTAGAAACCAACTGATGAGTCAAGTTCCACCACTTGAATTCCCTAACGTAGTGAAATACTGTACACACAACAGTGTGCATGCTAGCTAGTTGCTAGTTTCCTCCACTATACTGCTGTGCAAAGCAGTCCTCTGAAAGCTGTAATCAGCAGGAGTAGGAGCAGGAGCTCCAGTCAGCCAGTCAGCAGCTTGAAGGCACGCACAGGTCCCCTGGCAGCAGGTGTAGCCAGTCTGGCTGTAAACAGAGATGGGTGGATGGTTAAGCACCGAATGCACCATGCTGAGCTATCCCAGAATGCCGTTCCTGGAGACGGCACGTAATGACACAAAGAAGAGTGAGAGGAGAGAAGGACGGGGATGTTTAGAGAATGTTGCACAAGTGTATTTTCAGTCATAGGAAAGTGTTTCCCATGATAGTGTACATAAATGTGTGTTCAGTAGTAAAGGAAAGAGGTGGAGCTTCTGTATCTGTAGTCCCTTGTTACATTGTAACAAGAGTGGTGTTACATTCTAATAAGAGTGTTATAGCAGTTGTCACAGCAAGCTGTTGCTGTAGCGACAACTAACATTGTAATGATGCCTGAAATTCCATCCACAGTGACAGTTTTTTCCGCTCCGGTTCCATTCTCCCTGACACGACATACCAAAGCGGCACTTTCTTTTGTTGAACGATAATTGCATCATCCTCACTCATCTCACTGTCCCTATTTGGTTTGTTGATGACAACTCATTTTGATGTTCTCAATGTCATGCTGGCTTTGTTCAAATACTTATAAGAAAGATTATCGTAGTGACAGATAACGGGAACATGGAAGTGTTTCTTCTTTGTCATCTCTGCCACCACCAGTTCCTAAGGCGACTCCTCCACTGCCTCCACTGGTAGACAAAGCTGAACTAGCTGAGCTAGAAGGTCACTGAGAGTTCATCAACATGTAAAATTCCTTTTATTTCTCCTGAATTTCGTCGGAAAGACATTCCTTCGGCATGTAAGGCCATTATAACGGTGGAGTACAACCATTCATCCCATGAGCCTCAAAGCTCCTTTCGCCCTATGAGCAGGAAACATGCATTTGCATTTTAGCCTTGGTCGTCGATCATTCAACAGTGCTAAGTTCTTCAGACATCAGTGGTAAGTTCTTCAGAGGCAAGACTTATTCTGAAAATATATTTTCTGTACTGCTGCAGGTTTGTAGGGAAAGTCATTGGGTTTTGTGACATGTGTTACATTTTGTGTGCTTATTTATTAGTGTAGATATTTTGTTCTGCAATGTTCGTTTGAATAGTTTTATCATGTGTTCATTGCTTTACATCAGATTCTACTGAGCTGGTTTTATTAATTTTTGGTACAAATGTTGAACACCAATTATAAGATTATCTATGAAATCTGAAAGGGAATCAAGATTGTAAAAAGGGAAATTAGGAAATCTTAGCTTACATAGATGCGGTGAAGAGGTCAATGGAATTCGACCAAAACTATGGAAATGCCAAGTGTGGGGGAAAGATGCCATAGCGGAAATTTCTTGAATCTCCTCATTATTTCCCCACAGCAAAATTAGCCTACATTAATGCAATTGTTTATATGTGTATTTCACACTATGTTGAGGAAAGAATCGGAGTATTACGCTGGTATGGATGTCATCGTCACCAATCAACTGCATTACAGTTCAAAACGACTGTGACTACCACCACCGATTTCTGTATGTTAGCTATGCTACTAGCTTATACGAACGGGAGTTAGCATTTAGCAGTCACCTCTTAAAACCTGAAAAGGGACAACTTCTAAATGTTATGCAGCGAAACAGCCAAATATATGCAAATCACACTTTAGTAACCACTTTGTGGGTCTGTTACAATACATCAATCGTAACGGATTTGACAACTACCTACTTTGTTAGATCAGATTTGTTGAACGCCAATCCCCAAAGTCTGCTTTCATTGACCTCTTTAACACATTTATTCTAATTCTAAGGGCAGACCATTGTAATACTCTTCATTGCACAAATCCTAAAAATGCATGCGTCATCAGTACGGTTCTGTTTAATCTTTATTTCAATATTTCTACTGTAAAGAAACTGTCATTTTGAAATTGTTTCAAATAAATGTATTTTTGTACATCAAAGCATTTCTCTCTGTGCAATGGAATTCTTCAAACTCTGAGAAGGGTAATAGGAGGTGATCTGCACTGCATATTAAACTGACATTCTTATTGCTATATCCCATATTACTGTGTGTGTGTGTGTGTGTGTGTGTGTGTGTGTGTGTGTGTGTGTGTGTGTGTGTGTGTGTGTGTGTGCATGTGTGTTTCGATCCTCTCTCCATCTCTCTCTCTATCTCTTTCTTTCTCTCTCTCTCTCTCTCTCTCTCTCTCTCATGCACTTGCTGTCTCGACCTCTGAATGCTCGGCTATGAAAAGCCAACTGACATTTACTCCTAAGGTGCTGACCAGTTGCACCCTCTATAACCACTGTGAATATTATTTGACCCTGCTGTTCATCTATGAACGTTTGAACATGTTGAAGAATGATCTAGCTTTTATGGTCATGTACTCTTAGAATCTCAAACCGGCACAGCCAGAAGAGAACTGGCCACCCCTCAGATCCTGGTCCCTCTCTAGGTTTCTTCCTAGGTTCCTGCCTTTCTAGGGAGTTTTTCCAAGCCACCGTGCTTCCATATCTGCATTGTTTGCTCTTTGGGGGTTTTAGGCTGGCTATCTGTATAAGCACTTTGTGACAGTTGCTGATGTAAAAAGGGCTTTATAAAATAATTGTGATTGATTGATTGATGCGTGTTAAAATTAAGTGTTAAATGTTTAAGTGTATAGAAAAGCCAGTGTTAAAAATACAGTTTTGGGAAAACCAGTGTTGAAAAAACTGTGTCAACAGTGCCGGGGAAAAAATTGTTCAAAAAGCCCAACTTCAGCACATACCTTTACTCAAAATGTAACAACTCCAGTTTCTCCTAATTCATCAGTACTGAAGTCGATTAGGAGCCAGCAAACCGTGTCACAGTGGACAGTTTGTCATGACTAAACAAACCTTGAGACATTACTCCTGCGTGTGAAAGTGTACACAATGCTCTCCCTAGCACCAACATTAGCCATTGCTTACTTACACTGCTGCAGGCATTCAGACAGTGCACTGCTGTGGGACGTGGAAAAACAATGTACTGCTGTATTCCTGTCTGTCACAGTGTTACTATGTGGAGAATACATTACCTACAGCTATTAGGGGGATATGTGCGTGTGTCCCTAGTGATGGGCATGTCATTAGCAAATAGCAGCTACAACAGTGGTTGTAAAATACTTATGGTAAATGCAAAGGCTGCAAGACAAAGGTTGGGCATGAATATTGTCAACGTGATTAATGTGATAGTTTGTGAATTGCTGTCACCTATACCTGTTCACAAATGATAAAGTCAGTTTTGTGTATTACAGGGTAATATTCCGACAATGCAGTCATGCTATACAGTAAGTTCCTGTTAAAGCTACTGTATATTGTAACTTTAGATACTATACTTAATATCATTATTGTAGATACTATACTGTGTCTTATTATTGTCTATACTATAATGTATATTGTTATTGTAGATACTATACTGTATCTTGTTATTGTAGAAACTATACTGTACCTTGTTATTTTAGAGAAGTTTTATTTCTTTAGAATATTTTCTCCACTTCCTATATAGTAGCGAAGTCGCTGGGTGTCTCCTTCCTGAACCCAAACAGATGAGAGGTATTCCCATCAGGCACTGGTTCAATTATCACCACGGCGACAGGAGGACTTCACGGTATCATGGGATGCCATATCTCCTTCTGATCTGTTCCCTCGCCCTTCTTTGGACACTGACAGGTAAATCGTCTCTAATTTGACCTGCGCGCCACAATGAGCGGCGTCTAAGTGGCCAAGTTTTTTTCTTCATTTTCCTCAAGTGTCCTGTAGCCTGAAAGAGAGGATGAAGCTGTGAAGAATTGATTGGAAGAATATTTGCGCTTGATAAAATACCCTTGTCAAATAGCATTGTCATCTGCGAAGCCACCGTCCCCTCAAGGGATTGGGCTTTCACCAGACTATAAAAGTACTCTGTCACTTATTTGTGAATAAAGGCTCTCCTTCGATTACAGTTTATTTCACTTTCACAGTTTTCTGGCATAGTTGGCAGATAGGCCAACTTGGACAGGAAATGAATACCACTGGACGGCAAAGTCTGGCATAAACAAAGGCCATTTGTCTTGACTCGCAAGTGGAACGCCTCCAGAGCAGCCTCATTATACCTACAGTTAGATTAATCTTGGGGCCTGTCTCTCCCTTTCACCTTGGGACCCCATCACAATGTATTACAGGTCTCTTAGGCTGTGTTTACACAGGCGGCCCAATTCTGATATTTTTCCACTAATTTGTATTTTGACCAATCAGATCAGCTTGGAGCTAGGCTGGAGTGTATTTACACATTGTTTCAATGTGAGCTGGGCTCCCACACATAGGATAACACTGATATTGATTAGGATGATGGTGTGGTGAAGAGGCGGTTAGATCATAAGGATGTATATTTTGTCAAGACCACCCAGGGCTCGAGAATGTGTTTATGGTGCTTAGGATAGTTGGTTGTGGGTAAACATAGTGAAAAAGCTCATTTCAACAGCTTGCGTTATCTGTCATAGATGATTTTATGATTACTCCATATCTCCCACATGTTGTTCAAATCAAAGATGAACTAAAAATGACTTGTGTTTCAGTGTAATCACTCAAACATTGACTATCAAAAGAAGCATTACTATAGGCCCACTGTGGCCCACAGTGATGTCATGTGATGTGCAATGATGTGGTCTTGCTTGAAAACTGCAAAGTCATCATCTTGTGTCTCCCATTGAGCATAACATAGACATGACAGA
Source organism: Coregonus clupeaformis (assembly GCF_020615455.1). Taxonomy (NCBI): domain Eukaryota; kingdom Metazoa; phylum Chordata; class Actinopteri; order Salmoniformes; family Salmonidae; genus Coregonus; species Coregonus clupeaformis. The sequence continues at coordinate 289,542 of NW_025533634.1, forward strand.
AATTGATTTTTGAGGAAAACAACCTCCATAAGCATCTGTAATTGCCTTTGACTTGGAGTTATTTTCCTCTGCTAACAGCAGGCAGGCTAGAGGACAGCTTCCATTGTCTTACATCCCACAGGGACCGGAAGAGGACAGGAAGCCTTTACCGGGGTGGCTTATGCATATTGTAATAATAATAATAATTTTATTAAATATACCACAAAATCACTTTCCCAAAGAAGCCTATTACATAAACAGAGGCACTTAGCTAGATGAAAAGCCCTTCCACTGACTCAAGAGTTCGGCCAACACTTATCCTGAAGAGAGTGGACGGACAGCAACCTCTGTCGACTAAGATAAGAGAATCGGTTTGATATCAAATCCCCCTGAATGAGTTCTGAAACTTTTTGACTCTGCAAGTGAGAGTAATCTTATACATTTAACATAACAGATAATCTTGATGAAAAAAAGTGAAGTGAGTGCTAGGCTATAACAACAATATATTTAGCAATCCTTCTAGGGTCCTACTCCAGACTGAAGTATCTGAGGAGATGTGCTGCTGTCCACAATATATCTCCCAGTTTACCATAAATAAATTCACAAAATCACATAAGATGAGATATGAAACATGAATATTGTCCCTCTTTTGAATATAAGGAAATAACTAATTTATTTATTGATGATTTCACACGCTCAGCAGATTATATTATAAATATGCATTATCTACATCTCGTCAAAATGGAGCTGTCAGATATCCAGGAATGTTTTATTAGTTAGCACAACAACACTGGAGGCTATGTGTCGTAATTCAAAGGCTAAATATGTATCATTGTACCAATATTTAGGTCAACTTTAGGAAAAGGGGATACGTTTGGGAAACCACTGCATATACAGTCACTTGTGGACATCTTTCCTGTGTTGTGTGTTTATTTATATAACTTAGATACAAAATACAGTTGTCAATCATACTGTCAATCAAATTAAAACTCCCATTTTATCCAAATCACAATCACTGTACTCATCATTCCGGCATGTTAGTTCTTGGTCTTACCTAAAGCATGACTTCTCCTGTGTTGTAACAGCAATCCATTGGCCAGAACAAAAAAATCCATCTATACTTGGACTCAGTCATATGATGATGGTATGAAAAATGATCTGCACTAACACGTTTGGACATGGGCTCCAGCTAAAGCAAAAAGGCAATACACTATCTTCTAGTTTAACTTCAATTTATGACGGTAATATAATTGGCTAAGCCTGATATCAACTCTATGACCTCATGATAACAGGGTCATAGAGGAACATGAGTGAGTAGAACGTCCATTTTCACTGCAGAGATTTAGATAAATAGATAAAAAAAGGGAGATATGGAGGCTGCGTTAGTGAGATATTGATCTTATGGTCAATATGATTATATTGATCGTAATGTAGATATTTGGATTAGCAATATCCATTAAAAGATAAGCATATGTACGTACATATATCGAGGCATATGAATAATTTGATCATATAAGGAAATGGCGGTAAACTTATGTATGGAGTTATATGTGTCTGAGAGTGAGAGAGCGAGATGGAGAGATAGAGAGAGAGAGATATTCTGTGAATCCCAAACCACTCCCTCACCCCTACCAACTCGCTCGGATAGTCCTCCGTTGTCACGTGTTGCTGACGAAACTCAGAGGGTGACTTCAAGAGAGTGGCGATGGGATCAATAATCCCATCAACTTCAGCACACACTCCTGACTTGATGATGCAATTCATATTGTACTTTTAAATAATTAAACAACCATGAAATTGAAATTGACAAATCCCCCTGTCGTTTTACAAGATATGACCTCAGTAACCTCAGTTAAACATTTAATTTGGGAGGTATCTCATCTGTTACATGTCAAGTCTCGAAATCAGACATAAACAAATTCACGTGACATATAATTAGCTTTGGGACACTTGTGCAAATGGTGGAGGCGCGCATGAATGCGCAAATGGAGGGCCGAAGGGCGAGCGGAAGGGTGTGATTTGGGATTCAGACAGAGAGAACATGGTGCTTTAACAGTATATGGAATAGCTGCTTTTCATTATGGGGCCAGCTAGATAGCTGGTTCATTGCTAGTTCAAGGACAAATCACTGTACATTTGTGTGAAAGAACCAGCACACACTAACACTGCACATTACACTGTCTAGGATTGGTCTGTGGAGACAAGATAATATAACCTGTTTTATATTGCTTTCCATCAATGATATGATTCGACTCACCTTCGAGAGAAAACATAACTGATACCTTATGTAAGTAGGGTTGTTAGCCCGCACCTGCACTGAGCAACATATACAGTGGTGTGAAAAAGTGTTTGCCCCCTTCCTGATTTGTTTTTTGTTTGCATGTTTGTCACACTTAAATGTTTCAGATCATCAAACAAATTTAAATATTAGTCAAAGATAACATAAGTAAACACAAAATGCAGTTTTGAAATGAAGGTTGTTATTATTAAGGGAAAACTAAATCCAAACCCACATGGCCCTGTGTGAAAAAGTGATTGCACCCTACAACCTAATAACTGGTTGGGCCACCCTTAGAAGCAACAACTGCAATCAAGCGTTTGCGATAACTTGCAATGAGTCTTTTACAGCGCTGTGGAGGAATGTTGGCCCACTCATCTTTGCAGAATTTATGTAATTCAGCCACATTGGAGGGTTTTCGAGCATGAACTGCCTTTTTAAGGTCATGCCACAGCATCTCAATAGGATTCAGGTCAGGACTTTGACTAGGCCACTCCAAAGTCTTCATTTTGTCTTTCTTCAGCCATTCAGAGCTGGACTTGCTGGTGTGTTTTTGATCATTATCCTGCTGCAGAACCCAAGTTCGCTTCAGCTCGAGGTCACGATCGGATGGCCGGACATTCTCCTTCAGGATTTTTTGGTAGACAGCAGAATTCATGGTTCCATTTATCACAGCAAGTCTTCCAGGTCCTGAAGCAGCAAAACAGGCCCAGACCATCACACTACCACCACCATATTTTATGATGTTATTTTTCTGAAATGCGGTGTTACTTTTACACCAGATGTAATGGTGCACACACCTTCCAAAAAGTTCAACTTTTGTCTCGTCAGTCCACAGAGTATTTTCCCAAAGGTCTTGGGATCATCAAGATGTTTTCTGGCAAAAATGAGACGAGCCTTGATGTTATCTTTGCTCAGCAGTGGTTTTCATCTTGGAACTCTGCCATGCAGGCCATTTTTGCCCAGTCTCTTTCTTATGGTGGAGTCATGAACATTGACCTTAACTGAGGCAAGTGAGGCCTGCAGTTCTTTGGTTGTTGTTGTGGGGTCTTTTGTGACCTCTTGGATGAGTCGTCGCTGCACTCTTGGGGTAATTTTTGTCGGCCGGCCACTCCTGGGAAGGTTCACCACTGTTCCATGTTTTCGCCATTTGTGGATAATGGCTCTCACTGTGTCTGGAACGCTATTGGAGGGATGCAACACCATTCTTCCACAATAAATTCCATCATTTGGTGTTTTGTTGGTAGTTGAAATCGCTATTTCAACCACCGCTCCAGAATTTATCATAGGTGTTCAATTGGGTTGAAATCTGGTGACTGAGACGGCCATGGCATTTGGTTTACATCGTTTTCATGCTCCTCAAACCATTCACTGACCACTGGTGTCCTGTGGATGTGGGTAAGGTCATCTTGTGGGGGCATAGCCATGGTAGCCAAATTAATGGCCAAAATAATGGCCTGCCCAGCATTTATATACGGTACATGACCCTAAGCATGATGGGATGTAAATTGCTTAATTAAGTCAGGAACCACACCTGTGTGGAAGCACCTGCTATCAATATACTGTACTTTGCATCCCTCATTTATTCACGTATTTCCATTATTTTGGCCTTTACCTGTATGTGAAATACATTATAAACCCATCCACCTGTGCCATTGAAGATATACACTCAATGGGCTCTATTAGATCAGTAGCGCTGAAGATACACTTTAAAGCCCGATTGACAATTAAAGGCAATGTTCCCACGGTCACCCAGACTGCATTCACGGTAGGCCTAAACGCTGCATATGTCTGCTGACTCTGTAATTTTGTTGATATTTTTATGCGATACTTCGGCGATATGGACTGAATCCAGCCCAAAGGCTTGCCTTAAAGTATATTTACCAGCAAAGTCGTAGCTTACCTGTATACTTGGGGGGCTGAGTAGTCTTTCAACTGAACACCACTTAGTCTAGACAAAACCCAAGTAATGCCAGACAAAAATACAAATGCATATCACTTGAGCTTTTGCTTCAACCAAATGAAAAGCTATAACTCCTGTTCTTATGGAAATGGTGATGAAGATTTGAGATTCAGGTTTGAGATGTAAAATGACATTACAGAGGTGACTCTAGGATTATCCACTGTCTATAACAGTGGATGGTTCTATAACAGTGGATGGGTTTATAACAGTGGATGGGTCTGACAGTGATTGAGTCTATAACAGTGGATGGGTCTATAACAGGTCTGTAACCTGTCTTTATCTAGTTTCTCTCAGTCTCAGTAGTGGAGGCAATTTTAGTGGAGGAATATATGTTAAATACATTATAAACCCATTCACCTGTGCCGTTGAAGATAGACACCCAAAGACTTGTCTTAAAGTATATTTACCAACAAAGTCTAAGCTTAGCTGTGTCAACAACAGTGAAGTGAGAGAAAAAATTGAGCATAGTTTTTGTTTTTAAGAACTGGATATCCCCTTCCCCAAATGTAATATCTTGGAGATTCATAAAACTGAGTGGGTATTCTGATTCACTCTGATGCACATTGATATGACACTGTTTTGATATGAGATTCCCTGACAGGGTTGTGCTTTGCACATGGTTAGCTACACATTCAAGATGCTTTGTATGTCAGAATGTGTGGGAAGAGTGGTACGATACACATTTAGTAAGAAAGGACCCCGGTTGAATGGGAGTCGGTTGGCATAGCAATGAGTGTGGCTTTTTCAGGTCTCACATCATGAGTCCCTGAGCATTTTATGTCATCTGTCAAGCACAGCTCACCTCTGTACTTGGGGGGGCTGAGTAGAGTCTCTCAATTGAATGTCACTTGGTCTCAAGATGTTGTCATCTTCATGTGGCTCTGATCTCTATGAACAAACATGCTTTTATACGTACTACTTTTCCATCAACAATGGACGGGAAAATAGGAATATGATCTCATTTAAGTAATAACAAAAAGACCAAAGATGCTGGAATTGTAATTAATTTCCCTGATCCCTGATGTTGGATGATGTTGGATGTTAATGCATAATTTGAAATAAATAAGCACTTTTTTATTATGACATCTTGAAAGCTGCAGATAATCAAAAATAATAAATAGGCCAGCAGGCCATGTTTGAAACGTGAATTATTACCAATAGAACAAAATAAAACATTACCATTGTGTTCAGATGTATATCAAAGTGTATCAAAAGTGTTGCACCAACATAAGTTGTTTTGTCATTTCAAACCAAAAATGGAGATATGCAATATGCATCTGCCTGCCGTTGTACTCAGTCAACGGAAAATGAAAGCCAATTCTTCACATTTCACATCTCAGCTGTGAAGTGTATCCAGCTCCAGATGATTGGGCCAACGTTATATCAACGTTATATCTTTCACCTCGTTATTTCAGCAATTGCTGGAAGATTCTGAAAGATTTGAGTGGTTTTTCAAAGCCTGTTTATGTGATTTTGGATGAAAATTGATTTCCATAAAAAACAAACAGTGCAACCTGAGTGGAGTGCAGATGCCGAGCGTTACAGAATAACATGAAAGTATAATGATGAAAGACATCAAGTCCTACTGAAGCATCTGGAATCTTCAAATAAGAAGACAACCTGGTATATTTCTTCCTTCCCTCCCTCCCTCCCTGGTGGAATGGATGCTTGTCCTTGATGTTTAGCGCCTTGTTAAAAAACAACAAAAAACAAGGTGGATGCAGTGGGAGGGTTACCAATGGGTGGTAAGGGGGTTAGAAAACTCATAATTTTCAGAGAGTTTGTTTGAAACGGTTAATAAATGTTTGAGGTAGGGGATGAGATTACAATGGAAGCTCGCCGGGCTAGGTTGAACTAGACCCTGCACATTGGAAACTGAGCATTTAAGACGTACTTTGCATTTCACAGTTGTGTGTCAAGTGGGGAGATGTGGTGGCATTTGTTTCATCACAGCAATGACAGACCCCAGCACACAGGGGGTCTTTAATGCAGGTATAGCTTTGTGTAACGGAGTGTGCGCACGTACATGAAACGGACTATAAAACTCTGGCCACTTATGGGCACTCTGGAGTTCATTGGACAAAATACTACTGTATTGGGCAAAAAAATAATAATGTGGACAGACGAAAGGTGTGAGTCAGTGATGATTATTCTCTTTCAGAAGTCTGGAGGTTGGTTTTGTTAATTTATATTTCACCTCGGAATGGCGACAACTGGAATTAAACTCAATGCTGCTTAAATGCAGAGGTATTCATGAAAAATGTAAATGGTCAATTTCTTGAATGGCTGAAGTGGCTGAGTTGAAGCCTAATTGAACTAAGTTTTCACTCAGACACTGGGGTTTGGGATATTTACTTATTAAACAGTTCTATTGAGAATGGCAGTGTTTCCCAACCTTGGTCCTCGAGTACCCCCAACAGTACACAGTTTCACTGTAGCCCTAAACAAACACACCTCATTGAACTCATTGAGGGCTTGATGATTAGTCGACAAGTTGAATCAGGTGGGCTTGTCCAGGGTTACAATAAAAATGTGTACTGTTGGGGGTACTTCAGGACCAGGGTTGGGAAACACTGGAGTATGGCCTTGCTGAGCTGACAGCTCTCTAATACCCCCAAAATGCTGGTGAATTACTTACTTACTTTGCTGCTTAAAGTAATTCCTGTTATCTAGTCATTCCTGTTATCTAAAGTCATCCCTGTTACCTAAAGTCATCCCTGTTACTAAAAGTATTAGCATCACATTTACATTTCAATGTTTAAAAAATAACAGTCTAAGAGCACTCCCTTTGTGTATAGCTGTGAGTGGAGATTTTAAGCACCTTTTGACAGGACCAAGGAGCAACATGGGTTCTGGTATAAAAAGCAGAAGTAGGATAGGAAAATAGCTCAATATTTAATTGGCCACAGTCTCACAGTTACATTTTCAGAGTTTCTGTGGAAGTGCCTGAACATGAATGGCCTGAATTACCAACCGCCTGGCTTAGAACTACATTCATGATATAAGATCAAATGAAAGCGTGTTCTGTTCCATACTGTTTGTTTGGCCGTACAGTATTTTAGGGCACTCCAAGAACAAAACAAATCTATCTTCACTCCTCAAACGTTGTCAGGCTCAATCAGAATCTCTGGAATGGATACGCCACAAACCATTTCATTTTCAATATCTCTATCAAGTCTCTCTTAGCTAGACGAGTGGAGCTATTTCCAGGACGGCATCTGTCAAATCAGAGAAAAAAGAATGAGTCCCTCTCACCGCCACTTCACCCTCCTGTACCTCGACACACAATCCTCCAGTGAGCAGTATTTAATAGTTTAGCATTAGTCTAAAGTGTACTAATACTGCCTCTTGTATCCTCCAAGTCCAGAGTTCTCCATGCAACAGCAGGGACAGCTGCCCTCGTTCACAGCTCATTTGCTTCTGCTTGTCATCTGTGTATGAATAATAACTCCGCAGAGACCTACTGTTTTTTCCCTTCTACTTTTATGTGCCATCGTTATCACCTGACAGGTATTTCTGTCAATGCCTCGTGAAAGTAACACAGTAACTTGCGGATTCATACAGTTGGGCATATTTGTGGACATTTTAGAGTTTATTGGCTTCTAACAATTTAGGGAGATCACTCTTGATTTTATTGAACCACTATCAAACAAACGTTTTTCCTATTGAGTTATTGACATCATATTTTGTTGAATTACTAAACCCAATGTATTAAGATATGTACAGTGCCATAATAAAGTATTCACACCCCTTGACTTTTTCCACATTTTGTTGTGTTACAGCCTGAATTTAAAATTGATTTAATTGAGATTTTTTGGCCTACACATAATACCCCATAATGTCAAAATTGAATTATGTTTTCCCCCCCAGAAAATCAAAATGAATTACTAATGAAAATGTTAAATGTCTTGAGTCAATAAGTATTCAACCCCTTTGTTATGACAAGTTCAGGAATTAAAATTAGCTTAACAAGTCACATTTGCATGGAATAATAGTGTTTAAGGTCCATCAGTCGAGCAGTGAATTTCAAACACAGATTCAACCACAAAGATAGGGGAGGTTTTCAAAGAAGATCACCTTATTTTAAAAATAAAAAAGCAGACATTGAATATCCCTTTGGACATGGTGAAGTTATTATTTACAATTTGGATGGTGTATCTATACACCCAGTCACTACAAAGATACAGGCGTCTTTCCTAACTCAGTTGTCGGAGTGGAAGGAAAGAGCTCAGGGATTTCACAATGAGGCCAATGGTGACTTTAAAACAGTTACAAAACTGAGGACGGATCAACAACATTGTAGTTACTCCACAACACTAGCCTAATTGACAGTGAAAAGAAGGAAGCCTGTACAGAATATTCCAAAACATGAATCCTGTTTGCAACAAGGCACTAAAGTAATACTGCAAAAAATGTGGCAAAGCAATTAACGTTTTGTCCTGAATACATTTACATTTACGTCATTTAGCAGACGCTCTTATCCAGAGTGCATAGCATTTTTTTTTTTCATACAAAGTGTTATGTTTCGGGCAATTCTAATAAAACACATTACTGAGTACCACTCTCCATATTTTCAAGCATAGTGGTGGCTGCATCATTTTATGGTTATGCTTTCAATCGTTAAGGACTAGGGAGTTTTTCAGGATAAAAAATAAACGGAATGGAGCTAAGCACAGGCAAAATCCTAGAGGAAAACCTGGTTCAGTCTGCTTTCCACCAGACTCTGGGAGATGAATTCACATTTCAGCAGGACAATAACCTAAAGCACAAGGCCAAAGACAGTGCATGTTCCTGAGTGGCCGAGTTACAGTTTTGACTTACATCTGCTTGAAAATCTATGGCAAGACATGAAAATGGTTGCCTAGCAATGATCAACAACCAATTTGACAGATCTTGAAGATTTGTGAAAATAATAATAGGCAAATGTTGTGCAATCCAGGTGTGGAAAGATCTTTGACACTTACCCAGAAAGACTCACAGCTGTAATCACTGCCAAGGGTGATTCGAACATGTATTGACTCAGGGGGTTGAATGCTCATCTAATCAAGACTTATCAGTGTTTATATTTCACTTTCTTTTTACAAATGTTAGCATTTTTCTTACACTTTGACATTAGAGAGTAATTTGTGTAGATTGTTGACAACAAATGACTGTTAATTCAATTTTAATTCCACTTTGTAACACAACAAAACGTGGAAGAAGTCAAGCGGTGTGAATACCTTCTGAAGGCACTGTATCTATATTCTTCATCTATTATATAAAATATCCCACTGCTGCATGATGTCTTGATAAATATATTCATCCTAGAAATATATTGATCTTTTGAAGGTATTTCATAGTTTAGATGCATGGTGTTATAACTCAGTCCATTAAAAGTTGTAAAGCATTTCACCATCTACTTCGCAGCACATTGTTCTGAAGATTCAGTTATTTTCCACTCACAACCACATCTCCAATACTCTTCACTGGTGAGAAAGAGATTTTTTTTAAATCTGTAGTCAGTGATAATTCTGTGTGATTAAGAGTCAAAATAAAAAGTCCTTTAATGAAAATGAATTAGTCCTTTGAGTTATCGTCGACGAAAGACTGATAAGGGGGACATGGGGGCTCAAATTGTTAATTAATCTTGGAGATGAGCGATGCTTGCTGGGTCAGCATTCCCATTTCAGTTTCATCAATAGTGTGCCTCCAAAATTTTACAAGGTGATTCATTAATTAAGTTGGAGAAAGAGCGACCAGGCCTTCTAAAGGTAAGTACCTACTTCAAAAGGAAGCAGGAGACTTGTATTAAGAGGCAGGTAAGATAAACATAACATTTATTCTTTGGATGTTTTAATTGTGTGAGAGGGAAAATGAGAGGCAACATGTTTGCAGTGAGTGGTAGGGTCTTCTCACTGGTGCTCTGAGAGGTTTGTCAGATAGTACTACACCACATTGTGTAGTACGTTTGGTATGTATGTATGCAACCTGTAACATTTGTGGGAATGGGGAATAGCATTCAATGGTATCCTACTTACCATAACACAGGGGTGGTCTACCCTCCTCCTGGATAACTGGGGATGTAGGCTTTTGCGCCACACCCTTGTCATTGCTTGTAACAAGTATTTGTCAGACATATTGTCAGCGACTTTGTCTACAATATGCAACATCGAAACCACATTATTTTTGCAACATTCACGAATCTCGATACTCTCGTCTTGCCCTCTGCACTCCTCTGCTGACTGACTAATGGGTTATTGAGTAATTAATCAACATCTAACGAGTCGGCAGCAGAGTTCCAAATAGGGGCTGAAATGAGTCTGAACGGCACACTTAAACATGCACTGTAACTCGACGTTTGGACACTGCAATTAAAAATGCAATATCTAGTCTTCTCCTCCAATAATTATCTGGGTGGAGGTGGATGACTCTAGGTTGTGTTCTTGTGAAGAGGAAAAAGAGGGAAAACGCCTTAGTTTTAAGTTTCAAGTTTTAATGTCATATGTACAAGTACAGTGAAATGCATTTATTGCAAGCTCTAAACCCAACAATGCAGTAATCAATATCAATGTAGTACTAAAAATAACAATGTAGAACAAAAACAAGAGAAGAAAGCGACAGTGGGGGAAAAAAGTATTTAGTCAGCCACCAATTGTGCAAGTTCTCCCACTTAAAAAGATGAGAGAGGCCTGTAATTTTCATCATAGGTACACGTCAACTATGACAGACAAATTGAGATTTTATTATCCAGAAAATCACATTGTAGGATTTTTTATGAATTTATTTGCAAATTATGGTGGAAAATAAGTATTTGGTCACCTACAAACAAGCAAGATTTCTGTCTCTCACAGACCTGTAACTTCTTCTTTAAGAGGCTCCTCTGTCCTCCACTCGTTACCTATATTAATGGCACCTGTTTGAACTTGTTATCAGTATAAAAGACACCTGTCCACAACCTCAAACAGTCACACTCCAAACTCCACTATGGCCAAGACCAAAGAGCTGTCAAAGGACACCAGAAACAAAATTGTAGACCTGCACCAGGCTGGGAAGACTGAATCTGCAATAGCTTGGTTTGAAGAAATCAACTGTGGGAGCAATTATTAGGAAATGGAAGACATACAAGACCACTGATAATCTCTCTCGATCTGGGGCTCCACGCAAGATCTCACCCCGTGGGGTCAAAATGATCACAAAACGGTGAGCAAAAATCCCAGAAACACACGGGGGGATCTAGTGAATGACCTGCAGAGAGCTGGGACCAAAGTAACAAAGCCTACTAGGGGTGTAACGATCCATCTACTACATCGATGTATCGATTTATAGTCCTATGATCCAACTACATCGATCTGTGCTCGGCGAGTTGGCCTTTTGGACAACATATATCAATCTAACATCGTTTTAAAATGTAATAAATCGATTGTATCGATACTAGGAAATAACCCATTGGATTTAAGCACGTCAGACTTTATATGGATGTTTTTTCTTAGCACTTTTAATGATAAAGGCTTTAAACATTACTCGATTCAGTCTGCCTATCCGTGACTTCATCGCCCCGCGGCAGCCGCAGCGCAAAGGCACAAAGACAACAAAACATAGCATGGCGGACGACAGAGGAGAAGCCGACAAGCGAGAAATTATCAAGCCACCATTGCGGTCCTTACAAGAAACAGGAATCTAGGAAACTTCACCTGCACTGTCCAGTATCCAGGTATTTATTTCAGTCACACTGGTTGAATTTTTGGCTAAAAGGTTACTGAATCGATTTCAAGTCAATGAATCGTTTCGGATCGTATCGTTCTAAATGAACCAATATCGTCCTTGAATCGTATCGACAACCACGAATCGTGATACAAATCGAATCGTTGTTAAAACGAATCGTTACATCCCTAAAGCCTACCATCAGTAACACACTACGCCGCCCGGACTCAAATCCTACAGTGCCAGACGTGTCCCCCTGCTTAAGCCAGTACATGTCCAGGCCCGTCTGAAGTTTGCTAGAGTGCATTTGGATGATCCAGAAGAGGATTGGGAGAATGTCATATGGTCAGATGAAACCAAAATAGAACTTTTTGGTCAAAACTCAACTCGTCGTGTTTGGAGGACAAAGAATGCTGAGTTGCATCCAAAGAACACCATACCTACTGTGAAGCATGGGGGTGGAAACATTATGCTTTGGGGCTGTTTTTCTGCAAAGGGACCAGGACGACTGATCCGTGTAAAGGAAAGAATGAATGGGGCCATGTATCGTGAGATTTTGAGTGAAAACCTCCTTCCATCAGCAAGGGCATTGTAGATGAAACGTGGCTGGGTCTTTCAGCATGACAATGATCCCAAAAACACCGCCCGGGCAACGAAGGAGTGGCTTCGTAAGAAGCATTTCAAGGTCCTGAAATGGCCTAGCCAGTCTCCAGATCTCAACCCCATAGTAAATCTTTGGAGGGAGTTGAAAGTCTGTGTTGCCCAGCGACAGCCCCAAAACATCACTGCTCTAGAGGAGATCTGCATGGAGGAATGGGCCAAAATACCAGCAACAGTGTGTGAAAACCTTGTGAAGACTTACAGAAAACGTTTGACCTGTGTCATTGCCAACAAAGGGTATATAACAAAGTATTGAGAAACTTTTGTTATTGACCAAATACTTATTCTCCACCATCATTTGCAAATAAATTCATAAAAAATCCTACAATGTGATTTTCTAGAAAAAAAAATCTAATTTTGTCTGTCATAGTTGACGTGTACCTATGATGAAAATTACAGGCCTCTCTCATCTTTTTAAGTGGGAGAACTTGCACAATTGGTGGCTGACTAAATACTTTTTTCCCCCACTGTATATACAGGGTCAGTACCATATTTATAATATGCAGGGATTCTGGAGTGATAGAGGTAGAAATGTATAGGGTAAGGTGACAAGGCATCAGGATATATGATAAATAGATGATTGTACGTGATGATTGTACGTGAGTTTGAGTGTGTTGAGTCAGTATAAATGTGTGTGCATGTTATGCGTGTGTAAGCAAATTAAGTGTGTGTGTGTGTGTCTGTGCGTGTGTGTGTGTGTGTGTGTGTGTTGGAGTGTCAGTGTGTGTGAGAGTGTAGAGTCCTGTGAGCGTGCATAGAGAAACATTTAAATAAAATACAAGGGTCAACTCAGATAGTCAGTGTAGCCATTTTGTTGGCTATTTATCAGTATGCTTTGGTATTGGGTTTCTAATGGGTAAGAACTAACACCTGCGCCATACAGGTTGGAAAATAGATGGGAGGAGATTTTCAATGTAACGATTCCATGGCACGTGGTTTATGAACTGATATACAAAATGACGCCGGATTCAAAACTTAAATTATTATAGAAAATTCTTGCAACCAAAATAATGTTATATATATGGGGGATACAACCATCCCAGCTCTGCAGATTTTGCTGCAAAGAGACAGAATCATTAGATCACTTGTTTTGGTACTGCCAATATGTGACTCACCACCAGGATTTGGTCTTATGTAGCAAAATTCGAAATTGTGTTTCATTGGATAAAATTAGAGACAGAGCTATAAAATGGTATATCATACACTGCATTTGAGGAACAATGGGGAAGTAATTTTGCTTTTAAAGTTGATAAACTTGTAAACTCACTTTGGAGAAAATGGCATTTGAATGTTTTGGTATCTAGCTCTTCTTTGTCTACACCCATTCAGCATCGTTCACACCCAGCTAACGTTAGCTAGCTAGCTAACAGTACACTTAGCTTGAAATGAAACCACTTTCACTTTCTGTAATATCTGAAAATGTAGCTAGCTAGACTATCTTACCCTTACATCATCATGCATGATGGAGTAGTCTCCCTGTCGTGGATGCCATGCCACGGTTGCCCTTAATTTGAAGATGTAATCCGGAGACAGGTGTTTTCTCCATCTCTTTAGCTATCATACTCTAATTCCACTGATTTCCAAACTCGATCCACCAGAAAGTGGAGAGCAACACTTATGCAGCTCCACTACACGATACATAAAAAAAAAAGCCAGTTCGACAGGATTACCAACACAGACTGACAGAAGCCTTCTATATCTCGGTATGTTTAGCCCATTCATTATCTCAGCCAATCATGGCTAATGGGAAGATTGCTGTCTGTGGCTTAACCAACAACGCTCATAATTTAACAATTGTATTCGTATTTACTAGGGGTGTAACGATCCATCTACTACATCGATGTATCGATTTATATTCCTATGATCCAACTACATCGATCTGTGCTCGGCGAGTTGGGCTTTTGGACAACATATATCAATCTAACATCGTTTTAAAATGTAATAAATCGATTGTATCGATACTAGGAAATAACCCATTGGATTTAAGCACGTCAGACTTTATATGGATGTTTTTTCTTAGCACTTTTAATGATAAAGGCTTTAAACATTACTCGATTCAGTCTGCCTATCCGTGACTTCATCGCCCCGCGCCAGCCGCAGCGCAAAGGCACAAAGACAACAAAACATAGCATGGCGGACGACAGAGGAGAAGCCGACGAGCGAGAAATTATCAAGCCACCATTGCGGTCCTTACAAGAAACAGGAATCTAGGAAACTTCACCTGCACTGTCCAGTATCCAGGTATTTATTTCAGTCACACTGGTTGAATTTTTGGCTAAAAGGTTACTGAATCGATTTCAAGTCACTGAATCGTTTCGGATCGTATCGTTCTAAATGAACCAATATCGTCCTTGAATCGTATCGACAACCACGAATCGTGATACAAATCGAATCGTTGTTAAAACGAATCGTTACACCCCTAGTATTTACAGATGGCATACAACGCATTTTCATAAAAATAAAAAATAAACGTTCAAATGGTTCTCCTGTGAAGTCGTGACTTGCGACATATGCCTAGTTTCATGAAACGGGTCACTTATGTAGCTTATTTTTGGTTGCAGGTTTAGGAATGGTTGAAACATTTCAACATTTACTTGGAACTAACTCTGCAAATAGTACTGCTGTGTGATTTGAATGTCATAGTCAATCGATCAATAATCTAATAATTCTCTTAGCAAAGGTGTTTATCTTTAATTCACAATCTGTAGAAACTATGAGAATAGAATTGTTCAGAACTGTTGTGAAACATCACAGCACAGTAGAAAAATATTTGGCAGCTAGAAAATAATATATTTAAAATAATATATGTATATATTTACACAAATATTTATTGGTATTTTTT
This sequence comes from Coregonus clupeaformis, assembly GCF_020615455.1. NCBI lineage: Eukaryota > Metazoa > Chordata > Actinopteri > Salmoniformes > Salmonidae > Coregonus > Coregonus clupeaformis. The sequence goes on from NW_025533634.1 coordinate 304,944, forward strand.
GTATTTTATTAGGATCCCCATTAGCTGTTGCAAAAGCAGCAGCTACTCTTCATGGGGTCCACACAAAACATGAAACATGACATAATACAGAACATTAAGAGACAAGAACAGCTCAAGGACAGAACTACATTAAAAAATAATAATAATGGCACATGTAGCCTAAATATCAATACATACACACAAACTATCTAGGTCAAATAGGGGAGAGGCATTGGGCCGTGAGGTGTTGCTATATCTGTTTTTTGAAACATGGTTTGCTGTTTATTTGAGCAATATGAGATGGAACGGATTTCCATGCAATAATGGCTCTATATAATACTGTATGCTTTCTTGAATTGGGGATTGGAAATGATGCAGACAATTACTCCTTTTTATAATAATAATAATATGCCATTTAGCAGACACTTTTAGACTTACAGTCATGTGTGCACTCATTTTTACATATGGGTGGTCCTGGGGATCAAAACCACTACCCTAGCGTTACAAGCGCCATGCTCTACCAGTTGAGCTACAGAGGACCAGAGGATATATTTTTTAGAAAATATATATATACTGTATATAAAAAATTAAAATATAACATTTCTTGGCTAATGTTTTTGACAGTCTTAAACGTCACAGTGACTTCATATAACCCTGGTGGTGTAGGCCTGCTCGTAGACCAGTACCACATGATGACTCATTGGTGTTTGGGGAAAATAAATAAAAGGATCTGTGACTGCAGGGCATAATTCCTCTCATCTTTCCTCTTATTTACAACAAAAACATTAATGCAACTATGATGACATAGCAACTATTTTTCCTTTGGGCAATTTTCCATAAAATGTGTTGATATGGCTAAAGGCACCCATTAGACCTAATATCAATAAAATACATTGAATTACAAAATCCCTCGGTCCAGTTTTACTAGGTTCTGCACTAGCCATGCATGATTAGAGATCAAGTCACCAAACCAATACTTTTTCTCCAAATGTCTTGCATTACCAAAATTTTTTCTAGCGTATGTCCTGCATCAGTTGGAGAGATAAATATAAATAGCTTAGAGAAAACGGCACAGAAGACCTGCTGAGAGATGCTGTGTTTGTTGATTTTCAACCACTGATTGTCCAAATCTGAACGTGGAAATATAATTACTGGCATGGGTACACTCAATATGGCCGCCGGCCTATCCATCACAGAACATTGACTTGTAGTTCTAGTCATTATATTTCTATGGATGTGATTTCACAAGCTGGGCCAGACATGGCCTCCCCCTGTGGGGCTTCGACACCGCAGCTTTGGAGAGTGACAGTTGGCCGTGTCAGTGGAACGCCGGTTTCCCGCTTGGAAGCCGTTTCATTAGAGAAACTACTGATGCTCTCGTTCCAGCAGGGGCCTTTGTTGGTACAACACTGTCATTGGGTTTTCACTTCTACCATTTATGACCTTCGACTCCATCTTTGTCTTCTTTATTTTAGAGAATGTGTTATTGGGCGCGGACAAATGTGTGTTTTGGTTTGTAACGTCACGAATTACTGTATTTAGCAGGTTGATGACAAGGGATGTTCTGACATAAGAGCTGGAGCACAGTGTGTGTTCACAGATGAGACATTGGCATCTCATAGGTATGGTACTCAGGCTGAACTACCTGGTGACAAAGTACCATAAAGGTACTAAACCCTTACTTTACCAGGTAAGTTGATATACAAGCAAAGCTAGAGGTACAAGTCAGATTGTTTATTCAAGTCAGCTTCCCATCCATATAGATAGAACAGGGGGTCAGGACTCATTCCTGTTAGGATGTAGTTAATAAGGGACCAAGCTGTAAACCCCTACACGAGGCAGCACAACCACCCATAGTGGTTTTTCTCTGTCTGCAACCTCCAAGTCCCTGAGTCATCTCACCACTCGGCCCCACGCTGCCCCGGCCTCTTCCCTGTTCACACCTGCTTGGCCCCGGGTGTGAAACTGGGGAAAGGGCGAGGTCATGTTCCCTTTCTATTCTCTTTCCTTCAAGATTGGTGCTAATACCTTTCACAAAGCTGTTGTTTACTGCAAATAAAACAATTGAATTGGCATTAAATTATCTTTAAATGCAAATCATCTAACTAAAGTTGAATTATGTGGGGGATTATAAATCTTGTGATCGTGTTTAGTATTTACATCTAAAATGGCATTACATTTCACAAATTAAATGATGTGTTACTCAACACAAATAATCTCATTTGAAGAGAAATGTGTGTGGTGAGACATCTAAGAGCAACATGTCATGCAGTTGCTTATTACAGGATATATAGTTTTGAAATGAAGGTTGTTATTATTAAGGGAAAACAAAATCCAAACCCGCATGGCCCTGTGTGAAAAAGTTATTGCCCCCTACAACCTAATAATTGGTTGGGCCACCCTTAGCAGCAACAACTGCAATCAAGCATTTGCGATAACTTGCAATGAGTCTTTTACAGCACTGTGGAGGAATCTTGGCCCACTCATCTTTGCAGAATTTATGTAATTCAGCCACATTGGAGGGTTTTCGAGCATGAACTGCCTTTTTAAGGTCATGCCACAGCATTTCAATAGGATTCAGGTCAGGACTTTGACTAGGCCACTCCAAAGACTTCATTTTATTTTTCTTCAGCCATTCAGAGGTGGACTTGCTGGTGTGTTTTGGATCATTGTCCTACTGCAGAACCCAAGTTCGCTTCAGCTTGAGGTCACGAACGGATGGCCGGACATTCTCCTTCAGGATTTTTTGGTAGACAGCAGAATTCATGGTACCATTTATCACAGCAAGTCTTCCAGGTCCTGAAGCAGCAAAACAGGGCCAGACCATCACACTACCACCACCATATTTTACTGTTGGTATGATGTTATTTTTCTGAAATGCGGTGTTACATTTATGCCAGATGTAATGGGACACACACCTTCCAGAAAGTTCAACTTTTGTCTCGTCAGTCCACAGAGTATTTTCCCAAAGGTCTTAGGGATCATCAAGATGTTTTCTTGCAAAAATGAGCCAAGCCTTAATGTTCTTTTTGCTCAGCGGTGGTTTTCGTCTTGGAACTCTGCCATGCAGGCCATTTTTGCCCAGTCTCTTTCTTATGGTGGAGTCATGAACACTGACCTTAACTGAGGCAAGTGAGGCTGCAGCTCTTTGGATGTTATTGTGGGGTCTTTTGTGACCTCTTGGATGAGTCGTCGCTGCGCTCTTGGGGTAATTTTGGTCGGCCGGCCAATCTTGGGATGGTTCACAACTGTTCCATGTTTTCGCCATTTGTGGATAATGGCTCTCACTGTGGTCCACTGGAGTCCCAAAGCTTTAGAAATGGCTTTATAACCTTTTCCAGACTGATGGATCTCAATTACTTTCTTTCTCATTTGTTCCTGAATATCTTTGGATCTCGGCATGATGTCTAGCTTGTGAGGATCTTTTGGTCTACTTCACTTTGTCAGGCAGGTCCTATTTAAGTGATTCCTTGATTGAGAACAGGTGTGGCAGTTATCAGTCCTGGGTGTGGCTAGAGGAACGGGGGCAAACACTTTTTCACACAGGGCCATGTAGGTTTGGATTTTGTTTTCCCTTAATAATAACAACCTTCATTTCAAAACTGCATTTTATGTTTACTTGTGTTATCTTTGACTAATATTTAAATTTGTTTGATGATCTGAAACATTTAAGTGTGACAAACATGCAAACAAATAACAAATCAGGAAGAGGGCAAACTGTATATCCTGTAATTAGACTGTGGGTTCCATCAAGGTCTTTTAGTTATTTCCATTGAGCTTTCCATACATTAACATCATGTGTCTGTATTCAGTATATGCCAGTATAAAGGGCAACAACCCAGACGACAATGTGATTAAGAGGAGTAGGAGGGTTCGTGTCTACAGCCATGAAATCAGAGTAATTACTTTGGCTTTCAAATTCAAACATTAGAACAGTTTAAATCCATGATTTCCCCTGGGTTGGGCCACGGACTCTGATCACAGAGCTCAAGGTGAAGGAAAAAGGAAGAAAAATAAGAAAAACTAAAGGCCTTATAAAAATCCCCTTTTAGCTTGATAATACTGTTTGCTGTACACATCCGTGAAACCTAACAAATGATGAATACTAATTATGCAATAATACAACAAAAAAGGGAGTCTGGGGGTGTGCTGTTGTTGTGAGAATGGGTTTAACTTGAGATGACCTCGTTGAGTTCTCTCTTTGATTCTCAAACCCTTAATGCATTTTGGAGAGTATGGATATTAGCTACACAGTAAATAACTGAAGTAATTGCATTATTTACAAGGGAATAGTTGGTCTCATAATGCAAATTAAAAGTACTGTAACAGTGTTACAAAGTGAAAACCAGTCACCACAAGTTGTCATACAGGTCACACCACAACTGTCTTTTTTATCGGTTGTATGTGCTATTGTAAACAACATACACAACTTTCACACAAATACAACCCTGGCAGTCACACATATAGAACATTTTGTTTTGTACAGTATTAATCAAAACAAAAAATTGCGAGCGCCAAGGAAAGTAGCCTGGAGTGGAGTAGAACTCTGCCCCCTCCCCTTGGAAGGTCCGGAGCATTTCAAAGGAGATTAATGACAAGGACAGTTATAAATGGACCCATGAGGCCATTTCAGCAACAATCTATTTGCTCAGTGTCAGTTGCAAATATTCAATTGAGGAGATACATCTCTCAGCTGTCAGGCCCTACTGATGATCCAGTTATGATTAAGACAACAACCGTATACCGTGATTACTTCAACACTTAATATTTTTAGAACTGTACAAAGTGTTATGATTTTTCTTAAGAGTTAAAACGTTTGGTATGCAGATTAATCATTTCAGAATTATTGAGTTATCATCTTTGGACTGTGACCAGAAATTGTCTTGTGTTTGACCTTAGCCACCCTAAGCTATCTCGATTCATTTTACAGCATATCAACTACAGTACAAGAGAAGTAACACTGAATGCCTCACTAAGACATCTTCTTAAAGCAACAGCAATGCACTTACATGTCTCTTGTGAAAATACCTCCACTTATACACTTTGATTGAGGGGAGTGTCCGGATGTACTCTCTCAACTGTCGTGGTTGCCGGGTCCAAGACTAATGATCTGGAATTGTTCAGGTTTGGGTATTCTGGCCAATCGGAAATAAATAACGTTTTTAGAGCGATACATACATTCCAATTCAAGGACCTACTACTATTGCTAATCAAACACTCCAGTAATGTCATTGGAAAAGTCCTTAATGTTTCAGCGAAACCTCTTAAATTGGTTATGGACATTAACGGAATAATTAAGAAATAGAAAATCCAACAAAAATTGCAGATTGCAAAAGCTAACTATAAACAATAGCATGAGGAGTAGAAGCATGGCAAGCTGAGAAGCCTGTCACTCTCAGAGTCTGTTGTACAATCCTCACATCTGCCTTACTCCACTAATGTGGGTAGTAAAGTTCAATTTGCACATTCTTAATTGCAAGATAAATAATTGTACTCCCAACCTTATGTAAAAATAGCACTTGAAGAAGGTAATTGTGGATGACGTGTTGCCATAACCTTGGAAACCCCTAACTTTGGATCACTCATCAATCTATCTTCCCATCACATTTAACTATCAATGAAATGGGTAGCAATTCTGTGGCAGTAAATACAGCTCAGTAATTGGTGCACTGTTTTGTCACCTCATGCATAAAACATGCATCTTTACGCTTGTGTTGCATCTTTCATTCCTCGTCTGGTACCTCGTCATAAATGGTTCAAGGAGAGATTTATCATTTCGCCTCCTGTCAGATGAGGAATATATTAGAAGTGGAGTCTCCATGGAGGATCAGCTTCATGATAAATGCCATATTTATAATACCCAGGGAAAGCTGATGACGGCTGATAACTTATAATAATAAAAAAATGCCATTTATCAGACGCTTTTATCCAAAGCGACTTACAGTCATGCGTGCATACATTTTTACGTATGGGTGGTCCCGGGGATCGAACCCACTACCCTGGCATTACAAGCGCCATGCTTTACCAATTGAGCTACAGAGGACCAATGTCTGACCCAATGCTGACTCCTGGTTGGGGCGAGTGATGTATGTTTACAAAATCCATCAGGGGGAACGTAGTGATTGTCGATGAGTAATGTGCAAAATACTATGGAGACGAGTGGATTAATTGTTTAGGTGCTTTAGTCTGCTCCCTACAGGTGGCTTACATTGACTAAAGAGAGGGGCCAGAAAATCGCAGGGTCATCGAGGGTTACTTCAGTCCATGGCTCTGGGGACCCAGGGGTACGTATTTTTGTTCTTGCCCATCACTAACACCTAGTTCAACTAATCCGATTGTCATCAAGCCCTCATTGTTAACACTAACAGAGCCCCAAGGGGTCAAAAATGTCATAATTTCAAGGACTTTGTTAAGCAGCTAGTTATCAAAAATATAAAATTAACATGATTTTTAAAAGAATCAGTCTTTTGTATACTAGTGGTGCATGGCTAAGCTGAAAATGTTGACTCAATAGTAAACTTTGTGATAAAAAGACCACATTTCACAAAGATGTAGTTGTATGTACCCTGAAAATATATAGATATGGAGCCACGGCAGATTTGGCCCCTAGAGGGGCGTGGCAGCTACTATAACAAAAAAAAATACAAAAAAATGTAAATACATATTTAGCACCGGTGCCCATATCGCCTATATTGGTGGCCATCTTAGTTACTACTGGATATGTCAGATTAGCTCAATAGTCAATTTCTCAGCGTCTGCGTATCACAGAAACACAACACTTTGAATGAGTAGCAGACAAATATTCAGAACAAGTGGCTATGGATGAAGTTGATCAAAATATATGTTATAAACACATAAAAACCTGTATTTAGAAAAATCTAATTTGACTATAAATGTATGATTTTTATTTTTTCTATGCTTATTTTGGGGAATTTAAACCATTTACTTCTGTTACAAAAGGTTTAAAAAAGTCGTACTGCTTGACAGATTGTTTCTTAGGGGACTCGGACTCCCGAGTGGCGCAGTGGTCTAAGGCACTGCATCGCAGTGCTAGCTGTGCCACTAGAGATCCTGGTTCGAGTCCAGGCTCTGTCGCAGCCGGCCGCGACCGGGAGACCCATGGGCGGCGCACAATTGGTCCAGCGTCGTCCAAGGTAGGGGAGGGTTTGGCTGGCAGGGATGTGGGTTAGTTTCCCACGGGGGGCCAGTATAAAAAAAATCTAAAAACATGTATGCATTCACTAACTGTAAGTTGCTCTGGATAAGAGCGTCTGCTAAATGACTAAAATGTAATGTAAATATGTTGTCGCTTTTAGGGTTAACTTTAACTTCAATCAATTAAATATACATTTCTTCTGAAGAAGGTGCCACCATTTTGTTATTGATGCTAGACTGAGCAGAAACACCTCAGCGGTTTATAACCTTTACTATGTGCTAGATACATCTATTTTATTAGACTTTCTGTCACAACAGTGGCAGTACACATCATTGACCCCTTTGTTCTTGGCAGCAGGTCAGTTGCCCTTTAAAAGGGCCTTTAAATCTGACTTTAAGTGCGGATCTTAAAGAGACCAATCTGTTAGAGGATACCTTTTCCAATTGTTGTTCATCATATTAAAATGATGGACTGTTTTGTTGCCCCATTCAATCATCTATGTTTTTTATTTTTATTTACTTGACCAAATTGTCTTTTGGCATTCAGAACTTTCTGTACACATTTTTCATTTAAAGTAAACGGAAAGCTGAGCAGGGTATCTTTTTTAAATCAGGCATAATGGTTCCATGCATAGGATGCAACATGGTAACCTTGTTCATCCATCCCAAGCATTGGGAATTACCTTTCCTTTAAAGGAATTACCTTTCCTTTAAACCTTTGGACTGAATAACCCCACAAAATAAATACAAAACAGTCTAAGAGTAGTCTCATGGGCTCTGTGTATAGTTAACTTACTATTTGGTATTTATTTTCTATGGTGAACATAGTTGACATTTACAATGGCATAATAAATGACCAGCGGCGTGAATCACATCGTAGCGTAATGAATACTGTGAGTCACATCCCAAGCCTGATAATGCTGAGGTTTATGGCTAGGACTAATACAGTACAAGCTAGATTATTTTAGCTCAAATTGACAGGTGTAATACAAGGGTGTGTGTGTGTGCTTGTGTGTTTGTGTGTGTGTGCGTGTGTGTTTGTGTGTGTGTGTAGGGGATGTGTGTGTGCTTATGTGAGTCCACACGTGTATTTGTGTCTGTATGTGTGTGTGTGTTTGCCTGTGTGCTAATTGTGTGTGTATCTATTAGAGGTGCATTTGTTTCCATTTCTAAGAACTGCATTTAATCCTCTGTGGTGTTGCTGTGATAGCTAAAATAAGGTTGGGTTCAGAATAGCTTTCCTTTTTTCTGCTGATGTGGAACAGGTCTTTGCTGGCTTATCTCCTACAACATTAATGAATAGTCTAGTCTATGATTGATGACCTCAGCTTTAGCTATCTCGGTCCCATTCATCACCAGCAGTGTAGGAGGATGGGACTCAAAATATTTCATTAATTTTATTCACTCCCTTCCTCTGTGACATGGATGGAGCCAGAGTGGCGTTATGTGCCACAGCTTTGTGAGATAGTCACAAAAACGCTTGTTGATGCTCTTGTTGATTTGATCGAGTCGGGCTTGTTCGTAAACATACTATTGTTGTCCTATAGAGGTCTTGTATACAGTACATTAACGCCAATGAATCTTGTGCTGTCATGTTTCTGGTATGAATGATGTAGAATTAATGTATCTGCTGCAATACAATTGTTTTGGCTCACAGAGGATTGCAGGGACAGATTTATCACGTTATACACACGTTGCAATAGGTATAATACAAGTGTTTACTGATGATTAATAATAGCTACATAATCAAATCATACAAAGTAGTGATATTACTGTAATTATTAAATTGTGTGGATTGGCAGTTCAGTATATACCAACCTGGACTCAGGGGTAGACGTAACATAGAACATGTAAATCTGTCTCCCTCCATTTTGTATATGTTACATTGCATATGGTATGTATTAATTTCTGGATGTTGTTAAGTTGCGTCAATTCAAATCTGGTATTGGAACAAAAAGAGGTCAATACACGTCTTCTAAAATAGACTAGTATTTTAATTAATGCAAAACACTTCAATGGTAAATATGATGTTCGTATATACGGGTCCACTGAAATACCACACAGGGCAGTCAGAGAACTAACTGTCCCAACCCAAAGTTATTATTTTAATACTCTGACAGAGATAGTTCCTGCTCCAAGCAGGCCTATCAGAGTAGAGACTGAGCGTGGTTTAGACTTACTCAGCCTATCGTTGGCGCACAGGCTGGTCCCAGACCCTTGGCGCTTCACTGTTGCCAGGTGTTAGTTGTTTTGCAACTTATCCAGAGAGTCAGCACTTTTGCAGTACACATGTCCTTGAGCGGTCTAACAAAGAGGCTGTGTGTGTGTATGTGAGACACAAGTCTTATCTCATCCTACCCCCTAATAGTTCCCCACATTAATCACAGCTTGTTATGTTAAACAGTCTATATCAGTACAGCACAAACCTATTATGTTTAATCATTAATGCTTTCTTATTAAGCTAACAGCACATCTAAAATATAAGAGAATAATTTCCCTCAATCCCCTTTTTCACACCCACTGGGTGTGAACCCAAAATAAGAAATTTCAGGGAAATTTAGGATTCACCCTTTTGACACCCACTAGGGTGTCACTCATTAAAATACAATACAAACAAAAATAATCACACTTTTATTAATAGGCAATAATGATAATAAATAGGCCTTCAGTCCTTCCATCTACACCTAACTTGTACTAGGTTGGCTACCAGCCATCCAGGAACTTTAAACCTTCACATAAGGAAAGACAAACATTCACAATGGTTAACTTGATTAATAAAGCATAAAACATAAACAGGGAAGTACATTTTGGCCCCCTTTAGACACCCACTAGGTTGTCACTCCACCACCTCACCAATAGCAAACCAAGGGTCATCCTTTGTCAACCCCATCTCAGTGGCTGCATCCCCTTCTTGAGCCCCTAGGAGGGGCATCATACCAGCCGTATGCACGGCATCTGTAACATACTTTCTCAGACAAGGAATTACACAGGCAGTACAGCACATTAATATTAGAAACACAACTACTAGGGTCAGAAATCCAGTAACCACCAATGATGCGAACTTACCAAACCACTCCCCCAACCAGGAGAACAGTCCACCACCCCCCATTCCAGCCATGCGCTTCATTTCAGCTGATAGTTTATCTAAACCAACTAGGGCTTTAGAGATACTCCCGTCAGGACTGGTATTGTTAGGGATAAACATACAACAATGGCTTACCATTCTATAGACACCACCCCTTTCTGCCTGATCTAGAGCCAGCCTCTTTTTACTAAGTCATAAGAGTGAGATGGCGGATAATTGTTCGAAAGATCCCTTCTGTTGCATCCCTAGTCCAGCCAATAAATCGTTGTTGGTCGTAATAGATATAATTAACCCAATTCACAATGTTGTTTATTGTCACCCATCAAAAGAATGTGGTAGTAAACCCTTCCCCTAATTGTTTCATAGCTCGGTATCCATCCTATACCCCCCTTGGTATCCCAATCGCATCCATCTAAATAGGGCTATTCTCCTTCTTGTTAAAACTCCTCCTACATCTGTTTAATCCTTGGTTCCTGGTGACTAATTCTAACTAGCTGAACCAGTAGAACCAGGGCGCATGTATCTAGCCACCCCTTTGGAATTCTCTGCCTTACACTGCCCTTACTGGCACACGCCCACCACACATCGGTTACAGGGGCTGTAAGGTTTAGAATTCTCTCCTGTGCTTCCGAACTTAAGTCTGTCACATTACTACTATCTCCAATTGATAATTGGTGATGTCTTTATTTCTCTTTACCCCCCTTCTGGATGTTCAGTCCCCCTCGGTCTCATATCCCCATCCCCAAGTGTGTTTAAACACTTGAGTCTAGGAACAATCCGCCGTGGGGGCCGAACACGAATATAATGGGATTTTATAATCCCAAGCTGCTTATTGACATGTACCCCACCCGTTGGCTACGTCCCTAACCCTTATTTTGAATCTGACAGTCTGCCCTTCTCTGACTCCCATTTTGTAGGCCACTCTTCCTTGACGGTCAGTATGTCGGGTCGCTTCTCTTCTCTTTTACTTCTTAACAATGGTAAGGGCATAGCATAATTGGTGGTGGATCTTGACATATCAAGACCATTACCGAGACTATGATGCAACCCAAGTTATCCATATTCCCAAAAACCGCCAACCCTCTCCTGTCCTCAGTCTTTCTGCTTGGTACTACCCCATACTCACACCCTGAGAACACACTACAGTGATGATAGGTCGGGGTAGGAGATCTTCGTTAACAGAGGTGATCCCCAGACCCTATTGGTCCAGTTCTTCTCTCTAACTCTGCATGTGTTCAGTGGTGCTTGCATGTGTTCTTACCTTTTTGCAGTGTGTAACGTGGACCCAGGTTGCTCTTTCTGCTATTCTAATGGCAAAGGCAGTGACCAATATAACCTGATAGGGCCCTTCCCAACAGGCCTGCTTCCAGTTTTTATTCTTTAGGGACTGGATGCTCACCAGTCACCTGGTTAGATAGAGTGGGTCACCTTCTCCTTTAGTTCACCTGTGGGGCACAAAACCTCTGACATACGGGTGTGGTTAATAAACTATCTTCACACATGTTCAGCTCTCAATTTCTATTTCTGACTGCATTCTCTTTCTAGACTGTATGTAAAAAAATTTTTTTTTAAGTATTTTGTCCTCTCCTTCGTATATATTTATTATTTAATCCTACCATCCCCCTTTTGACACATGATTCTGCTCATGTGTCAATATTACCACCTACCTAAACAATCACTTAGGTAATATTGGTAATTTATCATCCAATTGCCATCCCTTATTTTAAATACTGCCTAATTTTAACATAACAACCTTTTATAACCATCATACTAGGTGTTGTTTTTTATTTGAAAAACCCAATTTGAAAAACAACAACCACAAATAGCCAGGCCCCACTTGATTTGGTAGCTCACTTTTATGACCTAAATACTGCCTAACTTCACTACTGCTCCCCCTAGCCCTGGGCAACATTCCAATGAGATAAGCTAATATCTTTCTCCTGGTTATACATTTTGTTAACCTTCAATTACCATCAGTAATCTAAAGATGGTAGTACACAAAAAACATGATACAGATATCCCCAGTCCTAACCCATCAATAATTGTTTGTGTCAATCTAATTCCTCATAACTAATCCATAAAACCACTCAAAATTCCTCGAGTATACAATGATTATTTAATTGATTACCCTAAATCTGCTACATGTGATCTCATCTCAAATGATCCATTATCAATTATTTGATCAACCCCCTAGGAAAATCTGTCTCCCCTTCTATTGTTCCTGTCCCCCCTGTAAATGTCATATTTCATTTTTTAGCCAATACAATCACGGTTACATCATATGTTCCCTCCTTTGGCCATTTAAAGCAATCTACCTCCCCCGCTGTAGCCTTCACTTTTCCCTGCCTTATACCCGCTATTTCCCCAAGAGTGGCCATTAGGTACTCTGCTCCTTTCTGCTCTTTCTTGGCTCTGTCCTGTCTGTTATTCTGCTCATGATGGATTGCATGTCTCTCTGAGGCTATTACACAATTCAGTTATTTTTACCTTTATATTCCCAATTTACTATTACTTTAATCATTGCAACCTGTTGCATTGATGTTCTTAAAATATAAACCTATTGTTTAATAACTTCATACTTATAACCAATATTTATTCAATCCATCATCCTAATAGTAAAAAAGATATCCCATTGTTCACATAACGAAACAAAATATATATTTTTTTGAATTCACCACTTATTCTCATACACCACTGGTGTTACCCAACCTATACAATAAAATAATAACCATTAGACTTCGTCAAAGAAATGCTTTTCATTCAACTATTAAAACTTCTGCTCGATCTAGTCAAGCAAGTACAACCCTTTTACCCGGGAACTAGAATCATAGATTATTTTCCTTTGTCCTCAACTTAAATAATTTTCACAGCTCTATCGCCATTTCAGTTCGCTATTCAATTTCTTTAACTGTTCTCTCTGATTAGGCCCTAATTAATAAAACAAATACGTGCTATCGTTGATAAGCATACATTTAATTATATTCCTATCATTTAAACTATGTACTGTCTCTCACCTCTTCTCTTGCTCCTTCCTACACAACGGGGAAGGCACGGGGACCTTGTAACATATTTTCATAGACCTTTCTAGAATACTTCTACTTAAGCTATCTAATTCAACCTTTCACATTTCTCAATCCACGTAGTAATCTAGGTCTATAGCCCCAATGCGAAAGCTTTACCCACTGTCCCTACCTGTGTTCGAACAAGGGACCCTCCACATACATTGCCAGTCACTCCACACAATCTGCGATTCTCTTAAAGCAACTACTTCCAGTTCATAGAGCAAGTGACGTCACCAAATGAAAACCGCACTAGCTCTCACCTCATTCAGCAACACACCTAACCAAATACTCAGTAGTATCTGGTTACCACCCATACCAGCCGTTGAATTCACTCATACACACAGACCCCACCCCATGCCACCGAAATGCCCAACAAAACATAATAGTTCAATGGAGCCCCCTATTGGCTCTCCACTATTTATACATTACTTCCATAACCACACCAGTCATGGTCCGATCACCCATCAAACCCCATCACATGATCAAACAACATAATTATTTAAAACCAGTATTATGCTATGTCAAACATCAAACGTTACAGTAAAATTATATCAGTTCAAACGTTTCAGTTTAGTCATACTAGTTATTCATTATTTTTACCTTTATTTTAGACATTTTTTGGCTATGATTCTATGTCTCACGTTTAATATATATTTTATTTTAATTTCTCTACCTTAGTATATCTATTCCCAATTATCATTCACAAATTATACGGTTTAAACAACCACAAACACAATAGTTATTCACAAATTATACAGTTTGGACAGCCACAGACGTCTATAATTCCTAATTAGTTTTCTATCAAGGTATACAGGTTTATTAATTTTAGTAACCCGCATTCACTCTTTTATTACACTGGGATCATTCGCACTCTCATGCATACGACACCCTATACTTTAAAGTGCTCCTCCGATCTGGGCCGTACCCCCAAGTACAACTCCCTGCCGAAGCGCAACACTATAGTGTACTTTAAAGTGCTCCTACGATCCTAGCCGTACTAGTTACGGACCTTGCCGATAGCGCAACACTATCTAAAATTGTAAGTGTCCCTCTGATCCTAGCCGTACCCTCGTAGTTACGATCTGTCACGCCCTGGCTCTGGGACTCTGTTATGTTGAGCCAGGGTGTGTTGTTTCTATGTGTTTTGTGTGCTAGGGTGATTATCTAGTTCATTTGTTTCTATGTTGGCCGGTGTGGTTCTCAATCAGAGGCAACGTGTATCAGCTGTTGCTTGTTGTCTCTGATTGGGAACCATACTTAGGCAGCCTGGTTTCCACAGTGTGTTGTGGGATCTTGTTCCGTGTATGGTTAGTGTTTGTAACCAAGGACGTCACGTTATCGTTTTGTTGTTTTGTTCCCTAATAAATAAGTATGTTCACTCATCACGCTGCGCATTGGTCCACTTCCTCCAGCGATCGTGACAGAAGATCCCACCATAACTGGACCAAGCAGCGTGTCCAGGAGCCAACGCCAGAGAGGGCTCTAAAGGATATCAACCTCGACTGGGTCAAGCCGCGGGAGGAGGAGAGAGGTTGGACTTGGGAGCAGAGGAGCGAGAGTCTGGCGAGAGCCATGGAGGCCTGGCCCACGGGGAGGAGAGACGCCCAGAATTTTTTTTTGGGGGGGCTCACGCCGTGGACGATGGGGCAGCAGGAGGCCGGGATAGAGTGGTTCAGCGGGTTGGCAAAGGAGGCCGCCAGGTTACGGGAGTCACTGGTCACCAGGGGGAAGGAGAATGTAGAGGCACGGCGAGAGGTACTGGGATGTGTTGCCAGTCCGGTCCGGCCCGTTCCTGATCCCCGCGTAGGGCCAGTGATGTGTGTCCCCAGTACGGTCCGGCTTGTTCCTGTCCCTCACACCGAGCCTGTGGTGCGCGTCGTCAGCCCGTTTTGGTCCGTCCCTGCTCCCCGCACCAAGCCTATGGTGCGCGTCACCAGCCCGGCCCGGCCTGTTCCTGCTCCCCGCACCAAGCCAATGGTCCGCGTCTCCGGCCCAGTCCGGCCCGTCCCTGCTCCCCGCACCAAGCCTGTGGTGCGCTTCGTCAGCCCGGTTCGGCCCGTCCCTGCTCCCCGCACCCAGCCTGTGGTGCGCGTCATCAGTCCGGCACAGCCCGTGCCTGTTCCACCGGTGCCTGGTCCGGCACCGGTCAGCTGCTCCACTCCGGAGCTAGAGCAATCCGCTCCACCAATGTCCAGTCCAGCTCCAGCCAGCGGGGCCAGACCGTACATGGGGCGCTTTGGGGGGTTTGTTGGAGGGTGGGGGTCAAGCCCGGAGCCGGAACCGCCTCCGAGGAGGAATGCCCACCCGGCCCTCCCCTGTTCGGTTTATGTTTGGCGCGGTCGCAGTCCGCGCCTTTGGGGGTACTGTCACGCCCTGGCTCTGGGACTCTGTTATGTTGAGCCAGGGTGTGTTGTTTTTATGTGTTTTGTGTGCTAGGGTGATTATCTAGTTCATTTGTTTCTATGTTGGCCGGTGTGGTTCTCAATCAGAGGCAACGTGTATCAGCTGTTGCTTGTTGTCTCTGATTGGGACCATATTTAGGCAGCCTGGTTTCCACAGTGTGTTGTGGGATCTTGTTCCGTGTATGGTTAGTGTTTGTAACCAAGGACGTCACGTTATCGTTTTGTTGTTTTGTTCCCTAATAAATAAGTATGTTCACTCATCACGCTGCGCATTGGTCACTTCCTCCAGCGATCGTGACATGATCCTTGTCAGTAGCGCAACACTTTTAGATAAAGCCAATGTGCAGAACTTTAGTTATATAACAATAGGTGTCTGCTTACCTGTTTTTAGTAGTCCAGACTCTTTGTGAAACACACCGTCCAATGACAGAGATGTCCAATGGGCCGGACAATACCCAGCGAAGTCCCTCTACCAGATCACAGTCGGAGGTCACTAATTGTTAAGTTGCGTCAATTCAAATCTGGTATTGGAACAAAAAGAGGTCAATACACGTCTTCTAAAATAGACTAGTATTTTAATTAATGCAAAACACTTCAATGGTAAATATGATGTTCGTATATGCGGGTCCACTGAAATACCACACAGGGCAGTCAGAGAACTAACTGTCCCAACCCAAAGTTATAGGAATAAGGCCAAGGTATATGTGTATAACTTAGAACCGTTGCGAATCTATGGTAAAACCCTCTTAAGGAGGTGATCACTAGGATGGGCCAAAAAATCCTAATAACACGTTAGGTGAAGTTAGGTAAGTCCATGGGGCTTGAGGCTGTGGTATATGTATTCGGTTGTATGTTACCTCTCAACATGTGGTTGACGAATCATTTGTTTGACGTGACCGCTCATTGGATTTCCGGCGGACCTCGTTGTAGCAAAAATTTAGGGAACAAAGGAATTTTACGGCGCAGCGGAGGTAAAATGCTAAATGATACATGCTACATGATAAATGCTACATGCTAAATGCTACATTTTACCTTAGGGGTCCATAGGAATGGTTTAAGCCTCTTAAATTGTCTATAGAATAGTGTAGGATTTGTGTCCTATGGTTTGTGAGCTCTGTTAAGTGTTATTGTTTGTCTATGAGGGGTAAAAGAGAGGAAGTACAGCGGGACTGTTAACTTTCTGTTGTCTAGCTTGGAGAGAGCTGGGAGAGAGCTCCTTCCACTGTGAAATCGTATTGATGTTTGAACTGCGCATGCGCGTGATTTTATGAGTCTAGAGTGATGTAGGGCAAATGTGCCTACACTCCTATGCGGGGAGATACAGACGAACAAAGAGAAGAGAAGATTTAGAGGCTAATAGTGTATTCTGGTTGTTAAATCGGCGGCTGTTTAATGATGAAACTATTTGAGATCTATCGAATTGATAAACTAGAAAGATGTTGACGGATTAAAAATAAAAATAATTAAATAAATAAATAAAATAAATACAATTATTGAGCTATCTATAAATATTCCTGAGTTAATTTTTAGCGCGAATATGAACGGAGGAGTATTGAAATGTTGTGATAACTCAGTGACTGCATAAACTACTAAATTATTGTCTGTTTCTTTGTTATTCTGTCATATGAGAGACGATAAGAGGAACGAGGAGAGAGAGAGAGAGAGGAAGTGCTGACATGTACATCACGTGACAGGGTGTGACGCGACAGAGTCTGCTGCGACAGGATCAAGTAAAAATTAAGGCTAGTACTGTTTATTTACAAAAACCTACCTTCCCATACAGGATATTTTGTGTGCCTAGCATAATTGATGTTATGACAATTTGACAAGGACTTGGCAAAAGACTGATCAATTGATGAAAATAAGAATTGCATATTGGAGTTTTTGTGCATGAGTGGGTTTGATTAGATATGAGGTGAATCGAGTACTGACATTATTCTGTAAAATTAAGGTAATTGGGTGCTTATTAAGCAATTCGTTTGTGAGTACTGTAGTGTTGTAGGATTAGAAGTCTTTTCTTTTTTTGGGTTGCTCTGAAGTTGACTACTTTCATTTACTTTCCTGATTGGATGTGGTAAGATTGCCACTAATCAATAATTTGGTAAAATAAAATAAAATGAACAAATAAATAAATTGATGAATAAATTAATTGATTAATTAATTAATTTGGGGAAGAAAAAAAAAAGAAAAAAAAAAGGGAACTATAGGCTATATAGTCTAAAATAAAAATAATTCACAATAAAGGAATATAATAGAGTTGTTACAAGGGGGAAAAAGGACATCAGAACTATGAAAGTAACTACACCTGTTGATATATTTGAAAATAGTAAACCTTGCAATACCATTAACTAAAGGTTATCTGGAAAAGGGAATAAAAGTTGGCCTGACATTGAACAACCATAGCCAGTGGAAGGGAATTTTAACCCTGACGTCATCAACATGATGAAAGTGATTGAATAATAGAGAGAGGAGAAGCAGAAAGGACCATAAAGATGAATCCAAAACTCCAAAAGTAGGAAGAAAACCGAGATGTCTGGAAACTAAGAGAAGAGTGAGGTTCAGGAGGATGGAACTTGAAGATGAAGAAGAAGAATATGATGATGTTCAGAGTGATTGAGAAGAGATCATGGGTGAATATGACTCTGTGATTAGAAGGAAGTTGGCAAGAGAGGAAAGAAGAAGGATACTAGAGATTTGATCCCTGATGGAAGATGAAGACAGCGATGAAGATTTGGAGATTAAAGGTGCTTTATGGTAAAGAGGATTTTATTATACAATGATTAGCAAAGAAGAAATAGAAAGAGATATAGACTGATGTGTATTATGCCTGGATAAGGGGAATAATTTAGAAGAAGTAAAAGGACTGGAAGAACAACTCAAGAAGATACAGAAGAGAGGAAAAACTGCTGAGAAAAGGATCCCAAGAATTGGAGGAGGAGAAAAAGTATACATTGAGGCCAAGGAAAGAGGGCAAAAGTAAGAAGATGATGGAAGATGATATTTCGAGGACAAAACCTAGAATATAAGCTTTTGAAGAATACCGATATGTCAACAACAAGAAAGAACAGGACCAAAAAACTCTCAGAAAACTTGATGAAATACAACTGGGGGGAGAATAAGAAGGAGAAGAGAAGCTTTGGTTATGAAGAATCATTGTGAACCAAATCAACAATCACTGCCACAGCTTCAACTGAACGAGGTCAAATGCAATTGTACCAGCCACAACTAGTGGTACAAGTTGGTTCATATCCATAGATAGTTTCTGGAAAGAAAGAATTTCAGAGGAAGATACAGGAGCAAGTGAAGATCATCTGGAGGACAGGTGAACCCTTAAAGGAGCAAGGATTCTAGGGGTGCCTAGAAGATCGGAAAGGGGGGTGTCAGCTGGTAGCACCAATTAGGGAAAAAGATCCAACAATTGAAGTGAAAACAAAGGACTATGAGAAGTGATGGTGAATAGCGGAAAAGCTTTTATCTGTGTTCAGCCTGAAGAGGTTAAACATCTCACTATGTAAAATTAACTAATTAGGATAGGGATTTGAGGGAGTAAAACAGTTGATTACTCTTAAGGAACCAATTGAGCTCTGCTATAAAAATAAGAAAATTACAATACCCATACTGGTATCAGAACATATACCTATTGCATTGTTGGGAAGAGAAGCATTGTGTAAGTTGAACTGTACAATAAGATGTACACCAGACGGCTGTCTGGTAGAAGTGCCAAAGGAAAAGGTTTACCAATGGTTTATGATGACAGAGGAGAAGCAGAATAATCAGATTTGAGAAGGGGCGATTATTCTCCGGGTATCTGCAGGTATCTGTAAATCGACGCTGTAACCCTTTGTTATGAATAAACCTTATGATGAAAATACAGCGTCAGCGGTTCTCCTTGTTATCACAGCATAATTAGCAACGTTTGCTCGACACAACATATACATCTGGCCTTTATTGGACACTGTTAACAAACCTCCAAACGAGCTTCAATGCCATACAACACTCCTTCCGTAGCCTCCAACTGCTCTTAAACACAAGTAAAACTAAATGCATGCTCTTCAATCGAACGCTGCTGGCACCTGCCCACCCGACTAGAATCACTACTCTCGACAGGTCTGACCTAGAGTATGTGGACAACTACAAATACCTAGGTGTCTGGTTAGACTGTAAACTCTCCTTCCAGACTCACATTAAGCATCTCCAATCCAAAGTTAAATCTAGAATCGGCTTCCTATTTCACAACAAAGCCTCCTTCACTCATGCTGCCAAACATGCCCTCGTAAAACTGACTATCCTACCGATCCTTGACTTCGGCGATGTCATTTACAAAATAGCCTCCAACACTCTACTCAGCAAATTGGATGTAGTCTATCACAGTGCCATCCGTTTTGTCACCAAAGCCCCATATACTATCCACCCCTGTGACCTGTACGCTCTTGTAGGTTGGTCCTCACTACATATTCGTCGCCAAACCCACTGGCTCCAGGCCATCTATAAATCACTGCTAGGCAAATCCCTGCCTTATCTTAGCTCATTGGTCACCATAGCAACACCCACCTGTAGTATGCGCTCCAGCAGGTATATCTCACTGGTCATCCCCATAGCCAACACCTCCTTTGGCCGCCATTCCTTCCAGTGACTGGAACGAGCTGCAAAAATCTCTGAAGCTGGAGACTCTTATCTCCCTCAATAACTTTAAGCATCAGTTGTCAGAGCACCTTACCGATCACTGCACCTGTACACAGCCCATCTGAAATTAGCCCACCCAACTACCTCATCCCCATATTGTTATTTATTTTGCTAATTTGCACCCCAGTATCTCTATTTGCACATCATCTCTTGCACATCTATCATTCCAGTGTTAATACTAATTGTAATTATTTTGCACTATGGCCTATTTATTGCCTTACCTCCATAACTTGCTACATTTGCACACACTGTATATATATTTTCTGTTGTATTTTTGACTTTATGTTTTGTTTTACCCCATATGTAACTCTGTGTTGTTGTTTTTATCGCACTGCTTTGCTTTATCTTGGCCAGGTCGCAGTTGTAAATGAGAATAAATAAAATAAAAAAAGAGCCTCTGCTAAAATGTAAATCTTAATGGTGTTAAGTTTCGAAAATGCCATCTGCCACCAATCTCTGAGAATAGAATCACCATAGTGATGGATTCTGTTCAAAAAGACCCCCTACCAGCTCAGTGTCACTTACTCAAACGCTTGACTGACACGCTGTCATTCACGTTTGGCATACTGTAAACTCTAGGGCTCCGCATGAGATAAAGGTTTGGATCATATTTATTTTGAACAAAAAAAACTGTTAGAATTATGAATTCCCAAAGAAACTACTTAATCCAGTCTGTTATTCAGTATTCCATCAGGCGATCTGGATTTCTTTGTAGCCAAAATACTGCTTGTGAGAGTCTACAGTCCAATGTAAATTACTAATACATGTTCTCCTTTGCTCATCTCTTCTGTTTTCTATACTGACTTTGATGTTTAGACTGGTGAAACAAAGTTGCCGAAAACTCCTCCTGAATGTCCAATTGAAGTCAATGAGGATTTAAAACATTCAATCTTTACTTCACGATTCCACTACTTTCAGATCTGGAGATTTAGGAATAGCTAAAAAGAGAGAAATGCAGCTATTTAAGAGTGACAGTCCAATGGGGTTCAAGGTGGATTTAAAATGTTGTATACCCCCTGATTCCACTCCCTCAGACCTGTCCATTTAGGAAAAGCTAAAAAGGGAAATGCAATGAGATGCAGCTATTTAAGAGTATTGGGGCGTAGATTATCTAGTTCAATGACAACAAGTGTGACCTCTATAACAAAATGGAGTTAGGCCTTTTAATTATAGAGTTTGGATGACACAGCTAATGATTATCGGTTAGCGCTGCCAATATGATATAGATTGAGTTTGCCCCAGAGCCACAGGGCGATAATGCATTTGTCTGATGCCTGTGTAGACGTGGAGCGGGCTAGCGGCCACCTCGGTAGCAACGGAGGGAACTGAAAAACACATACATCTGATACAATTAACATGCAACGATGTATGTCACTGCAGACAATATTGTCTTGGCTTCTGTGGATGTCGGTTGTTGATGTGAATCAGCTGTGTGATAAAACTAGAAGAAATTGATGATGTTTGGAATTAGTAAAAAATATGAACTAAACTCCAAGACATGAAAGCGGACTTCATTGTGTGGTTCATGTTGTTTTCCAGTGACAACAAAACAATAAACCTAATTAAACTTGAAACTAGAATATTGTAGCGAACAGGGGGGCAGGGAAGTGAACTTGGGTCGCTGCCGTGAATGGCAAACACTTTACACATCGCGCCAATAGGGTTAACCCACTTGGTGGGAATTGTAATGTGGCTCATATAGCGAGAATCGCTACAATATGTTAGATGACATGTATTTTTATTATTTGCATTAAATTAATTTAATAATGCTTACAAATACAGTGGGGGAAAAAAGTATTTAGTCAGCCACCAATTGTGCAAGTTCTCCCACTTAAAAAGATGAGAGAGGCCTGTAATTTTCATCATAGGTACACGTCAACTATGACAGACAAATTGAGGAAAAAAATTCCAGAAAATCACATTGTAGGATTCTTAATGAATTTATTTGCAAATTATGGTGGAAAATAAGTATTTGGTCACCTACAAACAAGCAAGATTTCTGGCTCTCACAGACCTGTAACTTCTTCTTTAAGAGGCTCCTCTGTCCTCCACTCGTTACCTGTATTAATGGCACCTGTTTGAACTTGTTATCAGTATAAAAGACACCTGTCCACAACCTCAAACAGTCACACTCCAAACTCCACTATGGCCAAGACCAAAGAGCTGTCAAAGGACACCAGAAACAAAATTGTATAATATATAATAATATTAGACCTGCACCAGGCTGGGAAGACTGAATCTGCAATAGGTAAGCAGCTTGGTTTGAAGAAATCAACTGTGGGAGCAATTATTAGGAAATGGAAGACATACAAGACCACTGATAATCTCCCTCGATCTGGGGCTCCATGCAAGATCTCACCCCGTGGGGTCAAAATGATCACAAGAACGGTGAGCAAAAATCCCAGACCCACACGGGGGGACCTAGTGAATGACCTGCAGAGAGCTGGGACCAAAGTAACAAAGCCTACCATCAGTAACACACTACGCCGCCAGGGACTCAAATCCTGCAGTGCCAGACGTGTCCCCCTGCTTAAGCCAGTACATGTCCAGGCCCGTCTGAAGTTTGCTAGAGTACATTTGGATGATCCAGAAGAGGATTGGGAGAATGTCATATGGTCAGATGAAACCAAAATATAACTTTTTGGTAAAAACTCAACTCGTCGTGTTTGGAGGACAAAGAATGCTGAGTTGCATCCAAAGAACACCATACCTACTGTGAAGCATGGGGGATGAAACATCATGCTTTGGGGCTGTTTTTTCTGCAAAGGGACCAGGACGACTGATCCGTGTAAAGGAAAGAATGAATGGGGCCATGTATCGTGAGATTTTGAGTGAAAACCTCCTTCCATCAGCAAGGGCATTGAAGATGAAACGTGGCTGGGTCTTTCAGCATGACAATGATCCCAAACACACCGCCCGGGCAACGAAGGAGTGGCTTCGTAAGAAGCATTTCAAGGTCCTGGAGTGGCCTAGCCAGTCTCCAGATCTCAACCCCATAGAAAATCTTTGGAGGGAGTTGAAAGTCCGTGTTGCCCAGCGACAGCCCCAAAACATCACTGCTCTAGAGGAGATCTGCATGGAGGAATGGGCCAAAATACCAGCAACAGTGTGTGAAAACCTTGTGAAGACTTACAGAAAATGTTTGACCTGTGTCATTGCCAACAAAGGGTATATAACAAAGTATTGAGAAACTTTTGTTATTGACCAAATACTTATTTTCCACCATAATTTGCAAATAAATTCATTAAAAATCCTACAATGTGATTTTCTGGATTTTTCTTCCTCATTTTGTATGTCATAGTTGACGTGTACCTATGATGAAAATTACAGGCCTCTCTCATCTTTTTAAGTGGGAGAACTTGCACAATTGGTGGCTGACTAAATACTTTTTTTCCCCACTGTAAGTTATGGAATGATTTTACATCATCTTTGAGAAAGCTGTTCTATGACGGAATTGACAGAAGCACCTTATTTTTGAGCTGTGCAAACCAAGACCTGTTGACTTTAACCTATTTCAGTCAGAGTTTTGACTGCTTGTGCAGAATATTCATCTGACGTTCCTTCTCTGGTTGTCAAAACAATATCCATAACTGTTCTCTAACCTTTGCTCTCTGGCAGCTCATCCAACACACATTGTTACTTGCAAAATAATAGTGTTAAAAGACAGAAGGTATTTTATCTTTGAGATGTGACCTGGCTTGTCACTGCTCTATTTTGTAGGTAAACCATTTTTCACTCAGGTGTTGCAAATTTCCCCAAGAGAAGAGAAATCCTTGCAAGATCATCAATCTGTTTATCGCAGCATCAGTCTGTTTCTATTGGTGAAATTACACAAATTGATATTGTATATTGGACCAAATTGACTTCACTCTATTTGGGAGTGTATGCTCAAAGTAAAACGTATGATGAGGCCAGTGGCGGTTGGTGCCATTTAAGATGAGGGAGGATGATTTTTCTTTTATTATGAGCATGGCCTTATTTCTGGAGGACGTCGTCCAGAAGTTGTCATAATTACTGTGTAAGTCTATGGAAGGGGGAGAAAACCATGATACTCCTAGGTTTTGTATTGAAGTCACTGTACCAAGAGGAGGACAGAAGCTAGCTGTCCTCCTGCTACACCATGGTGCTACCCTACAAAGTGCTGCTGAGGCTACTGTAGACCTTCATTGAAAAGCAGTGTGTTTTAATAAATTATTTGTTGACGTGAATATATTTAGTATAGTTCTATCTAAAAAGGACAACTTTTCCACTATTTAGATTTTTATTAACTTTTCGGAGGAGGATGGTCCTCCCCTTCCTCCTCTGAGGAGCCTCCACTGGATGAGGCATATTAATTGATAGCAATTACCTATTTGAAAGCACTGTAGAAAACTGTTTCAGGCAATTTGGTCTACTGCTACGCAAAATAGATTTTCCTTTTAATGAATGAGGAAGCTAAAACGACTGCAGATTAGCTGGCCAACCCTCTTTGTACATCCCACTGCCAAATGAATGAGTAAGGTGCCTAACGCTACCTATAACAATTCCTTTAGAGTGTAAGAAAACGTGTTCCTTTCTAAAGGCCTTGGCTAGCTAGCTAGCTACAACAATTCCCTTCTTACACCCAGAACATGTGTACCATTCTAAATGAGACACTGCCAAAAGCATGACTTGAAGGTGGCTAACGCTATCTATAACAATTCCCTTATAAAGTCTTTAAAAATGTGTACCATTCAACATTTCTAAATTAAACACTGTGTAGCTTTCGAAAGGAGTAAACATAGTATGTTTCCATGTTCAAAGGGAAAGTCCATGCAGCTAAATGATCATGAGGCAGTGAGTCTTTAATGGTGGTACAGCGATGGATGATACAACCTAGCTTAGCCTACGCTTTCATTCGACATGTACATGGAATTATGTGGGACTTTACCCAGAACAAAAGACTCCCCACCAAAGCAGGTTTGATGTGCGAGGTGATAGACTACACGGGAACCTCAGCCAATTAGGCTTCCTCTTTCTCCTCTCTGACCTTCCATCTTCTGTGCCAATTAACATATCTCCATCTCCCTTCATCTGCCTTACTGGGGCCTTAATTGGAACTTGGCTATGGGAGAAAACACCTGGTCCATTATTTCTCTCCACACTGGAAGAAGAGATGACACCTCCTTGATTTCACATCTTTCATTAGATTAGGTGTCAATAATTTACGGTAGATTATGTCAGTGTGACGAGGGGTGAAAGAAGGAGTCAGGCGCAGGAGGTAAAATACCGAAGTCCAGTGTTTAATCCGTTTGCATATATCAAACGCCCCAAGCGTCAAACGACACTGTACAAGGGAAAACATCCACCTTGGCAAATAACACAGTGAAATGTAGCTCAACCGAGCTGCACGCTCTCACAACAAAAACAATCACTCACAAAGACAAGGGGAACAGAGGGAACACTTATACACATACTAATTAGGACTAGGTGTGTGTGATTGACAAGACATGACAAGTGGAGTGATGAGAATGGGATCGGCAGTAGCTAGTACTCCGGTGACAACGAACGCCGAAGCCTGCCCGAACCAGGAGGGGGGGCAGCCTCGGCAGAAGTTGTGACAGTACCCCCCCCAAACCCCACTAACGCATGGCTCCAGCAGTGCGTCGACCACGGCCTTAGGGACGGCCAGGAGGACGCGGAGCAGGGCGAGTCGGATGGCGACGGTGGAAATCCCTCAACAGGGAGGGATCGAGGATGTCCCGCCTTGGGACCCAGCACTGTTCCTCCAGACCGTACCCCTCCCACTCCACGAGATACTGAAGGCCCCCCACCCGACGCCACAAATCCAGAATGGAACGGACCGAGTACGCCGGGGCCCCCTCAATGTCCAGAAGAGGTGGAGGAACCTCCCGTACCTCAGACTTCTGGAGCGGACCAGCTACCATCGGCCTGAGGAGAGACACATGAAACGAGGGGTTAATACGGTAATCAGGGGGGAGTAACAACCTGTATGTCACCTCATTTATTATCCTCAGGACTTTAAACGGCCCCACAAACCGCAGGCTCAGCTTCCGGCAGGGCAGGTGAAGGGGCAGATTCCGGGTCAAGAGCCAGACCCGATCCCCCGGTACGAACACCGGGGCCTCCCTGCGTAGGGGGTCAGCATTGGCCTTCTGACGACGCACGGCGCGCTGGAGGTGAATGTGGGCAGCGTCCCAAGTCTCCTCTGCGCGCCAAAACCAGTCATCCACCGCGGAAGCCTCGGTCTGGCTCCGGTGCCACGGTGCCAGGACCGGTTGGTACCCCAAAACACATTCTGAGGATGTTAGGTTAGTGGAGGAGTGGCGGAGAGAGTTCTGAGCATTTTCTGCCCATGGCAGGAACACCGACCACTCCCCCGGCCGGTCCTGACAGTAGGTCCTCAGGAACCTACCCACATCTTGATTCACCCTTTCCACCTGCCCATTGCTCTTGGGGTGAAAACCAGAGGTCTAACTGACCGAGACCCCCAGGCGTTCCATGAACGCCTTCCAGACTCTAGACGTGAACTGGGGACCTCGGTCGGACACTATATCCTCTGGTACCCCGTAGTGACGGAAGACGTGAGTAAACAGAGCCTCCGCAGTTTGTAGGGCCGTGGGGAGACCGGGAAGAGGAAGGAGGCGGCAGGACTTTGAAAAGCGGTCCACAATGACCAGGATTGTGGTGTTACCTTGGGAGGGGGGAAGATTAATACTCAGGTGAGACCATGGTCATTGTGGAACTGGTAACGGTTGTAGCTTACCCGCTGGGAGGTGCCTAGGTGCCTTACTCTGGGCGCACACTGAGCATGAGGAAACATACCCCCTCACGTCCTTAGTCAAGGTAGGCCATCAGTACTTCTCGGTCAGGCAGCGCATTGTACGACCGATACCTGGATGACCAGAGGAGGGTGACGTGTGTGCCCAGTAGATCAGACGATCACAGATAAGCATAGGCATGTACTGCAGCCCAGCTGGACACTGCGGTGGAGATGGATCTGTGTGTAATGCCTGCGCTATATCTGCATCCATCGCCCATACTACCGGCACCACAATGCATGAGGCCGGGAGTATGGGGGTGTTGTCTCTGAGCCTCTCCTCTGTGTCATACAGCCGAGACAGTGAGTCTGCCTTCACGTTCTTCATAGCCGGAATGTATGAGAGTTTGAAATCAAACCGGGTGAAGAAGAGGGCCCACCTGGCCTGGCGAGGATTCAGCCTCCTCGCTGCCCGAATATACTCCAGGTTACGGTGGTCTGTCCAGACGAGGAAAGGGTGTTTCGCCCCTTCGAGCCAATGTCTCCACACCGTCAAGGCTCGGACAACAGCCAACAGCTCCCGATCACCAACGCCGTAGTTCTGCTCTGCCGAGCTGAGCTTCTTAGAAAAGAAGGCACAGGTGTGGAAATGGGTGGCGTGCCCGAGCGTTTGGATAAGACAGCTCCTATCCCTACCTCGGACACATCCACCTCCACTACGAACGGTAGTGATGGATCAGGGTGAACAGACTCCGCAATCTACTGAATGCCAAATCAGCCTCAGCAGACCAGCGGAGCCGGGACGGCCCACCCTTCAACTAGGAGGTAATGGGAGCTGAGACCTTGCCAAAACCCCGAATAAACCTTCGATAGTAGCTGGCAAAGCCAAGGAAGCGCTGAACCTCCTTTACCATGGTTGGAGTCGGCCAATTACGCACGGCTGCAATGTGGTCTCCCTCTATCTCCACACCTGTGGTGGTAATGCGATATCCGAGGAAGGAGATTGACTGCTGGAAAAACTCACACTTCTCTGCCTTGGCATAAAGATAATTTTCCAGCAGTCGGACCAGTACTTTGCGAACCAGGGACACATGCTCAGCGCGCGTAGCGGAATACACCAGGATGTCATCAATGTAGACCACCACACCATGACCAAGCATGTCCCGAAACACCTCGTTCACAAAGGACTGGAAAAAGGATGGAGCATTCATCAAACCGTAGGGCATCACCAGGTATTCATAATGCCCCGAGGTTGTGCTGAATGATGTTTTCCACTCATCCCCTTCCCGAATACGCACCAGGTTGTAGGCACTCCTGAGGTCTAATTTGGCGAAAAAACGGGCCCTATGCATTGACTCAATCACTGAAGGAATGAGGGGAAGAGGATAACTAAATCGTACCGTCACATTATTCAGTGGTCGATAATCAATGCACGGGCGTAAACCGCCATGTTTCTTCTTCACAAAGAAGAAAGTTGAGGAGGCAGGTGAGGTGGAGGGACGTATATACCCCTGGCTCAGGGACTCGGTGACGTATATTTCCATAGCCTCCGTTTCAGCCTGCGACAGGGGATACACATGACTTCTGGGAGGTACAGTGTCTACCCGAAGGTTTATCGCGCAATCCCCTTCCCGATGAGGTGGTAATTTAGTCGCTTGCGTCTTGGAAAACGCGAGCGCCAGATCATGGTATTCGGGGGGAATGAGCACGGTGGGGGTACCGTCTGGACTTTCCACCGTAGTCGCACCAACGGAAACACCTAGACACCTACCCGGACACTCACGAGACCACCCCGTAAGAACACTCTGCGGCCATGAGAAATTGGGGTTGTGAAGGGCTAACCACGGGATACCCAAGACTACAGGGTAAGCAGGAGACTCAATAATCATTAAGGTGATCTGCTCAACATGTGTCTCCTGCGTAATCATGGTGAATGGTATAGTAACTTCCTTAACCAACCCGGACCCTAATGGTCGACTATCTAGTGCTCTGATGGGGAGTGGAATGGTTAGGGGAACCAATGAAATGCCTTGACGGTGTGCAAATGCTCTGTCCATAAAATTCCCAGCTGTGCCTGAATCAACTAGCGCCTTACACTGGGAACCTACCAAGTGATCTGGAAAGGAGATAGATAAAGTACAGTGTGCCGCAAAGGGCTCTGAACACGTTTGGGTGTTCGTTACCTGGGGTGATGCGTGAGTACCCTGCCTACCGCCTACAGACCCAAAAGAACGTTGACTGCGACGTGAGGTGGATTGTCCCTTCGTGCCACCAGAGTGGCATTGTCGCTGTCCTCCTGTGCTCTTTCGACCGGCGGCTCCCCCCAGCTCCATCTGCTCGAGGTCGGAGTCGTCCGGAGTGGGAACTGGCAGACCCCTACAAGAACGTCCTCTGGCTGCTAGCAGATTGTCCAGCCGGATGGCCATGTCCACCAGTTGGGAGAACGATAGCATGGCATCCCGGCCAGCTAGCTCCCGTCGGACGTCCTCCCTTAGGTTGCACCGGAAATGGTCTATCAGGGCCCGCTCGTTCCACCCGGACCCCGCTGCCAGCGTCCGGAACTCCAGCGCGTAGTCCTGAGTGGTCCTCGTCCCCTGCCTTAGATGAACCAGTCATTCGCCCGCCTCTCGACCCTCAGGCGTGTGATCAAAAATGGCCCGAAACAGGCGAGCAAACTCCCCATAGTTCTCCAACGTGGTACCTCCCTCGTTCCATACCGCGTTGGCCCACTCCAGGGCTCTCCCACAAAGGCAGGAAACGAGGACGGATACCTTCTCCTGCTCCCGGGGCTCCGGCCTGATGCTGGAGAAATACAACTCCAGTTGGATTAGGAATCCCTTACATCTCGCTGCAGTCCCGTCAAACGCCGCTGGCCGGGATATCTGGATCCCT
Organism: Coregonus clupeaformis; assembly: GCF_020615455.1. Classification (NCBI taxonomy): domain Eukaryota; kingdom Metazoa; phylum Chordata; class Actinopteri; order Salmoniformes; family Salmonidae; genus Coregonus; species Coregonus clupeaformis. Next base: position 334,941 of record NW_025533634.1, read on the forward strand.
CCAGGGGCTGGGGTGTAAGTGGCTGGATCCGGTTGACTAGCTGGTCTCGATAGATCGGATCCTCTCCTCTCCACCCTTGCCACAACTCCAGGCATTCAGTCTTCTCCTGCTGACTCCATATCAGAACAGGTGAGTGATTCTGTGACGATGTGTGAAAGAAGGAGTCAGGCACAGGAGGTAAAATACCGAAGTCCAGAGTTTAATCCGTTTGCATAAATCAAACGCCCCAAGACACTGTACAAGGGAAAACATCCACCTTGGCAAATAACACAGTGAAATGTAGCTCAACTGAGCTACATGCTCTCACAACAAAAACAATCACTCACAAAGACAAGGGGAACAGAGGGAACACTTATACACATACTAATTAGGGGAATGAGCACTAGGTGTGTGTGATTGACAAGACATGACAAGTGGAGTGATGAGAATGGGATCGGCAGTAGCTAGTACTACGTTGACGACGAACGCCGAAGCCTGCCCGAACCAGGAAGGGGGGGCAGCCTTGGCGGAAGTCGTGACAGTCAGCAGATATGTGGGGTGTACAGTATGTTATAATGGTCTATTGCCAGCTACTTGGACTATATGTTCAGATTAATGGTAGACATTATTCTGCATTCTGAATGTTAGGGTGTTAATTGAGGACCTCGTAACTGAGGATAGTAACTGTTTTTCATAAATTGTGTGTTTTGTATTGATTGCTGTTTTGTTTTACATTGTATTGGTTGTTGTATTGCTGTAATCAGGGCACCCTTGGGAATGAGACCATGGTCTCAATGGTTTTTCCCTGAATAAATAAAGAATAATACAAAATAAAATGAAAGTTAGTGTCTATCAATGGTTTTAATTTAAATTATTATATTTTTCAGTACTGCTGCCTGTGACACAAAATACATTGAAATGATGGTTACTCATAATGACATGCATTGGTGCCGGGTGGTAAAGACGCCTTTATCTAGCTCAGTCTCTGATGTCTGTGATGGGCCCTGTATCACCAACCATCAATACCCTCAAAGACAGAAGAATAATGATACATATCTAAAAGAGGTCACATTTGTAGCACAATGTTGCCATTATACTGCTCAGCGTTTGACTCACGGAGGGAAAGATAATTACTCTAGGCTGCACGGTGCAAGGACATGTGCAAATAGCCTATTAGTCGCCTCTCCGGTGGCAGCGTGTCGTCTCGCTTTCGTTCACTGTCACTAGCTAATGCAAATAAGGCCGGAGACGTTTGAAGTTATCACCCCTTCTCGGAGTTAGAGCAAATAGCTAATGTCCAATCACTGAAGACACCGGAAGAATACCTTTAGAAAGTGAGAGACAGATGGGAAGAGACTGAAAGTGTGTGATGGATAAAGAGGGCAAAGGAAGAGAGGGGGCAGAGAAGGGACAGAGAGAGAGAAGAGAGAGAGAGAGAGAGAGAGAGAGAGAGAGAGAGAGAGAGAGAGAGAGAGAGAGAGAGAGAGAGAGAGAGAGAGATTGGGGGAGAGAGAGAGAGAGATTGGGGGAGGAGAGGAGAGAGAGAGAGAGAGAGAGAGAGAGAGAGAGAGAGAGAGAGAGAGAGAGAGAGAGAGAGATTGGGGGAGGAGAGAGATATATACTTTAAACTCTTGAACACCAGAATGTGAAACACACTTAATAAATGTTGACATTGTAAAAAAACCTGTATTAAGCCAATGAGTCCCACCATAATGCCGGCGCGTTTTGGACTTCTAATCCCTTGTAAACATTGTGTGTTTGAGCTACAGACTTCTGGGATGTACCATTGGATTAATTTCCAAAAACAACCCTAAATGTGTCCAGGCTATGTTGTGTGTGTACTCATGTGTGGATGTACACATTAAAATTGCTATCTAATTGGGGCGGGGAAATCCCTAAGTTGTAACTATTGCTGAGTCAACATGTTGTTTTGTGTCTATGTCTGGAATGAATTTGATATGTTCTCTGAACTTTTGATCAGAGTCATACTGTTACTGATTGCCCCAGTTTGGTTAGCATATGATTTTCTACCTTGCTGTCCATTGCAGGCTACTGTTTATGGGTAAGACCCATATTAAAGTACAGGTGTAGGATCTTAATTTGAGCCAGTTTGTTACAGCAGGAAAATACTTCTGCAGCAAAAGGAAATGTGAATTATTATGTGGATTATAATTAATGGGGGGTTGATGCATTTTTTGCAAGGGAAAATCTAATCTGAAATGTCAAACCTCAAAAAGTTTTAAATGCCCTGCATTACCGGAAAGTTCTCCTGCAACAGGGTTATCAAATTAAGATCCTACATCTGTATTAGCCAAAGTATAGGTCAGAAAACATACAGTACTGTATTGCATCCATTCTGAAATATATTCTTTATAGATAGTCAGCAAACCTGGGTTTAAATACTATTTGAAATCAAATAGCTGGGCTTGATTGAGCTTGTCTGGTGCAGTGGAACTATTAGAGTAGTAGCAAAAGTGTAAACCCCGCCCATCTTGCACTCCTGGCAGGCTAAAGCAAACAATACGTAATTGAAAGCTTTCAAATAGTACTTGAACCCAGGTCTGACAGTCAGGAGCAGCAAAGGGCCAATGACAATGCACTAGACTGGGACCACGTGAGAGAGAGAAAGAGAGAGAGACAGAGAAAGAGACAGAGACAGAGACAGAGACAGAGACAGAGACAGAGACAGAGACAGAGACAGAGACAGAGACAGAGACAGAGACAGAGACAGAGACAGAAACAGAGACAGAGACAGAGACAGAGAGAGAGATCTGGGATTCCCTTTGCATCTCTAAATGATCTGAACAAATTATACTGTCCCTATTGACGTTTGTCCTGCTTGATATGCTTATGCAGTCGGCCTAACAGCATGGATGTTGAGCTAAGGTTTGTATTTGTTCACTGCTGCCAGACTATACTATGTACCTCTTCTGGTGTCATTCGATATCACTTTTAAACCCACCTCTCAAACTTCATTGGGGTTGTCATGATCCAAGACAAATTCAATGTTAAGAACTCAATGGGATGCTTTGTGGAGCTGCCAGCTTTTCTGATAGTATGAGGCTGTTGAATGCATGCATAACCCAGATGGGGAATGGTGATACAGTATTGTGGATGAATGCTCATTTTGAGCTTATGAAATTCGGGGCAATAATACAGAAGTATTTACACAGAGTCAGTCACAGCTTTTGTTATTCAGAAGGGGGCAATAATTAAATGGCATCAATTGAACCTGAACAACCTGTAAAATATTTGAAATGTATATTTGTTCTATTCTGGAAGGGCTACAGAATGAAAAAAAAAACTGCGTAGCTAGATCCAACACATACAGCCAGGTCCATAATTATTGGCACCCTTGATAAAGATGAGAAAAAAATTATGTATTAAATAAATAATACAAATACTGAGCTATATTCAATTCTAAAATACAATTGGGAAATTATATTATTTTATGTTAATACAATTGCTATAAAAAATAAATTAAGAGAGTTACACACTCTATATACAAGCTCCCAGTAATGTATTGGGTAAACCACCAATGTTTCGGCATCACTGTGCCTTCTTCAGGGTAATGTCATGAATCAGTGTTATACCTGCCTCTCCATTAATTATCACTGCAATATTAGGTTTAAATGTCTGTGGAACAGCTTGTACAATGTCAATCACTACTCAACCTCATCATCAATTGACTAATTTACTTATGGAACAGTGCATGCATACAGTGCAATGTGAACTAGATGCATGATAAACGCTATCAAGTCACAACAAGACTGATTTCAAATGCCGACGCTGAAAGCTCTCACAGTCTCATGTCAGAATTAGACGTTCATCCATGTTTCTTAAGCGTTAATATTTTTATTTTTAAGGTTAGGGTTAAGTTTATGCACTAACTCCGATATCTCAAGGTTAGGCATTAACTCCAAATGGTTAAGGTAAGGGTTATGGTTTGGAATAGGCTTAAAACAAAAATCTCAAAAACAACTTTCTATTGCTGGATTTGAACATGCAACCTTTTGCACCAGAAGCAGATCTTTTGCACCAGATGCTTACGCCTATCTGGCATCCCCAACGCGCTAGCAAAACCGAAACCTATTTGAAGGTAACAGTGCTCACTGTTGCCCCTAGTGGCCAGTTTCCACGTAATCTCCTGATGTCCATGTATTAGACATGGATGGACGTCTAATATTGACTTGTATCATGGGTGACCTGACTGGACATCCATAGGCATCACATGAGTTTTAAGTTTGGGGAAGCCATTTTTTCACCATCAAATTGCACTTTTATAATAAAGGATTGCATGCATCTATCATCACATTTGCAGACTAATGTAAGATACGTAGATAGGCTACTATTCCTAATGTGATGAGTAGATTATAGTCCGAATTTAGTCTAATAATATAACTCTATCACTGTTAGCGAAACAGACCATTCTGAACATTGCATGCCTGAGCATGTAGTGACATATAGGCCTAATCAGAGACGTTTCTTCTCCTTTCTTTGCATGGGAAAAATGTGGCATTTTTGTTATGTATGGTACGACGTGCTGTACGTCGTACTGTATGTTGTTATGGTTTACGACAGTGTGCTGCTTTATGGATGAACTGACCTCAGCCTCTCAGGTGGCCTCATTCTTGGGCATGACAGCCTACTACCTCTGGTTTCTGCCCCACCACTCTCAGACCACAGCGCCCAAGAAGGACGAGCCATGGACCTGGATGGCAGCCTGATCAGACGCGGTCCGCTAACTGAAGAGCCAGCTCACCACAGCCCCAGTCTTGGCTCAGTTTGACCCCGTCTGCCCCACCATTGTCACATGTGACGCCTCAGCTGGAGCACTAGGAGCTGTCCTCTCACAGCTGCAGAATGGCGTTGAGAGGCCCGTCGCCTTGCCTCAAGGGCCCTGAGCCCCACTGAACAACGGTACTCTGTGGGTCGAACGAGAAGCACTGGCCTGTGTCTGGGCGTGCGAAAGGTGGCACCTCTACCTATATGGCCGGCTGTTCACACTCCGAACCAACCACCAGTCCCTCACAACGCTTCTGTCGGCATCAGGAACTGGCCACAAGCCACTTCGGCTGCACAGATGGGCAGACCGCCTCAGACAGTATGACTATCAGCTGAAGTTCACTCCGGGAGGGATAACGTGGTGGCAGACCTCCTCTCACGCTCCTTTGACGCTCCTACTCCGATCATCTTGCCAGACGACTTTCGCCAGGGTGAAGCACAAACTTTCTTCCTGGGAAGAAGTCTGCGTCTCTCGAGGGTTTTGCACTGTGGTACCGAGTGGCCTGCGTGCGCGTGTTCTATCCATGGCACACGAAGGTCACTTGGGCATAGTGAAAGTCAAACAGCAAAGTCGAGACCTTGTGTGGTGGCCAGGCATCAACCACGACATTGAAACTCTGGTCAGGGATTGTGCTGCATGCCTCCTCAGTGGGAAAACAGGACAGTCCGCCCCACCCCCCCTGCAGCCTCTCGCATGGCCGTCCCGCCCCTGGGAGCACATCCAGCTGGACATCTGTGCGAGATCCATGGACATGCTATCCCTCAACATCAACGCGTCCTGGTGGTGGCGTATGACCTCTACTCTAAGTGGCCAGAAGTGATTCCTGTCGGAACTGTCACAGCACAGGCCATCGTGGACATCCTAGACAGCCTGTTCACAAGGTGGGGCCTACCACTCACCCTCACCACGGACAATGGGCCCCAGCTAACCTCTGTCGAGTTCTCCTCCTATCTCAGCAACAAGGGAATCAAACACATCCGCACAGCCTACTACAACCCACAATCTAACGGAGGGGTGGAACACTTACACCAAATGCTGAAGAATGGCATCAGAGCGCACCTGGTCCAGGGGTGCATGTTCCAAACTGCTTTGAATCAAACGCTAATGCATTACATAGCAAGCAAACACACAACAACACAGGTCTCCACGACCTCTCTCATGCTAGGTTGTGAGATGGAACTGCCACTGGACAGACTCAGAACACAGAGAGTAGCAGAACCAGCGATTAGGCGCACCCAATAAATCATGCAGTGACCAGGCACCAAAGAGCAATGAAACAGCGTTCCAACAAGGCACACAGGGTGAAGAAGTCGATCATCCAAGTGTCAGACTGGGTCCGAGCCCGACGGCCTCAGCGGTGCAATAAAATGGCCTCATTCTGGTCGGACCCCTTGTTGTTCAGTTGAGAACTGGGGCCCACCACCTTCATGCTGAGCAATGTATCACGCTGGCACGCCAGCAGCCTCAGAAAAGTCCCTGCCCCTCAAGGAATACAAATGCCCACAAAACGGATATACAGGCCAGAGACGCCACCTGATGGACCTCCTACACTACTACCACCCGAGCCACAGCCTCTGTGGGCTCCCCAAGAAGAAGAAAGGCCTATGCGGGTACGAACTCACCCTGTTCATCTGGGGGACTACTTAACCTCTTTTCATTCTTAGGCTCCGTTAGGTGTCTTAGTCAACCTCCAGGTTAATGGACTGAACTGGCTAGTTTGGGGAGTCATTGTTTACCTCTTCCATTTAAGGGTTAATGTTTATTTCTTACAGGTATTTCTCTAGGTTCTTGCCCTACGGACATTTGTATATATGGTACCAGTCCCTGGTTTTGGAAAGTGGGGGGGGGGGGGGGTGTTATGCATGGTAGGACGATCTGCATGTCGTACTGTAGATTGTTATGGTTAAGACAGTGTGCTGCTTTACAGATGAATGGGTTGTCAGAATGAGTGCCACATGTCATTAAACAAGAGAGTGATGTACAATGTGAAACTGTGCAGATGTGGGTTTTCGACAGCTAGGCTAGATATAACACATTACATGCAATTCTGATACACTTTATATAACTGGAGACATAAGCAATATATTTATTAATAAGGCACAAATTAGTAGCCTACTATGCTGATACTGACAAACAGATCATTAAAAACGACCCTGTCTTGAATGCAATCATCTAATCTAGGCCTCGAAAAGGAGAGACACAAATTGTACAATATGATTACCATCTAGCCAGGAGGAGGAAATGATTGACCCCCAAAAAACGTTCAAGTGGTGCTGATCTAATGATAAAGACTGAATATGCGCGCACTCACCAGGGATATGGCCTGCGGGCACTCACCGAGAATATGGCCGATGTCCTCCGCTGGTGCCAATAAGATAAGCTACTGTTTGCTCAATTGGGAGTTTAGAAATTTGATAAGTAGAGACTGATTAGAGTATTTTCTTTGTCTTCTCTTTTCACCAATAGCCATTTGCTTTCTAAACTATATTTTTCCTATAATTGTATTTTGAAATATTGTGATAGGCCTAGGGCCATTTAACTGCTTTTCACTGAGAACTGTAACTCAACAATCAGCTATTTGGCATGCTGCCCAAATTGCACGCTTAAAACAATCCGCAGTTAATTTTTAAGAAGAAGCTAATGATCCTCTGTGGCCAAATCATGCTTGCTGGTGTGGTATTTTGAATGATGTTATTTCTTTCTGGATAGGCACCAGTAATTATATAGCATTTAAACTATTTTTAAATTTAATTCAGGGGAATCTTCCCCTATATAGTCTATTGGACGCAACGCTTATGCCGACATCAACAACACAACATGACTGTGGTTGGTCCTCTGTAGCTCAATTGGTAGAGCATGGCGCTTGTAACGCCAGGGTAGTGGGTTCGATCCCCGGGACCACCCATACGTAAAAATGTATGCACACATGACTGTAAGTCGCTTTGGATGAAAGCGTCTGCTAAATGGCATATTATAATAATATTATTATGACATCAATGTGAAAGTAACCGGTGCATAAAACAGCTGGCTACATCAAATTCAAAGAAATAGGTGCCTTGCCCAAACGACTGACTGGCAAAGCAAACTGTCTGGCACTGTCTCTGCTCTCTGAAAGAAGGACGCACAGGCTTGTAGCTTCTCTCAGAGCGATGATATGCATGGTCCTAAAGCCAACCAGACGATACACTAAACAGCAGTGGCATTTTAATAGGGAATGAAAGATAAGTATTACTTTTTTGTAGCCTACTTTTACATTTGTGGTCTTGATCTAAGATTGGCATGCCCAACTGACGCCCCTGCGTGCACTTAACTCTGTGTAGCTGGTTTATGATCTCCGCTCATTCCCAGCTAAATGCCAAGGCGGAGATAATTTGCTCATTGTGCCCCTTGCCGGTCAAGCTACACCTGGAGGAATTACAGCTGGAAACCGGTACGCGCGCGCCTGCTGGTCCGAGCCAGGCGGCCAAAACTCTGGAACAGGTCCGGCTGGAGTACTAACCAAGTACTGGAGTACTAAGCAACACCCAACAGGCAGGTGTTTCTGAGGATGAGCCGAGGTTCACTGATGATGGAGTTATCGCAGAAGTCGCTCTGGAAGATTCAACCGGGTGTAGTGAAAACGTGAGAGCGAAGCGGTCCCGAACCCCCCATGTTTAGCGAAAGCCTGAAGACCGGTGGCCCAGGTTAGGAAGGAGATACCTCGGATGAGAGAAGAAGTCCTGGTCTGTTACTGGACAGAAAGACCGGGCCGATTCGAATTCAAGTGGAACACGGACGAGAGGAGAGGGACTTCCAGAGGAGATCATCCCAAACTAACCAGCACTACTTTTGCCTTGGCCGGTTACTCCGCGCACAGCCATGCAGTGGTTTACTGTTCAGTACAAAACCGCAGCGTAAGTGATGTTTATTCACCAAATGCGTGTGGTTTTATAAATAAAGCGTTGTTTATTAAGAATAAAGCACTACGTTTCGTCAAGCACTGTAATGGCTTATCATACCATGCTATCCAAACTGTGTTGCGCACGGAAAACTCGCCAGTTTTAGCAAGTTCTTTGTCCACTGGAACACGTGCATTGGTTCAGTTGGGCACAGCAGGGCACATACCCCAAATACAGGGTTTCAGCACCTCCAGAATAGAGCATTCGGGGACAGGTTGGACTGGTATTGCTATTGCGCACCAAGAGATGCTTGCTTGCTGCAGAATCCGTGCCTGTGCCATATGGATAGCAGCATTGCTTCACATGGCGGTTGAAAAACACTCACTATAGTTTGCGCATAGGCTACAGCCTACTCAGGTGAATTCCACTATTAGTTGTAGTTTATTTATATGTTAAGAAAACGACTGAAATAAATCATAATCCTTAACTTGTCTTTTGCAATAGATATGCTTGTTAATAGGCTATCATATATACTTCCCTTCAGATGCGAGATCATTCATCCAATTTAATTGACTGGGCAGAGTTGTAAATATTTTGGATGGGGCTATAAATTCTTTGAAATCTTTACTTGTAATGACATTTCCTTGAGAAGGAAAGCCTGTGTGGTCATCTGAATTTCTGTACAAAAGCTATAGATTATAGGCCGAGTTGAATTATTCGATTCTATGCCTATGAATTATGTGGACATTGTATGAGAGTATCAGTAGGCTTCCTAAAAGCAGCATCTGCAGTGGGGTATTATTGTAGGCATACAGAGCCTGAGACAATGGTATCTAATGACATCAGAGACAATGTAATCATCTAGTGAAGGATCTAGACTTAACAGTTCGCTGGTAGTAAATATCAGTATGTCAAAATAGCAGGAAAATCTGCCAGCCCTGGCAGAATCTATAGCAATGTTTTGATGTTTTATTTCTTCATGATGCTACAAGTTATTTTCGCTTTGTTCTTCATACATCCAGTGGGGAAAATCTAAATGTGTTTTTGCATAAGATGCATAACTTTCTTAGCAAAACATCCACAGCACTAATAACACTGTTCTAAATATTCCTTCTTAGGCCTATATTATCAATATCTGATGGTCAAGAGTGCAATTACATTGATTGTCAGGCTATGAGGCTGTAATAGCATGCCTACACATTCACACAGAAGCATTGTTATGTCATATCTGATTTTGGTCCATAACTGTTGCATGTTGTTCTGCCACCAAAATCTGATAGCCTACATAAGGTAAGTAAGTGATGCAGTACAACCTGTCTCATCCTCTGTGAGTGAAGACATCTTGTACTTTAACTGAGGTCACTATGGAACGTGTAGGTCATGTTGATGCTAGGACATGTCCTTGTTCTGGCTAATACTTCAGGCTACTAAAAATTAATGGCTGTTATGACACAGATTTATCATCTTCCAGTAGCAGACAGAACATTTCATCCCAATTTTATTCTGAATACTGAAATGATACTGAAATGATTTCATCCCCCCAAAATGGGATAGAGGCCTTCATTTGAAACAGAATAATGAGGCAAAATTAATAAAAGTAATTTCCACAACCATGCTAACTCAGAGCAGAGAAAGCCACTGGGCTCTTTTGATCATTCTTACATGTTTAATTTGTTGTTGTGGCTGCCTCTTTTTGCTTGATTTCATTTGGATGAAGGAGGAAAAAAACGAATCCCACAGTTTCAGTACTCTGTCTGAAATTATTATGAAATGCTGCATTAACTTGTTTTTTAACCCATTTGGGGGAAGTGTGTCTGTCTCTGTGTGTGTGTATGCGCTCACGTGCCTGTAAGACAGGGTTACTGGGTGTAATGTCTACCTCAGCCTTCCTGCCTGCCTCCATTTCCCCTTAGCTGTAAATCTTTAATAATTATCTTGAAGATGGAAACTGGCATCCATTTTGAAATATTATCTTATTGCCAGGCGAGGGGGACTGACTGCCTACTCAAGTATGTTTTCTCCAGCTCTCTGACACTTGTACTGGACTACTTTATCTTCATAGGGCTTTAGATCCTGATTGTATGGGTGATGAATGAATCCCTCAAGGACGGACTGATGGAGCCTGAAGTCCTCTAACTAACTTAACCACAGCAGTTTGGGTTGGTGTGTGTGTGTGTGGTGGGGGTACTCTGGCCTTACCCATCCATTCACTCACTTGTCATTGTGCCACCACTGCTTTTCCCTCCTTTTCTCTTTTATTCCCTACCTCTCCCAGAATGCCCTGCTCTGCTTGTGCTGCCAGAGCTGTGCTGTGATGTGTTTTGCCACTATTCCCTCTAGGATGACCTGGGTAGTAGTGGTGTTATGTTCCCCAAGGCAGGTTGTGTCCTCTGAGGCATGTAGACAAGGCTAATGTGGTCTCTTCTTTGTCTGTCTGTCTGTCTGTCTGTCTGTCTGTCTGTCTGTCTGTCTGTCTGTCTGTCTGTCTGTCTGTCTGTCTGTCTGTCTGTCTGTCTGACTGACTGACTGACTGACTGACTGACTGACTGACTGACTGACTGACTGACTGACTGACTGACTGACTGACTGACTGTCTGACTGACTGACTGATTGACTGTCTGACTGTGTGCCTTAGCCCTGGGTGGATACTAGCCTAGACTCCCTATGGGAAGAGAGATGGGCTGAGTGTTGAGTCTCTCATTCTCAGTGGTGTTTATGAATATAATGGCAGGGTTCCTTCTTCCTGCCAGTTTGGATCCAAAATGGCTGCCATTACTGTGCCTCATGTTGATTGTTACTATCATAGAAGGCACTTTCCGAAGATTCTTGATAATTTATTTAATCCATCGCTTTTTAAGTCGATGCTTCCAGCAATGCACTTCGTTGGTAGTCTTCCATACACAATCAGTAAGTAACTGTCCACTGATATATGTACGTCATAAGGCCTAATTGCCATAACGTAGGCATACTGTATAGACCATAATTTGATAATTATTTTCAATAATTGCAGTACATTTAGTAGACTCAAGCACGTGTCTCCTCAACCTGAACGAAGGAATATGCTGGTACACATGGATTCCTCCCTTCGAAATAAACTGAAATAAACTGAAATGAATTGAACTGAACTGAACTGAACTGAAATAAATGTAACTAAACTGAAATCAATTGAACTGAACTGAAATTATCTTCCTTAGTCAACAACATCCACTCGTCTGGAAGAATATCGTTGTTCGGCAACCCCCTTACTGCACCCACCAACAGTGAGGAGAGGGTGGCGTAGTTGGTTGGCATAGCTTTGTGTTTACGAATGTGTTTTCCAAGCCAACTCCTAGTAGTGAAGCTTGGTGGCAAGACAGAGGTTTTGTCTTGACTTGCCACCCAGAGCTAATGTCTTGGCCGGGATTCCAGATGGGCACTTGGCCCACCTTTTCAGGCTACCGCCAAGCTGTGTGTTTATGTTTAGCATCTTGTATAGTCGCTTTATCAAGATCGACTACATGCATGTCATTTATTATTTATTCTATGGACTGTTTTGAGATGGAATTACACCTAGGGCCCTCGTTTTACCTTAGTGAACTTTCCCTGGTCGGGACAGGTCATGAAACTCCTTGTCATAACTGCTCCCCAAGACATACCGATGAAGGTAGTTTAATGTAACTGCAGTTGGCTTATCAGTGTTTGATAGCCACACATTTACCCAGTATGCCTGCATTGATGCTGCATTGATGCCTGCATTACAACACATTCAGGGTCAATTACAATCACATTACATAGCACCTGCTGTTGGAACAGAGCAACATCTAAGACCACAAAAGTCACTAAAAGCCTTGAGACTCACGTGTCCTGCATGGCTCGGAGCTACCCATTGGATGAAAGATTTTGAAGGCAGTCAATCATCAAGCTAATGGTCTTATTATGTTTCCTGTACCTTCGCCATGGTAGCGGTACTAGAGGAGGCCTTGGTGGAAGGATATGTTAAGACTGTTTGACTTGAGTATAATCACACGCTTGGCCACCGAGGCACATGTCTGTGTGTGTGGCTTACGTGTGTGTGTGAGTGTGTGTGTGTGTGTGTGTTAGAGAGAGTGTCTGTGTGTGGGTGTTAATTACATTGATATAACAGAGTGTCAAATTTGATTTGGTTTCATCTTCATTTTATTAAACCCCTTTTCCCACTGGGGGTATCTCAAGATAAAGCAGGGGCCGTCCATTACATTTTCTCCTGAACGTTAGCACACTAGGCAGAATGCAATGAGTAAGTAATGATGTCAGAGAGGATGTTGAGGCAGGAGATCACCTACCTCTCTATCTCTTGTTCTCTCTCTCTCTCTCTCTCTCTCTCTCTCTCTCTCTCTCTCTCTCTCTCTCTCTCTCTCTCTCTCTCTCTCTCTCTCTCTCTCTCTCTCTCTCTCTCTCTCTCTCTCTCTCTCTCTCTCTCTCTCTCTCTCTCTCTCTCTCTCTCTCTCTCTCTCTCTCTCTCTCTCTCTCTCTCTCTCTCTCTCTCTCTCTCTCTCTCTCTCTCTCTCTCTCTCTCACACACACACACACATACTCCCCCTCTCTCTCTCGGTCTCTCTCACACAGGCAAACACTCTTTCCCTTCCCCTTCCTCTTTCTATCACTCTCTCCCTCTCTTTCCCACTCAGTCGGGGTGAAGGGTGTCACGCTCGCTAGGGGTTGTCGTTGATGCAGACTAATAATGACACATTATACCCCAGGACACACACTCAATTAACACACTGTCTAATTAAAATGATCTAGTGGTTTATCTATGAAAAAGACTGTGAGTGGCAGTAAAATACGGTTCCACGCCACATTAACTTTACTATCCCCTTCTCCTTCTCTTTTTAATCCCATTTAGATTTTAATGATAATAACCTGCTTAAACATCGGCCATTACCAAACATATTGTGTAAGCATCTTTCATTTAGTGGAGGGAAATAGATGCGGCTTGATGATAGGAGATTTGCTAACAGAGTCAGTCTGGGGAAGCAAGCAGTACATGACTTTGAACTCCTGTCTCTCCATTGTATTTGCTAAAGGAAGACTCTATTCCTCTCTCTCTCTCTCTTTCTCTCTCTCTCTCACTCTCTGAGCTTGACTATCCTCATGAAAGTAGCCTCTAAATAAATGATAGTCAAACAACTGCGTTTTCTCTTTCTCCCGAGCCCGCTATTTACTCATTGAAATAGATCACTCCGTATTTATATATTTTATTTTACACTTGTATTATTTCTTTATTTTCTCTGCCCCTTCTCCCCATTCACACATTTTAATTATGTGATAATGTCTGAGAAGCCAGTGTTTGGAGGATATATTGGCACGGGTGTTGTTAGGCCCGAGACGAAGTAATCCTTCCACAAGATATAGTCCGACACAAATCTAGGGTTGCTACACAAGCCGGCTGGTTGTTTGTTCTATCGGTTTGGTTGCCAGAGACGCGACCTAGTCGTTCAGTCTTTTTGTTCTGTATCTATGGACTTAACCCATGCGTTCATTCTAAATGTTCCATTGCCATACTGGTTGGCAACGTTCTTATCCGCTGCTTGCTAGCTAGCCAACTACGGCTAACTTACAGTCATGTCAAAAAGCAGCCAGAATAACAGCAAAGTAGTTTCATTTGCATTGTTTAAGCTGCTTTCTAGTGACATTGTTGTTCAGAGGAGCTAGCCAATAACACAGCTAACACAATCACTTCAAACTGAAGCTGGAAGGACTGCAAACTAGCTGCACTTTGTTTAGTTTTACCTTTTTTCAAATGACATTTCTTTGTGTATATCCATAAAAATGATGCCAGCTGATTCATGATTTCGACTAGCTGAGACACGTTGCCTGCCTGTCTGTCTCGTCCCAATTCACGACACATTCATTACTATGGGACAGCTGGAGATCGAATTTGAATTTTGAAAAACATTTGCAAATCTGGAGAGACAGACAGCAAGGTTTATACAGATTTCCGCTGTTGAAAACTAAATGTTAGTCTAAAAGAAGTGTGAGATAATGTCTAGATGTTTTTTATAGTAGAGATCAAGTTTATAAATTGCCTGGCTGGGCTGATGAGACAGTGGATTGCGCAGTTAGATGGAACAGAGTAAATAGGTATTTTAACGTCATAGATTTAGCCGGTGATAACTTGTGGAATAGACACCGGCTGGAATGCGGTTTTAACCAATTAGCATTCAGGATTAGACCCACCCATTGTATAATTTGTAATAACGTTTAAAGAGAAGTAAAGAGGAGCTTGGTTTGTGCTCAGTAAAACAGACAGCAAGTGAGTGTTCATAGATATTAATGCATTATTCATTAGCCTTCATATTAGAGGTGTTTTGCTGAGTGGGAAGGGCATCAGAACATGAGCTAGCTAGGTTCACTGCTTTGGTGTTGTTTTTACATAACATGGCATTGTTATGAATGAAAAGGGCCTGGAGTTATCCCTGACCGCATTCCCCAAGGAGGAAATACTCTGGGCCCTTGTGATAGCTTATACTTAGTGCCTGAGGTAAAACTCTGTACATGAAAAGTGCCTGGAGTTATCCCAACCATGTGACCTGACCAGGGCCCTAGTCATGAAAACACTTCAACACTAGACATTGTCAATGTGAATCTTATGAAGACCTTGTGTGAACAATGTCCTTAGGTAAGGTGTTAATTGCTTCTAAATCTCTTTGATATCTAGGCTAGCACCTGTCTACTACGTTCGACAACAGACTATTTCTACCTCCAGACATGTACACTGCTTTCCTTCTGTATCTGGTTATTGGCTGTCCAGGAATGCGTCCCAAATGGCACCCTATTCCCTATGTAGTGCACTACTTTTGACCAGGGCCCATAGAGCTCTGGTCAAAAGTAGTGCACTATGTATGGGATAGGGTGCCATTTGGGACGCATCCTAGCAAGCCTCAATAAAGAGAGGAGGAAATTACCAGATATCCTGGTTTGTCTAGGTCTGTGCCTTGAAGTTTCCTCAGTCCCCAGATTGATTATAAATAGCTACTAGCACTGTTGCTATTGAGATGTAAGGCTGTAAGGGGGGAATGATGATGCAACTTTGTTTTAATGAGGGAATGTGATATACTGTAAGTTGATTACACTGCAGAAGCATTACTTAACAATTGCCTATTGATAAAACACACGTACTAATGAACACACACACACACACACACACACACACACACACACACACATAATCTACAATTAGATAATAAGCGCTTAGAAGTGACTCGGTGAATATGATTGGGAAGTCGAGGGAACTAAGGAAGAACCTTGGGGGTTGAATCTAGAAGCCACAGTGCCACCCTGTAGAAACGTATGAAGTGGTCTCACTTTAGCCATGTCAGCAGCTCTCTCTGACTCATTTCACTGACAAAACAGTAACCTGCTACCAGCGCTCCTAATGTCCCACTATTTTACACCTAATATATAAATCTGAAGATGGATAAATCACCCTGTGGCCAAATAAAGATGTCCTCCATTTCCCTCTCCATCTCCCCCTGCTAATTAAAGTATGTAAAAGTTATTAGTTTCTCTCTCTCTCTCTCTCTCTCTCTCTCTCTCTCTCTCTCTCTCTCTCTCTCTCTCTCTCTCTCTCTCTCTCTCTCTCTCTCTCTCTCTCTCTCTCTCTCTCTCTCTCTCTCTCTCTCTCTCTCTCTCTCTCTCTATCGCTCTCTCTCTCTCTATCGCTCTCTCTGTTCTAACTGTATTATATCAAGTAAGTTGAGACAGAGTTGAGTTGAACACCTGCAGTAATGTTGAGTAATGAACAGTAACAAGTGTGCTAATAAATAAATACTTAACACGCCACATTTCAGGTGTTTCAGCAACACACCACTTTTTGCTCCTCTGGCTGCGATGTCGACAACACAGCAATTTTCTGCAGCGTGGCCCATAGAGCTGAACACAGCACATAAACACAACCTGGCTATGGTTATCTCTCTCTATCTATCTATCTTGTTTTTTTAATTGTTGTTTATTTGGACACTTGAAAACTAGATGGTGCATCTCAAGAGATTTCATCCTGCAAAATGTCAAATAAATAAATACATATATTTCTCTCTCTCTCTCTCTCTCTCTCTCTCTCTCTCTCTCTCTCTCTCTCTCTCTCTCTCTCTCTCTCTCTCTCTCTCTCTCTCTCTCTCTCTCTCTCTCTCTCTCTCTCTCTCTCTCTCTCTCTCTCTCTCTCTCTCTCTCTCTCTCCATAGCTTTTATTGTTTCCCTCTCTTTATATCTCTACTATATCCATTTTATCACCCTCCCTTTGGAATGGTTGTAATGCGCAGGAGGAACACTTGTGCAAACAGTCTGCTTTATTTCATTGTTATCCTGTGTCCCAACTATGATCCTCTTGATACCTGTATAACAGTAAATAAGGAAATACTGAAGTCTGAAGGTATTGTCTCTAGCGACCACTTCAGGGAAGCACAAATAAAATCCTCACAACATATGTGGTCTGCCACCAAAGCCTCTCTGTTTCTTTTCCCTACTGGGGTATATCTAGCTAGCAGTAACAGTAGCACCTACTAGCAGCTACGGTTGTCTGCTAGCGATCCAGGCTAAGGCTATTTTAAGCCTCAAACAACAGGGGTAACATACTTAAACTTAGTATGTTTCTGAATGCCTTTGTGTCCGTGTAACATTGTATCACTTCAAATCCAAAGTGCTGGACTACAGAGCCAAAACAACAAAACATGTGTCACTGTCCAAATACTTTTGGACCTCACTGTACATTAACTCATTATGTCTCCAAATGTGAGACGACAGCTAGGGTCCTAGTTTGTTCAGGGATTCACCTGCACTCTGTTTAACAGTGAATACATTATTGAAAGTAAGTCTGTTATATGAAACATATTAATTATGAATTCAGTGCCTCCTTTTTCTGCTGAGTGTCAAGCAGGACTCAGGCAATATCAATTATCTGCAGTGGGAAATCTCTTTAAGGTCCTATATGAAGACATATTGGATTTTAAATGAGGCCTCAGACTCTCGAATCAAAGCCATGATTTGTTGCATGTGTGAGCACACTGCTACAGCCAATGTAGCCTACTATACCCTCCAGCCAGAGTTATATACGGCGTATATGGAGTATTTAATCAAGGTGCTATATACAGTGGGGAGAACAAGTATTTGATACACTGCCGATTTTGCAGGTTTTCCTACTTACAAAGCATGTAGAGGTCTGTAATTTTTATCATAGGTACACTTCAACTGTGAGAGACGGAATCTAAGTGGCTTCTTCCTTGCTGAGCGGCCATTCAGGTTATGTCGATATAGGACTTGTTTTACTGTGGATATAGATACTTTTGTACCTGTTTCCTCCAGCATCTTCACAAGGTCCTTTGCTGTTGTTCTGGGATTGATTAGCACTTTTCCCACCAAAGTACGTTCATCTCTAGGAGACAGAACATGTCTCCTTCCTGAGCGGTATGGCGGCTGCGTGGTTCCATTTTCTTTCTGAGGTCTTGGCTGATTTCTTTTGATTTTCCCATGATGTCAAGCAAAGAGGCACTGAGTTTGAAGGTAGGCCTTGAAATACATCCACAGGTACACCTCCAATTGACTCAAATTATGTCAATTAGCCTATCAGAAGCTTCTAAAGCCATGACATCATTTTCTGGAATTGTCCAATCTGTTTAAAGGCATAGTCAACTTAATGTATGTAAACTTCTGACCCACTGGAACTGTGATACAGTGAATTATAAGTGAAATAATCTGTCTGTAAACAATTGTTGGAAAAATTATTTGTGTCCTAACCGACTTGCCAAAACTATAGTTTGTTAACAATACATTTTTGTAGTGGTTGAAAAACTAGTTATAATTTTACATTTACATTTTAGTCATTTAGCAGACGCTCTTATCCAGAGCGACTTACAGTTAGTGAGTGCATACATCTTCATACTGGCCCCCCTGGCAATCGAACCCACAACCCTGGCATTGTAAGCTCCATGCTCTAACAACTGAGCTACATGGGGCCACAATGACTCCAACCTACGTGTATGTAAACTTCCGACTTCAACTGTACAAGCCCTTAACCAACAATCCAGTTCAAGAAATAGAGTTAAGAAAATATTTACTAAATAAACTAAAGTAAAACATCAAATACAAAGTAATACAATAAAATAACAATAACAAGGCTATATACAGGGGGTACCGGTACCGAATCACTGTGCGGGGGTACAGGTTAGTCGAGGTAATTTGTACATGTGGGGGGGGTGGGTTAATGTAAATATTCCGGGTGGCTCAGTGTATATATTGGGTATTTAATCATTTATACATGTATATTGGGTATTTATACTGTATATATTGGGTATTTAATCAAGTTCCAGGTTATATATTAACTTAATATTTTAATACATAATGCAATCAGTGTAAATATGAATAACCTTTCCAGAACTGGTTGTTAGGCTGTTGGTCGACCGAGATTGTTTTAGTCGAGCAGTAACACACACACAATATATATATATATATATATATATATATATATATATATATATATATATATATATATTTACGCCCATCTCAGTGAACTAATTCATTGCGGAGGCCTAGACTAAAAGCCAATTTATGCTTGATTCAAATATGTGGTAGGAGGCTCCAAATGGAGGGTGTGGCGCAAACTCACTTCCTTGACAACAGCTCTGCACTGCTCCATGAAGCACAAGAAATATGAATGCCCTGACCTCTGCTGAGGCCATTATTGCCCTGACTTCTGCTGACTTGGATTGACCATGCTCCCAGATGCACTTCTCTCTCCAGAATGCGCTCTCTCCCACCAATTTGTGGTTTCATAACTTCATTGTGTGAATTGTTTGTGTTTGATTGTTAGTGTATATAAATTCCCCATTACATATATCACCAGTAGTACATTTACCGTTAATTCCTATAATTTTCTACTATGTTTGTTACTTTGGTTACGGTCATTTCTTTTAATGCATTCAATATTATTCCAGTCTTCCTGTTCTCATTGTCGGAGTGGACACGTTGCTTGCAGAGTGCACAACCTATGCTACACTTGTGAGAAACAAGTTTTGCTTTATTTAATTGCATTTATGAGTTCTGTCAGTTTAGTCATTGTCTTTTGCTTGGAGCGCTCCTGTCAATGTTGAGTAAGGACGCACATGCATAGAAGTAGGCCTATAGGCTACCTGGCCTGCGCGCAAATGTAGGCATATAAATGTGCCCATTTGGGGATCTGATAGTATTTCTGATTGGCTTAAAGCACCACCACTAATGACCTGTGTAGCTTCTCAAAGTAATGTTTTCTTCACCTCAAACAGAAAGCAAACAAAGTCTGTTTTTACATCCATTGAGAATTACAATAGTTCCTCAATGTATTTGAAAAATCTTTCTAGCTCTCTCCTTTTCGATAACCACTCAGCGTGAAAGGGAAAAATGTCATGCTCTGATCCAGTAGAAACGTAAAAAAATTGCCTTCTTATCAGTGCTTGACTTGGACTGAAATAGGTTCCGGTACTCATTTTGGGTACTGGTACCATTTATATTTAGGTGCAGGAGCTCCACAATACTTTTGAGCTAATATTCTATAAGAGGAACAGGAGCTCAAGCAGTAGAACATTTGAGGTGCCGGTAGTCAGCTCTGGCGAGCTCATGCCCAAGTCAAGCACTTCTTCTTATCCCTTGCGCAAATAGCCTATAGCTGTGTATGTCCCGAGCTCACTGGCACAGGAAACTGAGGGCCCAGAATATTTTATACAATGTTGCAAGTTCGCTAGCACAAGCTTTGGGCAGGACCCAGTTAATAGTTGATACAATTCAAGTTGATTCAAGTTCGTTGCAGACAGGCCATGTGTAGCCAATGTGATATATTTCTTTTTAATCAGGATATTTCTACCTGCAGTCTGCAATGTTTTTATTTGTTGGCTTTATGTAGGCTATTTATATATAGTTGGCAATGGCAATAGAAGTTACTTTTTAGGTTTGTATCATTTTCATTTAGATTTGGATAGAATTTTGATTAACCACATGACAATGATTTTGAGATATGAAGACATTATTATAAATTAAATGAAACTGTTTCACGAAAATGTGCATTAAAACCATAAAAGGCACGCAGATTGGTAGAAATGTACGATAAATTGACATTCCACATGAGAAAGGTTGCTGACTCCTTGTGTAGCCTATTACCGGCAACTTCAGGAGAGCAATGGCAGAATCTGCGAAAGCCAGCAGGAGCGGGAGGAGAATAGTTGCGTCAGGTTAAGGTTTTTTTCTTGTAGCGGGTGATTTTGGACGGAGTCAGGCACAGGAGGGTAAATCACAGAATAAATGGTTTATTCGGCAATACAGCTGTACGCAGCAATGCGTAAAACCCTCCAGTGCGGTAATACGGAGCACTGGAGAAAATAAGGCACACAGGTGAATACCCCGGCGATACAAAATACAATACAGCTCTACCGAGGTATAGTAACCTCCACAATATACAATCACACACAAAGACAAGGGGGGCAGATAGCATTACTGGGTGATCTGAAAATCGATCAATAATATAATAATACTTTTAGCAAAAATGTTTATTTTTAATTCACAATCTGTAGAAGCAATGAGAATAGAAAGGTTCAGAATTTTTGTAAAACATCACAGCACGGTTGAAATATATATGGCAAATAGAAATCCTATATGGATGGTGTTAAGAGATAGATGGGAGGTATTGAATGGAGTTGAAGGATGGGACTAATAACAAATAACAACAAATAATAACAAAATAACTAATAATATAAGCATACTGTGTCCATAATAAGTATATAGGTTGAATGTTGGGAGCTTTTGAGAAAGAGCACAGTTAGAAAGACATGGCATATAGAAGCAAACCGGATGGACATCATGAAAATGATCGGAGAGGTAGAGAGTAGAAGAAGTTCAGGAGCAAAAACAAATAAAATAGAATTATTGTAAACTTGACTGTGTCCATAAGGTGTAGATAGTAAGTATAGGCTGGAAGTAGAGGCCTGGGCATTGTTGTTCACTAATTTACCCCAAGTAGGGAAAGGATGGCGGGGTTGAAAAGGAATAAAGGGGAGTATATATATATAAAACATGGGGGGTTGGAAGTGATGCAGACAATTACATTGATGGAAGTTACAATCTATCTGCAATATTAAGCTGATCTACCCCCCCCAAAAAAAAAGACATGGGGGGCAGAGGGAATACTTATACAGGGACTGATGAGGGGATATGAACCAGGTGTGTGTAATAAACAAGACAAAACAAATGGAATGATGAGATGAAGAGCGGCAGTGGCTAGAAGGCCGGTGACGACGAACGCCGAAGCCTGCCCGAACAAAGAGAGGAGGCAGCTTCGGAGGAAGTCGTGACATTTCTTCTGTTTATCAAGTAATCTGGCACCCTCTTGAGGCATCACACCTTAAGCTTAAAGCATCAGACAAGCTCAATGCACATATTTGATTTATAAAAAAACACAGAGTGGATCTATGTATTGAAAAATACACATAAAACAATTTTTTTGCAATCGATTGGTCGAAAGAACAGACGACTTTCGGTCGACCAAGATTTATTTTTGTCGGGGACAGCCCTAGTTTCTTTAAACACAAACAGTATGGTTTAAGAACACACACACACGCACACACACACACACATACAGACACACATATAGACACACACACACACACACACAGATATTAATACATTTTTTTTAATGTTCTGAAAACACGGTGGCTCTGGGAAGTATCATTTCCTGCTTCGCTGCACTGTGGCATCATGGGATGGCTAATTCAGTGGAGTGGAAAGCAGACAAAGAGGAGCACAAACGCTAGCATCCCATATCACACATACACAACACATACACACATACACACACACACATACACACACCCAACAATTCCTCAGCCATAATCTACAATTAGATAATAAGCGCTTAGAAGTGACTCTGGGAATCTGATCAGGAAGCAGAGGGAACTGAGGAAGAACCTTGAATCTAAAAGTAGAATCTCTGTCACTACAGTATCTGTCTTAATCATCTCCATCTCCTGTACCAGCATGTCAAACCCATGTGTTGTCTAACTGATCCATCATACATGTCGGCCAATACATGTGTAGCCTACAGTGTGGAGGAATTCAATTCACAACTCCATATCTAGTGTAGTGCTTTGGTTCTGAACCCTATATAGTCACTATCTGTAAAAGAGGATCCCACTGTACAATCCTACATACAGTATGGATTCACTAGCTGTAAAAGGAACCCACATTCCTATTCCACGTCTACTGTCTGTTTCCCTGTAGCACTGCCACTACACCCAGACTGAAACTTCTGTCACATGGAGTTTACTTTCACAAAGAGGATTACGTTGCAGTTTTGGTAGACAGTACAGTAAGCCACAAATTGGCAGAATGAGCGTTGGAGAGTATTAAAACGTTACCTACAGCGAAGTAAGCAAATGATGTTGGTGACCCCGACGTGAACTCTTGTAATCGTGTTCATTCTAATGGGGTGGAGGGGTGGTGGTGGTGTGTGTGTGTGTACGCGTGTTTTGTGAATGTGTGTGGCAGTAGTTCAGTGTGTTTGAGTGTGTGAGTGTGTGTGGCTGTAGATCAAAGTAGCCTTGGACAGCTTCTGGCCTGAAGTCATTCACTCCCTTCTTTCTCTCATTTCAGTGTTTTTCCTATTGTTTTAATCCTCAACAGACTGCTTTATCAAATTGGCTATCTTTATCCTATCTTCTCTCCTATCCATTTATTTCTCTCCTTCTCCTAGTCCTTTTCCTCTCTCCTTCCTTCTCTCCTCCAAGTGTCCTTCCATCTCTGCGTTAGACATCAAGAGTGTCTTGTTCATTGGAATGACCTTGTGTACCATGTCTGTCTATTTCAACATTAATGATAAACTGTGCTAGATAGCCTCCTCCTTCTCCTTGGCTACACTCGAGGGAACGTGACTTTTCACCCTCATCCAAAAAACAGCATATCTGTTGAGCCTAATTGACATTTTTTCATGTGACAGACCGGCGGCCATTTTCTCCCAGGGGATTGTGAGTAAATTAGCTATTTCAAAACAAGGATGTATATAACTACAAATGAAGTACCACAGTAGCCCCTAACAGCCAATGTATTCAGCACCTTGCCTGAGGCTTCTGCTGGCCGATCTCTGCTTTGCGTTTGCCTGTCAAGCTTGTCCTAACGTTTGACTGGCTTTGTCTCACAATCAACGACAATGTTATCTGATATTATCAACAGCTTCTAAGCAATCGGAAAATAGGTAATTAAACTTATGAATTTGGCCCATATTGTGAAATTTGCAACATGCGGGAAAATAAGGCCAGAGAGAGAGAGAGAGAGAGAGAGAGAGAGAGAGAGAGAGACTTGTTGGACAAAATTGCGCCTCAGGTTCTTGTTTCGGTTCATGTCTAACAACACCCATACATGCGGAACAAACATTGACTGCATCACAACGTCTGTGTTGGGAGCCTCCCCCAGTTCAACGAGTCATTCATCTCTGGTCCTTTCTCTTCAGGCCTCTGGCAGCTACTGTATGTCATCATAAATCCACTATGGGGATGAGAGATGAATGCTGATCAATTATAATACCACATTAGGGAGCCAAGATGGCTTTGCAGTCTTCCCCCACAATGCATGGGCCATGGGTCCTAAAACTTAAGTTCCAATGAAGTATTGAATACACTTATCCATGTCTAAAATGTAATAAACTGCTTTATTTATGTTCACACTTCCCAGAGGGCAAAACTGGTTGAGATTACGTCAGTCATTATGACGTTCTTTCAACCAGTTTTCCACAGTTTTGCCCACTGGGTTTCTTCTAAGAGTTTGGATCTTTTTTCTCTATTTCATCAGTTTCCATGATGTAAACATTTATGACAAAACTGGATCTCTGGACTGGTCGAGAAAGAGAAAGAGAGAGAGAGAGAGGGGGACAGAGAAGGGGTGAGAGATAAAGTCAGGTCAAATTAGAAATGCTCCTCAATGGCTGCATTTACACAGGAAGCCTAATTCTGATCTTTCTTTCCAGTAATTGGTCGTTTGACCAATCACATCAGCTCTTTTCACATCAGATCTTTTTCAGAGCTGATATGATTGGTCAAAATACCAATTTGTGAAAAAATTATCAGAATTGGGCTACCTGTCTAAACGCAGCCAATGGGGGATCTAATCAAATCAAATTATATTTGTCACATGCTTCGTAAACGACAGGTGTAGACTAACAGTGATATGCTTGCTTAAGGGCCTTTCCCAACAATGCAGATAATTTGTTGTTGTTGAAATAATAGAAAAATAATAACACAAGGAATAAATAGACAATTAAAGATAACTTGGCTGTATACACGGGGTACCAGTACCGAGTCGATGTGTAGGGGTACGAGGTAATTGAGGTAGATATGTACATATAGGTAGGGATAAAGTGACTAGCAACAGGATAGATAATAAACAGTAACAGGATGCAGTGTACAGTCTGTCTCCGCCCCGGGAGGCTGTAGTGGCGTAGGATACTGGCTCGGGGCATGAAGGGGAGGATCACTGCGGGAGAGAGGGAAGATTGTTTTGAACTGTCCTGGTAATTTACCACCGTCATGCAGATAAACCTCTCTCCTCTCCTCCGCTCAGCTCCTCTGATCATCCCTCCATCTCTCCCCTCTGATGTCTCTCTTTCTCTTCTGTTCTCCCTCTTTTTCTCCGCTCTCTTTCTTTCTCTTGTTCTCTTCTGCTTTCTCTCTTTTTAACATTCTCTCTTCTCTTCTTCTTCTCTTTTCTCATTCTCCGCTCAGCTCCTCTCTTTTCCGCTCTCTCCCTCTCTTTTTCTAAGTGGAGAAAGGAAAGGATGCCAAACTAATGATATTAATCTAGCCTTGTAATTAACGAGGACCTTCAGGTTTTTGCTGGTATATTTGATGCGTCTTCAAATTCTATGAAACTCCTGCTTTTGCATAAAGGTACCTTGCAGTTAATTAGTGCAGGTTAATTATTTTGGAGTTATATTTCACAATTTTTAGATCAAGGTCAGTGATTGATATATTGAGGTTACCGGTGACTTAAGTGTCACCATGGTTTTTAATCATGCAGTAATACCTGCTTGATCTACATGCTGGTGTGCTGTAGTCAGGGGTGGACTGGGACAAGAATTCGGCCCTGGCATTTTATCCACACCAGCCTACATCACTCTGCGCGCTACCAACTCACAGTGAGTGAGGTGACAATGTAGAATGTGCTCTTTCTACTGTACGTTTATAGGCACCCTTTCCGTTTTACTATCCATGATCTTGGCTGTCTCTTTGCTGAAGCCGATGCTGCGTTTGACTTTGAATGTGAGTTAGTATAACAGAGAAATTGCACCATAAATCTTTTAAAAATAATCTTAACAGGCCCATATGAAAACATATTTTTTGGTGTGTCAATTTCGACCAGCCCACTAAACAAAAAAATTGTCCAGCACATCTGGCATTTGCCAGAGTTGCCAGATGGCCAATCCACCCCTGGCTGTAATATGTCTATGTGGTGTCTTGATGATATTGATGTTGTATTCAGTTATAGAGTACTGCATGATACCCATATATTTTATGCTTTTCTCCACTGCCTACAACTGACTATCAATATATAAGAATCTATTCTGAGTATAGGCCTAGATTCTCATATTTTGGGCCATAGCTGACGGTATGATTCTACAGTTTCATGTTATCAAGCCAACATGGGGAAAAAATGGCATTGGGGCGATATACTCGATCCAGAGATGTTCCCTCTTTGATGCCATAGCAGTACATGACTGTTGGCACTCAGAACTTCTTAAATGGTATTTATGAAGGAGGGAGAGGGAGGGAGTAGGAGAGTCCTGTGGGAAGTAGAGAGGGAGGTTGTAGCTGATAGTTCCTCTACCTCCCTAGGCTAGCTAGCTAAAGGTCTTCCAGCGGTCAAAGACAACGCTGACGCACAATCAAACTCCTCTCATCTCCTTTCATGAACCTGCTGCTGCTGCCTACAGTACAGTTACAGTATTGGCAATGTGGCTTTTCACTTCTGTTGTAAACTGTACTGGTCCACATATAACATCTTGGATACAGGATGATATTACAGTAGCTCTTACATTCTGTAAGGGTTTCACTCTGTCTTGATCAGTGTTATGTAATCCTGGTCCTGGGGACCCACATTATGGGTAGGGTTTTGTTCCAGCCTAGCACTAACACACCTGATTGAACTAAATATCTAATCATCAAACCCCTGTAAAGTTGAATCAGGTGATCAGTGAATCAGTGCAGGGCTGGAATAATAGTCTGCACACACTGTGTGTCCCCATGGCCAGAATGGGACAAGATTGATCTAGATATTACACCATGGTATTATAATCATACATGGAAGGACATTCTGTGATTTGTTCAAAACACCTGGCAGACACTAATGCAGTTTAAACGACACAGACGTTGCATATTTGTGTAATTTTAAGCACTGTGGTATTACTCTACGTTAGATTCAGATTGCAGCCTTCCCTCTCTCACCGCTGCCCTGTTTTCACCTCCTATGCTGTAGAGCCATGGCTCCCAGGCAGCACAGTGCTGACCTAGGTCACATGGTCCGCAACACCTGGCCAATGGCCAGTGGGGAGAGAACAGGGGTCAGGAGGTCACAGGCTAATATTAGAGAGCATGTTGGGTTCTTTGTTTTTACCAGGGAGTTATGGAATAATGCTAGAAGAAAGGAGTGTGTTTCCTGGATTGTGTATATTCTGGATAAGGAGGCCTATAAGTAATTTTAGATGATTCCCACTGTCTTCATTCTTGATTTTATAATGTGCAGTATGTTTAATTTATCTTGATGTCATGCTACAGTTTCAGGGTGAATTGATCAAGATTCCATCAGTGAAATACTGTAACAGTTGACAGTGATCTCGTCATTTGCTCTGATATGGTTATGTTTGTATTTATCTAACTAGTACAGTTAGACAGTAGTTCTGTCCTCACTTGTCAGTCTGCTCCTCATAATTCATACCTTTTCCTCCATTATTTACTCCCATGTCTCATTTTGTCACTGACGGGAACCTTTCTGAAATGACTACCCTCATTTCACACTAATGACAGAGCACTCATTTCACATGGACTACAAAACGCTTCAAAAAGGCCCAATCTACCAGAGAACTCATGTACACACAGGCTGCATCCCAAATGGCATCCTATTCCCTATATAGTACACTAGAACCCTATGGGCCCTGGTCAAAAGTAGTTCACTATAGAATAGGGTGCCATTTGGGATGCAGCACACAGTGTGAAAAGTTCACCTCTTTCTGAATCAGTAGCTGATTCATGTGTTTTAATTGGCAGTTTGAATTGGTTGATGCTGTGATGTGAAAAGCCTAATGTCGTATCGGGTGAATGGTGGCAATTATTGCTGATAAACAAAGGAGTCCGCTCATACTGAACTTTGATCATAAGGTTTATTCAGATCACAAGCTTTCAGCATAAGTGACAGATGACATGACATCCGGAGAGCGACGCCTCAGAATGGCCGCTCTGCCTCTCTTCTTCGTTTACCCCTACTTATAAACAATGCAAAAAGATGGGCTCCCTCTTCTGGCCAATCACCAGTCTCCCCTGTCTACAACACACTTCCTGTCTGTTGTATGTGGCGCTACACTAAAACATTCCCTCTTGATACTAAAATGAACATTCTTTCAGTTCCACTTAAAAACATTTAACAAAGACATAATCCTAATACACGACACTAACTTAAAGGCATATGATCTTCCAATTGGCAATATCAACAGTAGGGCAAGGCTTATGCTGTGTGATGTAAATGAAAATGGGGGTTGGGCAAGGGCATATAAACGGATTTGCTCAATGCTACATTAATGATATGCCAATAAGCATTGTAACGACCATCTGGTCATTTTCTGTTATTAACACACACACACACAAACACAGATACACACATCTGGTGTGTGTTTGTGTGTGGTAAGCGGACTCATGGGCATATTAGCCCCCCAAAAAAAAAAAAAAAAGTTATCAAATGATTGTTTACCTGATATACTCATACACAATTGTTTATTGTGCTGCTATGAAGTGTTAATGTCTGGGGTATGGATGGTGGATACTTTATGGGGTATTGATGGTGGATACTTTATGGGGTATTGATGACGGATACTGTATGGGGTATTGATGGTGGATACTGTATGGGGTATTGATGGTGGATACTTTATGGGATATTGATGGTGGATACTGTATGAGGTATTGATGGTGGATACTTTATGGGGTATTGATGGTGGATACTGTATAGCAGGGGTGCCCAGACTTTAGTTACATAGGATCACCCCCCCAAGCAGGTGTCCAGGTGATCATCTGTTAGAGAGTGGCCCGGTATTTTTACTTGATGATCTTCATGTCTGAAAATGCTGACTCGCAAAGGTTTGGATATTTTCCCTCCACAATAACGTTCCAAAAGTGTTCCCCCGATGCCCACAATTTGATTTGGAGGTCGCTTTGCAGAGTCAAAATTCATAGAAAAAAACACCACTGGAACAACAAAGAATATTCTGTTACAGGTCTGTTACAGGTCTGTTACAGGTCTGTTACAGGGCTGTTACAGGTCTGTTACAGGTCTCGCAAGCGTGGAAATGTAAACGTCCTAGCTCAGTCCTTCTCAAATAGTGGGGACGCCCCCCTGGGGGGGCTCGGAGCGATGCCAGGGGGGGCGCGTGTGACCCCGGGGAACATGCTTTTTTTTGCCGCAGGGAGTAGGTTTTTTTTGCACCGAACAAGAGCACACAGCACAGAGCAGGAGATATGAAGTGCAGATAACAAACCCTTAAGAGACACCATGGAAAAATATTTAACAGGGATGAAAAGAAAGGCGGAGAGAGACGGAGATAATGAGACAAAGTCTCCCGAAGGCTAAGACGAGGAAATATGACGAAGCGTATGTAGCGCTTGGCTTCACTGTGACTACGGTGGGAGACGAGGAATCAGCACAAATTGTTTTATTCATTTTTGTTTTATAGGTCAAAGTGTTTCATATATTGTGCTCCTGAGTTAATGTTGCTGATCAATTTGAATTTATTATTATTTATTGATTATATATAATTTAATTTTTCAGTATCAAATGGTCAAAAATTTTTTACAGTTTAAATAAGGGTTGCATTTTTTTTCAATTTCAGGCAAATTGATGCACTTTAAGTATTTTCTGTTACAATGTAAATAAAGTTATTCTTTGTTGTAAGTTGATCTATATTTCTTTCTTTTTTATTTTCTTTAATGTTAATAAGGATACAATGTTATGCAGAGGTGTACATATAACAATTTTATAGACAAATTATACTATTTACAGTCGCGGCGGATAGTTGGGGGGCGCGAAATGTTTACTTCTTCCTAGGGGGGGCGTAACAGAAAATAATTGAGAAGCACTGTCCTAGCTGCAGACGGTTGCTATGGTAGCGACAGTTTGGAAAACAAATATAGCAACTATAGTCCCGCGGGTTGGTCCAATTTTATGTCAATCAAGCAGGTATTTTTATATTTTGGCTGTGCAGTAATATTCGACAAAGAAGCTAACCTGTTAGCAAAGCATACTGGACCTCATTATTTTAAAGCAGACTCGATGGTAACGCTGTCAATTGCCAAAATATATATTTTTAGTGCATACACTTTGACAACTTTTATGCGGTCTACTAGAAAGATTGACCGGTCGACCTCGATCGACGTCCTGGGCACCAATGCTGTATGGGGTATTGATGGTGGATACTGTATGGGGTATTTCTGGTAGAGATGCTTGAGAGATGGAAAACGTAGTGACAACATGGGGAAATGTACAGAGATATACATAGATAGGTCAAACTTCTTTTGAAAAAAGGTATTGTCACATTTCATAAGCCAACCATATTCTGTGTTAGACATTGTTGTTATCAGTTTGACATTGTTGTCATCAGTCTGACATTATTGTCATCACAAAGTGCTCTAAGTTCAGTTGATACCCACTATCTACAGCTACAGCAGGCCATAACACTATAAGTCTGATGTACTCTAGACTAAAGGTCTAAGTGATCCAGGTCACAAATTCACAAAGAGACACAGCACATTGCTGATCTAGGATCAGGTCCCCCCCCCCCACCCCCCTCTTAATTATTATGATTTAAAAGGCTAAACTGATCATAGATCAGTACTCCTACTCAGTGGTGTAAAGTACAGTACTGAAGTAAAAACACTTTAAAGTACTACTTAAGTAGTTTTTTGGGGTATCTGTCACGCCCTGGCTCTGGGGACTCTTGTATGTTGAGCCAGGGTGTTAGTTTCTTTGTGTAGTGTCTATGTTTCGTTTTCTATGTTCACGATCTAGTTTAAGTGTTTCTATGTTGGCCGGGGTGGTTCCCAATTAGAGACAGCTGTGTCTTGTTGTCTCTGATTGGGAACCATACTTAGGCAGCCTGTTGTGCACTTGTCTTTTGTGGGATCTTGTTCCGTGTAGGTTTGTGTATGACCGAGGACTTCACGTTTCGTTTTGTTGTTTTGTAATCATTGTTTAAGTACTCATTAAAAGAGATGTACGCATATCACGCTGTGCCTTGGTCCACTCATTATGACGAACGTGACAGTATCTATACTTTATTATTTATATTGTTGCCAACTTTTACTTTACCTTCACTATATTCCTAAAGAAAGTAATGTACTTTTTACTCCATACATTTTCCATGACACCCAAAAGTACTTGTTCCATTTTGACAGGAAAATGGTCCAATTCACACACTTATCAAGATAACATCCCTGGTCATCCCTACTGCCTCTGATCTGGCGGACTCTCTAAATACAAATGCTTCATCTGTAAATGTTGGAGTGTGCCCTAGGCTATCCATAAATAAAAATCTATAAATTATAATTGTGCTGTCTGGTTTGCTTAATATAAGGAATTTGAAATGATTTATACTTTTACTTTTTATATTTTAGCAATTCCATTTACTTTTGATACTTAAGTATATTGAAAACCAAATACTTTAAAACTTTTACTCCAGTAGTATTTTACTGGTTGACTTTCACTTTTACTTGAGTCATTTTCTATTAAGGTATCTTAACTTTTACTCAAGTATGACAATTGAATACTTTTTCCACCACTGCTCCTACTCTGAGATGCTTTGTTTAACGGGCCCAGGAAACTAGTCCAACAAGTAAACACTGTTTGCCAGGATCCGTCTGTTTCTTTAAAAGACCAATTTGTATTCTTGCCGTTGGTGAAAGACAAGGCTGGCAGTGCTTTGCTCGCAGTGTGGCATAGCAGGCTTCCATTCTGGGGCAGATCCACTCAGTTTCACTAGGTTGCGCAGCAATTAGCCATACAGAGTGAAACTAGCAGGCTTGCTCTTTATTTTCAGTCTTCTCTGTCGACAAACTGCCACTTTGGAGTGAAGATGTGAGGGAAAACTTTGTGAGAATTATGTAGATTGACATTAGGGAGGCAATTAAAGCCTGCAAAACATCAAAATAACATATTTGAAAAAACTTCTGTGCATTTCCAGACATTGAAATACTAGAGTATGTATTATGGATACTTTGCAGAAAAAACACTTTCTTTCAGGCTCGGAAATAATAATGTTTATTGCTGCATGTTGGGTTCCGATGGGCTGCATATAGGCTACATTCAAGTTGACAAAAGAGACAATAATATACTGAGCCAAAGTTAGACTGTTGCCATGACAATCTTGCTAGCGGTTAGCTCCAGTAGCGTGTTCTTGAGGGGTCACATGCAGATCTCCTGTGGACTGCCACATTGTTAGTCATTTACTCCCCTCCCCTTAGGGCGCCACTGCGATCTGCACTTATTGACTAATGTATCTCCCCACTTGAGGAATATCTCTTCTGAAATGGCTGGCCAGCTGTGATAATGGAATCAACATTATTCCTGTTCTCACAGACACAGAATGCCATACATGAATAATAAGTTCTAAGGAAATTCGTTGCAATCGTAAACCGATCTTGGCATGTTATCTGCCTCTTTTTTTTCAAGAGAAATCACGCTGTGTTTATGAGCGAACTAGGGCTCAGTGGCAAGATTGTTTTCTTTTATTTGTTCTTGTTGACCCTGGGTGCCCTTTGTGCTTCTGAAATTGTCCCCTATTCCCTATATAGTGCACTACTTTTGACCAGGGGCCAAAGAGATCTGGTCAAATGTAGTGCACTTCATAGGGGGTCATTTTGGACACAGACCTTTGACTGAGAACACATTCTTATTTACAGCAACGACCTGGGGAACAGTTACAGGGGAGAGGAGGGGGAAGAATGAGCCAATTGGAAGCTGGGGATGATTAGGTGACCATGATGGTATCAGGGCCAGATTGGAAATTTAGCCAGGACACCAGTGTTAACACCCCTACTCTTACGATAAGTGCCATGGGATCTTTAGTGACCACAGAGAGTCAGGACACCCGTTTAATGTCCCATCCGAAAGACGGCACCTTACACAGGACAATTTCACCAATCACTGGCCTGTGGCATTGGGATATTTTTTGTTGTTGACCAGACGAAAGAATGCCTCCTTCTGGCCTTCCAACATCACTTCCAGCAGCATCCAACCAATTCTCTTGTCTAAACACGTACGCAATCCTCCTCATTAAGCGAACAGCAAGTGGTACATGAGCTGCGTTGGATCAGGTTTTCATTTTGCACCATGTTCTAAGGCAATACGCTACATCAAGGACTTGATTATATAAGTCAACTCGGCTCATTAAAAGTCAGACTAGACTAATGAATATGTCAAATTCTGCAGGTTTGGCCTGGGCTGCAGGTTTGGCCTGGGCTGCAGGTCTCTACTCTACAGAGAAAGATCGTCTCTCTGTATCTCTCTCTCTCTGTTTCTGTCAGATCGGCCCTCTCTTCTCCCATTAAACTCGGTACAAAGTAGTTGCGATTATCCTGGACTTTCATGTTTCATCTCCCCCTCTTTATGTGGTGAATGGTAAAATCTAAATGGTAAATCTAAATATTTTAAAACCAAGAGACAGAGACAGGCGCTTCATCATTAGATAACCACTGACGATAGAGAGGATCGACAGAATCTCAGAGTCCGGCCTCCTGTTTTTATCTTGCGGACACCATCTTCTCTCTGATGGCTCGCCTTTAACCCCATCATGGGCTTAGGAAAGATTACATTTGGCATTCTGCTACAAATCAGATGAAAAGATTGTACAGCGAGCCAGCCACATACTATAAGACTAGGGAAAAACTGCACCGTCTGACTGTCTGCTCGCTCGGATGTTTAGAGTTTCTTCACACGTCTTTCTGAACTACAGTAATTTGAGGTAGCCAAGTAGCATTATAGACTACCATTGCTTTGGGGGTTGCAATTCATTCCTTCAGTTCAACCATTGTGACTTGTGTATATTTAGCAAAAAAACGCTACATGTCAGTGCTCGCCCATTGTCCTGGGAGGTCCCCTCTTGTGGGAGTTATTAAGGAAATATAAATAATTATTTCATCAAGCAGATGAAATGTTTTCAGGTTTTGTGGCCGGGGCTTGAAATGAAATCGATACTGTGGATATTGAACTGTGGCCTCCCCTGAGAGAGCACAGAAGTCTGAGGATGCTGTAACGATCCCGGCAGTCTGAGTCGGGTCCTGTCTGGTGACTAGTTTTTCCTGTTCGTGATCTCCAGTTTCCCGAGGGTTCGGGAACGCTCCGGGGAGCTCTCTTGTTTTCCGCACCTGCATCCCATCAGCAATCTGCACACCTGGTCCTGATCATCACCCTTCTTAGGCTCTGGCCAAACATCCAGTTCCTGCCGGATCGTTAGCCATGAACAGTAGGTTTATCAGAGTATCAGTCCTAGAGCTTCTAGCGTTAGTTTTGTTGTTTTGTACCTTGTTGGTTTATTGTTGACTTACCTCCGTTTTTGTTCCATCTCCAGTCACTCGTCCGGAACCCTCACCCTACCTCTGCCTGATGGTCGGCGGCTGCCGAGCCATCATTGGACCAACAACTGCACCCTCAACAACTCATCCACGCCGCCCGCTCTGTTCCCTGGATTATCCTGCACCTTTGTTGAATCTGTAATAAACCCTCACATTCGTTCAACTCTCCTTGTCCTGGTCTGCTTCTGGGTTCTGTCTGAGGGAACCGTGACAGAACGATCCGGCCAGTAATGAACCCAGCGGACCTGGACTCTGTTCGCCATGCCATTACCCATCAGGAGAAGATGTTGGGCCATCATAGCACGGTACTACAGGAGATCGCGTTGTCAGTTCGGAACCTTTCTACCGGTCTGACGGAGGTCCAGAACCAACGCAAGTTTCCGGTGGAGGATCCACTACCGGTTTCACCCATCTCGCCTGCCGCTTCTGGAGCTGTGTCCTTCCGTGAGCCCGAGGTTCCGACGCCGGATAGATATGAGGGGGAGCTGGGAAGATGCCGTTCCTTCCTTATGCAGTGTGGATTAGTGTTCGATCTACAGCCCTACTCTTATGCCACAGACAAGGCTAGGATAGCCTTTGTGATTGCGTTGCTGCGTGGTCGAGCGCTGGAGTGGGCTTCAGCCGTTTGGGAACGACAAGACCCCTGCATGGCTTCATACCAGGGGTTCACGGCCGAGATGAGGAAGCTCTTCGACCATTCCGTCCGAGGAAGGGACGCAGCTAGGCGCCTGTTTTCGCTTCACCAAGGAACTCGTAGCGTGGCCGACTTCGTGATCGAGTTCAAGACGTTGGCGGTGGAGAGTGGGTGGAACGAGGAGTCTCTGCAAGCGGCCTTTTACCAGGGTCTGTCGGAGCAGCTCAAGGATGAGTTGATCTCCTATCCGGAGCCTAGTGACCTGGACAGCTTGGTAGCCTTGTCTATTCGGGTGGATAATCGAGTCCGAGAGCGAAGGAGGGAGAAGCAATGGGGTCCGTCCAATCGATCAGCTTCTCAGTTCCCAGTCGGGTCGGGTGGTGGACCAGAACACGTCGATCATTCTCCACCACAATGGATTAGTGGAGAGGTCCTCTCTCCGATTCTGAACCCATGCAAGTGGGGCGGCACGGGTTAACCAAGGAGGAGCGTCAACATAGACGTAAGACCAACTGCTGCCTCTACTGTGGTAGCTCGGGACATTACATCTCCACTTGTTCCCGGCGGTCGTCAAACTGCCCGGCTCGCTAAAGTTGGGAGGACTTTTAGCGAGCCAGGTTCAACCTCTCAGTACCTCTGTCAGACCCCGTTTCCCGGCTACCCTTGTGAACAGGAATCAGAGCTTAGCGCTTAACGCTTTTATCGATTCAGGTGCCGATGGAAGCTTTCTTGATGCCGAGTTGGTGGAACAGCTGGGGCTTTCCAAGGAGCAATTGCCGGAAGCCATTGAAGCGACCACTCTGAACGGCAGTAGTCTGGCACGTATCACGATGAGGACTGAACCGGTTAAGATGCGGTTGTCGGGGAATCATTCTGAGATGATTTCATTCTTCATTCTGCCGTCTTCCCATGTTCCTCTGGTCCTTGGATACCCCTGGCTGAAGGAACACAATCCCACGTTCGATTGGGTGACGGGCAAGGTAACGAGTTGGAGCCTTGATTGTCATGCTAACTGTCTCAAGACTGCCTGCCCCCATTCGGTTCCCAGTCAGGTGATTGAGGCTAAACCCCCAGATTTGTCCCTGGTTCCCGAGACATATCACGATTTGGGGGAAGTTTTCAGTAAGCAGAAGGCTCTGTCACTCCCTCCCCACCGACCATATGATTGTGCCATCAACCTGGTTCCTGGAGCTGTCTACCCCAAGGGAAGGTTATACAGTATCTCCCGACCTGAACGTGAGGCGTTGGAGACCTACATCAAGGAGTCCCTAGCTGCTGGTCTCGTTCGTCCCTCGTCATCACCCCTGGGGGCAGGATTCTTCTTTGTGGGTAAGAAGGATGGCTCTCTTCGACCGTGTATTGATTATCGGGGGTTGAATGACATCACGGTCAAGAACAAGTATCCCCTGCCCTTGATGAGTTCTGCCTTCGACTCCTTACAGGGTGCTACGGTGTTCACCAAGCTAGACCTACGCAATGCGTATCACCTGGTCCGGATCAGAGAGGGGGACGAGTGGTTGACGGGTTTCAATACACCGATGGGTCACTTCGAGTATCAGGTGATGCCGTTTGGACTGACCAATGCTCCAGCGGTATTCCAGAGTATGGTGAACGACGTCCTGAGAGATATGATCGGTCTCTTTGTGTTTGTTTACCTGGATGACATTCTGATCTTCTCGAAGGAACCTTCCGACCACGTCCAGCATGTCCGGCAGGTTCTGCAGCGATTGTTGGAGAATCGCCTGTTCGTGAAGGCCGAGAAGTGCGAGTTTCACGCCCACACGACATCCTTTCTCGGGTACATCATCTCCAGGGGAGAGATTAGGATGGACCAGGAGAAGGTTAGAGCGGTTCTGGAATGGGCCCAGCCCGGTACGAGATTGCAGCTCCAGAGATTTTTGGGGTTTGCGAATTTCTACCGCAGATTCATCCGGGATTACAGCCGTGTGGCCGCTCCATTAACTGCCTTGACTTCCAGTATCAGGACCTTC
The DNA here is from genome assembly GCF_020615455.1 of Coregonus clupeaformis. Classification (NCBI taxonomy): domain Eukaryota; kingdom Metazoa; phylum Chordata; class Actinopteri; order Salmoniformes; family Salmonidae; genus Coregonus; species Coregonus clupeaformis. The sequence goes on from NW_025533634.1 coordinate 372,053, forward strand.
AAGTGGAATCCGGAGGCGGATCGAGCGTTTCTGGATTTGAAGAGGCGATTCACCAACGCACCGATTCTCTCTCAACCGGACACGGCCCGTCAGTTCGTCGTTGAAGTGGGCCGCGTCTGATGTGGGAGTTGGCGCCATCCTGTCGCAGCGATGCTCCACGGACAGTAAACTCCATCCCTGCGCCTACTACTCTCGTCGCCTTTCGCCTGCGGAGAGGAATTACGATGTGGGTAACCGGGAGCTTCTCGCGGTGAAACTTGCCTTGGAGGAGTGGCGCCACTGGTTGGAGGGGGCGGAGCAACCGTTTATTGTCTGGACTGACCACAAGAATCTTGCTTACGTGCAATCGGCTAAACGTCTCAACTCCCGTCAGGCCAGGTGGGCGTTGTTTTTCGGACGATTCAAGTTTGTCCTGACGTTCCGACCTGGATCTAAGAACGGCAAGGCGGACGCCTTGTCCCGGATGTTCTCCAAGACGGAGGAGAGTGGGTCCAAGACCGAGACAATTCTCCCCCGGAACTGCGTCGTGGGAGCAGTTATGTGGAAGATTGAGGAGGAGGTGCTGGCGGCCCTTCGGACTCAGCCCGGTCCCGGTAACGGTCCACCCGGTCGGTTGTTTGTGCCTGAGTCGGTTCGTCCTGCTGTCCTCAAATGGTCCCACGCCAGTAAGATGGCTTGTCACCCTGGCGTGGCTCGGACAATGGCGTTTCTTCGCAGACGCTTTTTGGTGGCCTGCCATGGCCGAGGATACTCGGGGTTTTGTTGCTGCCTGTCCAGTGTGTGCGCAGAATAAGAGTACCAATCGGCCCAGCTCTGGACTACTTCACCCCCTTCCTATTCCCCGGCGACCATGGTCGCATCTGGCCCTGGACTTCGTCACTGGGTTGCCCGCTTCTGAGGGGAACACGGTCGTTCTGACTATCGTGGACAGATTCAGCAAGTTCGCCCACTTTGTGCCTATTGCCAAGCTTCCCTCTGCCTCGGAGACGTCCGAGATCCTGGTGAGGGAGGTTTTCAGGGTCCACGGTTTGCCCAGTGATATCGTTTCCGACCGTGGCCCTCAGTTTACCTCTGCTGTCTGGAAGTCCTTCTGTTTGGCCATTGGAGCTACAGTCAGTCTCACATCTGGTTTTCACCCCCAATCCAATGGTCAGGCGGAGAGAGCCAACCAGAAGATGGAATCCACGCTACGCTGTCTGGTCTCTTCCAACCCCACCTCCTGGGTCTCTCAGTTGCCTTGGGTTGAGTATGCCCACAATACTCTCCCTACATCTGCCACTGGGATGTCTCCCTTCCAGTGCCTGTATGGCTACCAACCTCCCTTGTTCCCTTCTCAGGAGAAGGAGCTCTCAGTGCCTTCTGTTCAGGCCCATATTCAGTCGTTGCCACCGGACCTGGCATCGGGCCAGAAAGGCACTCCTTAGAGTTTCGGACCGGTATCAGCTCCAGGCGAATCGTCGCCGGATCCCCGCTCCCACCTACACCATCGGAGATAGGGTCTGGTTGGCCACACGGGATCTTCCTTTACGGACTGAGTCTAGGAAGTTGTTACCGAAGTTCATTGGTCCGTTTGTGGTGGAGAAGGTGATCAATCCAGTGGCAGTTCGACTCAAACTACCGAGGACGCTCAGAGTCCATCCCACCTTTCATGTCTCCTGCCTCAAGCCTGTCTTCCTCAGTCCTCTGTTGCCTCCTCCGCCTCCTCCTCCTCCTCCTCGGATGATCGGAGGTGGTCCTGCCTACACGGTGCGTCGCATCATGGATTCCAGACGGCGGGGCCGGGGTTTCCAGTATCTCGTGGACTGGGAGGGGTATGGTCCTGAAGAGAGGAGTTGGATTCCGCGGCGACAGGTCCTAGATGCTGACCTCATCAGTGATTTCTACCGCCTCCATCCTGGCGCTCCGGGAGGTCCGCCCGGTGGCGTTCGTCGGAGGGGGGTACTGTAACGATCCCGGCAGTCTGAGTCGGGTCCTGTCTGGTGACTAGTTTTTCCTGTTCGTGATCTCCAGTTTCCCGAGGGTTCGGGAACGCTCCGGGGAGCTCTCTTGTTTTCCGCACCTGCATCCCATCAGCAATCTGCACACCTGGTCCTGATCATCACCCTTCTTAGGCTCTGGCCAAACATCCAGTTCCTGCCGGATCGTTAGCCATGAACAGTAGGTTTATCAGAGTATCAGTCCTAGAGCTTCTAGCGTTAGTTTTGTTGTTTTGTACCTTGTTGGTTTATTGTTGACTTACCTCCGTTTTTGTTCCATCTCCAGTCACTCGTCCGGAACCCTCACCCTACCTCTGCCTGATGGTCGGCGGCTGCCGAGCCATCATTGGACCAACAACTGCACCCTCAACAACTCATCCACGCCGCCCGCTCTGTTCCCTGGATTATCCTGCACCTTTGTTGAATCTGTAATAAACCCTCACATTCGTTCAACTCTCCTTGTCCTGGTCTGCTTCTGGGTTCTGTCTGAGGGAACCGTGACAGATGCGTTAAATACCTGCAGTGTATTGATGACTGGATGTATCGGCTCTCTGTCTTCTCTGTCTCCAGGTCTGGCAGGGTAACATTAAAAAATATACCAATTACACCAGACTCAGTGCTGATGTTCAGCATCACGTGTGTAAAAGACGTATAGGTAATTATGTTGGTTCAGAAGCACCACTGAACATCATAATAGGTACTGTAGCAGGTAGTTATTAATTGTGTATAATTTTTTTAAATACCATAAAGTACCCATGGTTACCACCTAGTTTCCTAGTAAATACTAGGTAAATACCACTGGAAATAGTCTCATAAAATAAAGTGATACCAATAATTTGTCAGAAGTCTGTTTTCGAGGTCTGTTTATTAAAGCAGTTTTGGGTCATCTTAAGAAGTCTAATGATTGTTATTGTAGGCTGTAGAGAGACCCCTATCCTTGCTCCCCACCACCCCTCCCTTCCTTTTTGAGTGTTTTTTTGCCATCTCAGCTATTACACGGGTCATTTACCATGCAACATGACGCCTCATGCTGCTATGCTTCATCTCTATGTTACATGCCCTGGTCGTGAACCTCCTTAAGAAACTTCTTACTGTACTGGGCTGTTCTGAGGAGAGATATAGTTTGTATCTGGTGCATTTCCTCAAATGTTAGTGTTAGTGGGGAAGCATCTGTCTTCTTAGAAGTCATTTCATGTAGCTATGTACTTCTGTCGCTAATTAATAAGAGAGGCACAGAGAGGCTGCTGCCTACATACAGACTTGAAAATCACTGGCCACTTTAATAAATTGAACACTAGTCACTTTAATAATGCCACTTTAATAATGTTTACATATCTTGCATTACCCATCTCATATGTATATACTGTATGCTATACTATCTATTGCATCTTAGCCTATGCCGCTCTGACAATGACATTGCTCATCCATATATTTATATATTCTTATTCCATTCCTTTACTTAGATTGTGTGTATTAGGTTTTTGTTGTGGAACTGTTAGATATTACTTGCTAGATATTGCTCTACTGTCGGAACTAAAAGCACAAGCATTTCGCTACATAATAACATCTGCTAACCATGTGTATGTGACCAATACATTTGATTTGATTTGATTTGGATTTACCGTGTAACTACATACCAATGTTTGGAAACCTGATCAGTGGGTATGCTCACTTAATCTGTTGTATATTTCACTGGACAATCTGTGCCAAAGTGACGGTAGCTATGACGGGTTGGACCTTTGGTATTGGAGCCCAGTTGATTTGATTTGACGGTGTAAGGGAAGCTCTACAGAGAGAGAGACAGTCTGTTGTCCCAAGCAGACCTCTCTCTCTCTCTCTCTCTCTCTCTCTCTCTCTCTCTCTCTCTCTCTCTCTCTCTCTCTCTCTCTCTCTCTCTCTCTCTCTCTCTCTCTCTCTCTCTCTCTCTCTCTCTCTCTCTCTCTCTCTCCCTTAATTGTCAGGCAGGGTAGAATGTGCATCACAGATCACACTATCCAGGAGGGCCAACTATGATGGTGCTGTTCTGTACCATGTGTCATGGGTCCATGTTTTGTACAGACAGTCATAGAGAAAAACAAAAAAGCATAGCAGTGCTAATGTCACCATGTGTCAATGTGCAGTGACTAACATGTCTAGTTGCCAAGTGTTTAAGAAACCATAATATGACGCCTGATTCCATTCTTAGACTGTGAAAGATATTTTTCTAGATATTTTTAGGTCTAAGGGTTAACTGTACATTTTACCCAGGTGTCACTTGCCATGCAATCGCTTTGTCTCTCTTGAATGCTTGTAAATTGTAATTTTGGTCTCTGAATCAAAGTCATTATATTCCATCATAAAAATCATTATGTGTGACAAAGAGAGGATCGAGGCACGAGAAACCGTAAGGTCTCAGACAGTTTACACCATTGTACTGTCACCTACAATACAACCCTCTGTGCAAAGTGACAAGTTATGCTAATTGAAAACAATGAATCAGCTGAACACAACACAGCTTCAGAGCTGAACTTTTAGTTTAGAATAATAGTCAGCCGCATTAATGTACTGCTGAATCTCAGAAGAGTACGTCATGAGAGATAAGGCATGTCATGCTAATTGTTAATGTTTTCCAACCATGTAAATGAATTAAAAACATTAATTGAGCTTTAACAGGTGTGTCAATGTCATAGCAAGCAAAGCCGTCAGCCAACATTGCACGTGTATATGCATACATTCTCAAGATTAGGGTGATATTAATTTATAATGGACGTTTTGACGCACACGAGGGTCGCCATAGTGGAGACGGCTTCCATCTTTCCATTAAAGATGCAATATGCAGAAATCACTCCGCCATTTCCTGGTTGCTAAAATTCTAGTAGTTCACCAAATGTATGTTTATGTGACAAAACAGGCAAGTATAGTGTAGAGAATCATTGTAGCATCTAAACCACTGTGAAATATATTTCCACAACCCAAAATATTGTATTTTCAGCTGTTTGAAACTGGTGTACAAAACCTAAAGTAAAAGATGCTAAATTAAACGTAAGAACAGGATCTACCGCTTCTTAGACTTGCTTTCAATGAGAATGACAGATCTATAACACACATTTCTATTTGAATTTGGTCGGGTCGCCCAAAAAGTGACATATTGCAGCTTTAAAGATTTAGCAGTATTATCTCATTACTATGTATCTCATGTGTCGACCGTCCGTGTTTCTTTTAAACAATTACAAACCGAGAATTACCTAATCTCGTATTGATAATATCAGAGCGTGTCACAATGAGCTGGAGTAGTGTGTTATGATTGGCTGGCCATCATGGAAAATATGCCACTGAAACCCCTTGCTGACAAGCAGTTGATGGACTCCATTAGGAAATGAGATAATTGCAGTGACATTAATTTCCTTACAGCCATTTGTCCACATGTCTATTTCAATATGTTTCCCCACAGAGTCAAAAAAACAAGATGCCAAATTATATAGATTAGCGAAAACATGACGTCCATCTAGAATATAACCCTGAAACCAATAAGGACATGACTTGACTCCATCATCAAATAAGAGGGAGGAACAATAAACGCCGAAACACCCACGGAGGGCCAAAGGGTTAAAGCGCTGACAGTCAAGTCACTTGAAAAATTGCACAAAGTGTTGTATCAACGATCATTTCTGGAGCCAAAGAATGTGAATAATAGACATTGCTGCGGTGAACGATGAAGAGGAATCATTATCAGTCAATTAAAAAAAGCAAAAGAAGCCTGTTGAGGATGCAGAGAGAAGACCAAATTGGCTGTGACAAAAGTGTGGAACACCAACTAAAACACAATGGTGAGGATATGATAGGAGCGGAAAGAGAGGGAGAGAGTGGGCTGGGGTTCAAGGTTGTTGCCTGGAAAGGAGTAGAGTGTTTTTAGAATTGAAGAAGGATACTTTAGGCAAGAAAGGGAATAAAAGTGTTTTGACATTAGAAAAATGTGATGTAACATTGTCTTACACTGTTGGATGGAGAAGGTATTTCACCATATGACCCCCATGGAGAGAGACTGTGAAACATTTTAATACACAACAGATTTTGAGTTCTTCTCTCATCTCCTTTGTACAAACAGCCTTGGGTCTCAGCAGTTGTATCATGAAAGCAGTTTTTTGTGAATGTAATGGATTCGTTACTGTTCTACTCACATTCAAGGCCAAGGCAATATCTAGTCACTTCATTAAAATGGGACACAAACGGACAATCCTGCAGTTTCTGCTCCATTTGACTCTGAGAAGTTTAGCCGGCGTTGTCCTACTAGAGCTACACTAAAGATCCAGTGTCTTCGAGATTCTCTACTGGAGAACAATGGTTATGTGAAATTATTATGAGAGATATGATGAAGCCAAACAGTTAATATCTATGTGTAGAGATAGATCTGTTGTCTTCAAAATTCATATGAGTAAAGAGCAGTACACTGGCTTGCTTGAAGACTACTGAAGAAGACTGATTATGATCACAACTCTCAATTTATGATAGATTGAGAATGACACGAAAAAGTGTACATATGTATACCGAGAGCTCATTATGTCTCTGACGATTCCACTTTTTCCTATATGACAGGGAAAACAGAATGCTTTGACATTCCCATTTTCAACCCCTTGGTAAACATCTCACACCATCTGTTCCTAAATCCAATGAATTACCTTTCAGGGGAATGTGTGTTGAAATGCCATGGAGCTTCCAAAGCCATTCTCCCCATGTTCCTGGCATGGTTTGCGGATGGGCAGGACGCCGCCAGTGACCGAAAGTTGGTGTTCAGTCATCGAGGCTAAAGTCTTGGCAGCATGGAAGTGATGTGGTTTCATATCTCTCTCTGAGAGAATTAGTTGCAGACTATCGGATTGGATTGTAGAATTGACTTGGGAGTATATGGCTGTGTAAGACCATAGACATGCTAGCTAACCCCTTCCCTTGATGTTGTCTAGATGTTGTCTTCAAAGTCTACATTTTATTTATTGAGTTTATCCTTTTCTGAAGCTTCTGATCATTAAAACAAACATATACTGTATGTTGTCAAGAATACTCAGGGAGAAAAAAAGAAAAAAGTAGATTCACACGCAGAGCACGGCAGGTGTTTATTACGTCTTCGCTGAAGGCAGGAATCGTGGTCACAGGGAGGCAATGGTCATACATAGGTAGGCAAACAGGCAGGTGAAACAAAACTAGGACTGAAGGCTAAAACTGGTTCTCATAAACGAGCTAGGAAAAGGCTTAGTAGAGTCAAAACGAACAATACCTCACGAGGCACAAACAGAAAGAACTGAACTAAATAAGGAGCTGATGAGACCAGGTGAGTAACTAACACAGGTGAAATCAATGAACAAAAATGAAAGACAGGGCTACGTTCAAGAACACAAAGAAACAGGGCTACGTACAAGAACACTAGGTGAACTAAGAAAATAAATACAGAACCTTACAGTATTGATGTGTGTTCTTCATATCAGAGTGTAACACTGGAGAAATATAGAGTGGGCTTAAGGTCATTTTTAACTCTGGTTGGAGATATTATTTTGTGATATTTAATGCATTAACATAATATTCACTCTTTGAAATTGACAAAGGAGTAGAGGGGAAGGGAGAAACTACTCAGAGAGGATGTAAATGTGGTTTAATGTGCAAGAGGACAGCAAGGAGGTGGAGGACACCCTCAGGTGGTTGGCAGAGACAAACAGGAGGAGAGGAGTCTGCAACCAGCATGAAAGAAGGACAGAGGGAAAAAACAGAGAATGGATGAATGAAAAAATGTGTTAAACTGCACAAGTATCATCTGCATAGGAGTGATAGGAGTTAACTGGGAAAGGCAGCGAGATGGCCCAGTGAGTGGGCATCGAGTGAGAAATGACAGTGGGAACAGAACAGAGCCCTGGGGTACGCCGGTGCACTGAGGTTAATGAGCAGAGTGATAATCTCCAGGAGGCCAGAGGAAATGAATGCCATCGGAAGAGTGGAGAGGAGAGCTGGCCTGCATGTAGCCTGTGGCGGGTTCAGAGATCTGCACCACAGTGGGAAATTGAGAGCAAAGACCAAAAAACTGTCATTTTTTTAGGTTTTCAAAAAGAAGGGTGAAATGTTCGTTCTGTACACCCCTATATGTTGATGGACATAGGGGTCAAACTCACCCTTGGATATTTCCCCCCAGTATTAAAGTGATGAATGGCAAATAAATCACTGAGATTTCATGACACTGCATGTAAGTTCACCCAGATGCAAAACGGTCTCTTTGTACAAAGCACTGAAAGTAGCAGTAGAAAAGCTCCATTTAAAACAACCATCTTGAGCGATCCCCAGAGTGCTTCCACAACAACAACAGCAACAGTAACAACAAAGGGATGCAAACATTAATTATTTTACTGTTTCACACACAGTAGAACCTCCTTTGCCACAGTTCCAGACCCTGGTGACTTTTCGTGTGGGGATTTGCTGCTGTTGTATACATGCACTGAATGTGTGAAGAAATTAAGGCTAATTTGTAAATGAGCCCTGCCAGTCGTTTGTTGCATTTAGTCTGCATGTTCACACAGCGAGTCATTTTGACTTGAACACCACTGACATGGGAGTATATTTAACTTTTTCTTATTGTCATGCTGACATTCAAACTACATTCAATTTTGTGATGGTTGAATGTGAGATCAAGTCACCCAGGGTGAGCCATATGAATTGGGTCCCTGTTGTAGCCCTGAAACTGTCCTTATTTCCTATCTCTTTCAGTCACATTTAACTCATATAGCAGTAGACTGGGAAACTAAATAATAGAAATACCACAGTCCTGAAAGATGGACAACGTTTTCTCACCCCTTCTTCTACTAAGTTGCCAAAACAGAGATAGTTATCAAATTGTTGAGGCATGAAGTACGAACAGTTTCACTCAGGGCTAAGTTCAACCTTTTTCCTCTATAATGGGGAGAGATGTATGTTGAATGCTTCATTGTTTATAGGCCTAGTCAGTGAGGATATTAACTATGAGTTTATTGCTTGGTGCAACAAGGGAGAGCCACAGGGTTGAGAATATAATTTACTCTCCAGACAAATTGCCCCCTTGTTCCTACCAGTAAAATATTCTGCACAAATAGACCTACTTTTTAGAAAATTAATTGGTCATCAAATGGTCATAAAGGCATGATATTTGTTCAAGTTAACATTATTATCAGGTCATATTATATTATTGTTCACAATCTTCACAATCTTAAAATTACATTCATTATTCATTCCCCATTCCTTTCCTTTTAACCAGGCGCTGATGCAAAGTTAGGGAGGTGCACTGAGGTATGATAGCGCCATCAAGGTCCAGATTGAGATGAGAGAATGATCAATGCAATTGACTAAATGACAGAGCGGAACATATCCCTTAAACCTCCTGTGGGACAGATGTTAGCTTGAGAGACAAGTCACAATTATACCCCGACTAACAAGGGACACTCACCCAGACTAAAAGTAATTCATTCCTGGGGGATTTCAGCTCATGTAAAAAGGAATAAAAATCAACTCCAAAAAATTTAATTCTGTGAAAGTCAGTCACTGTGTAGAATGTGTTTTAGTGACAACAGAACCTAGAAGTTACTCTAAAACGCTTCAATCTACATGAAATACCTGTAGCCTTCATCATACTTTTGTTGCTGATATCAAAACATAGTTGTGAAGTTCTGAATTCTACAAAAACCAGCAAGGTTGTCTCAGGGTGCAATTGCACTCATTAGGATGCAGCGTATTCCTATTGATGTCAGCTGCATTGGAAGTGTCGCAGTCTCGTAGTCACACTGACTGGTTGCACTTGCCCTCTTATGGCCCTCCTGTCTTTCTGTCTCTGACTCGCAGACTTGGAAAGCAGGTGTTTGACAGCTGATGGGTCTAGCTAAATCCGGTAAAAAAGAGAATAATCTATCCTTCATACTGCATAATACACCCTTAGTTATAATAGGTGGAAATAATGTAATGGACAATTAAAAAACTAAACTAACTCAACCCTCATCAACACATTTATCATTACACAACCCTTATTATACAAATAATCCCATTACGCAACATCACACTTTGTTATTGGAATCCTACCAGGCATCTCCAGTACAACAGATTCTGCTTTGAAGAAGTAAAATTAAATAAAAAAAAACTGTCAAATAAATAATACAAAATGTCAGATTACTGTATCTTGACTAATCCTCGTAGGACATTGGTTAAGAATGCAAGATGATAGAGGAGAATCCCAAGCGGTCTCTTTGTGAAACGGTGCTTGTCTGTGATGTATGGACGTCAGACGAGGACACACACTAAGTAGACCCACAAAGTATTCTTCTAAATATCTCTATGACTCCTTCCTTGTTCGTACATTTAGGTGTCAAGGAGTAATGACTGAAGGTGATATAGCTGCAGGCTCTTGAGTAACTAACACTCCCTTACCAGCGTTGGTTATTTTAATACAAAATTAATACCCTCAGCCTTTTGTAAGTATTTGGAGTAGTCGTTAATCGATAGTCGATAAGGGGTTTTAACTATTCTTAACATGGCAAACATATGCAAATAACTTTTTACCTACAATTCTGTATTTGTAAATCAAGGGAGGGCAAGTCATGTCCAGTTTGATGTGTAATGTTATACAGGTGCACTGATGCATTTCCATTCTCTGCCCTAGTTTATAACTCCTTTGTGGCTGATGTGTTTCTTAAGGACATGAATATTGCTTTGTGAAGCAGCCTCTGTGACCTAGACACAGACACCTACTCCATTTGAACACACACACACACAAACATTTAACATTATATTTTAGAAAACACGCACACACACACACACACACACACAAACACACACGCCTATGCCTCCTCCATTTAGAATGTCCTCCATATCCATGGGAATATGAGCTAATAAACAGGTTCTCTTCCCACAGAACAATCTTATTAATAATTCACAGAGATAATGTATTTCTCTTAACTGCCTGCCTGTCTGTGTAGCTAGGTTGAATATGGCCTTATTCTCTACCTCTCAGGCAGATTAGTCTTGATAATGTTCATTTATGTGTCATATTTTCCCTTCATTTGTTAAAGTGCAATTCCCCGGGGGGCATATAGTGTCTCCCGAGTGGCGCAGTGGTCTAAGGCACTGCATCGCAGTGCTATCTGTGCCACTAGAGATCCTGGTTGAATCCAGGCTCTGTCGTAGCTGGCCGCGACTGGGAGACCCATGGGGCGGCGCACAATTGGCCCAGGGTAGGGAATGGCTGGCAGGGATGTAGCTCAGGTGGTAGAGCATGGCGTTTGCAACACTAGGGTTGTGGGTTCGATTCCCACGGGGGTTCAGTATGATTTTTTATATTTTTTATGTATGCACTCACTAACTGTAAGTCGCTCTGGATAAGAGCGTCTGCTAAATGACTAAAATGTAAATATAGTCATTATAAATCCATGTTCTGTGGCTGGTAACTGTCTTCATGTGATAACATATACTTGGATGAACATAAGATCATCCATCCCCTCTCTTAAAAGATAGGTATTTCAGAACATGTTGATAAAACAACACAATTGGGATTCATTGTTAAAAATACTATATGAAACATTCAGTCTATACTCTTAAGACTGTTGTTTCATTAAGCAACATATTCATAGCTAAGAACACCTCACAAAACAACACAATTGCCATTCAAGGTTAATAAGACTGACAATCATATATTGTTTTTAGCTCCATGTTACATGTCCTTAAACACTGTAACTGTACTGCCTTTCACTTTCCATCAGCAGTTTCTGATCTGAATTTCACTTTCAGACTAAAGTTCAGCCTAGAAGCTGGTAGGAGCTTGTAGTCCGTCAGGCGTGATGAGGTGTCATTTAGCGAGTGAGTTAGAATGATTGATATCTTCAAATGGAAGTGTGGTGGTGAGAAAAGGCAACGTTTCGCCCTCAGGCAGACATCTGTATTAATAAAACATTAGTAGGAATAAATCACCCACTCTGTCTGTGCCCTCAGAGGTACGTAATGATTGTTATTTTACCTCAAGTAGGTATACGTGTTTAGATGCAGTACTAGCACTTCTAAAAGTTTTCGGAGAATGAAGGAAAAACTCCTGTGAACTTTGCACACATGTCACATTTGAACAAAAATCTGTTCTGTCCTTGATTGCTAGGCTTCAACACTTCTTCTGTGTACAATTATTTTCCCTTCTACCTAATTAAAATACAGGTGTATTTGGGTGTGAATGAAATCATTATGGTGGTGGGTGACACAATGTTTTAGCCGCTATCTGGCGGTGATATTGCGGGAGCTTGTCGTTTTGTTTACCGGGAAGCCATTTGGAGGTAATTAGTTGTGCAAATATTTCAGATGTAATCTATATTCATTGTCCTGACTTGCTGTCTCTTTGTATTGTGCCTTTGCATGATAAACAGGGTAGTAACGATGAGGAATTCAATTCTGTCTGCACAGCACCATTCTGAATCTAAAGCAGATTCACACACTAGCTGAAACAATTACAACAACAATTGTATGTCCTTGTCAAAACTTCTAATTCAGACAGGTCGTGTGTAGCCTACTTAGCTATGTTTCCCATACATTACACAGGACCATTTTCTTTCCTCTGTGGATAATGTTGACTGTGTGTTCTGTACGATAACGTTTTTAAAGTAGTGTTCAAGGTACTGTAATAGAGATAAATGTGATTCTTGTTTTAATAAAGGCTATGACCAAAGGCTAAGATAGAATTGGACAGAGTGTACCCTCAAAACTCATAAGAAAACATATCCTGATTATTTAGAAACGTCATGCGAACGGCCACATGACATTTGAGGTGTGCAGACAAAGAGGAAATTACAGAAAAACCTCTCTCCTCATCACTCCATTCATTTGGAGCATGTTACACTGTATAATTTGATCCCATTTGCATTTTTCAGGCCTCTCAAATCCTTGGTGACAGAAAATGACTCCCACTCGTCTCTCTGAAAGGATGATCGTCATCAGAAGTTTATCACAGTGTAATGACGAGGATGAGAGTCGGTACGAGGCAGGGAGGACAGAAGCCATAATAGAAAGAGATTGGAGAGGTGGCGATGGTGGCAGAGCTCGCAACTCACCGTAATGTAAAAAGGACATTGTTGGAGAGGTGCCACCATACATTAAATAAAGTGCAATAATGTACTCACTCGCAAACCCCCGTTTGGGAAAACAATGGGCCTCATTCAAATCCAACCCAATCTGAGAAGCCATAAACCAAACACACGCACACACACACACACAATCTGAAAAGCCATAAACCTCTCATGAAAAATAAAGATTGAGTGAGCGAGCGAGAAACAATAAACCTTACCTTTATTATTACTGGAAGTGAAATGGCATGTAGCTTTGAGTTTTACCACGCTATTGAAAATATGTTTTCCTGAGGACCTCTGTCTTTTTTAGTGACGTTGGTGGATTTGTATAGAAGCAGGCAGGTAGAGAGGGATGGTGGAAGAGAAGGGATGGTGGGAATAAGGAAGTCTGGGAATTGACAGGATAGAGAGTACCATGTGGTGCCCATCACTGTCAGTCACTTGTCTAGTTGAGGCTATTCGCCCCTTGCCACAATGTAGCGATTCCATTGAGTTAAAACCAATAACAGCTGATATCCATATACTGTACCATGATTCAAACCATGACTTTTTCCTGACCACAACAAAACACAGCATCTGCTTTGCTCTGTAAATTATTATCCACTTCGCTGTGAACACATGGCAATTCCCTCTGTCTATACAGACCCATCAGATTTTTGCTGTGTCATGCACATTCACATTCATGCTGTAAACATTGACTTCTCACTCTCCAAATGGACAAGTATAGGCCTAGTATAGCTCTACTGGGGATGGTGAGGACAGCTTGTTAGACACACTCACACACACACAGTCCAGTCTATCAGGCCAGTGTCCCCACAGCGATGTTCTATTCCCTATAGACTCCTTATCTGAAATGACATTATGTAGTGGATATGGCACGGCCACACAGAGAAGTGTCCCTCACCATGAGATAAAGAGCTGTGTAGATTCACCTCAAACCACAAAGGAGTTATTTACTGGGCGTCAATAAGGCTGTTAAAAAGGTCTGTCTCATGAGCCTTATAAGATATTTATTTGGCATATAGGCAGACATTTATAACATACTCTAATACATTATTTAGTTGTAGTGTTAGGCAGACATTTTACACTGTTTACTATAAGTGTCAAGGCAACATAAGAGGCTATTTTGTTCATACAGCAATTTATTTAAAGGGCAAATGGGATTAGGTTGAGTCATTATCAAGTAGTGAGTCAACAGTTTACTGTGGAGGTTTTCCTTGGTGAGCTAACATCACATCACATCACGTCTTAACACAAGAGCCAAAGCAAGAACCTTTAATTAATCTTGACATGTTGTATCAACATGGCTGTTCCTCCTTGACACTCTCTCTGCCTGTGTCTGTGTCTGTCTGTGTCTGTGTCTGTGTCTGTGTCTGTGTGTGTGTCTCTCTCTCTCTCTCTCTCTCTCTCTCTCTCTCTCTCTCTCTCTCTCTCTCTCTCTCACACACACACATCGGCGCGCACAGACACACACAGGCAGGCACACACACACAAGGACATGCCACACAAACACACACACACACGTGATACAATGACACAGACGTGACATGATGACATGCATACTTACACACACAGCAAATCTCCCCACCCCACTTAAATACAGAAGCCTATTCAACCCTTGACCAAGGTTAAGAAGAAAAACATACACTGAATTTGCTATGGAATTATGGCATTAGATGCAATTTTATTGGATTGCTGGACTGTGAGTATGCGTTAGACCTGGACAGCTGTCTAGCCCACAGTGAAATGTGATGGATGGATAGGGGAGCTATGGGGGACATATGAAAATACCCAAGCATGAAAGAATGGAAGAAATCCTCTGTCTGTGCCTTTGTTTCAGAAACTCACTCAAGGCATGCCTATATATTTTTTTTCTCAGTTTCTATTAGGGACGGGCAAAAAACAACCTCAATGAGGTTGCAGATAGTTTTCAAAATCGAAAACAGAATCGAGAATCAATCTGGATTTTATCGACATCATTGATTTTCTCCCCTCTTTCCCAAACAGCTCCTTAGGGGTCATTTGTAAAGATTCACTGGCTAAGCAAAGACATTGAGATGCAGCTGTCTGCTGTTTCAGAGACATCCGTCCCTCGTTTGTAGCCATAAACAGTACGGAGGGTCACCCATGGCGGTGAGCGGGGTGGTGTCAGTGATGACAAACGTTGGACATTAGGATTGACAAAGTGGATCATTGTTTGTGACGGAGTAGCAGCCTGGCCTAATTCACCAGTACCTCACCATATTTGGTGACACCATGAGTCAGCTAGAAGAGAGAGAGAGAGAGAGAGAGAGAGAGAGAGAGAGAGAGAGAGAGAGAGAGAGAGAGAGAGAGAGAGAGAGAGAGAGAGAGAGAGAGAGAGAGAGAGAGAGAGAGAGAGAGAGAGAGAGAGAGAGAGAGAGAGAGAGAGAGAGAATACTACTAATGTCAATGTACACTTGCATGAGTGTGTGAATGTGAAACTCGGAGTGTGTGAGTGTGTGAGTTGTGTCCAACTCTTCCATGAGAGCTGGCTGAATACAGAGCCAATGTGATGAGCCTACAGTAGTCTTCACGTGGCAGGCTGAGGTTGAAAGGGTCACAGGGGGTTGGCGTGTGTTAACCATCTTCTAAAAGGCCAAGACCGCCAGAAGAACCCTTGACAAGCACCACTTGGTCACCTTATCTTTCACATTTCAGATAAAAGGTTCATGCCTCTGAGTTAATCATGAAACCTCAGAAAGAGATTTGAACTTTTCAATTGACCAGATAACCTTTGGTGAAGTGATGTGCAGACCAGCTATATCATCCAAAGGTTATAAAGAAACTGTCGATGGGTCTTGGTTTGGGTTTAGTTAATCTCTGTTAAACCAGAACTGAAGTCTTTCGTAATTGGTCAGATGCTCGATTAAGTTCTGAGTCCATATGTGTTAAGAAAAGAGATGTAAGTTACGGGTAAGTCTATGGGAAAAATGTCTGCCATGCTGAGAGTTTGTGCTATGTGCATTTTGTTTCCTCCATGGTCCAGTGCTTCTGTTTAATTTATTCTCTCATTTAATTTATTTCGTCTTCCTGTGTTTCCCGTTTGAAAACAACAGATAGGGATATTGCATCTCCTTTGTCAAACACAGTGAGGTACATGTAAAATGCATTTTAAAAGAGCGACCCTTTATAGTGTTACGCTTTACAAAAAAAAGCAATTACTCTTTTCCTCCATTTATTCTAATTCAACAAACCTTCCCTAAATCATCCCTAAAGTATAGATGATATTGTCTTAACAAGGCTGCAATGTATTTAGAGTTATTTAGTTATTTAGATTTTAAACTTCAGTCAGACAGAACCAACCTTCAGGCCAGGGAACTGAACAGAGAAAAGGAAAATCAGTTGCTTGCGTTGGCCCTTCTGAAAATGTCTGCAGGGGCAAGAACCAAATGCACCTTCCAGGCCCACAGAGACAAAGGCTGGAGCAGAAGAGGAAAATTGGAAAGAAAACAAACAGGAATCCACTAAAGCAGCTTGTGCCAAGACAACGGGTCACCTTTTAAATGTTAATGATCATGATCATTGTATAATTAGGACGAGGTGACAATGCCAATTTGTGTACGTGACTGCAGAGCCTTTTATACTCTACTGATGCATTGTACTTTCAGCACCACCTCCTGTTAGTAATAAGGTTGTGGTCAGGATAACTTGTTTGGTTGTTGTTGTTCAATAGATGAATAATATGAGAGCCTAATAATGTTGTAGGCAATTCCTGATAGTAGAGTATGACACACACACTAATAAAGTATTGTTCTATCTTTTCAACCAGGGAGTTGTCTGCGATTTCTGGTATTGTCAAGATAATCACAGTAAAATAACAAACTCCAACATTTTATTTCTTAACATAGCAGCAGGTGACATTGAATGAATTAAATCTCATAATTGACAACGTATCTAACACATCACACGGCTAGCAGCTACCTGTACTCCACAGAAGAACACCCACCCACTCTCAATTTACAGACTGCAACCCTTAACACTCTGAAGGCAAGGTGCCAGTTCTAATTGACTGCAGTCTGCAATCCGTCCGATTGGTTGACTCTACTCCAGCAGAAGAGAGAGAGAGAGAGAGAGAGAGAGAGAGAGAGAGAGAGAGAGAGAGAGAGACCTGGGAGCAAAATCACTGAGGAAGGCCTTGATCTTGAGTAGTGAGAAATACCGCAATGTCCTAATTGAGCTGGCTTTGAGCCTCTGCGCGGCTGAATTACACCTGACCTGAGAGCTATACAAGAGCAAGCCTGTACTATGCCCACACACGTGTGCCTCCGCCGAAAGCGTTAAACTCCCATGATAATGAGGCCTTTCCTTGGAATGATGCGTTAGCCTGAATGGATACATAGACGCGTTGCCATAGCTATCATTCTTCAATGTGATTGTTTAGCTTTGACAGCCTTATTAACCTGCATGTTTGCCTGGGTTTCTTCTATTTATAGTCAAGGTAACTTAGGAGAGGAGCAGGAGGAGAGATAGTCAGAGGTGCAGAAATAGTCAAATATTGTACTGTAGCTACAGCAGGACGAGTTAGATTATTGGCTGTTTCTAACAAGTAATTGAAAAATGAACAAAGGGCATTTATAAGCTGTAGGATACTCGGCTTCTTGGGTTATGAAAAAGGCAATACGAAGCGGGTGTTTTGTTGTTGTTGTGTTCTCACTGTTGTCATTAATAAAAATGGCTGCTCATTTAAAAGCTATATATCTTCTTTGGCATTTGTGGGATATCCGTCCGTGATGTTGATCTATTCCAAATTGAAGAATCATTTTCTCCCCATCTCCTTCGGCTTAAAGGGATTCTTCGGGATTTTGGCAATGAGGTCTTTCATCTACTTCCCCAGAGTCAGATGAACTAGTGGATACCATTCTTATGTCTCTGTGTCCAGTATGAAGAAAGTTAGAGGTAGTTTCACTAGCTAATGCTAACTAGCATTAGCACAATGACTGGAAGTCTATTGGTATCTGCAGCATGCTAGTGCCAAAATCCCAAGGTATCCCTTTAAGAAATTAGGGATTCTTGGAAAGGCATTGACAGTGTCTGGGGCGCATCTGACAGAGAGAATAAATGTGCTCCTCACTGTAATGATCACTCTAAGCCCAGTCGGTGCTATCTCCGTAGCATGCTGAATATCAAGGAGCACAGCACACAGGCCCATGCCGACTGAATCACAGCCACTAATGAGACTTAATAGTCTTAATTTGTCCCCCTCAATAGGACATCCTTTATTTTCTAGTCCACACTTAGAGCTATAAAGTCGATTGGAGACTCGCAAAAACAGGAGGCATGATATTTAGGTATTTTTATGTGCCAAAGGAGAGAATACTAGCTTGGAGGATTGTGATTTGGGCCAGTTAGTTGTTGCAGGCATGTTATTTACATGAAAGGGTTGCATAAGCAGCAATTTTCTACTTATTAGGTGAGATGATTATAGAAAATGACATGTTCTTTGAATGGGGTTGAGTTTGTTTTCAAAGTTCACAGAAACCTTAGAAGAAGACTGTGGTTTATCGTGTTATAGCACAATCATATACCTGTAATCTTTCATCATTCGACACTAGTAAGCTATACTTTCTCAAATTTGCGTTTACATGCTCTAATATGTTATTTTAGCTCCAATTGTACATGTGAGCAGAGTAGAAAATCTCCACACGTTTACTTATTAGCTAACTTCTGAAATAGTCTCGTTTTCATTTTTGAGTACTCTATTCAGAATAAAGAAAAGCTATTAAAGGTACATACTGTCAGATCCTTCGGAGCCCAATCTTGTTAATAATCCCATGTTCCTCTCCTCTCCACTGCAGAAATCTCAGATAGAGAGAGGGGGGAGAAAGGAGCAGAGTTCTCATATCGTCTTATTATCATGCTCAATTGAATTGCTAAGTGAAAAGTCTGATGATCAAAATTAGAACATGGGCCAATGTGTGTTCTATCTTTCCCCCTCCAAGGCTATGACCTTTTAGACTTCTAATTGGTTTATAAAGAGTATCTCTAACACATGAGCGTTGCAACTTCACTATACAACTGTACAGTTAGAGTACTGGAGAGACACCCGAGGTTCATATTACCTTTATATTGTCCCGTGTAGCTCAGTTGGTAGAGCATGGTGCTTGCATCTCCAGGAATGTGGGTTCGATTCCAATGGGGGACCAGTATGATAATGTGAGGACTAACTAATGTATGTCGCTCTGGATAAAAGTGTCTGCTAAATTACAAGCAACTTTCTGAATCACGGATATGCATTGTGTAAAACGTTCGTATGACCTTTAGCACTCATAGGCCTATAGTTGGGGTAACTCCTATCTATCTCTCCACAGCTCAATGGCACATACAGTAGAGTTGATACCATAGCCTTCAGCTAACCCTGCTTATGTTTTGATGCTGTTGTGATGGATTATATATTGAAACTTGGTCATCCGCATGACTCAAGAGCAGACTGCCTAGCCTTTAGCTCTAGCGGCTAACTAACCAGTCTTTAGTGCTCCCGATTGGCGCAACAGTCTAAGGCACTGAATCTTAGTGCTAGAGGCGTCACTACAGACCCTGGTTTGATTCCAGGCTGTATCAAAATCCGTCCGTGATTGGGAGTCCCATAGGGCAGCGCACATTTGGCCCAGCGTCGTCCGGGTTTGGCCGGGGTAGGCCGTCATTGTAAATAACAATTTGTTCTTAACTGACTTGCCCAGTTAAATTAAGGTAAAATAAATAAATAAATAAAAATGAGTGGCTGTCTCCACTGCACTGTAGCCATAACTGACCTCAAATCTCCTCAAATCACCATAGCTCATTCTGTGAATCTCCATGGTGATAACCCTCCAACCCTGCGAGCGTATCCTAGTCCGCTTTTCTGGGGTGACTCACAGGATGTGCGCTGTGAGATCGCTGGATGACCATGGATGTCTGAATGAATCATGTAACACATGGTATAACTGTTTGTTAGGGCTGCCTGTTACTGGGTGATGCCAACTCTGTATAAGTGACCCATGCCAGACCAGAATGAGTGACTTTCTGCATGACTGAGTAACCATGTTTACCAATTTATATAAACTGTGTGTATATATTACCTAACATCAAACTTTCACTGAGTTACGGTATGCTGTCCTAATATGGACACCGTAGCAATATTCAGTATAATATTGTCACTAGAATTTCTATCTCAATGTTCTAACTGAACTATTTTATAACTCCACCTGTATCCTGGAGGTTGTAAAGCTCCAGTTATAAGAAACAGACAGAGTCCCAGCATACAATGATCAGTCCTTTTATACACACATACAAACAAGTATTTTGGCAACACCCTATTCTTGGCACACTGTGGTTTTCTATATCGTAAGTCACTCTTCTTCATATTCTCAGTAAGCTTTCTCACTGTCCTCACCCTAGGTAGGGACATGTTTCTCAGTGTCTGGTATCGCATCCTGTGACTCTTACTAAATAACCACAGGCTGTGTTCATTTGTTCTATGCATGCACACACATTATCAAGCTTATAGTTTTAGCTGCCTGCTGTCACGCTCGTCGGGAACAGAGGAGGACCAAGGCGCAGCGTTGCAGGCAAACATACTCTTTATTACGAGACACGATCAAAACAACAAACGATACGTGACAGTTCACGGTCTACCATAAACAGACTAGAAACAAAATCCCACAAACACGAATGAAAAACAGACTGTATAAATATGGCTCCCAATCAGAGACAGCCAGCAACACCTGACACTCGTTGCCTCTGATTGGGAGCCACTCTGGCCAACATAGAAATAGCACCCATAGAAACAAAACACATTATCTACACACCCTGGCTCAACATAACAGTGTCCCCAGAGCCAGGGCGTGACAGTACCCCCCCCTAAAGGCGCGGACTCCGACCGCGTCAACCAAATACCACAGGGGAGGGACCGGGTGGGCACTCCGCCTAGGCGGCGGATCCGGCTCGGGCCTGATCCCGCTCCCTCTCCAACCCCCAAAGTACCCCTGGTCCGGTCTGGCCCCGCTGGCCGGAGCTGGACTGCACACTGATGGAGCGGATTGCTCTAGCTCCGGCATAAAACATCTGACCAGTGCCGAACCAGGCACCAGTGGAACAGGCACGGGCCGTGCCGGACTGACGACGCCCACCACTGGCTTGGTGTGGAGAACAGGCACGGGCCGTGCTGGACTGACAACGCACACCACTGGCTTGGTGTGAGGAGCAGGAGTGAGCCGAACCGGGCTGACGAAACGCACCACTGACTTGGTGCGGGGAGCAGGAACGGGCCGAGCTGGGCTGACGAAGCGCACCACTGACTTGATGCGGGGAGCAGGAACGGGCCGAGCCGGGCTGACGAAGCGCACCACTGACTTGGTGCGGGGAGCAGGAACAGACCGGACCGTACTGGGGACACACACCACTGGCCCTACACCGGGATCTGGAACGGGCCGGACCGGACTGGTAACACACCCCAGTACCTCTCGCCGTGCCTCTACACCTTCCATCCCCTCTTCGACCAGTGGCCCCCGTAACCTGGCGGCCTCCTCTGCCAACCCGCTGGACCGCTCTATCGCGGCCTCCTGCTGCCCCGACGTCGTGAGCCCCCCCCTAAAAATGTTCTGGGGTTCTCTCCTCCCCGTGGGCCAGGCCTCTATAGTTCTCGCCCAACTCTCGCTTTTCTGCCTCCAACTCCCGCTATTCAGCTCCTCAATTGGCTTGACCCAGTCGAGGCTCTTCCTCCATTGTTCCCAAGTCCACTCTCTCTGCTCTTCACTCGGCTTGACCCAGTCGAGGCTGCCACGGAGATCTGCTAGGGATTTCCCTGGCGATGGCTCCTCGACTCGCTGCTTGGTCCAGTTGTGGTGGGATTTTCTGTCACGCTCGTCGGGAACAGAGGAGGACCAAGGCGCAGCGTTGCAGGCAAACATACTCTTTATTACGAGACACGATCAAAACAACAAACGATACGTGACAGTTCACGGTCTACCATAAACAGACTAGAAACAAAATCCCACAAACACGAATGAAAAACAGACTGTATAAATATGGCTCCCAATCAGAGACAGCCAGCAACACCTGACACTCGTTGCCTCTGATTGGGAGCCACTCTGGCCAACATAGAAATAGCACCCATAGAAACAAAACACATTATCTACACACCCTGGCTCAACATAACAGTGTCCCCAGAGCCAGGGCGTGACACCTGCAAGTTGTCACACAGTCCACATACTTTCAGGGTGTCACATTTTAG
Source organism: Coregonus clupeaformis (assembly GCF_020615455.1). Classification (NCBI taxonomy): domain Eukaryota; kingdom Metazoa; phylum Chordata; class Actinopteri; order Salmoniformes; family Salmonidae; genus Coregonus; species Coregonus clupeaformis. The sequence goes on from NW_025533634.1 coordinate 394,333, forward strand.
TCATTACTGTTACTCCTAGTGTATTCTAAATTCTTCAATCAAATATTTTTGTTGGTTCTGGCTTAATTGCGTAAAAAAAATAAGGAAAAATAGCACTTAAATAGAACAATAACTTCTATAATTTAGAATTAAATCTCCTAACAATAAAGAAAACACTTTGCTTGTTTTCTTAATCTCAATATTTCAAAATGCTATTAATTTGGTACTTAATTGTATCATTGTCAGGTCTGTTTTAACCAACAGGGCTCTTTTGAATTGTACATATGGAGTTAGATATTCATTTTCTGCCATTTAAATAATGTATAGATTTGCCTTCAGGGCCAAGTCTCTCAACAGGGGAAGATAATGGAAATGAATAGGTGACAGACAGACAGACTATGTTATAGTAAGTACATTAAACACACTGTTTTCATCCCCTCTGTGAATCGCTAACATCTCTCATCGTTTACCCTGGAAGGACATAAATCGTAGAAAGTGCAAGGAGCAACAACTGCCAAAGCGATTCTCCAAAAGGGCTGATCAATCATAAACAGTCGCAAATAGTAATAATGGATGGCGTTGTGGCTGGCAGGATGGTGGGAGAGGATTGGCCCGGTAACGCACACGAGCCGTCGTCTACCATCCTGACATTGCCTTATCAGGATGTTAATGCTGGCAGGTGGCCCCTGCCAAGTCGAGCCGCGTTATTGGTGGTCCGTATCACATTGAGCCAATGGATCACTTGGTTGTTGGATGACAGTGACCATTCCCCACTGTGTTACCTGCTGAGGGAGAAACCATATCTCAATGCAAGCCACTAAAAGGACAACAAATTGCATTTTTAATTGCACCTGACAGATGCTGTGACTACACCGGCACACTATCGGTAACACTCCATTTTGAAAAGTGTTATCTTTATTTTTTACAACACCTCCTCCATATCGGACACATCAGTCTGCTGCTCCAGCAAGGTGACTGACAGGAAGACAAGGTTGAAAAAATATAATTAAAATTTTAGGAGTTGCGGCTCAGAGTTAATCAGGTTTCCTGCTGTCGCCTCATTGTGTCACCTCTGAGGAAGATTCACAATCACACACACTGGTATGCCTGTGGTTTAGAAAAACTCCCTCCCTTCTTCTTAGAATATGTCTCAGTAACCACAAATTATATATATATATATATATATATTATATGTCAGTGGTTAAATTAAATGGGAAAGGGCAAGTTTTCGGGATTTGTTGCATTGGGTGGAGGAGGCGTTTGGTCAGAGAAGACATTGAAGATTAATCTAATTGCACTTTGAAGAATATATTTAGAACATTCAGTTGTCTTGCTACTTCTACTGTAGTCTACTCTACACTTATGGCCTTGTTCTTAGACCCTAGCCTACTTATGTCTTCCGCCCGGATAAACACTGTGCATTAGACCATACCAAAGCCCCAGTATATCTCCAACCCTGGTCTCACATCACATCATTCTGCGTTTTCACTGTCCCCTACTCCTTTACTTTCTCGTATTTTAGTCCATTACTCTTTTAGTATTTGTCCTTTGATAATGTGCCGTGAGAGACATTGAAGTCCCTGGCCAGAGGTTCACGGTTCAAAGTCGAGGGGAGAGAAGAAGGAAGGAGATATCTCACCACTCAAGACTGGAGATAAGATGGAGTCAGAGAGAGGGAGAGTGTCTGAGTCCGCCAGGCCTGGCTTTTGCTTTTATCCTTCTTCCTCACAGTGGGCGCGCTCAAACCCCCGCCACGGATTCTCCTATGCAGTCAGATAGCGTTTGATTCGCTTGACTTACTCTAAGGGCTAGTGCCAGCCTGAGAGACAGTTGCACCATGGGAAGGGAAAAGGGTGACTGTAATGTAATGTAAGAGAAGGAAGCTCTGCAGCTTGTGCCCTCACTCTGGAAATGTCAAACATATAGTGCAGGTATAGGGAGCATTGAGGGAACACTTTTGATGACACTTTAAGTTAGCATTAAGTTAGCTTTTCCAGAGTTCCTGTTTGCCAGGTAGTAGGGTTGTATTAGTCTGGCTCTGATCTGATTGTGCTTTATAGTGAACTCATATGTTTGTTATGACATCAATAAGGGATCATAGCTTTCACCTGGATTCCCCTGGTCAGTCTATGTCATGGAAATGTTTTGTCCACTCACTGTATGTTTGTTATGTTGTTATACATGCTGTTATGCCTAACATTTTATCTATGCCTGTGTCTGATGTGATGATGATTAATGATGAGACATATTGGATAGAACATGAAATATGAAAACCTATTATGACAATCCAGCACAAACCATCATGCTTTGTTCCGACACATCAGACCACCGAATCATAAAACATGTAGAAAATGTTTGGACGATAGGGTACAAACTGGTCATGGTGACTTTTGACGCTGGGAGAGTATCACTCTGTCCCTTTGAATTTACAGGGACATTGCAGCCACATTTAAGTTCAGACACAGGTTGTTATGGTAGCACTCTTCTATCACTGGACTTTGAAGTTGAAATGGGAAAACTGTTAATGGCAGGTGATTATGAAGTGGAATGCCACCACATAAATAATTCAGATAAAGATAGAAGAATGTTGTGTAGGAATGTGCCACATAATGGGAACATATGGAAACCAATGCATTTCTGTTGGTGTGAAAGGTTACATCGTCCAAATGTACGAAAAGCAGCAATTTCGCTTGAGCTGGTTTAGTTACATGAAAATAAATATTGACTGTGTTGTGTACGTTTCAGGTGTATTTGTGTAATAGCCTATGACAGTGGTGTGATCAATCAATCACATTTTAAAAACCAACAGTTGTGATAGGTGAGAACGCTGTCACTCCACATTTCATGGGAGGTATTTAATGAAAATTCCAAACAGATAAGTACCTCCATTCCAGTTTAATGAGCATTCAGTAAATGTACATTGATTTTAATTAGGCCACCTCCAGGCAGTGTATAACTCTAACTCTACTCCCTTCTGCTATATGAAGAGAGAGAGAAGAGGGAGGAAGAGAGAGAGAGACAGGGTGGAGAGAGATGGTCGAAGGAGCGAGACAGAGATAGGAGACGGAGAGCGAGAGAGGAGGGGCTGAGGGAGGGGGAGAGAGTGGAGAGGGGGAGGGAAAGAGGAAGGGAAGGCTGTGGAGTGATAGAGAGAGAGGAGGGGCTGAGCGAGGGGGAGAGAGTGTAGAGGGGGAGGAAAAGAGGGAGGGAGGGCTATGGTGATAGAGATAGAGGGATGGAAGGGACAGAAGGAGGGAGGGAGAGAAAGAAAGGATACGGTGACAGAGGAGAGAGGCTTGGATGAGAGAGAACGAGCAAGAGGGGAGATAGGGATGTGTGGGAGGGAGAGAGAGAAATGAAGGGAGGACAGGGGAGGGCAGATAGAGGTGCAGGTAGGAGAATGCAATGGAGTGTAGAAGGGAAAGAAATAGCAAGAAAGGGGCAGCAAGGAGGAGAGGCATGGATGGAGGAAGAGGAGTGTCAGAAGACAAAGTAGGGAGGGAGATAGAGGGAGGGAGGTAGAACGACATAGGGAAACCTTGACTTGGCTACCTCCCTAGTTCTCTATAACTAAGGCAATAAGAATCACCATCGCTATAATGATGAACAGGTAGAGCTCCATCCAGACCTACTCTCTCATATCGTATTTCCTGTCTGTTAATTTACCTACTTACTCCACCTGGCTGTATTTAAATAGGTAATGATTTGTAAGGTTAACCTAGGGCTGGCTCCACAGACCACTACTGTATATATCTTCCTTTGCTGTGAATGAGGAGAATCAATAAGGATTTTATAAAGGAGATGAGGGCTGTATTAGCTGAAGATTAACTCACTTCCTGCCTGTGTGTGTGTGTTTTCTAAAAAACGTCAGATTTCAAAGTGTTTTTGTTGCCCCTGCTGCTCAGTATCGTTCCATTTCACCATATGTCAAATTTCGAAGTTAAGGGTTCAGTTTAAGCACTTATTCTGAATGGTTAAGGTAAGGATTAAGGTTTGGGATAGGGTTTAAACATAACAAATAAAACCAGTGTCTACGACTGGCATCGAACACGCATGGTATCCCATGACTCTGGATCAGAAGGTTGTGTGTTCGATGCCAGTTGTGGACACTTTTAATTTTTTGTTTTAACCCTATCCCAAACCTTAACCCTTACCTTAACCATTCAGAATGAGTGCTTAAACGTAATGTTTTAACCCTATCCCAAACCTCAACCCATGGGATTACGCCAATCCACCACCCCGTCCACAATGCCCTAGCAAAACATACTTGAAGGTAATGTTGTGGGGACAGTGTTATTTTTAAATATTTTTTTACCCTTTCCCAAACCTTAAACTTGACCTTTACCTTAACCATTCGGAATAAGTGGTTAAACTTAACTTAAGTCACTGTTGCCCCTAGTGGCTGGTTTTGAAGGCATTTCTCGACGTATGTGTTTAAGTAAGTCTGTGTGTGGAATGTGTTTGAGTATGTGTGTATGTGTTTGTGTTTGTGAAACCGTTGGCAATGAGAGGAAATGAGGGAATGACTCAAGAAATGTGCAACGCTGCACAGTATATTCATGTGTTACATTTTAATGGGATATCTCCCACCATTTCCCCTACTAACTGAGTCGACATAAACATGCTACCGAACATACTTTTTAACAGCCAGCGTTTCCCCTTGTTTTAGCAGAGTTTAGGCGTAGTGCTACAAGCTCATGTAGCTTCTCTTGTCCCCCCCCCCCTCTCTCTCTCTCTCTCTCTCTCTCTCTCTCTCTCTCTCTCTCTCTCTCTCTCTCTCTCTCTCTCTCTCTCTCTCTCTCTCTCTCTCTCTCTCTCTCTCTCTCTCTCTCTCTCTCTCTCTCTCTCTCTCTCTCTCTCTCTCTCTCTATCCATCTCTCCCTCCCTCTCTCTCTCTCTCTCTCTCTCTCTCTCTCTCTCTCTCTCTCTCTCTCTCACACCCACACACACACACAAATGTAGTCTATGTACACACAAATACACAGACACTTTTTTCTCTCACTATTTATTTATTTATTATTTATTTTAAGGTTATTTTACCAGGTAAGTTGACTGAGAACACATTCTCATTTTCAGCAACGACCTGGGGAATAGTTACAGGAGAGAGGAGGGGTGATGAATGAGCCAATTGGAAGCTATAAGTAATTGTGTGGGGGCCATTTCAAAGGTGCTTAGTAAATGCACTTACCGCCAGCTCTATAGCATACATGTCAGGCAAGGCAAATCATGACATGAAAAGGGATTCTGTTTTCCAACGACAGGCGCCATAAAACACTAACACACACATACACACCGCTCGGATAGAACCATCAAACCTCTCCATTTGTGGTGTGTGTGTGTGTGTGTGTGGCCTGATAGAGCCATCAAACATCTCCCATCTCCTTTTCTCATAAACGGGCCTCTCCCTCCACTTGATGTAGTAATAGCTTGGCTGCTGACACGTTACTGAAAGGCTGGGGGCGCTTAATCACTTTTGGATAAAGATCAGCGTTTTGTTCGGCTGCCATTTTGGTGTCATCTGCTCTTACATTTGTTTTGCAAGCTCTGCTGCCTTTTTTTGGATTTGGACGTGGCTTTCAGTTTCTCTCTCTCTCTCTCTCTCTCTCTCTCTCTCTCTCTCTCTCTCTCTCTCTCTCTCTCTCTCTCTCTCTCTCTCTCTCTCTCTCTCTGTGTATGGCTCTTCTCTCCCTCTACTTCAGAGTCAAATGCTGCTACTGAAGTCTTTGAATGAGAAGAATCGTTGTGTAAACAGGCAGAAGTCTCATTAACATACACCTATGCAGGTGTCTCTAGAAAAATATATTAAAACAAATGATCAACTAATGTTCCCCACACTACATTTATGTTTTAATGATAATTCTTTGACATGTGCCATGTTCCATAACACAGCTACTGTATGGTTAATGCAACCATGATGCAACACTGTCGTCACATGCAGAGCCAGTTATCCACAAGGACACAGACATTCTGAGGTGTTATTTTTATTAGCCAGGTGTTTCCGCCACGCCGCACTGATTCAACACTCCTGAGAGACTAGATACTCATTCAGTATTCAATATCGAAAAGCATGTTCAATTTAGTGTCCTTGTTACCGGGCCACATAGCATTGACCCCGGCGATGAACACCAGCAATTCGCGGGGCTAACACAATTAAACTTCTGACTGGCTTGGAGGAGAGATTAACAGTTTTCTCAAAGTCATTAGTGACCTATCATTAGCGCACCACAGAACTAAATCAGCATTCAAAATTCCGTTTGGCACTTTGAATTGGTCTTTGTGGACATGGGACATTTATTTATGCTAATAATAGGTTTTCACCACAGTTGGTTAATTGCGAGGCAACAAGCTGACATTTTCTTCCATTCATTGCAGTCCATTGGGGTTTTCGAGGAGGGGAGAATGTACTTGAAAAATGGCTGCCTCGTGAAACTTATTTGTTTACAGTTTGTGCCATCCGCACTTCATTAAAACCATTGTCAGTCGACTAAACAGGACCAACAAAGATCGGCACTATGTAAACAAACTTGACAATATGTTACAAGGAGTTGCTAAAAGTTGAGGGTTTTTTTGCAACCGCCCCACATTTAATGCTTTCACCGTTTGTATTCCGTTTGTGTTTGGGCGAGCAGTGCATTCTCGGAGACATGATTAAGATTTTCATGAGGGTGATACAAGATGACAGGACAAAAGTATTCTCTGGGATTTCAGCTGGTGCCCCAGTTATTCAATGTGAATTTTCAATTCATGCTGTCATGGAGGGGGACTGCTCCCTGTCTGTGTGGTGCCACCCCCTGGCAGAGGAGAGCAAGCTTGTCTGATAACATCAGGCACCTGCAGGAATCTACACACACACTCTTAAGCAAGAACATGCAAGCTCACGCACACACACACAGATACAGACACATTACCATGCTTTGCATTTTACCGGCAAGGCAAGAATCCCATTTTCTTCTTCTATGTTTTTCTTCCTCTCTCTCTACATTGCCCTCTCTGGCAGTGCAATCTTGCTTGGCCCAAACCATCTGCTCACAGTCTTAGGAGGAGGAGAGGGCCCCCAGGGTGGTGGCATCATCTCTCAGAGAGAACCATTAGTGGCTCCCCAGTGAGGTCCAGGCCAGTCCTTGGGGCTCTTAAGGGCCAGCCAGGCTAGTGAGGCCAAGCCTGGAGTCTGTACACATAGACCACGGAGGTCAAGTCTACAACTGGTGTTGGCTTCCAGATGTATACTGTATATCTAAATGTAGTCAGGCAAGACGAAGAGAGACAGCTAGCGAATTACCTTGCAGCGAAGTCAAGCTTGTCTGTTCACTTTAAGGAAGCATACGCTTGGCGCAAAGAGGGGGACGCTAACAAGAGACAAGTATGCAAATAAAAAAGCCAGAGTCAATTTGGTTTGTAGCTTTAGAAAACAAAGCTTTCATTATGTAACACCTCGTCCTGATCACACATTCAAGTAATCTGTGTTCTGACGAATGGTAAATAATTAAGGTTCGAGATGAGTCAATCTTTTCCATGTTTTTGCATTTAACAAATTCCAGCGGCAACCTCAGAATTAACGACGCACCCCGTAGGTTGTAATGTACATCGATAATGACGCTGTGACCATATGGCTGTTGAGGCATTTATATAAAGACAGTGTTGTTACACCAGTGTAGTCTCACCAGTGTTGTTTCACCAGTGTTGTCTCACCAGTGTTGTCTCACCAGTGTTGTCTCAAAGTGTGTTTCACCAGTGTTGTCACACCAGTGTTGTCTCACCAGTGTTGTCTCACCAGTGTTGTCTCACCAGTATTACTCTATGATTGTCTCCTCCACAGACACCATATGTGCCCTGGTTGCATCAATAGCCTTCCACTCAGAGGAGCATACGTTGAATCCCAAATCAATCCCTTGGCCATTTCTACCCACTAGCCTCTCCTGTAGATCTAAGATAGGTTTAATCAGAATGGTAATAATCTTTTAACAATTTGCTTTCTAATAGGCTGGGTGGAATTTTTGCCATACAGCGTGCACATACAGATGTAGGATCCTCATTTGAGGCAGTTTGATACAGCAGGAAAATAATCCTGCAGCAACAGGAATGTGAATTATTATGTGGATTATAAATATATTTTATTTAGGGGTTGATACAATTTTCATAAGGAAAAAATTTAGTTTTAAATTTCAAATGGAAATTACAAACTTCATAAGCCTTTTTAAACGTCAAATACTCTACAAGTTTTATTTTTCCTACAGGAGTTTCTAGGGAGGAGGTATAGTGGTTGATTTTGGATTCAGTTATATAATTTTCTGGTCCTCTGTTTTGATATCAAATCTGACCACTGGGTCTCTACAATATGGTCGGCCATCTTGGTCTGTGATTCACCTGTCTCCTTGTTCAGTGTGTTATCAAAGACCCCCTTCCCTCCTCTCTCTCTTTCCTGCTCTTCAAACCGCTCAGACCAAAGCTATGGGAACAGAGGGACTGACTGCAGGATCATGCTTGAGGGATCAAGAGAGAGAGGGTTCAAAGTGGGCATACAGGTTGGCATAGTGCCCCTTAACTAGTGTTGTGTTGGGGACGGAGCCGAAGGGACATTCATAACATGCGAATGTATCGACAAACACCTGTTGTTGTTGTTTATGGTGGTTTTGATTGTTTTTTTATGGAACACGTAGGTTGGTGTTCTTCTAAGAGTGTATAGAATACGTTTGCCCAGTCTCTCTTGTCTTCAGAGAGAATAACCTGTGGTATTCTTAAATGTTTCTGTTTATTATCTAATAGGTTTGAGTTATTTCATGGCTTATTACATACTTATAACACATGTTATGTATTTTTTGTTTCCAGGTTATCCTGATTCTGACCAAACTCTACGACTTTCACCTGGGGAGTGTTACAGAGAGCACCCTGTGGAGGTAAGACAGTAGCCTTTCTTCATCTCTCCCTCTCTGTCTCTCTCACTTCCTCTCTCCCTCTCTCTCTTTCCCTCCCCTGACACGTATTCAGATTCATCATTGTAACAATAGTGCAGTCTCTCTCCACCATCTTTCTCTTTTCTACTCTCTCTCCCCCTCCATCTTTCTCTCTCCCTACCCTTTTCTCTTTCTCTCTCCCTCACTGCTTTGTACAAGACTGCTGCATGCAAAGCATAATTGCACTACTGACCATTGAGCAGGGCGCCCCAGGTGAACGATGACTAGTCTCTACTCTTGTGTAAACTGACTACATGTTTAACGTGATGTACCGCTGATGTAGCTCTTTCCCCTCACACCTTCCCAGGGAGACTAACACAACAACTACACAGAGTAACAACACAAAGTGCATTACAAATACACTGACAAAAGGAGAGGTATACAAGTCCCCTTTGAGTCAATGGGAAGCTATAAGCCATAACCATCATCAATATATTTTAGTACAGGACAGGTTGTCTTCGTTCATTACTTTCGTTGCCGTATTTCTTGTCGTTTTGCTAGCGGTGACAGTAGTGGTGACACAGCAAGAGCTTGTGGTCCTTTCAGGCAATTTGGTGTGTCAACGCAATGAAATCTGAATGATTCTTGAAATATTATAGTGATGTGGCTCCTGCATGTGTTTGTGGGACCCAGATAGTTAGACTGTGACGTGTGTAAAGCCCTCTCCTGTTGAGTGAGTCAGGCTGATAACAAGGGAGAGAGAGGGGGAAGGAGATAAGGGGAAGGAGAGAGGGGGAGAAGAGAGGGGTAGAAGAGAGGGACTCAGTGATTTTTTTTAGGACTTGGTGGTGGAGAGAGAGAGAGAGAGAGAGAGAGAGAGAGAGAGAGAGAGAGAGAGAGAGAGAGAGAGAGAGAGAGAGAGAGAGAGAGAGAGAGAGAGAGAGAGAGAGAGAGAGAGAGAGAGGTAAACACAATTATTTCCCGTGACTGTGCATCAAAACCAAATGTCTTCCTGGCCCACCACTCCACCCTGGACGTGAACAGCCTTTATGACCAGGTCCACCTATACAAGGCAGCAGTGCCCACCTTCGCCCGGACCCTAAAGGATATCGCCCTCAACCGCAGACCCAACACCTCACACAGGAGCAACAGATCAACAGACACCCCGCCCAGACCAGGGAGACACTCTCCCAGACCTGCGGGACCCCCCAGGACCTACACATAGAGGACCCCCCGCAGAGAGGACCTACATCCAGACCACAGCACCATCAACCACATCTACACCCCCCACCCCCCACCAATTAACTCTCCCCCCAAGTCAACCATGCCCACACCCCATTTAGGCCCCCTCAGATCAGACCTATGCCCCTCCTACCCATCCCAAGCCCCCCACTCCCACAAAGAGGGCCTCAACATGAAAGTCACACATACGCCCAGGCCGTGAGCAGGCAAACAGGCCCAACACCCACTCTTACACTAGCCCAAGCCAATGGCATGTACCAGATGCTCAGCAGGCTCTGCTCACAATTACTGGCCTGAGGTCAAACCACACAACCAACAACATTAGACACTTTATGGAACACAAAGCCTTCACTATTTCATCCTGGAATATCCAAGGCCTGAGGTCATCTGCCTTTGGCCTAAAGAGCAGGAATCTGGACTTCACCAAAGAAATCGGAAATACAGACATTGTCATCCTACAAGAAACATGGTATAGAGGAGCCGGACCCACTGGTTGCCCTCTAGGTTACAGAGAGCTGGTAGTCCCATCCACCAAACTACCAGGTGTGAAACAGGGAAGGGACTCAGGGGGTATCCTAATTTGGTATAGAGCAGACCTAACTCACTCTATTAAATTAATCAAAACAGGAACATTTTACATTTGGTTAGAAATTCTAAAGGAAATTATCTCAACTGAGAAAAATGTCCTCCTGTGTGCTACCTATATCCCCCCACTAGAATCCCCATACTTTAATGAAGACAGTTTCTCCATCCTGGAGGGGGAAATCAATAATTTCCAGACCCAGGGACATGTACTAGTCTGTGGTGACCTAAATGCCAGAACTGGACAAGAACCTGACACCCTCAGCACACAGGGGGACAAACACCTACCTGGAGGTGACAGCATTCCCTCCCCCATATGCCCCCCTAGGCACAACTACGACAACATAACCAACAAAAACGGGTCACGACTCCTGCAGCTCTGTCGCACACTGGGTATGTACATAGTCAATGGTAGGCTTAGAGGGGACTCCTATGGTAGGTACACCTATAGCTCATCTCTTGGCAGTAGTACTGTAGACTACTTTATCACTGACCTCAACCCAGAGTCTCTCAGAGCGTTCACAGTCAGCCCACTGACACCCCTATCAGACCACAGCAAAATCACAGTCTACTTGAACAGAGCAATACTCAATCATGATGCATCAAAGCCAAAGGAACTGAATAATATTAAGAAATGCTATAGATGGAAGGAAAGTAGTGTTGAAACCTACCAAAAAACTCTTAGGAAACAACAAAATCAATCCATTCTAGACAACTTCCTGGACAAAACGTTCCACTGTAATAGTGAAGGTGTAAACTTGGCAGTAGAAAACCTAAACAGTATATTTGACCTCTCAGCTTCCCTATCAAATCAAAAAATCTCTAACAGAAAACCAAAGAAAAGTAATAACAAGATAAATGGTTTGATGAAGAATGCAAAAACCTAAGAAAGAAATTGAGAAACCTATCCAACCAAAAACATACAGACCCAGAAAACCTGAGCCTACGCTTTCACTATGGTGAATCACTGAAACAATACAGAAATACACTACGGAAAAAGAAGGAACAGCATGTCAGAAATCAGCTCAATGTAATTGAAGAATCCATAGACTCTAACCACTTCTGGGAAAATTGGAAAACACTAAACAAACAACAACACGAAGAGCTCTCTATCCAAAACGGAGATGTATGGGTAAACCACTTCTCCAATCTTTTTGGCCCTATAACAGAGAACAAACAGCAAAAAAATATACATGATCAAATGCAAATCTTAGAATCAACTATTAAAGACTACCAGAACCCACTGGATTCTCCAATTACATTGAATGAACTACAGGACAAAATACAAACCCTCCAACCCAAAAAGTCCTGTGGTGTTAATGGTATCCTCAATGAAATGATAAAATATACAGACCACAAATTTCAATTAGCTATACTTAAACTCTTTAACATCATCCTTAGCTCTGGCATCTTCCCCAATATTTGGAACCAAGGACTGATCACCCCAATCCACAAAAGTGGAGACAAATTTGACCCCAATAACTACCGTGGGATATGCGTCAACAGCAACCTTGGGAAAATCCTCTGCATTATCATTAACAGCAGACTAGTTCATTTCCTCAGTGAAAACAATGTACTGAGCAAATGTCAAATTGGCTTTTTACCAAATTACCGTACGAGAGACCACGTATTCACCCTGCACACCCTAATTGACAAACAAACAAACCAAAATAAAGGCAAAGTCTTCTCATGCTTTGTTGATTTCAAAAAAGCTTTTGACTCAATTTGGCATGAGGGTCTGCTATACAAATTGATGGAAAGTGGGGTTGGGGGAAAAACATACGACATTATAAAATCCATGTACACAAACAACAAGTGTGCGGTTAAAATTGGCAAAAAACACACACATTTCTTCCCACAGGGCCATGGGGTGAGACAGGGATGCAGTTTAAGCCCCACACTCTTCAACATATATATCAACGAATTGGCGAGGGCACTAGAACAGTCTGCAGCACCCGGCCTCACCCTACTAGAATCTGAAGTCAAATGTCTTCTGTTTGCTGATGATCTGGTGCTTCTGTCACCAACCAAGGAGGGCCTACAGCAGCACCTAGATCTTCTGCACAGATTCTGTCAGACCTGGGCCCTGACAGTAAATCTCAGTAAGACAAAAATAATGGTGTTCCAAAAAAGGTCCAGTTGCCAGGACCACAAATACTAATTCCATCTAGACACCGTTGCCCTAGAGCACACAAAAAACTATACATACCTCGGCCTAAAAATCAGCGCCACAGGTAACTTCCACAAATAAAGGTGAAAAAAAAAAAAGAAGCTGTGAACGATCTGAGAGACAAGGCAAGAAGGGCCTTCTATGCCATCAAAATGAACATAAAATTTGACATACCAATTAGGATCTGGCTAAAAATACTTGAATCAGTTATAGAACCCATTGCCCTTTATGGTTCTGAGGTCTGGGGTCCGCTCACCAACCAACAATTCACAAAATGGGACAAACACCAAATTGAGACTCTGCATGCAGAATTCTGCAAAAACATCCTCAGTGTACAACGTAAAACACCAAATAATGCATGCAAAGCAGAAATAGGCCAATACCCGCTAATTATCAAAATCCAGAAAAGAGCCGTTCAATTCTATAACCAGGAAGCGATTCCCAAACCTTCCATAACAAAGCCATCACCTACAGAGAGATGAACTTGGAGAAGAGTCCCCTAAGTAAGCTTGTCCTGGGGCTCTGTTCACAAACACAAACAGACCCCACACAGCCCCAGGACAACAACAACAACAACACAACTAGACCCAACCAAATCATGAGAAAACAAAAAGAGAATTACTTGACACATTGGAAAGAACAAACAAAAAAACAGAGCAAACTAGAATGCTATTTGGCCCTAAACAGAGAGTACACAGTGGCAGAATACCTGACCACTGTGACTGACCCAAACTTAAGGAAAGCTTTGACTATGTACAGACTCAGTGAGCATAGCCTTGCTATTGAGAAAGGCCGCCGTAGGCAGACCTGGCACTCAAGAGAAGACAGGCTATGTGCACACTGCCCACAAAATGAGGTGGAAACTGAGCTGCACTTCCTAACCTCCTGCCAAATGTATGACCATATTAGAGACACATATTTCCCTCAGATTACAGCGATCCACAAAGAATTCGAAAACAAACCCAATTTTGATAAACTCCCTTATCTACTGGGTGAAAAACCACAGTGTGCCATCACAGCTGCAAGATTTGTGACCTGTTGCCACAAGAAAAGGGCAACCAGTGAAGAACAAACACCATTGTAAATGTCACGAACAGAAGAGGACCCAAGAGCGCAAGTTCAAATTCAGAGTTCTTTATTCAAGGTTACAGGCGGGAAGAGGAGTCCCAGGGGTGTCAGGGGTCTTTCAGGGTCCTCCTGTGGGTACCTGTGCTCCGGGGGTCACCAAATGTCCGGGGGTGTCCAGTCCAAGTGCTTAGTGTGTGTGTTCCCCAGTGATGGAGCGGCGTATCGGGCTGAGGGTGGTGAAACGTCTGGGCACGCTCATCTGGTGGTCGGAGACCTGGGGAACACACACACACAACAGCAATATGAATGGCAGGCAGAAGTACAGATCAGGGCTGGGCAAATATCGTGGTGAGAGACAGAAGGCAGAAACGAGTTACCGGAGGGGCTGAAGATCGGAGAGTAGTCGAGGTCCAGAAGGCAGGTTGGGATAGACGGGGCAGTAGAACAAGGAGGCAGTCAAGAAAGGATCGGTATCACAAACAGGAGTCAGAGCGCAGACAGGCAGGTTACTGGTCCGGGTTTGAAGACGATCTGACAGGGCTTGGCTGAAAACCAGGGCTTGATATACTGGGAGAGGTAGTGGGGAAATGCAGTTCAGCTGGCAGAGTAATTAGAACAGAGTGAGGCAAGGTGAGGATGGTGAGTGGGAAATGCAGTGCAGCTGGCCAGGTAACAAGAGCAGAGCAGGGCAGGTGGAGCTAGTTAGGCTGAGTAGAGAGAGGGAGGTGAGCAGAGTGGAAGATAATTGAATGCAATTAATGTTGCTACCAGGGAGAGAGAGTGCTCATGACAGGACCCCCCCTCCAAGGGACGGCCCCCTACGGATTGCAGGCTGATCAGGATGTAGTCGGTGGAAGTCAGTGATAAGGGTCCGGTCCACTATCCTCCTGGCCGGGATCCAGGTCCTCTCCTCTGGACCATATCCCTCCCAATCAACGAGGTACTGGAGACCCCTACCCCTTCGCCTAGAGCGGAGCAGCCGCCGGACGGTGAAGACAGGACCGCCATCTACGAGGCGCGGAGGAGGTGGCGCCGGAGCTGCAGGGACCAGGGGACTTTCATGGACCGGCTTGACCTTGGAGACGTGGAAGGTGGGGTGGACCCGCATGGAAGCGGGCAACTGAAGTCGGACGCCGTTGGACTGATGACTTTCTGCACAGGAAAAGGACCAATGAAGCGAGGGCCAGCTTTCGTGATACAACCCGCAGCGGCAGATCCCGGGCAGACAGCCAGACCTTCTGACCAACCCGGTAAGTAGGTGCTGGGGTCCTCCGTCGGTTGGCACCGACGGCGTAGCTGGTTCCAGACTTCAGGAGCACAGTGCGAGCCTGGGCCCAAGTGCGGCGGCAGCGGCGGGCATACGCAAGAGCAGACGGACAGGTGGCATCCGCCTCCTGGCTGGCAAACAGTGGAGGTTGATACCCGTAGACACACTGAAAGGGGGAGAGCCCGGTGGAGGAACTGGTGAGTGAATTATGGGCATATTCCACCCAGAGCAGGTGTTGAGCCCAGGCCCGGGGATTTTGGGAAGCCACACACCTCAGTGCCTTCTCCAGCTCCTGGTTCATGCGTTCAGTCTGGCCGTTTGACTGCGGGTGGAATCCAGACGATAGGCTGGCGGTGGCCCCAAGGAGATGACAGAACTCCTTCCAAAAGGTTGCTGAGAATTGCGGGCCCCGGTCTGACACTATATCCTGGGGTAGGCCATGGATACGAAACACATGTTCCAGGACCACCTGGGAGGTCTCTTTAGCAGAGGGTAGTTTGGGAAGGGGCACGAAGTGGGTCATCTTACTAAAGCGGTCAACAATGGTAAGGATGACTGTGTGTCCGTCAGAGGGCGGAAGGCCCGTAACAAAGTCCAGTGAAACGTGGGACCAGGGCCTCTTGGGTATGAGTAGGGGTTGCAGCAACCCAGCAGGAGGCTGGTTGGGAGTCTTGTTTCGGTTACAAGTGGGACAAGCTCGGATGAATTCTCGGACATCCCGTCTCATCCCCCGCCACCAGAACCGCTGGCGGACCAGATGAAGGGGTGCGAGTGATGCCGGGATGACAGGCCAGACGGGATTCGTGCCCCCACTGAATCACAGGTGACCTGAGATTTGCTGGAACAAACAGACGGTTGGGGGCGCTGGTGCTTGGACCTGGCTGGTCCCGAAGAGCCTCCATGACCTGCTTCTCGATCTCCCAGGTGAGGGCCGCTACGACCAAGTGGCTGGGAAGAATGGGAGCTGTCATGGCGGTGGTCTCGTCCTTCTGAAACATCCGGGGAAAGAGCATCAGGTTTGATGTTGCGAGATCCCGGGCGGTAGGAGAGCGTGAAATTGAAGCGCGTAAAGAACAGAGACCACCGCTGTTGACGGGAGTTCAGCCTCCTGGCTGTTTGGATATACTCCAGGTTCTTGTGGTCTGTCCACACTACGAATGGTTCCTTTGACCCCTCTAACCAGTGCCGCCATTCTTCAAGGGCGAGCTTGACAGCCAACAGCTCGCGGTTCCCAATGTCGTAGTTGCATTCGGCAGGGGTTAGCCGACGGGAGTAGAAGGCACAGGGGTGCATCTTGCCATCCTCAGCTGCTCTTTGAGAAAGCACTGCACCCACTCCCACGTCCGAAGCATCTACCTCCACCACAAACTGCCTTGCTGCATCTGGCATCTGGAGGATGGGAGCAGAAGTGAAACATGTCTTGAGGATATTGAAGGCCTTATCAGCAGCTGATGTCCATTGGTACGGTTGTTTAGTGCTGGTTAGCGCCGTGAGGGGTGCAGCCACTGTGCTATAGTTTCTGATGAATCTCCTATAAAAAGTTGGCAAAGCCCAGGAACTGTTGCAACTTCTTCCGAGACTCAGGAACTGGCCAGGAAGTGACAGCCGACACCTTCGTGAGATCCATCTGAATGCTGCCCTCGGTCACCACATACCCCAGGAATGAAACGGTCTTGGCATGGAACTCGCACTTCTCTGCCTTCACGAAAAGAGAGTTCTCCAGCAGGCGGCGCAGGACCAACCGGACGTGGTGCGTGTGTTCTGACAGAGTCTTTGAGAATATTAAAATATCGTCAAGGTACACAAATACGGACGTATTTAGCATGTCCCTGAGGATATCATTCACTAGGGCTTGAAAAACTGCTGGGGCATTGGTGAGGCCGAAGGGCATGACGAGATATTCATAGTGGCCGGTTGGTGTGTTGAACGCTTGTCTTCCATTCGTCTCCCTCCCTCATCCGCACCAGATGGTAGGCATTGCGAAGGTCCAGCTTAGTGAATACAGTGGCTCCCTGCAGCAGTTCGAAGGCAGACGAAAGTAAGGGCAGTGGGTAGCGATTCTTAACCGTGATGTCGTTCAGACCCCGGTAATCTATGCATGGGACGAAGAGAACCGTCCTTCTTGCCGACAAAGAAGAATCCCGCTCCTGCGGGGGAAGACGACGGTCTAATTATCCCCGGAGGCAAGAGAGTCATTAATGTAGTCCTCCATGGCCTTTCTTTCCGGGGCTGACAGTGAATACAGACGACCCTTGGGAGGTGCTGTGCCAGGCAGGAGATCAATCGCGCAGTCATAGGGTCTGTGTGGGGGTAGAGATGTCGCCTTGGATTTGTTGAACACCTCTTTCAGGCTGTGGTAACAGGCCGGAACATTGGATATGTCGGAGGTAGCGCTAGATCCTTCCCGGTGAACGGGCAGGGTGGCCCCCCCTTAAACAGGTCTGGTGACAACTCCTTCCCCACTCACGGACTGTTCCTGTCTCCCAGTCGATGTGGGGGTTGTGCTGACGGAGCCACGGGTATCCAAGAATGAGTGGTTGGCCAGGTGAGTGTAGGAGGTGAAACTGGATGGACTCCTGGTGGTTTCCTGACAGCAGGATTGTCACAGGGGCGGAGATATGAGTGACAGTGCCAAGATGATGCCCATCCAGGGCTCGTGCAGGAATGGGTTGTGTCAGTTGATGATGGTTCACGCCCAGTTGCTGTGCAAGCTCAGGGTCCATGATGTTTGCTTCGGCTCCGGAATCCACAAGGGCGGCCAATGTATGAGTCTTGTCAGAAAGCTGAAGGCGGAGATGAAGCAGGGTCTTTCGGATGGAGGGAGACTGAAGGCTTGTTGAGCTCACCCGGATCTCCCCTACACCTGGTGAGCTGCGGCTTTGCCGGACAAGTAGCGACACGGTGATTCTCGCCACCACAGTAGAGGCAAAGGTTGGAGCTTAGACGGCGCCGACGCTCCTCGGGGAGTCAGAGAGGCACGGCCAATCTCCATGGGCTCAGGCTGATTGAGTTGGCTATGGGACTTGACAGGCAGGGGCTGGACAGAAGCGGTATCGACCCGAGTACGGATGGCAGGTTGACTGAGACGGCCCTTCTCCCTCCTCCGGGTCTGTATACGGCGGTCAATGCGAACGGCAAGGTCAATGGCGGCATCAAGCGTTGAGGGCGGGTCATGGGAAACAAGCTCGTCCTTGATATAGTCCGCCAGGCTATGGAGGAAGGCTTGCACCAGTGCCTCTGGGTTAAACGAGCTTTGACTGGCCAGGGTACGAAAGTCAATGGAGAAGTCTGCCACTGTCCGATTGCCCTGACGGATGGTGAGCAGAGCTTGTGACGCTTCGGCTGTTGGCGAGCCTAGGTCAAAGACCTTTAACATCTCCTCCTCAAAGGCACTGAAGGAGGCACAGGCTGGGGTTTGCCGGTCGAATTCCGCCGTTCCCCACAACCGAGCTCGACCGGTGAGATGTGTGATGACATACCCCACCTTGGCTCCCTCTGTTGAGAAAGTCCTGGGCTGTAGTGCAAACTGGATTCGGCAGCTGCTCAAGAATGGTCTTACTTGCTTCTGGTTGCCATCAAAACGTTCCGGGTTCCCAATCCTTGGTTCAGGAGCGTGGGGATCTGGTGGCAGCACTGCCGGGCCTGCAGCATTGGGACCTCCAGCGGAGGGATGAAGGAGTATCGGTGGTACAGGAACAAAAGGACCGGGGGGGGTGCAGGTGGAGTAGCCGGGCTTGAGAGTAGTTGCAGGGCTTGGGCTAGCTGTTGTTGCTGCAGTTGGAACTGTTGTTGCTGCTGGTTGAATAGCTGGAGAAGGGAAGCGATGTCGCCAGCCATCCGATTTATGTCTCCCTCAGAGCGTTCCAGTCGCTGTAGGGCAGTCCTCTCTGGCTCTTCCTCCATCGTGGTCAGGGAGTGCGCTGGGTCCATGATGGTCAGATCGTTCTGTCACGAACAGAAGAGGACCCAAGAGCGCAAGTTCAAATTCAGAGTTCTTTATTCAAGGTTACAGGCGGGAAGAGGAGTCCCAGGGGTGTCAGGGGTCTTTCAGGGTCCTCCTGTGGGTACCTGTGCTCCGGGGTCACCAAATGTCCGGGGTGTCCAGTCCAAGTGCTTAGTGTGTGTGTTCCCCAGTGATGGAGCGGCGTATCGGGCTGAGGGTGGTGAAACGTCTGGGCACGCTCATCTGGTGGTCGGAGACCTGGGGAACACACACACACAACAGCAATATGAATGGCAGGCAGAAGTACAGATCAGGGCTGGGCAAATATCGTGGTGAGAGACAGAAGGCAGAAACGAAGTTACCGGAGGGGCTGAAGATCGGAGAGTAGTCGAGGTCCAGAAGGCAGGTTGGGATAGACGGGGCAGTAGAACAAGGAGGCAGTCAAGAAAGGATCGGTATCACAAACAGGAGTCAGAGCGCAGACAGGCAGGTTACTGGTCCGGGTTTGAAGACGATCTGACAGGGCTTGGCTGAAAACCAGGGCTTGATATACTGGGAGAGGTAGTGGGGAAATGCAGTTCAGCTGGCAGAGTAATTAGAACAGAGTGAGGCAAGGTGAGGATGGTGAGTGGGAAATGCAGTGCAGCTGGCCAGGTAACAAGAGCAGAGCAGGGCAGGTGGAGCTAGTTAGGCTGAGTAGAGAGAGGGAGGTGAGCAGAGTGGAAGATAATTGAATGCAATTAATGTTGCTACCAGGGAGAGAGAGTGCTCATGACAGTAAATGCAACCCATATTTATGTTTATTTATTTTCCCATTTGTACTTAAACTATTTGCACATTGTTACAACACTGTATATATACATAATATGACATTTGAAATGTCTTTATTCTTTTGAAACTTCTGAGTGTAATGTTTACTGTTAATATTTATTTCACTTTTGTTTACTATCTACTTCACTTGCTTTGGCAATGTTAACATACGTTTCCCATGCCAATAAAGCCCTTAAATTGAATTGAAATTGAATTGAGAGAGCGACAGAGAGAGAGAGAGAAAGAGAGAGAGAGAACACAAGAGAATGAGGAGAGAGAGAGAGAGAGAGAGAGAGAGAGAGAGAGAGAGAGAGAGAGAGAGAGAGAGTGAAGAAACAATGAACATACTTTCCTAATTTAATGTTACATGTTTTGCTTTTCCAAGACTTACATTTAATGAAAACAATAAAACCCTTGCTTCTTTTCCATTTGTTTCAGTACAGCATTTGTTTTCCATTGGGTAACAAGGGAGGATTAAATCTTCATTTTTTTATTTTCAATTCAATTTGGATTATTGTTTGTTACACATAATACTGCACCATGTTTGACTCCAGTAATTTAGTTTGTTTAGATTGTCAGCTACAACACTCTATCTGTATGTTGCTATGGGATTTCAAGGTTAATACTTCTCTTCAGAGCACAAAATAAATCCTCCCTTCATGTTTGAGGAGGTTTTCAGACACATTCAGACTAAAATAAGTCTGACAATGACAACATGTATGTATGGTTTTTCCTTGAGGCTAGAGAAAGTGAGCTGGTTTAGTCTTTGAATAACTGCGAAGATTAGAAATGTATTTTAAATGTTCCCGTATTGTTGAACGTCAAGGTATGAGTCAGTTGCTAGGAAATCAAAGTGACAAAATATCCCAGAAATAATGAAAACATAATCTTACAAAACAGATATCCAGTATCTAACCTAAGACATTGTTCGATCTATAAGCTCCTTTTAATTAGTTATAGAGCAGAGAAAAGTCTGCTTTTGCGAGTCAGTCTCCCAAAATAATCTGAAATGTATTGTCTTAGAAAATAGATATTTCAACATCTAACAAAATAAATCATCCAACAGTGCAGCTTTTCCAAAATGAGCTACAGGGAAGGAAAAATACTAAGTAAGCCAGGTGTTTTTCTCAGCATTTAAAGTATTTGAAGTCAGGTGTAGTTAAGAGGAGTAAATAGTCCTGGGTGTTAGAAGAACATTGACATCCCCAAGCCTCTGAGATGTGCCCTGGCATTCATTCAGCCTAGTCATGTCCCTCCACCGTGAGAAGGCAGTTAGAGCAGTAACCCACCCGTTGCAAACCCATGATTGGCTGGGTTTCTGATACATCACTGTGACGGTTGCCACAGTGCTGGGATTCCGTATCAACAAAACCAGGGCACAAATGATCATATTCGACTTTGTTCAAATGAGACCTGGTGGAAGCGAGAGAGAGTGAGGGATGAAGAGAGAGAATTAGTAGAAACAGAGAGTTAGAGAGAGATCAATATAAATACTACTCAGAAACCTCCAGAACATGATAGTTCATACACATGAATCAACAACTAATCGCAGCCGTACACTTTGCAGTCTCTGCATGTGTCACGATCGTCGGAAGGAGCGGACCAATACGCAGCGCGTGGAGTGAACATGATGACTTTATTTATAAAGCAACCACGTAAAAACAACAAAAGACGATAGTGAAGTCCTAACGTAACAATACACTGAACTTGGAACAATAACCCACCAAACAAAGGTGAAAACTGACAGTTTAAATATGGCTCCCAATCAGAGATAACGAGCCGACAGCTGACACTCGTTACCTCCGATTGGGAGTCATTGACTACAACATACAACACCTAGAAAAACAACCCACAGACCTGCAAACATAGAAATACACCCGACAGAACTACCAACATAGAAAAACACCCAAATCCCCAACAAAACAACATACACTCTAGCTCACATACAAAAGTCCTAGAGCCAGAGTGTCACAGTACCCCCTAAAGGTGCGCACTCGGGCGCACCAGCATACGCTCTAGGGGAGGGTCTGGGTGGGCGTCTGTCCACGGTGGTGGCTCTGGCCCCGGTCGTGATCCCCACCCCACCACAGTCACAAACTGCTTAG
Organism: Coregonus clupeaformis; assembly: GCF_020615455.1. Taxonomy (NCBI): domain Eukaryota; kingdom Metazoa; phylum Chordata; class Actinopteri; order Salmoniformes; family Salmonidae; genus Coregonus; species Coregonus clupeaformis. Next base: position 416,390 of record NW_025533634.1, read on the forward strand.
TAGGCAGTACCGGACTAAGGGACAGCACCTGACTAAGGGGCAGCACCGGACTAAGTGGCAGCACCGGACTAAGGGGCAGCACCGGACCAAGGGGCAGCACCGGGCTAAGGGGCAGCACCTGACTAAAGGGCAGCACCGGACTGAGGGGCAGATCCTGGCTGGCTGGCTCAGGCGGATCCTGGCTGGACGGCTCTGGCGGATCCTGGCTGGCGGAAGGCTCTGGCTGATCCTGTCTGGCAGAAAGCTCTGGCTGATCCTGTCTGGCAGAAGGCTCTGGCTGATCCTGTCTGGCAGAAGGCTCTGGCTGATCCTGTCTGGCAGAAGGCTCTGGCTGATCCTGTCTGGCAGAAGGCTCTGGCTGATCCTGTCTGGCAGAAGGCTCTGGCTGATCCTGTCTGGCGGAAGGCTCTGGCTGATCCTGTCTGGCGGAAGGCTCTGGCTGATCCTGTCTGGCAGAAGGCTCTGGCTGATCCTGTCTGGCGGAAGGCTCTGACGGCGTTGGGCAGACGGGCAGTTCAGACGGCGTTGGGCAGACGGACAGTTCAGGCCCCGTTGGGCAGACGGGCAGTTCAGGCGGCGTTGGGCAGATGGACAGTTCAGACGGCGTTGGGCAGACGGACAGTTCAGGCCCCGTTGGGCAGACGGCAGACTCTGGCCGTCTGAGGCGCATCGTAGGCCTGGTGCGTGGTGCCGGAACAGGAGGTACCGGGCTGAGGACACGCATCTCAGGGCTAGTGCGGAGAGAAGCAACAGGGCTTGCTGGACCCTGGGAACGCACATGACGCCTAGTGCGAGGAGCCGGAACAGGGCATGCTGGACCCTGGGGACTCCCATAACGCCTAGTGCGGGGAGCCGGAACAGGGCATGCTGGACCCTGGGGACTCCCATAACGCCTAGTGCGGGGAGCCGGAACAGGGCATGCTGGACCCTGGGGACTCACCTCACGCCTAGTGCGGAGAGCAGGAACAGGCCGGGCGGGGGCTGGCGGCGCGCACCGTATCCCTGGTGCGAGTGGCCGGAACAGGCCGGGCCGGGCTGGCGAGCGCACCCTATCCCTGGTGCGTGGAGTAGGAACAGGCCGGGCTGGGCTGGCGACGCGCACCGTATCCCTGGTGCGAGTGGCCGGAACAGGCCGGGCCGGGTTGGCGAGGCGCACCGTATCCCTGGTGCGAGGAGTAGGAACAGGCCGGGCTGGGCTGGCGACGCGCACCGTATCCCTGGTGCGAGTGGCCGGAACAGGCCGGGCCGGGTTGGCGGCGCACCGTATCCCTGGTGCGAGGAGTAGGAACAGGCCGGGCTGGGCTGGCGACGCGCACCGCATACTTAGTGCGAGGGACCGGAACAGGCCGTACCGTACGGGAACACACACTACTGGCTGCACCACGGGACTAGGAACGGGCCGGACCGAACTGGTTACACACCCCAGTACCTCACGCCGTGCCTCAACACTTTCCTTCCCTGCTTTACCCAGTTGCCCCCTTGACCTGGTAGCCCACTGAATCCGTCCCTTCTCTGCCTCCGTCAGCCCCCTTAACCTGGCAGCCCTCTGACTCTGCCTTGTGGCAGCCTCCTGCTGCTCCGTCGCCCAAGCCATGTGCCCCCCAAAAATTTCTTGGGGTTGCCTCTCGTCCTTCCGACGATGATGGCCCTGCTGATGCCGTTGCTCCTCTCGCCGTCGCCTCTCCACCGTCTCGTTCCATGGTCGGGCGATCCATACCATCTAGGATCTCCTCCCAAGTCCAGGACCCTTTACCTTCCACCAGTTCCTTCCATGTCCAGACCCTTTGTTCCTGGACGCGCTGCTTAGTTCCTTTATGGTGGGTTATTCTGTCACGATCGTCGGAAGGAGCGGACCAATACGCAGCGCGTGGAGTGAACATGATGACTTTATTTATAAAGCAACCACGTAAAAACAACAAAAGACGATAGTGAAGTCCTAACGTAACAATACACTGAACTTGGAACAATAACCCACCAAACAAAGGTGAAAACTGACAGTTTAAATATGGCTCCCAATCAGAGATAACGAGCCGACAGCTGACACTCGTTACCTCCGATTGGGAGTCATTGACTACAACATACAACACCTAGAAAAACAACCCACAGACCTGCAAACATAGAAATACACCCGACAGAACTACCAACATAGAAAAACACCCAAATCCCCAACAAAACAACATACACTCTAGCTCACATACAAAAGTCCTAGAGCCAGAGTGTCACAGCATGTGTTTTCCTCTGTTCCTCTCTGTGTCATGAGCACTCTCTCTCCCTGGTAGCAACATTAATTGCATTCAATTATCTTCCACTCTGCTCACCTCCCTCTCTCTACTCAGCCTAACTAGCTCCACCTGCCCTGCTCTGCTCTTGTTACCTGGCCAGCTGCACTGCATTTCCCACTCACCATCCTCACCTTGCCTCACTCTGTTCTAATTACTCTGCCAGCTGAACTGCATTTCCCCACTACCTCTCCCAGTATATCAAGCCCTGGTTTTCAGCCAAGCCCTGTCAGATCGTCTTCAAACCCGGACCAGTAACCTGCCTGTCTGCGCTCTGACTCCTGTTTGTGATACCGATCCTTTCTTGACTGCCTCCTTGTTCTACTGCCCCGTCTATCCCAACCTGCCTTCTGGACCTCGACTACTCTCCGATCTTCAGCCCCTCCGGTAACTCGTTTCTGCCTTCTGTCTCTCACCACGATATTTGCCCAGCCCTGATCTGTACTTCTGCCTGCCATTCATATTGCTGGTGTGTGTGTGTGTTCCCCCAGGTCTCCGACCACCAGATGAGCGTGCCCAGACGTTTCACCACCCTCAGCCCGATCGCCGCTCCATCACTGGGGAACACACACACTAAGCACTTGGACTGGACACCCCCGGACATTTGGTGACCCCCGGAGCACAGGTACCCACAGGAGGACCCTGAAAGACCCCTGACACCCCTGGGACTCCTCTTCCCGCCTGTAACCTTGAATAAAGAACTCTGAATTTGAACTTGCGCTCTTGGGTCCTCTTCTGTTCGTGACAGAACGATCTGACCATCATGGACCCAGCGCACTCCCTGACCACGATGGAGGAAGAGCCAGAGAGGACTGCCCTACAGCGACTGGAACGCTCTGAGGGAGACATAAATCGGATGGCTGGCGACATCGCTTCCCTTCTCCAGCTATTCAACCAGCAGCAACAACAGTTCCAACTGCAGCAACAACAGCTAGCCCAAGCCCTGCAACTACTCTCAAGCCCGGCTACTCCACCTGCACCCCCCTGGTCCTTTTGTTCCTGTACCACCGATACTCCTTCATCCCTCCGCTGGAGGTCCCAATGCTGCAGGCCCGGCAGTGCTGCCACCAGATCCCCACGCTCCTGAACCAAGGATTGGGAACCCGGAACGCTTTTGATGGCAACCAGAAGCAAGTAAGACCATTCTTGAGCAGCTGCCGAATCCAGTTTGCACTACAGCCCAGGACTTTCTCAACAGAGGGAGCCAAGGTGGGGTATGTCATCACACATCTCACCGGTCGAGCTCGGTTGTGGGGAACGGCGGAATTCGACCGGCAAACCCCAGCCTGTGCCTCCTTCAGTGCCTTTGAGGAGGAGATGTTAAAGGTCTTTGACCTAGGCTCGCCAACAGCCGAAGCGTCACAAGCTCTGCTCACCATCCGTCAGGGCAATCGGACAGTGGCAGACTTCTCCATTGACTTTCGTACCCTGGCCAGTCAAAGCTCGTTTAACCCAGAGGCACTGGTGCAAGCCTTCCTCCATAGCCTGGCGGACTATATCAGGGGACGAGCTTGTTTCCCATGACCCGCCCTCAACGCTTGATGCCGCCATTGACCTTGCCGTTCGCATTGACCGCCGTATACAGACCCGGAGGAGGGAGAAGGGCCGTCTCAGTCAACCTGCCATCCGTACTCGGGTCGATACCGCTTCTGTCCAGCCCCTGCCTGTCAAGTCCCATAGCCAACTCAATCAGCCTGAGCCCATGGAGATTGGCCGTGCCTCTCTGACTCCCGAGGAGCGTCGGCGCCGTCTAAGCTCCAACCTTTGCCTCTACTGTGGTGGCGAGAATCACCGTGTCGCTACTTGTCCGGCAAAAGCCGCAGCTCACCAGGTGTAGGGGAGATCCGGGTGAGCTCAACAAGCCTTCAGTCTCCCTCCATCCGAAAGACCCTGCTTCATCTCCGCCTTCAGCTTTCTGACAAGACTCATACATTGGCCGCCCTTGTGGATTCGGAGCCGAAGCAAACATCATGGACCCTGAGCTTGCACAGCAACTGGGCGTGAACCATCATCAACTGACACAACCCATTCCTGCACGAGCCCTGGATGGGCATCATCTTGGCACTGTCACTCATATCTCCGCCCCTGTGACAATCCTGCTGTCAGGAAACCACCAGGAGTCCATCCAGTTTCACCTCCTACACTCACCTGGCCAACCACTCATTCTTGGATACCCGTGGCTCCGTCAGCACAACCCCCACATCGACTGGGAGACAGGAACAGTCCGTGAGTGGGGAAGGAGTTGTCACCAGACCTGTTTAAGGGGGGCCACCCTGCCCGTTCACCGGGGAAGGATCTAGCGCTACCTCCGACATATCCAATGTTCCGGCCTGTTACCACAGCCTGAAAGAGGTGTTCAACAAATCCAAGGCGACATCTCTACCCCCCACACAGACCCTATGACTGCGCGATTGATCTCCTGCCTGGCACAGCACCTCCCAAGGGTCGTCTGTATTCACTGTCAGCCCCGGAAAGAAAGGCCATGGAGGACTACATTAATGACTCTCTTGCCTCCGGGATAATTAGACCGTCGTCTTCCCCCGCAGGGAGCGGGATTCTTCTTTGTCGGCAAGAAGGACGGTTCTCTTCGTCCATGCATAGATTACCGGGGTCTGAACGACATCACGGTTAAGAATCGCTACCCACTGCCCTTACTTTCGTCTGCCTTCGAACTGCTGCAGGGAGCCACTGTATTCACTAAGCTGGACCTTCGCAATGCCTACCATCTGGTGCGGATGAGGGAGGGAGACGAATGGAAGACAGCGTTCAACACACCAACCGGCCACTATGAATATCTCGTCATGCCCTTCGGCCTCACCAATGCCCCAGCAGTTTTTCAAGCCCTAGTGAATGATATCCTCAGGGACATGCTAAATACGTTCGTATTTGTGTACCTTGACGATATTTTAATATTCTCAAAGACTCTGTCAGAACACACGCACCACGTCCGGTTGGTCCTGCGCCGCCTGCTGGAGAACTCTCTTTTCGTGAAGGCAGAGAAGTGCGAGTTCCATGCCAAGACCGTTTCATTCCTGGGGTATGTGGTGACCGAGGGCAGCATTCAGATGGATCTCACGAAGGTGTCGGCTGTCACTTCCTGGCCAGTTCCTGAGTCTCGGAAGAAGTTGCAACAGTTCCTGGGCTTTGCCAACTTTTATAGGAGATTCATCAGAAACTATAGCACAGTGGCTGCACCCCTCACGGCGCTAACCAGCACTAAACAACCGTACCAATGGACATCAGCTGCTGATAAGGCCTTCAATATCCTCAAGACATGTTTCACTTCTGCTCCCATCCTCCAGATGCCAGATGCAGCAAGGCAGTTTGTGGTGGAGGTAGATGCTTCGGACGTGGGAGTGGGTGCAGTGCTTTCTCAAAGAGCAGCTGAGGATGGCAAGATGCACCCCTGTGCCTTCTACTCCCGTCGGCTAACCCCTGCCGAATGCAACTACGACATTGGGAACCGCGAGCTGTTGGCTGTCAAGCTCGCCCTTGAAGAATGGCGGCACTGGTTAGAGGGGTCAAAGGAACCATTCGTAGTGTGGACAGACCACAAGAACCTGGAGTATATCCAAACAGCCAGGAGGCTGAACTCCCGTCAACAGCGGTGGTCTCTGTTCTTTACGCGCTTCAATTTCACGCTCTCCTACCGCCCGGGATCTCGCAACATCAAACCTGATGCTCTTTCCCGGATGTTTCAGAAGGACGAGACCACCGCCATGACAGCTCCCATTCTTCCCAGCCACTTGGTCGTAGCGGCCCTCACCTGGGAGATCGAGAAGCAGGTCATGGAGGCTCTTCGGGACCAGCCAGGTCCAAGCACCAGCGCGCCCAACCGTCTGTTTGTTCCAGCAAATCTCAGGTCACCTGTGATTCAGTGGGGGCACGAATCCCGTCTGGCCTGTCATCCCGGCATCACTCGCACCCTTCATCTGGTCCGCCAGCGGTTCTGGTGGCGGGGGATGAGACGGGGATGTCCGAGAATTCATCCGAGCTTGTCCCACTTGTAACCGAAACAAGACTCCCAACCAGCCTCCTGCTGGGTTGCTGCAACCCCTACTCATACCCAAGAGGCCCTGGTCCCACGTTTCACTGGACTTTGTTACGGGCCTTCCGCCCTCTGACGGACACACAGTCATCCTTACCATTGTTGACCGCTTTAGTAAGATGACCCACTTCGTGCCCCCTTCCCAAACTACCCTCTGCTAAAGAGACCTCCCAGGTGGTCCTGGAACATGTGTTTCGTATCCATGGCCTACCCCAGGATATAGTGTCAGACCGGGGCCCGCAATTCTCAGCAACCTTTTGGAAGGAGTTCTGTCATCTCCTTGGGGCCACCGCCAGCCTATCGTCTGGATTCCACCCGCAGTCAAACGGCCAGACTGAACGCATGAACCAGGAGCTGGAGAAGGCACTGAGGTGTGTGGCTTCCCAAAATCCCCGGGCCTGGGCTCAACACCTGCTCTGGGTGGAATATGCCCATAATTCACTCACCAGTTCCTCCACCGGGCTCTCCCCCTTTCAGTGTGTCTACGGGTATCAACCTCCACTGTTTGCCAGCCAGGAGGCGGATGCCACCTGTCCGTCTGCTCTTGCGTATGCCCGCCGCTGCCGCCGCACTTGGGCCCAGGCTCGCACTGTGCTCCTGAAGTCTGGAACCAGCTACGCCGTCGGTGCCAACCGACGGAGGACCCCAGCACCTACTTACCGGGTTGGTCAGAAGGTCTGGCTGTCTGCCCGGGATCTGCCGCTGCGGGTTGTATCACGAAAGCTGGCCCCTCGCTTCATTGGTCCTTTTCCTGTGCAGAAAGTCATCAGTCCAACGGCGGTCCGACTTCAGTTGCCCGCTTCCATGCGGGTCCACCCCACCTTCCACGTCTCCAAGGTCAAGCCGGTCCATGAAAGTCCCCTGGTCCCTGCAGCTCCCGGCGCCACCTCCTCCGCGCCTCGTAGATGGCGGTCCTGTCTTCACCGTCCGGCGGCTGCTCCGCTCTAGGCGAAGGGGTAGGGGTCTCCAGTACCTCGTTGATTGGGAGGGATATGGTCCAGAGGAGAGGACCTGGATCCCGGCCAGGAGGATAGTGGACCGGACCCTTATCACTGACTTCCACCGACTACATCCTGATCAGCCTGCAATCCGTAGGGGGCCGTCCAAGAGGGGTTCCTAGCCGTCCGGCCCGCCCTGCTCCTGTCTCAGTGCCTGTCCTGTCTCCCGACCGTGACCCTCCAGCTCCTTCTGAGGATGAGGAGATTCACTCGGACCGCTCGGAGGAGTTCTGACCCGCCGCCTGCTCCCCTCCACCCTCCCGGCATGATGTTGTTCTTGGGACTTCTGGGGCCGTCCCTTGGAGGGGGGGTCCTGTCATGAGCACTCTCTCTCCCTGGTAGCAACATTAATTGCATTCAATTATCTTCCACTCTGCTCACCTCCCTCTCTCTACTCAGCCTAACTAGCTCCACCTGCCCTGCTCTGCTCTTGTTACCTGGCCAGCTGCACTGCATTTCCCACTCACCATCCTCACCTTGCCTCACTCTGTTCTAATTACTCTGCCAGCTGAACTGCATTTCCCCACTACCTCTCCCAGTATATCAAGCCCTGGTTTTCAGCCAAGCCCTGTCAGATCGTCTTCAAACCCGGACCAGTAACCTGCCTGTCTGCGCTCTGACTCCTGTTTGTGATACCGATCCTTTCTTGACTGCCTCCTTGTTCTACTGCCCCGTCTATCCCAACCTGCCTTCTGGACCTCGACTACTCTCCGATCTTCAGCCCCTCCGGTAACTCGTTTCTGCCTTCTGTCTCTCACCACGATATTTGCCCAGCCCTGATCTGTACTTCTGCCTGCCATTCATATTGCTGGTGTGTGTGTGTGTTCCCCCAGGTCTCCGACCACCAGATGAGCGTGCCCAGACGTTTCACCACCCTCAGCCCGATACGCCGCTCCATCACTGGGGAACACACACACTAAGCACTTGGACTGGACACCCCCGGACATTTGGTGACCCCCGGAGCACAGGTACCCACAGGAGGACCCTGAAAGACCCCTGACACCCCTGGGACTCCTCTTCCCGCCTGTAACCTTGAATAAAGAACTCTGAATTTGAACTTGCGCTCTTGGGTCCTCTTCTGTTCGTGACACTCTGTCCATAATATTAATTGCTAATTGAGATAACAGATCTGCTAAGGAGATTTCGGGTCCGGAGAGACCGTTAGAGTCTGATTATACCACGGCGTCCATGCTGTCAGCCCAAATGGCAGGACAGATGCTGACTTTTCAATAAAGGTCAAGGCACCAGCCAACCCCTTCAAGTATCTCAAAGTCAGCCTGTCAATTTTAATGAACTCCCTGACCTTAAACAATGGAAGCAGATCAGTAATTCCTGTGAATAATATTCAAAGGTGTGGTCCCATATCTCAATGGGATGCGTAGGGATGTGAGCAAAATGAAGGTAGACTTTTTACCGTGTACCCTAACAATGACAATTGAACTCTTGCAACAATACTCTCTTCATCTAAGTATTCTGAGTATCATCCCTTGGCGGTTGAGCAGTTTATTGCTCATTAATTATTCAGTCTTAGCAAATAGGTACACTGGTATAGAAACAAAGAAGTGCTTGATTTGCATTGTGTGATGATTTGCGTATAAAGCGCTCAAGTGCGAAATTTCATTAGCATGTAATCAATGGGGAATTTGCTTTGGTGTACCCTTCAACTTTTGTGTAGATAGCCCCCATACTGCAGATCCTAGCTCCTAAGGGCATTTATAGTATGCTTAATGAAGAAACACTCACAGCATGTATCTTGTCACTTAATCGCTCAGTCGGAAGGCTGGAGGGAATTCAGAAATTGTCTGTGCTACTGCAGCAGAGCAATGTGAGGTACAATTATAGCCTACAGATGCCTGGATGCCAGATGCTGAAACCTCTTAGAGATGAGCCTGCCTGTATGTATCCGACTTCTCACATCATATCCCTGACTCCACTCCAACTCAACAGGACCAGCATATCGTACATACAGAGGCTGCGAAAACACAACACACTCAATATAGCTAGATGGAAACGTAACTCGTAGCTTTTGACTGTTCAATCCAACATATCTTCTAGGAAATTAACCATTGTGTGGTGTTCATGTTTTTGTTATCCACCTAGTGTTCGCGGGTCTGATGGACCCACAACATTATTGTGTTTAAAAAAAACAACGTAATACTTAATACTTAGATGTTGACTTATATCAATTACAAGCAATATAGACTGCATACATGGTTAATATTTGCCATTTACCTCTGCTAGATCACATTTATCAATAAAAGCGCTATTCATTTTTCTTGATAACATTTGATTTTTGTAAACAAAAATCAATTATAATCAAGACATGGATGGAACAAATCATGTTTATTTTGAACAAATATAAATGAAACAAGGTTTTCATCACTATTGATGTTTATTGCTTTGAACTGAACAAATTGGAAGGACACATTTTACATACAGTATTTTATGGAAATGATAAATGAGCCCCATTGAACACAAATTAAGGCTGGTCTACACAAAACATGAGGGGCAGAGTTTTACTGTGTGTGTGTTTCAAATGTATTTCTTGCACTTGATGCATGTGTACTGTGTCTTCCTGTACTTCTTGGGTCCACACACATCGCAGTGCTTTTTCTTGTTGCAACCGGCTGCAATCTAGAATGATGAAAACACTTAGTTCAGGAATTTTGCTAACATCTCACTCACATATATAGTTACAGCAGGCCAAGGTAGGAGAGTCAGACACACACAATTAGTGTTAATAAAAGTGACATTATGCAATATTATAATGATCTGAAATGGGACTGCACTGTACAAGTGGATCTCGAATGCAATGGATGTCGAGTCCGGTAATTGTTTAATGTTGTGAGTGTGAAATTATATTTTTAGGTTAGACTAATTGTGTAACTGTGAAATGAAGTGTACTGTATAATATAACATACAGTATTTTCTGGGCATTTGTATTGATGAGTCTTTGTTGTAGCAGTAATGTTCTTGTGTCACACTTTTCTATGAACCGTATACTTTCCCAACTGAAATGTATCATGGTTCAAAGTTCAACACATTGTTACGCTCTCCTGCTGTGAATTAGTGGGTGTCAATTCACTCCTTAAATGTTCCTAGAAAGAAAGAAAACCTTAAAAATGACTGGATAGGCTGCAATCAGATAGGCTGCCATGTCGACTAAGAAAAAGGTGGCTACGTGGAACTCAGAAGGCATCAGTGCCATGGTGAAGGGTATATACTCTGAGCAAAGCTATGCCTGACTAGACATGCAGGTCTTCTGAAGGCAACATCTAGTGAGTTGGAGTGGAAGGGATTCCCCTGCAGTCATGCGGTGGCAGAGGTACAGAGAGAGAGAGAGAGAGAGAGAGAGAGAGAGAGAGAGAGAGAGAGAGAGAGAGAGAGAGAGAGAGAGAGAGAGAGAGAGAGAGAGAGAGAGAGAGATGAGAGAGACAAAGACAAGATACAGAGAGAAAGACAATAAATACAAAGACAGAAAGAGAAAGGTTGATCTGCCCCCCATCCCCCACTCCCAATGTGCCACCGTGGGGTCAGACAGGGGTCAGGAGTGACATCCTTTCCAATTACACCATTTTGCTGAATAAGCTCACTCACAGGCTGGCTGATATTTCACAAATAAGTGCCTATAATAAGGCCTGTGTCACGGAGAGAAGGGGCGGTACCTAATTTCTCTGACCTATTACAATTGGACTTGGACGTTACCTCAAAACCCCAGAGGCGCTATATAACTTTTTATTGAAATCCAATACTTCCACAAGTAGGAAGTCTCAGAAAAGGGCTATGACTGAGATCTGATTTTGATAGTCATATAAATGTCTGACGGTATAGGTTTTCAGATCGATTCTCAAATATTGTAGAATATCTATGTTTATCATATTGTGTTATCCTCAACTCAAGGCACATACAGTATATTCCATATCAGAGCCGCTCAATGTAGATTATTCATAAGCAGATGTCATCCTGGACTCGGCTCAAAATGAAGGATTTGCCAACATAGTCCTTTGCATCAACAGATAGGCTTTAGTCCATGGCATTGTAATGATTTGAAAAAATCACTTGATGTACAATATCTACATGTTCCATTTTACAGTGAAACTGCTATGAAAAAACATCTCATAGTTTTGCTCTCCATAAAGGGTGTCTAGTCATTTCGATGGGCACTCCTGCTCCCCTCCCATTTCCTGGGATCGGATACATTAATCACTCATTCTATTATTGAAGAGGTCATCTATGTAGCTACTTTCTCACAATATTTAAATTTGTAATTACATACTCTTGGGTTTTCCCCTCATATCCTGAAGCACACTCTAATTTACTTCCTGTCATAACAGTAAATGGTTGGATTTCATCATCAGCTCTAACCGCCAGCAGGCTTATATTATGGGGTTTCAACACAATTGCGACTCAAGAGCAGCTCCCCTTTGAAGCCGCAGCTCTCGGTTTTGTTTGCGGTAATCAAGTTAAAATCTCATCAAGCCGCCACGTGTCAGTGATAAAGACAAAATAATTATCCTCTTGAGTGAATGCTTAATAGATAGTTGTTTTGTCGTGCGGCACAGAAGTTGTCATTCGATTTGTACAACCCTCTACCTCGTTGATGTGATACTAGGTTTGTTTGGGGGGTTTATAACTCACTGGGCTGGTCATGAATCCAGATTTGAAATGTGGACTTTATCATTCGTCCAAGGATGTACAGGCCAGTCTGTACTAGTACAAATTGTACACTGACCAGTGCATGTAGACTGTACTGTACATGTTGCCTCAGACATGATGATGCAATGTCTTATAGTCTATCTGGCCTACAAGTCATGCTGTGTGTGGCCTTAGAAGTCTTGAGTATACCACTGGTTTTCTGACATAAATGACATAAATACTACAAGAAAGGCTACTTTCTGACCACTGTTGTGAGGGGTCCTGATTGGTTGACTGTGGTTGCTAGCTAGTGATGTGGGCCTCTGTGCTGTTTTTGCTTACCAATTGCCCCTACCATATGATAGTGAACAGAGCTGCCATGGATGCCAAGGACTTAAATCCATTTAGATTATGGATGGACTTTTGCCAACGCTGTGACAGAGGTGTCAAGAACTCTGGACTTATCTGATTCCTGTGAACCTGGCCTGGAAAACAACCAACATTATCCATTTCAATGAAAAAGATTAGTCAGAATGTTACTTCTTCACCCTTCTCTTCCTGAATTTTGGGGAAGTTTTTTCTTTACTTCCTCCTTCAGATCAACTCAGCCCATCTCCTCATGCCTGAGTTATACGTTTCCACATAATTGGCTCTGAAACTACTTATAGAGAGGGAGAAGGAGGAAACAGATAAAGGATGTAAGAGGTGGAATATGGCTTCCTCTCACTTCCACTCTCTCTGAGAGTTCTCCTTTTTATATATCTCTTTGGAGAGTTGCTGGAAACAACAGAACACATATCCTTTGAGGGGAACGCAGCAGGATGTAGGGCAGTGAATATGTTTGATAGTACACCATCAAACACACCTTTTAGAAAGCAAGAGTGGAGACATCTTATATTTCCACATTGCCTTTTATCCATCTTATTTAACCCCAGATCCCAGCCTGAAAAACAACCTTGGTTGCAGTTAAACAATTGCACGTGTGCCATTCATTCCACAACCTGATTTAAACCCGACAGCGAGGGGGAAATGATTTAGTTGTGGATTCTGCATACAGAGTATGATGCCCATTAAACAACCAGAGTTATGACTAGATATAAATCAGGAGTTTGTTTGTGGCCCCTCATTCATTACGGCATGGCTTTGAAAAGCCTGGCAAGATTCTGTACAATCATCGTAAATGCAAAAGTGCACACTAAAACAGGTACAAACCATTTATTTCCCTCACTTACTCTGAGTAACTCTATTTCTGTGTTATTTCTATATTTTTTTAAAATAGTGGCAGTCTTTAGAGAGGGTAGAGATACTTCAGCAGCATCCAACTAAAGGGAGGTGGATTATTGACTTACCCAAAATGACAAGGGGCAGGTTAGAACAGATGATGTGTGAAGTCACACACCTTTTTTACATCATCCCCAAGGCTTAGAGTGAAGAGAAATGGGGCCTTGAACTCTTCCATCCACAAACGAAAAGCAGCAGGATTGGGGGCAGTAGAGATATCCTGTAAATGGTCACAAAACAGTGTAAAACAGACTGATGTTTAAAACAATCTTGATGAAAATGTAAATAAGAAGTACAGATAACTGCCAAAATAAAGGAAACACCAACATACAGCGTTAGGCCACCACGAGCCACCACCCCTTTTTCGATCTTGTCTCATCGCTGCAACTCCACAATGGGCTTGGGAGAGGCGAAGGCCGAGTCATGCGTCCTCCGAAACATGACCCGACAAACCGCGCTTCTTAACACCCGCCTGCTTAACACGGAAGCCAGCTGCACCAATGTGTCGGAGGAAACACCGTTCAACTGACGACCGAAGTCAGCCTGCAGGCACCCAGCCCGCCACAAGGAGTCGCTAGAGCGCAATGAGCCAAGTAAAGCCCCCCCGGCCAAACCCTCCCCTAACCCAGACAACTTGTGCACCGCCCTATGGGACTCCCGGTCACGGCCGGTTGTGACACAGCCTGTGATCAAACCCGGATCTGTAGTGACGCCTCAAGCACCACTCGGGAGGCCTTGAAATAGAATTTACAAGTGCCTGGAACTATATATAGGGATGCAACCATCATTCTTTGACGAGAAAGGTTGTTGATGGTGGTGGGAAAACGCTGTCTCAGGCGCCACTCACTTTTTATACATGACCCTAAGCATGATGGGATGTAAATTGCTAAATTAACTCAGGAACCACAACTGTGTGGAAGCACCTGCTTTCAATAGACTTTGTATCCCTCATTAACTCAAGTGTTTCCATTATTTTGGACATTACATAAGAAAATGAAAAACATAATTGAATCTACTGTATCGTCCTTTGTTTTCCCTCTGCAACTAATTATTCTATTGAACTCTTTAATATACTTTCTACACCCCCAGGCCCAGACACTTTATGGTCAGGATCCTTCCTCACTAGAGAGCTCACCTACATCCTCGCGTCTGCTTAAAGTCCATTCCTCTGACCCTGAGGTTTCACTTATCATCACTAACAACACTCCTGAACATGGCCTGTACCAGTTCACATTCATACCTTTTGTCGTCAATGCTGCACCATGCAGCTGACAAATGCAATTAGCTATGTCATAGTCCGGCATTGTCCACCAGTGCCTCGGCCTCAGTTTCCTTTAGCTCTAAATAATGAATGGGAATCAGTTGTGCTCGTGCCGTATCCGCCTGGTCAGAACAAAGATCCCACCTGAAGATTATACTACAAAACCTGCTGCTGAGCCCTGACCCGAGCATGACTCCACCAAGTCATACACAACATCTGCGATCCATTGTGAGGAAAGGGCAGAACGCGTGTTAGGGTGTTGTCAGGTCAGAAGAGGTTCTGAGGGCCGCGACCGGGAGACCCATGAGGCGACGCACAATTGGCCCAGCGTCGTCCGGGTTAGGGGAGGGTTTGGCCGGCCGGGATGTCCTTGTCCCATCGCGCTCTAGTGACTGCTGTGGCGGGCGCATGCACGCTGACACGGTCGCCAGATGTACAGTGTTTCCTCCGACACATTGGTGCTGCTGGCTTCCGGGTTAATCGTGCTTTGTGTCAAGAAGCAGTGCAGCTTGGCGGGGTTGTGTTTCGGAGGACGCACAGCTCTTGACCTTCGCCTCTCCCGAGTCTGTACGGGAGTTGCAGCGATGGGACAAGACTGTAACTACCAATTGATATGACAAAATTGGTGAGTGAAGGGGGTAAAATAAAATAAAAATATATACATTTAAAAAAATACAACACATTTTTTTGATTTTTAAGAAGAGGTTCTGAGGTAACCACACGATGTGTCAACACCATTGCATTTCAGGTCAGTGCCAATGCTTTCCGATGAGTGGAAAAAAGGCGGATGTCGCTGACTCGCTAGTGGATTTGTCTCGGTGTGACCTAAAAAGCTCTCTTCGCCCTCATGCAAAAGTAATCACGCCTGGAGGGGGAATCTCAAACCTATATATGTTTATTTATAGATTTCTTTTGGAAAACAGCTTTCTGGAATGCAGAGATTATGGGAGAACACGAGGTCAAGCTAAGATGCTTGAAGATGCACAGTCAGGAGTGAAAGAGGAATGTTGAACGTGACAGAGATATCGACAAGACAGTATGTGAGTTCACTTAAAAACATTCTCAAAATGTCAGTGTTTCTTCCGCTATAGTTCTTCAAAGCACTTCAAGAGTGCATTTGTGAATGAAAGCAGTAACATGCATTCATGCCATGAAGGCAATGCTTAAAGTGCCATGAAAGAATGACTTATGGCCATAGTGAGATTTAAACTTTCATGTCTTGTAGTTGTTTTCACCTGTGTTCAGTAACTTGTCAAAAATACCTTATCTAGTGTTCATTCTTGGTTGTGAATGCAACCATGGATTGATGTCATGAAGGCCATGCCTAAAGTGCCATGGAAGTATAACTTATGAAGTTTAAACTTTCAAGTCTCATAGTTTTTCCCCTGTCTCCAGTAACTCGCATAAAGTGTCATAAAAGTCTGATTTGTGAAATGTAAACTTTCATGTCTCTTAGTTTTTCCCCCTGTGTCCAGTAACTTATGACAAATGCTGTATATTGTGCTCACTCTTGGTTGTTATATGCATACAGTTCCATGAAAGTTAGGGTTTAGGTACATTGGGAGATTGAAACTTTCCTGTCTCATAGCTTTTCTCCTCAACACTGTGCTCAGTAACACTTGACAAATAATAATAAAACATTTAGGAGGTGCTTATATTTCTCCTGTTACAAGTATGTAATGGAAATGTGTTTCTTGCATATCTCAACTCCCCCTGAGACACCCGCAGGGAGTGGGGTTATGGCCAGGGTCACTATTGCCCAGAGCCCCTGGAGCAATTCGGGTTAAGTGCCTTGCTCAAGGGCCCAGCAACAGATTTTTCACCTTGTCGGCTCCAGATTCAGACCAGCGACCTTGCCCAACGCTCTAAACCTTGAGGATACTTGCAGTAGCTATACAGGACCTGCAGTGCTTACTCTTGGTTCTTATCTAATATCTTCATTTCACACAGTGGGAATACTCATTGACTTCCTAGTTTATTAGCTCAGTTGGTTGAGCATGGCGCTTACAACGCCTGGGTTGTGGGTTCATTTCCCACAGGAGGCCAGTGTGAAAAATGTATGCACTCACTAACTGTAAGTCGCTCTGGATAAGAGCATCTGCTAAATGACTAAAATGTAAATGTATTATCAAAAAGCCAGAGAGCCTAGGTGGTGTAGTGAATCTGTTTGTGCATCAGGCACATTTCCCTGTTCCTGCTGTTGTTGTTTTGTTTCAGACGTGGACTGTTTCCTATTTCCTCTTGCTGTCTCTGTTGCCTGTTTCTCATTTCTCAAGGTCACTCCAAGTGTCAAGATGAAGAAGAAAAAACACATCTCCTCTCACAGATTGGACCCAGTCTGTAAATGTGAATGTTTTTCCCTCCATTATTCATTCAAACTTGAGTTTCCACCCTCCTACATGTCTCTCACCAACAATCCACTGTGCTCTTTCCGGCAAACACCTGCAAATATCTTTCCGTACCCTTAATGTGGCATTTTCCAAAAGTCATTTTCAATAATGCTTCAATGGATTCTGCTATTAGAGGAGAGATTCTGCTGCAGCTAATGTGCCTTAGGGGTGAGAAGTGTGTGTGTGTGTGTGTCTGAATGCCTCTGCGTTGTGGATATGTTCCAACAGATAAACACTCTGACAGCTTGTACAATGCTGGTCCCCTTCCTGAGATAAGTTATGCTGATGGCAGCAGAGATAATTAAAAGCTATATTTGCTGCCTTTGCTCTCGAAACCTTCCTCTACTGACGGATTCTCTTCATTCTTTTTCCCCCTCTTCATTTTCTCCTCCCTTTCTTTCTCTCTCTCTCTCTCTCACTCTCACTCTCTCTCTCTCTCTCTCTCTCTCTCTCTCTCTCTCTCTCTCTCTCTCTCTCTCTCTCTCTCTCTCTCTCTCTCTCTCTCTCTCTCTCTCTCTCTCTCTCTCTCTCTCTCTCTCTCTCTCTGTTTCTCTTTGGCGTGCAAGTGTTAGCGAAAAGGATTTTCATAGTCATCATAAAACGTTCAGATCAGGTACTGTCTCTGAACTCAAAACGACAGCAGTTTGCTGATGGGAGGCTCTTGTGATTTATCCCGAAGATGTGATTGTTAATGGTGTATGTTAAGGGTTTAGATTAGCCTGAGACAATGTGCTATCACAGTCCCTTTTACTGTGGGCCTTAGTATCAGTTTACTGTTTCTTTATGGGCCCCCGACTCTGCAGAACATTTTCTACCGCATTCTCTGTGTTGACTGTACTTCTCTAAGTTGTTTTTCAAGAGGGTAGAGATGGTTTTCTTCTTGTTGAATTAAAAACACTTTTTATCCCAGCATCTAGCAATGGGATCTGCTATGAGGAAGGATAATGAAGTTAGAGCAGTTTTGGTTTTAAATTGTTCCAATCAGCTTTTTCCCCTCAACTATTCACTTCTTGCCCTTTTAGTCAGTTATTGCATGACCTTTTAACATTACCTCTCTTCATCTGTCTCTTATTAAGATCTATGGCCCACAGTCTCTCTGCTGTCCAGCACTATCTATCAGAGCAATGATGGTAAGGCATTGCCCAATTTATGCCCATTGCGGTTTGCCTCTGCCAACCAAATCTCAGTTGCTAAATTCTCATCTCTTATTTTTCCTGTGTCGTCCAGAAGTCTCAGCATCCTTTCAGATAGTCGATTCACCGGGTCTAGGATCTGGTGTTTGGAGCCATATTGCATCTGTCATTCCCCTGTGGTCTGGCTAGGAACAAAAATTATAAATATCTCAAACAATAGCTGTAGAAATGTTTCACGGTGGGTTCAGACATGGTGTTCAGACCCCTTTAAGACTGGATGCCTGGGCTATGTTCAGAACAATGTTTAAGCGTATCAATCAGAGGAAAGATCATGTTTAGAGCCTGAAGGCTTGATCTTGCCTCGGGGTCTTCAGCTAAGAACTTTCCTGTTTTCTCTCATCTCTCTCTCACAGCTGCAATGTCAGGTAAAGTTGTTCCTTTTTGATAATCCCACTTCTGACACCAACAACCCGACGATGTCAAATATTTGGGCCCCTGTGGAATTTCTTGACAGGGTTTTTCCAGTTTTTCTCCCTGGCTAGTCTTTATAGTGTCTTTGTTATTCGATCACGCAGTTACTTAGTGTGGTCAGCGGCCAGCCAAGTCATCTGCAAGAGACCGAGAGAGACCTCAGTATGAGAGCTAGCTGTGCAAGATAGATCAGCAAACATTTGTTTAGCTGCTGTAACTATACAGGAATAGGACCTCTGAGTCGGTTGCGCTCCTGAACACCCCAGGCGTTATCTCTTTTGTTTTGTGTGGCACGACAGACTGATGTGATTTGGTTTGGGAGTTTGGTCCCCCTCTCGGTTTTGAAGCACTGGGCTTTTTCCTCTCTCCCCAGTGCCTGGTCTCCACACAGTGTCTCTGTACACCAACCACTTAATTGTTCTGCTTTACAAGCAGCCATCTGGCAAAGCCTCACAACAATGCCTAATGTGATTTCTGGTCACTTACCTTTTTTTTTACTGTTCATTTGATGTTCATGGAGGAACATGCACATTGTTTTCCCCCTGTCTCTTGCACCTCTCTGAAATTGATTTAGTTATGAAAAAGCTCCCCACTTTATGTCAGTGCAGATGGAACCTGGTCAAAATGCTGGGGGGTTTGAATTCTGAGAAGAATTAATCAGGTATTCTGGTCTTTCTCTGGACTGTTACATATACATGTTACATATTCGGCAATCTGCAGTATGAGGTACATGTGTTTATGAAAAATCTCTACATGAATCTTGAAACAAGATTTTGCCTCACTCTGTCTTTCCTTTTTACTGTATATTACCCCTCAGAGTATACTATAACACAACAACAATACTTAGTACTTATATACTTTTCTCTTTCACTGTAGGTGTATTGTATTCTGAAGCAACTGCCTTGCATTGCTTGGAAAATAAAGTTCCTGGAGTGAAGCTCCTAGTAAATGAGAGTTTAATTCTAGGCTATAAGATACTTTTTATCTTGCCTCAAACTGTGTACAATTGGAATGGTTTATTAAACCCCTTCAAGCACTAATTTCTTTACATTGGTGAAAGCATTTCATCACTAATATCCACACTTCCTCAGGGTTTCTTCCTCAATGCAGGTAGACACAACAACAGCAGACAGTGCAACTACTGCACTATCTAATCCCCTCTCTGATAGTCAAGTAATATTTCAGACTGCTGTTATCTTCCATCAGCAAGCCAAAACCCCATTAGTTTCAGATGCCTGGGAAGCGTTGTGATATTTAATAAACTGCAACTCCAACAGAAAGGGTGCGTATTACCTCTCTACTGAGCTGCTGAAGGCACTTCAGCCAAGTTTTGCTCAGAACTGAAATTCTCAAGGCAAATAACGTTTTGCATTTTTTTTCAGAAACTCTGTTCAGTCGCAACAGTGCTCCTAGCTCTGTCTGTCTCACTCTCCCTCAATATATTTTCTCCAGACCAGAACATAGACATAAACACCTAAACACCAAACACCATATAAACAACCGTCTCGAAGGACAGGGGCTTATGAGGATGAAATTGAGGAAGGAAGAGAAGGCCTGTTGTATGGCGGTGTAGCCAGGTTTAAACACTGCAATTGCATGCTGATTCTGAGTACAGCTTCCTTCCCCGCAGACACTCATGAATATGTAGTAATTCTAGGTTTCGGAATAACAAAAAAGGCGCCTCGGAAATCAGACTGTAGGAGGCATATGGTTTGGAGGTTTGATTGAATGCATTGCTGTCTGATTGTACAGTTGTCTGTGACACTCTCAAACCAGAGCTGTAGTACTTGAGGATATAACTAAGTGGTGAAGAGTAAAATGGATGCATAGCCTATATACAATACCACACAGCAGCTAGCTATCTCTTTAATTTATACTTGACAAGCCACTCAGGTAGGCAGGCAACATTCTGTGTCTGGGCTGTAATGTCCCTGCCTGCCGCAGACATGAGAAGAATCAAACAATTTAATGCGGCCATTGGGAGCTCCCTAGTGCTTGGAGGCCCGTTCCACAAAATATTTCCCTCTCCAATCAGTCATCACCTCGTTCAATTCTCCAACTCTCTTTTAATATCATGTAGAAGCTGTCAGCACACCCTCATGCAGTGTCTGTCTCTTTCGTTATTCTACTTTGTAATCATCGTGACCGTCTCTCCCCGGCACTCAGGAATGAACTGGAATGAAAAAATATCCCGAAACTCTATTACTGGTGGAGCTGACTACTCTCTGCCGACTACGCCATCAGGAGAAAAAAACTGAAGAGCTATAAAATAATAATCTGTTCCCATTCGTCTTTCCTCACTCATAATGTAAATTGCACCGCACATCCGAAGTAGGCTAAAGAAATAAACTGTTTTTTACACCTGCATTTTGAGCTGAAAGTCATTCATGTTAGCAGCCAATATCAACTAGGGATATATCATGTCACCTCTCTGCAGTCCAGAGCAAGCAAAATCATAGGGCCTATTAGTAACGGAGGTTGCTAAATCGGATGGAAAGCATGATCTGTCTGCACCGTGCCATCACTTTGGAGGGCAGCAGGCTTGCAGAGTGCTCGTTGCCAGCCGGGTAGCCCAAATCTTCATCCCATAAAATTGAAAGCAGTGCAATGTTACAGCTGCTTGTCTTTATAAATACACTGAGTATACAAATCATTAAGAATATCTGTTTTTTCAATTACATAGATTGACCAGGTGAATCCAGGTGAAAGCTATGATCCCTTCAATCTTCTCTGCAGATCCACTCAAGCTCTGTCAGGTTGGATGGGGAGCGTCGCTGCACAGCTATTTTCAGATGTTTGATCGGGTTCAAGTCCGGGCTCTGGCTGGTCCACTCAAGGACATTCAGAGACTTGTCCTGAAGCCACTCCTGCGTTGTTGTGGTTGTGTGCTTAGGGTCGTTGTCCTGTTGGAAGGTGAACCTTCGCCCCAGTCTGAGGTCCCGAGTGCTCTGGAGCAGGTTTTCATCAAGGATCTCTCTGTACATTGATCCTGACTAGTCTCCCAGTCCCTCTCGCTGAAAAACATCCCCACAGCATGATGCTGCCACCACCATGCTTCACCATAGGGATGGTGCCAGGTTTCCTCCAGACGTGACGCATGGCATTCAGGCCAAAGAGTTCAATCTTGGTTTCATCAGACCAGAGAATCTTGTTTCTCATGGTCTGAGAGTCCTTTAGATGCCTTTTGGAAAACTCCAAGCAGGCTGTCATGTGCCTTTTACTGGTGAGTGGCTTCCGTCTGGTGGAGTGCTGCAGAGATGGTTGTCCTTCTGGAAGGTTCTCCCATCTCCACAGATGAACACTGGAGCTCTGTCAGAGTGACCGTCGGGTTCTTGTTCGCCTCCCTGACCAAGGCCCTTCTCTCCCGATTGCTCAGTTTGGCCGTGCGGCCAGCTCTAGGACTTTTACTTTATTTTTAAAAAAATTGGTGGGGTAGATCAGCTTTAATATCGCAGATAGATTGTAACTTCCATCAATGTAATTGTCTGCATCACTTCCAATCCCCCATATGTTTTTTTCTCGCAAATATACAGTGGGGAAAAAAAGTATTTAGTCAGCCACCAATTGTGCAAGTTCTCCCACTTAAAAAGATGAGAGAGGCCTGTAATTTTCATCATAGGTACACGTCAACTATGACAGACAAAATGAGGAAAAAAATCCAGAAAATCACATTGTAGGATTTTTATGAATTTATTTGCAAATTATGGTGGAAAATAAGTATTTGGTCAATAACAAAAGTTTCTCAATACTTTGTTATATACCCTTTGTTGGCAATGACACAGGTCAAACGTTTTCTGTAAGTCTTCACAAGGTTTTCACACACTGTTGCTGGTATTTTGGCCCATTCCTCCATGCAGATCTCCTCTAGAGCAGTGATGTTTTGGGGCTGTCGCTGGGCAACACGGACTTTCAACTCCCTCCAAAGATTTTCTATGGGGTTGAGATCTGGAGACTGGCTAGGCCACTCCAGGACCTTGAAATGCTTCTTACGAAGCCACTCCTTTGTTGCCCGGGCGGTGTGTTTGGGATCATTGTCATGCTGAAAGACCCAGCCACGTTTCATCTTCAATGCCCTTGCTGATGGAAGGAGGTTTTCACTCAAAATCTCACGATACATGGCCCCATTCATTCTTTCCTTTACACGGATCAGTCGTCCTGGTCCCTTTGCAGAAAAACAGCCCCAAAGCATGATGTTTCCAACCACATGCTTCACAGTAGGTATGGTGTTCTTTGGATGCAACTCAGCATTCTTTGTCCTCCAAACACGACGAGTTGAGTTTTTACCAAAAAGTTCTATTTTGGTTTCATCTGACCATATGACATTCTCCCAATCCTCTTCTGGATCATCCAAATGCACTCTAGCAAACTTCAGACGGGCCTGGACATGTACTGGCTTAAGCAGGGGGACACGTCTGGCACTGCAGGATTTGAGTCCCTGGCGGCGTAGTGTGTTACTGATGGTAGGCTTTGTTACTTTGGTCCCAGCTCTCTGCAGGTCATTCACTAGGTCCCCCCGTGTGGTTCTGGGATTTTTGCTCACCGTTCTTGTGATCATTTTGACCCCACGGGGTGAGATCTTGCGTGGAGCCCCAGATCGAGGGAGATTATCAGTGGTCTTGTATGTCTTCCATTTCCTAATAATTGCTCCCACAGTTGATTTCTTCAAACCAAGCTGCTTACCTATTGCAGATTCAGTCTTCCCAGCCTGGTGCAGGTCTACAATTTTGTTTCTGGTGTCCTTTGACAGCTCTTTGGTCTTGGCCATAGTGGAGTTTGGAGTGTGACTGTTTGTGGTTGTGAACAGGTGTCTTTTATACTGATAACAAGTTCAAACAGGTGCCATTAATACAGGTAACGAGTGGAGGACAGAGGAGCCTCTTAAAGAAGAAGTTACAGGTCTGTGAGAGCCAGAAATCTTGCTTGTTTGTAGGTGACCAAATACTTATTTTCCACCATAATTTGCAAATATATTAATAAAAAATCCTACAATGTGATTTTCTGGAGAAAAAAAATCTCAATTTGTCTGTCATAGTTGACGTGTACCTATGATGAAAATTACAGGCCTCTCTCATCTTTTTAAGTGGGAGAACTTGCACAATTGGTGGCTGACTAAATACTTTTTCCCCCCACTGTATATACACTGCTCAAAAAAATAAAGGGAACACTTAAACAACACAATGTAACTCCAAGTCAATCACACTTCTGTGAAATCAAACTGTCCACTTAGGAAGCAACACTGATTGACAATACATTTCAAATGCTGTTGTGCAAATGGAATAGACAACATGTGGAAATTATAGGCAATTAGCAAGACACCCCCAATAAAGGACTGGTTTTGCAGGTGGTGACCACAGACCACTTCTCAGTTCCTTTGCTTCCTGGCTGATGTTTTGGTCACTTTTGAATGCTGGCGGTGCTTTCACTCTAGTGGTAGCATGAGACGGAGTCTACAACCCACACAAGTGGCTCAGGTAGTGCAGCTTATCCAGGATGGCACATCAATGCGAGCTGTGGCAAGAAGGTTTGCTGTGTCTGTCAGCGTAGTGTCCAGAGCATGGAGGCGCTACCAGGAGACAGGCCAGTACATCAGGAGATGTGGAGGAGGCCGTAGGAGGGCAACAACCCAGCAGCAGGACTGCTACCTCTGCCTTTGTGCAAGGAGGAGCAGTTGGAGCACTGCCAGAGCCCTGCAAAATGACCTCCAGCAGGCCACAAATGTGCATGTGTCTGCTCAAACGGTCAGAAACAGACTCCATGAGGGTGGTATGAGGGCCCGACGTCCACAGGTGGGGGTTGTGCTTACAGCCCAACACCGTGGAGGACGTTTGGCATTTGCCAGAGAACACCAAGATTGGCAAATTCGCCACTGGTGCCCTGTGCTCTTCACAGATGAAAGCAGGTTCACACTGAGCACATGTGACAGACGCGACAGAGTCTGGAGACGCCGTGGAGAACGTTCTGCTGCCTGCAACATCCTCCAGCATGACCGGTTTGGCGGTGGGTCAGTCATGGTGTGGGGTGGCATTTCTTTGGGGGCCAGAGGTAGCCTGACTGCCATTAGGTACCGAGATGAGATCCTCAGACCCCTTGTGAGACCATATGCTGGTGCGGTTGGCCCTGGGTTCCTCCTAATGCAAGACAATGCTAGACCTCATGTGGCTGGAGTGTGTCAGCAGTTCCTGCAAGAGGAAGGCATTGATGCTATGGACTGGCCCGCCCGTTCCCCAGACCTGAATCCAATTGAGCACATCTGGGACATCATGTAAAATAATAATGTCTCGCTCCATCCACCAACGCCACATTGCACCACAGACTGTCCTGGAGTTGGCGGATGCTTTAGTCCAGGTCTGGGAGGAGATCCCTCAGAAGACCATCCGCCAC
The DNA here is from genome assembly GCF_020615455.1 of Coregonus clupeaformis. Taxonomy (NCBI): domain Eukaryota; kingdom Metazoa; phylum Chordata; class Actinopteri; order Salmoniformes; family Salmonidae; genus Coregonus; species Coregonus clupeaformis. Next base: position 441,267 of record NW_025533634.1, read on the forward strand.
CTCATCAGGAGCATGCCCAGGCGTTGTAGAAGGTCATACAGGCACGTGGAGGCCACACACACAACTGAGCCTCATTTTGACTTGTTTTAAGGACATTACATCAAAGTTGGATCTGTTAGGCTATGGTTCAACCCAGCACTCAGAGAAACAACACGACAAAGGGAGTGGAAGAAACAAAAATATTTAATCAAAGTTAAAATTGTCTTAGTCCAAAAAACAACTGAAGTAAAGGAACAGAGTGGGCTAGTCGGCTCCGGAGGAAGGAGAGGCTGAGGCAGGCAGGCAGGCAGGCAGGCAGGCAGGCAGGCAGGCAGGCAGGCAGGCAGACCGACAGGCAGGAAGGCAGGCAGGTTGGGAGATATGTCCGAAACTAAAGACAAAACAAACGACAGGTTAAGGAGAGTGGAGAGCCAGGCTGAAGACAAAGACAAAATAACTTTACTGGTGAGCCAAGTTACCGCTCTGGTAAGAACAACGATCTGGCGCCGGTGGAGAGCCATGCCCAGGAATAAGTAGTGCAGGTTGATGAGAGAATAGGATGCAGCTGCGTAGGCAGGAATCACTGGAAACAACCCGCAGCTGCACAGGAGAGGCAGATCCTGAGCACGCCCCCTGATCCACTCCAGACACACCCACATAAAGGGGACAAACACACATACAGATACAACAGAAAAAGAGGGGACAAAACAAGGAGGAAGGGAAACAGAAAAGGGAGAGACAAGCTGCCCACATAACAGTACCCCCCCTCAATGGTCGCCACCTGGCGACCCACCAGGCCTGTCAGGGTTGTCGTGATGGAAGTCCGTGATCAGCTGAGGATCCAACACAAAACGCTTAGGGACCCAAGACCTCTCCTCTGGTCCATAACCTTCCCAATCGACTAGGTATTGGAGACCCCTACCCCGCCTCCGAGAGTCCAGGAGCCTACTGACGGTGTAGGCCGGATGGTCGTCAATGAGGCGAACAGGTGGAGGTGGATCAGCCGGCGGACACAAAAGGCTGGAGGACACAGGTTTCAGTTGGGAGACGTGGAAAGTAGGGTGTATCTTCATGGCTGAAGGCAACTTCAAACGAACCGCAGCGGGGTTAATGATGGACTCCACCACAAACGGACCCAGGTACCGAGGAGACAGCTTGCGTGATTTGGTACGAAGAGGTACGTTCTTAGATGACAGCCAAACCTCTTGACCAGGATGAAACACAGGTGCGGGAGTCCTGCTCCTATCCGCTGTTGTCTTGTTCCTGTCGGTGGTCCGAAGCAATGCTTCCCGAGCGTCGCTCCACACTCTCTGGCAGCGGCGGAGGTTCTCCTGAACCGAAGGAACAGCCAATTCCTTCTCCTGAGCAGGAAACAGAGGGGGTTGATAACCCATGGTAACCTCGAAGGGTGAAAGACCGGTGGCAGAGGCGGTGAGGGAGTTGTGGGCGTACTCTATCCAGGGCAGATGTTTGGCCCAGGATGATGGATGTTGAGCAGCCACACAACAAAGGGTTGCTTCGAGGTTTTGATTGGCTCTTTCTGTTTGACCGTTGGTCTGGGGATGAAACCCTGAGGACAGACTAACGGAAGCACCCAAAGCAGAACAGAAAACCTTCCAAACACGGGAAGTAAACTGTGGGCCTCTATCAGATACGATGTCCACAGGTATTCCATGGGGACGGAATACATGTTGGACTAGGAGGTCCGCTGTCTCACTGGCAGACGGTAATTTTGGTAATGCTATATAGTGGACAGATTTAGAGAATCTGTCCACAATGGTAAGTATAGTATCATTACCTTCAGACTTGGGTAGGCCGGTGACAAAATCCATGGCAATGTGGGACCAGGGACGGCTGGGAACTGGGAGGGGTAGCAGCAGCCCGAAGGGGACTGATGGGAGGCTTTGCCCCGAGCACAGGTTGAACAGGCTGCCACAAAAGCCCGAACGTCAGTTTCCATTGAAGGCCACCAAAAATGTCTCCTAAGCAGCGTCAACGTGCGTCTCATCCCAGGGTGACCAGCAAAACGGGAGGTGTGAATCCACTGCAACACCTGAGACCGGACCGTCTCGGGAACAAAGAGTAGGTTGGGAGGTCCATCACCCGGTCCCGGGTCCGTGGCAAGTGCAGTCTTCACAAGAGACTCGATCTCCCACTGAACAGCCGCCACGACGCATGAGGAAGGCAGGACTGCCTCAGGCTCGCTGGTCTCCGAAGGGTCAGCAAACTGGCGGGACAAAGCATCTGGTTTAACATTTCTTGACCCCGGTCTGTATGTAAGAATAAAGTTAAACCTACTAAAAAACAGGGCCCATCTGGCTTGGCGTGAGTTGAGTCTCTTAGTGGCTTGGATGTAAGCCAAGTTTTTGTGGTCAGTCCAGACCACAAACGGCAGTTCAGCTCCATCCAGCCAGTGCCGCCATTCTTCCAGTGCAAGCTTGACCGCCAGCAGTTCCCGGTTTCCAACGTCGTAATTCCGTTCTGTGGGTGACAATTTCTTGGAGAAAAAAGCACAGGGGTGAAGCTTTTGGTCAGTGGGGGAGCGCTGGGAGAGGACTGCTCCCACACCTGAGTCCGACGCGTCCACCTCCACAACAAACTGCAGAGAGGTATTGGGGTGTATCAACACGGGGGAGGTGGAAAACAGTTCCTTCAAAACCCCTACCGCCTGCTCCGCCTCAGGGGACCACCGAAAAGGGACTTTAGGAGATGTGAGTCTTGTAAGGGGTGCCACCACTCTACTAAAACCCTTAATGAATCTACGGTAGAAGTTAGCAAAGCCCAAAAATCGTTGAAGTTGCTTACGGGTGGTGGGTGTGGGCCATTCCGTCACTGCCCGGATCTTCTCGGGGTCCGCCTTCACCTGCCCGCTCTCAATTATGAATCCAAGGAACGATGTAGACTGTTTGTGGAACTCACACTTCTCTGCTTTGACGTACAGCTTGTTCTCCAAGAGCCGTTGAAGGACTTGACGGACGTGTGACTCATGCTCCTCGGGTGACTTGAAAAAACAAGAATATCATCCAGGTATACAAAGACAAAACGGTTCAAAAAATCCCTAAGAACATCGTTCACCATGGCTTGGAAAACCGCAGGGGCATTTGAAAGCCCAAAGGGCATGACCAAATACTCAAAATGTCCCAGTGGAGTGTTGAAAGCGGTTTTCCACTCATCTCCCTTCGGATTCGGACAAGGTGATAAGCATTCCTGAGGTCGAGCTTGGAAAACACTGTGGCGCCATGCAGAGGTTCAAAAGCTGAGTTGATGAGTGGAAGGGGATACTTGTTTTTTAACAGTTATGTTGTTTAAACCCCTGAAATCGATACAGGGGCGTAACGACTTGTCCTTCTTTTCCACGAAAAAGAAACCTGCACCCAAAGGAGACGACGAGGGACGGATTATGCCCGAGACCAGAGAATCACCAATGTACTGCTCCATTGCCTCTCTTTCCGGTCGGGACAGATTGTATAACCGACTAGAGGGCAAGGGAGCACCAGGAAGCAGTTCAATAGGGCAATCATAAGGCCTATGTGGTGGTAGAGACAGAGCCTTGTCCTTACTGAAAACCTCCGCTAAGTCATGGTATTCTTTGGGGACAGATGACAGATCAAGAGGAGCTGAGGGAGGAGTTGGGTTACACTTAGTGGGGGGAACCGCTGACCTCAGGCACTCGGAATGGCAGTTAGTGCTCCAACTGAGAATGGTGTGACGTGTCCAATCAATTTGTGGGTTGTGAAGAGCCAACCAGGGGAAGCCAAGGATTAGGGAGGTAGCTGAGCCAGACATAACTCTTAGCTGAATGCTTTCACAATGATTGCCAGAAATCACTAGGGAAACGGGGGTGGTTTGATGAGTTATCTCCGCGAGGAGGCGCCCATCAAGGGCTGTGACCCGAATGGGGGTAGGTAGTGGCTCCATGGGGATACGAGCTTGTGTAACGAACTGGTGGCTAATAAAGTTATCTTCTGCACCTGAGTCTATGAGAGCTGAGAGTGGCAGGGAATGACTCTGGAAACGTAAGGTTACAGGTACTTGTAATCGGGGAATGATGGGTTCAGGATCTAACTCTGGGCTCGCAAGTAGACCCACCGTTACGAGCGAGCCTTGTCTTTTGGCCGCTTAGGGCATGTAGCCAGAATGTGTGTGGCGTCTCCACAGTACAGGCACTCACCCGCCTGGAGGCGCCGTTGCCGCTCTGCTGGAGGTAGTCGAGCTCGACCCACTTGCATAGGTTCCTCCTCTGTGCTCGGGATGGAATCAGGAACAAGAAGCTGCCGACTCCGGGAGAGGCGAGACTCGAGTGGTTGAAGGCTGGGGAACTCGTCCTCCTAGATGTGGCCGATCGCCTCTCTCCCGACGCCTCTCCCGCAACCGATTGTCTAGCTTGATGGACAGGGAAACGAGAGAATGTAAATCATGTGGCTCATCACGAGCAGCCAGTTCATCCTTAATGGCTTCATTCAAACCGTTTAGAAATGCTCCTTGAAGTGCCACATTGTTCCACTTGGAGTCCGCTGCCAACGTCCAGAACTCAATAGAGTACTCTGCCACACTGTTAGAACCCTGCCTCAAATTAAAAAGTATCTTGGAGGAATTACCCACATGGTCAGGATGGTCAAAAACAGTCTTCAATTTAGCAGAGAAATCAGCAAAAGTCAATCCAGTCAAAGTTTGATCTGAGCACACAGCCTCAGCCCAAACCAGAGCTTTCCCTCTTAACAGCCCCAGAACATAATGTACCTTAGATGAATCAGTAGAAAACGACAGTGGTCTCTGCCGAAAAATCAAGTCACACTGAAGCAAAAATCCCCGGCACTTGTCCAATTCTCCATTGAACGGTTCAGGCGACGTGACAGGGGGGTTCCCGACGGAACAAAGCCTGCCTAGTGTCCGAGGAAACAACTTGGGGTGCATCAAACTGGGGGTCAGAGAGAGATGGAGAACTGATAACAGACAATTTAGAGACGTGTGTAGTTAACTGAGTCACCTGGTTCAGCAGTTGATGATTATCTTCCACAAGAGTCCAAATCAACTGGTCATGCTGTCCTAGCAACGTTCCTTGAGCCTGGATAGCTTGTTGGAAGCTGTCTTTGTTTGCCCCGTGCTGTTTCTCTGTTGGGTCCAGGGCCAGATCGTTCTGTTAGGCTATGGTTCAACCCAGCACTCAGAGAAACAACACGACAAAGGGAGTGGAAGAAACAAAAATATTTAATCAAAGTTAAAATTGTCTTAGTCCAAAAAACAACTGAAGTAAAGGAACAGAGTGGGCTAGTCGGCTCCGGAGGAAGGAGAGGCTGAGGCAGGCAGGCAGGCAGGCAGGCAGGCAGGCAGGCAGGCAGGCAGACCGACAGGCAGGAAGGCAGGCAGGTTGGGAGATATGTCCGAAACTAAAGACAAAACAAACGACAGGTTAAGGAGAGTGGAGAGCCAGGCTGAAGACAAAGACAAAATAACTTTACTGGTGAGCCAAGTTACCGCTCTGGTAAGAACAACGATCTGGCGCCGGTGGAGAGCCATGCCCAGGAATAAGTAGTGCAGGTTGATGAGAGAATAGGATGCAGCTGCGTAGGCAGGAATCACTGGAAACAACCCGCAGCTGCACAGGAGAGGCAGATCCTGAGCACGCCCCCTGATCCACTCCAGACACACCCACATAAAGGGGACAAACACACATACAGATACAACAGAAAAAGAGGGGACAAAACAAGGAGGAAGGGAAACAGAAAAGGGAGAGACAAGCTGCCCACATAACAGGATCAGCCTGTAGTGTGGTTGTCCACTTTAATTTTGAGGGTGACTCCAAATCCAGACCTCCATGGGTTGATAAATTTGATTTCCATTGATACTTTTTGTGTGATTTTGTTGTCAGCACATTCAACTATGTAAAGAAAAAAGTATTTAATAAGATTATTTAATTCATTCAGATCTAGGATGTGTTATTTTAGTGTTCCCTTAATTTTTTTTTAGCAGTGATATATATATATATATATATATATATACATACATATACATACATACACATACATATACACATACAGCACTGGAAAAAATTAAGAGACAACTGCAAATGTTTCTTAAATCAGCATCTCTACATGTATGATAGCCATTCCATTCCAGTGTCTGTTGAATTCCAACACAGGCACACCTCATACTGAATTAGGTACTGATTAGGTGATCACCTGAACCAAATCTTGTTTAACGAGGAAAAGTATAAAAACCACTGCTGTGGTCATCACTATCCTCTTGCAATAGGACCAGCTGGATGGCAAAAACAGTGCTAATAGTACCTCAAAAGTAATATTAATCAAAAAATAACAATTGACCATGCCAAAAGAGTTGAAAAGGAAAGTTTTGAGTGGGGAAAAGAAGGGTTCAATTCTGGCTTTACTGTCAGAGGGATACAGTGAGCGTCAGGTTGCTTCCATCCTTAAAATTTAAAGACGGCGGTTCATAAGAACAACGTCAAGCAGCAGACATTGGGGACAACAAAGCTACAGACCGGCAGAGGGCGAAAACGACTCTCTACTGACCGGGATGACCGCCAACTCATTCGAATGTCAATCGTCAACCGTAGGATGACATCAAGTGACCTACAAAAAGAATGGCAAACTGCAGTTGGGGTGAAGTGCACGGCAAGGACGGTTCGAAACAGGCTCCTAGGGGCAGGGCTGAAGTCGTGCAAAGCTAGAAAAAAGCCCTTCATCAATGAGAAGCAAAGAAGAGCCAGGCTGAGGTTTGCAAAAGATCATAAGGATTGGACCGTAGAGGACTAGAGTAAGGTCATCTTCTCTGATGAGTCCAATTTTCAGCTTTTCCCAACACCTGGTCGTCTAATGGTTAGACGGAGACCTGGAGAGGCTTACAAGCCACAGTGTCACGCACCCACTGTGAAATTTGGTGGAGGATCGGTGATGATATGGGGGTGCAAGGCTGGAATCGGGCAGATTTGTCTTTGTGAAGGACGCCTGAATCAAGCCACGTACAAGGTTGTCCTGGAAGAAAACTTGCTTTCTTTTGCTCTGACATTGTTCCCCAACTTTGAGGATTGGTCTTTCCAGCAGGACAATGCGCCATGCCACACAGCCAGGTCAATCAAGGTATGAATGGAGGACCACCAGATCAACACCCTGTCATGGCCAGCCCAATCTCCAGACCTGAACCCCATTGAAAACTTCTGGAATGTGATCAAGAGGAAGATGGATGGTCACAAGCCATCAAACAAAGCCGAACTGCTTGAATTTTTGCGCCAGGAGTGGCATAAAGTCACCCAACATCAATGTGAAAGACTGGTGGAGAGCATGCCAAGACGCATGAAAGCTGTGATTGAAAATCAGGGTTATTCCACCAAATAATGATTTCTGATCTTCCTAAGTTAAAACATTAGTATTGTGTTGTTTAAAAATGAACATGAACTTATTTTCTTTGCATTATTTGAGGTCTGACAACACTGCATCTTTTTTGTTATAATAATAATAATATTCCATTTAGCAGACGCTTTTATCCAAAGCGATTTACAGTCATGTGCGCATACATTTTTACGTATGGGTGGTCCCGGGGATCGAACCCACTACCTTGGCGTTACAAGCGCCACGCTCTACCAATTGAGCTACAGAGGACCATATTTTGACCAGTTGTCATTTTCTGCAAATAAATGCTCTAAATGACAATATTTTTATTTGAAATTTGGGAGAAATGTTGTCAGTAGTTTATAGAATGAAACAAAAATGTTAATTTCACCCAAACACACACCTATAAATAGTAAAACCAGAGAAATGTATATTTTTGCAGTGGTCTCTTAATTTCTTTCAGAGCTGTACATACATATAAATGCATATCCTTGAAAAAAATATATTTCCCTTTATTACTTTCCAACCCCACCACCCCTTCCCTAATTGGAGTAAACTAGTGAACAACAACACTTAGGCCTCTACTTCCAGCTCATACATACTATATACATTTTATGGTGGTTCCAAACTTCTTCCTTTTAAGAATGATGGTGGCCACTGTGTCCTTGGGGACCTTCAATGCTGCAGATATGTTTTGGTACCCTTCCCCAGATCTGTGCCTCAACACAATCCTGTCTCGGAGTTCTACGGGCAATTCCTTTGACCTCATGGCTTGGTTTTTGCTCTCACATGCACTGTCAACTGTGGGACCTTATATGGACAGGTGTGTGCCTTTCCAAATCATGTCCAATCAATTGAATTGACCACAGGTGGACTCCAATCAAGTTGTAGAAACATCTCAAGGATGATCAATGGAAACAGGATGCACCTGAGCTCAATTTCGAGTATCATAGCAAAGGGTCTGAATACTTCTGTAAATAATGCATTCCTGTGTTGAATTATTTATAAATTTGCAAAAGGTTCTAATAATCTGTTTTTGCTTTGTCATAATGCGGTATTGATGAGAATAAATGAAAAAATCATCCATTTTGGAAAAAGTCTGTAAAGTAAGAAAATGTGGAAAAAGGTAAGGGGTCTGAATTCTTTACGCATGCACTGTATCATGTCACTTCTCTGGAGTCCAGAGCAAGCAAAATCATATGGCCTATTTTTAACGGTCGTTGCAGGATCGGGTGGAAAGCATGTTCTGTCTGCACTGTGCCATCACTTTGAAGGGCAGCATGCTTGTAGAGTGATCATTGCCAGCTGCGTAGCCCTGTTATTCTTCACAAATATCGTAATAAATTCGCCAGAATATGTTAAATGTTCATCCCATCATATTGAAAGCAGTGCGATGTTACAGCTGTTTATATTTAGACATACACTGACTATACAAAACATTAAGAATACCTGCTTTTTCTATGATATAGATTGACCAGGTGAATCCAGGTGAAAGCTATGATCCCTTATTGATGTCACTTATTAAATCCACTTCAATCAGTGTAGATGAAGGGGAGGAGACAGGTTAAAGAAGGATTGTTAAGCCTTGAGACAATTGAGACATGGATTGTGTGTCATGTGAATGGGCAATACAAAAAAATAAGTGCCTTTGAACGGGGTATGGTAATAGGAGCCAGACGCACCGGTTTGTGTCAAGAACTGCAACACTGCTGGGTTTTTCACACTCAACAGTTTCCCAGGTGTATCAAGAATGGTCCGCTGGGGTAATAAAACAGGAATGTTTTTTGCCCTGTGCAACATGGTCTTATATTTAGTTTGCATGTTATAGGATCAAAGGCCCATGAGCACTCTAGATTCCTGTAGTTACAAGGGTGAGATAGCCAAGTACTCTAAGATGTACAATAACATGGCTATTTCACATGACATGGTTCAAAGCCAAGATCATTGAATTAGGTCATAAACCTACCTTAAGATGTGGTTGTGGTTGGAAACAGGTGTTGGTACATAACCGCTGTCTATAAGTCTATACATCTTTCTGTCTTTACATTGAACTGCCTGTCTGTCTAGATTTCTCAGTCTAAACAAAACATAATAATTTACAGATCAACAGACTATGGATCCACCTATGAGAGGATGAATGACAAAGTGGGATCTAAGACGATGCTGACTTACCTGTATGTCTGTCCATCCAACAAGAGAAAGGTAAGACAAACTTCAAAATAATAATTTTCAATAACACAATAATGACTAATACTTAGAAGGACTTAATTACATTTAGTTGAGTTAACTGGAACTGAATTGTTCATTGTCCATTCTCTGCTGTCGCTATTTGTTATTTCTGATCAAATCAAATGTTAACTCAAAGTGAAGGTTAGACGGTAGACTAACTATAAAATTAAATAAACATGGTTTGAATTTTTTGTAATTTGTGAGATGGCCAAAGTTTAATGACCTTATTTAGCTTGCATTGCCTTATACTGGCAGCTTGCCTGGACTTAGAAAGTCAATTCAATATTGTTACCAAGCAAAACTTACTCATACTGTAGTTATAGCCTCAGTACATTTACACAACACAGAGACCAGAAAGACCTGTTAGAAAGCCCAAACGTATTCAAGACAGAGTCTTGTTGGTTTGTAGATAAATGCTGAAGCAAAACTAATTTTAAAAAGTAGGTGCTTCTTCTCTGAGTGAAGTTTATTTTTACTTCGGGAAGTAGACCATCTATTCCACATTATAACACAGGCGTCTCAGTCTCTCCTGAACCTTTTTAAGGGTCGTGCTAAGGTTCCTCACTAGTAAACCATCCATGATTAAACTTTCTCTGTGGTAATGTGAAGGGAAAAGGGCCCCAGCTGGCTTTCTGGGCCTCCCGAAGACAGTCAAATCAGTCCATAGATCACTAGCGCTGACCCTGAAAATCCCTCCATGGAAAGAGAGGGTTTGTGGGATACCGAGCTGATGGACTTAACCCGCGTCAGCCTTGGACTCAGTAATACCTCTGTTTGACCCTGTGACTATTTTCCCACCGGCCGTCCGGACTTAGCAAAATACCCTATAGTCTAGTTGAAGGTAGAGTATGCCCATCCAGCACATTTCCCAGGTACAGGGAAATAGGCTAACCAAGCCAAAGACACATGAGATACATGGACAGACAACATATTTGCTGCAAGGGCCAATCATCTCCCTTTTATGGTGATAGACTGAGGATGTTGCAGTTTGCTTCACCCCAGTTACGGAATTATGTTGTAGTAGAAGCTAGCCACAAGATCCTATGATGTCCGGATGCCCTCGTTAGGGCCACGTTTTGTACCTCTGGCTTCCACCGATCCACAATCCTCCTCACCTTATCTCTTATCTCATTATCGATGGATGAGCTCAGCTCTCTACTGGATAAGCTGGGACGTTTTTTCCTCATTTTGTTGTGTATAACATGGAGGGAAAAAAAACAAAGAGGCTTATCTCTGTATCTGTTGAGATGAGGCAGTAACGACCCTTAAATCACTGTGACAATATATTTGTGTATTTAATGACTAAAGTGTGTTTTTTTCTCCCACGTAAATAGCATGACAATCGATTGGTTTCCACACAACAACATTCTGTTAACGTCACCGACTATATTCTCACATGTTGTCTAAAGGAAAAAAGCCAGAGACTTGACCTTTCTAAGAGAAGATAATAGATTTGAATGATGGTGCTGACATTAATCTTCAAGCTTTTAAAGAAGACACCCTTATGCATGTTCAGCCATTTTCCGAGGTATTCTGCACAGTTTGATTCACAACCACTGCTTATAGTGAAGAGTCTAGCATTCTAGACATGTAAATAGAATGAATAGACATAGACATAGAATGAATATACATTCTATTTCTATGGTTGTAGCTAGATAGATATCCCAATTCACTGGAAATGAGCCTATTTATATCTTCTCTATACAGTGCTCACTCACAGATTGATCTGTGTTTATCATGATTAATCTGCTGTGAGGCATCATCTCTTCCTCTCCTCCCTCTGTTTGTGGTCATCAGAAGGCTTGAGCACCGTCCAACAGCAGGCTGAAGTCCCTCAGACAACACAGCAATGAGTATCGCACCCGTCGCATGACGATTAGCTTGGTCGCTGGACTCCCACCGACTAGCTGAACATCAGCAGATAGCGTGCAGAGGTTATCCCTCCAACCTATATTGATCTAAGCTTTGTTACCAACCTCTCTCCTCTTTGTTGCTGGGAGATGCATTGGTGAGGAATTGGCAAGTGGATGTGGAGTGAAATCTTAATTACATGGCGATGGTGTATTTGATGATGTGAAAGTTATTGATGATGATGTGAGCTGTTACTTAAGCTCCCCTCGTGGAACTTCGTGCCTGTTAAAACTGATTCAGGAAAAGATGGACATGCCCATATCCATATGATCCACATAAACAATCTCAGAAAGGAAATTAATTCAATCTACTGAGGGATGGGTTAAGAGAAGGCTTTTAGTCCAATTATGGTATTTGTCCAATACATTCTCCTACATTTTGTAATAATAATAATAATAATATGCCATTTAGCAGACGCTTTTATCCAAAGCGACTTACAGTCATGTGCGCATACATGTTTACGTAAGGGTGGTCCCAGGGATGGAACCCACTACACTGGCGTTACAAGCGCCATGCTCTACCAACTGAGCAACAGAGGACCACGTAAGATAAATAAAGTTTGAATAGGGTTTATTCTTGAATATGTCACATGGCAAATAATATTTACTGTGCAGGAAATTAAATCAGGTTGGCAGTTAATACATTTCCAATTCCTTTTATTCTCAACATATAATGTGTATATTATGCCTTCCAATAAATGCAACAGTGATATATACAGTTGAAGTCAGAAGTTTACATACACCTTAGCCAAATACATTTAAACTCAGTTTTTCATAATTCCTGACATTTAATCCTAGTAAAAAATCCCTGTCTTAGGTCAGTTAGGATCACCACTTTATTTTAAGAATGTGAAATGTCATAATAATAGAGAGAATTATTTATTTCAGCTTTTATTTCTTTCATCACATTCCCAGTGGGTCAGATGTTTACATACACTCAATTATTATTTGGTAGCATTGCCTTTAAATAGTTTAACTTGAGTCAAACGTTTCGGGTAGCCTTCCACAAGCTTCCCACAATAAGTTGGGTGAATTTTGGCCCATTCCTCCTGACAGAAATGGTGTATCTGAGTCAGGTTTGTAGGCCTCCTTGCGCGCACACGCTTTATCAGTTCTGCCCACACATTTTCTATAGGACTGAGGTCAGGGCATTGTGATGGCCACTCCAATACCTTGACTTTGTTGTCCTTAAGGAATTTTGCCACAACTTTGGAAGTATGCTTGGGGTTATTGTCCATTTGGAAGACCCATTTGCGACCAAGCTTTAACTTCCTGACTCATAACTTGAGATGTTGCTTCAATATATTCCCATTATTTTCCTTCCTCATGATGCCATCTATTTTGTGAAGTGTACCAGTCCCTCCTGCAGCAAAGCACCCCCACAGCATTATGCCACCCCCGTGCTTCACAGTTGGGATGATGTTCTTCGGCTTGCAAGCGACCCCCTTTTTCCTCCAAACATAACGATGGTCATTATGGCCAAACAGTTCCATTTGTGTTTCATCATACCAGAGGACATTTCTCCAAAAAGTACGCTCTTTCTCCCCATGTGCAGTTGCAAACCGTAGTCCGTCTTTTTTATGGCAGTTTTGGAGCAGCGGTTCTTCCTTGCTGAGCGGCCTTTCAAGTTAAGTCGATATACAGTGGGGAAAAAAAGTATTTAGTCAGCCACCAATTGTGCAAGTTCTCCCACTTAAAAAGATGAGAGAGGCCTGTAATTTTCATCATAGGTACACGTCAACTATGACAGACAAAATGAGAAAAAAAAAACAGAAAATCACATTGTAGGTTTTTCAATGATTTTATTTGCAAATTATGGTGGAAAATAAGTATTTGGTCAATAACAAAAGTTTCTCAATACTTTGTTATATACCCTTTGTTGGCAATGACACAGGTCAAACGTTTTCTGTAAGTCTTCACAAGGTTTTCACACACTGTTGCTGGTATTTTGGCCCATTCCTCCATGCAGATCTCCCCTAGAGCAGTGATGTTTTGGGGCTGTCGCTGGGCAACACGGACTTTCAACTCCCTCCAAAGATTTTCTATGGGGTTGAGATCTGGAGACTGGCTAGGCCACTCCAGGACCTTGAAATGCTTCTTACGAAGCCACTCTTTCGTTGCCCGGGCGGTGTGTTTGGGATCATTGTCATGCTGAAAGACCCAGCCACGTTTCATCTTCAATGCCCTTGCTGATGGAAGGAGGTTTTCACTCAAAATCTCACGATACGTGGCCCCATTCATTCTTTCCTTTACACGGATCAGTCGTCCTGGTCCCTTTGCAGAAAAACAGCCCCAAAGCATGATGTTTCCACCCCCATGCTTCACAGTAGGTATGGTGTTCTTTGGATGCAACTCAGCATTCTTTGTCCTCCAAACACGACGAGTTGAGTTTTTACCAAAAAGTAATATTTTGGTTTCATCTGACCATATGACATTCTCCCAATCCTCTTCTGGATCATCCAAATGTACTCTAGCAAACTTCAGACAGGCCTGGACATGTACTGGCTTAAGCAGGGGGACACGTCTGGCACTGCAGGATTTGAGTCCCTGGCGGCGTAGTGTGTTACTGATGGTAGGCTTTGTTACTTTGGTCCCAGCTCTCTGCAGGTCATTCACTAGGTCCCCCCGTGTGGTTCTGGGATTTTTGCTCACCGTTCTTGTGATCATTTTGACCCCACGGGGTGAGATCTTGCGTGGAGCCCCAGATCGAGGGAGATTATCAGTGGTCTTGTATGTCTTCCATTTCCTAATAATTGCTCCCACAGTTGATTTCTTCAAACCAAGCTGCTTACCTATTGCAGATTCAGTCTTCCCAGCCTGGTGCAGGTCTACAATTTTGTTCTGGTGTCCTTTGACAGCTCTTTGGTCTTGGCCATAGTGGAGTTTGGAGTGTGACTGTTTGAGGTTGTGGACAGGTGTCTTTTATACTGATAACAAGTTCAAACAGGTGCCATTAATACAGGTAACGAGTGGAGGACAGAGGAGCCTCTTAAAGAAGAAGTTACAGGTCTGTGAGAGCCAGAAATCTTGCTTGTTTGTAGGTGACCAAATAAACCTATTTTCCACCATAATTTGCAAATAAATTCATAAAAAATCCTACAATGTGATTTTCTGGATTTTTTTTCTCAATTTGTCTGTCATAGTTGACGTGTACCTATGATGAAAATTACAGGCCTCTCTCATCTTTTTAAGTGGGAGAACATGCACAATTGGTGGTTGACTAAATACTTTTTTTCCCGCACTGTAGGACTCATTTTACTGTGAATATAGATACTTTTGTACCTGTTTCCTCCAGCATCTTCACAAGGTCCTTTGCTGTTGTTGTGGGATTGATTTGCACTTTTCGCACCAAAGTACGGTCATATCTAGGAGACAGAACGCATCTCCTTCCTGAGCGATATTGTCACGACTTCCGCCGAGGCTGCCCCCCCTTCTGGTTCGGGCAGGCTTTGGTGTTTGTTGTCACCGGAGTACTAGCTACTGCCGATCCCATTCTCATCACTCCACTTGTCATGTCTTGTCAATTCCCCAACTGGTGCTCATTCCCCTAAAAAGTATGTGTATAAGTGTTCCCTCTGTTCCCCTTTTCACCCGCTGAATGGAGTCAGCAGGAGAAGACCGCATGTCTGGAGTTGTGGCAAGGGTCCAGGAGCACTCCTCGATGCTGTCCAGTTTGGGGGAAGCGATGGATCGGGTTCTTCAGGTAGTAGAACGCCTGGAGAGGAGAGGACCCGCTCTATCGAGACCAGCTGGTCAGTCGGATCCAGCCACCTACACCCCAGCCCATGGAGGGATCCAGATATCCCGGCCACCGGCGTTTGATGGGACTGCAGCATGATGTAAGGGATTTATGCTCCAACTGGAGCTGTTTTTCTCCAGCATCAGGCCGGCGCCCCGGGAGCGGGAAAAGGTATCCGTCCTCGTTTCCTGCCTTTGTGGGAGAGCCATGGAGTGGGCCAACGCGGTGTGGAACGAGGGTGGTACCGCGTTGGAGGACTACAGGGAGTTTGCTCGCCTCTTTTGGGCAGTTTTTGATCACTCGCCTGAGGGTCAAGAGGCGGGTGAAAGACTGGTTCAGCTGAGGCAGGGGACGAGGACCGCTCAGGACTATGCACTGGAGTTCCGGACGCTGGCAGGACTACAGGGAGTTTGCTCGCCTCTTTCGGGCAGTTTTTGATCACTCGCCTGAGGGTCAAGAGGCGGGCGAAAGACTGGTTCATCTGAGGCAGGGGACGAGGACCATTCAGGACTATGCGCTGGAGTTCCGGACGCTGGCAGCGGGGTCCGGGTGGAACGAGCGGGCCCTGATCAACCATTTCCGGTGCAACCTAAGGGAGGACGTCCGACGGGAGCTAGCCTGCCGGGATGCCATGCTATCGTTCTCCCAACTGGTGGACATGGCCATCCGGCTAGACAATCTACTAGCAGCCAGAGGACGTCCTGGTAGGGGTCTGCCCATTCCCACTCCGGACGACTCTGACCCCGAGCAGATGGAGCTGGGGGGAGCCGCCGGTCGAGAGAGCGCAGGAGGACAGCGACAGTGCCACTCTGGTGGCACGAAGGGACAATCCACCTCACGTCACAGTCAACTTTATTTTGGGTCTGGAGGCAGTAGGCAGGGTACTCACCCACCACCCCAGGTAATGAACATCCAAACATGTTCAGAGCCCTTTGCGGTGCACTGTACTTTATCTATCTCCTTTCCAGATCACTTGGTAGGTTCCCAGTGTAAGGCGCTAGTTGATTCAGGCGCAGCTGGGAATTTTATGGACAGGGCATTTGCACACCGTCAAGTCATTTCATTGGTTCCTCTAACCATTCCACTCCCCATCAGAGCACTAGATAGTCAACCAGTAGGGTCCGGGTTGGTGAAGGAAGTTACTGTACCAGTCACCATGATTACGCAGGAGACACATGTTGAGCAGATCACCTTTATGATTATTGAGTCTCCTGCTTACCCTGTAGTCTTGGGTATCCCGTGGTTAGCCCTTCACAACCCCAATTTCTCATGGCCGCAGAGGGTTCTTACGGGGTGGTCGCGTGAGTGTCCGGGTAAGTGTCTAGGTGTTTCCGTTGGTAAGACCATGGTGGAAAGTCCAGACGGTACCCCCACCGTGCGCATTCCCCCTGAATACCATGATCTGGCGCTCGCGTCTTCCAAGACGCAAGTGACTAAATTATCACCTCATCGGGAGGGGGATTGCGCGATAAACCTTCGGGTAGACCCTGTACCTCCCAGGAGTCATGTGTATCCCCTGTCGCAGGCTGAAATGGAGGCTATGGAAATATACGTCACCGTACGTCACCGAGTCCCTGCGCCAGGGGTATATACGTCCCTCCACTTCACCTGCCTCCTCGAGTTTCTTCTCTGTGAAGAAGAAAGATGGCGGTTTACTCCCGTGCATTGATTATCGACCACTGAATAATGTGACGGTACGATTTAGTTATCCTCTTGCCCTCATTCCTTCAGTGATTGAGTCAATGCATGGGGCCATTTTTTCACCAAATTAGACCTCAGGAGTGCCTACAACCTGGTGCATATTCGGGAAGGGGATGAGTGGAAAACAGCATTCAGCACAACCTCGGGGCATTATGAATACCTGGTGATGCCGTACAGTTTGAATACTTCATCCGTTTTCCAGTCCTTTGTGAACGAGGTGTTTCGGGACATGCTTGGTCGTGGTGTGGTGGTCTACATCGATGACATCCTGGTGTATTCCGCTACGCGTGCTGAGCATGTGTCCCTGTTCGCAAAGTACTGGTCCGACTACTGGAAAATGATCTTTATGCCAAGGCAGAGAAGTGTGAGTTTTTCCAGCAGTCAATCTCCTTCCTCAGATATCGCATTACCACCACAGGTGTGGATATGGAGGGAGACCGCATTGCAGCCGTGCGTAATTGGCCAACTCCAAACACGGTAAAGGAGGTGCAGCGCTTCCTTGGCTTTTCCAACTACTATCAAAGGTTTATTTAGGGTTTTGGCAAGGTCACAGCTCCCATTACCTCCTTGTTGAAGGGTGGGCCGACACGGCTCTGCTGGTCTGCTGAGGCTGATTTGGCATTCAGTAGATTGCGGGGTTTGTTCACATCAGCCCCGGTACTGGCTCACCCCGATCCATAACTATCGTTCGTAGTGGAGGTGGATGCGTCCGAGGTAGGGATAAGAGCTGTCTTATCCCAACGTTCGGGCATGCCACCCAAGCTCCGCCCCTGTGCCTTCTGTTTTAAGAAGCTCAGCTCGGCGGAGCAGAACTACGGCGTTGGTGATTGGGAGCTGTTGGCTGTTGTCTGAGCTTTGACGGTGTGGAGACATTGGCTCAAAGGGGCGAAACACCCTTTCCTCGTCTGGACAGACCACCGTAACCTGGAGTACATTCGGGCAACAAGGAGGCTGAATCCTCGCCAGGCCAGGTGGGCCCTCTTCTTCACCTGGTTTGATTTCACACTCTCATACATTCCGAGTACGAAGAACGTGACACAGAGGAGAGGCCCAGAGACAACACCCCCATACTCCCGGCCTCATGCATTGTGGTGCCGGTAGTATGGGCGATGGACGCAGTTATAGTGCAGGCATTACGCACAGATCCATCTCCACCGCAGTGTCCAGCTGGAATGCAGTACGTGCCTGTGATTATCCATGATCGTCTATTCTACTGGGCACACACGTCACCCTCCCCTGGTCATCCAGGTATCGTTCGTACAATGCGCTGCCTGACCGAGAAGTACTGGTGGCCTACCTTGGCTAAGGACGTGATGGTGTATGTTTCCTCCTACTCAGTGTGCGCCCAAAGTAAGGCACCTAGGCACCTCCCAGCGGGTAAGCTACAACCTTTACCAGTTCCACAACGACCATGGTCTCATCTGAGTATAGATTTTTTCACTGATCTTGCCCCCTACCAAGGTAACACCACTATCCTGGTCGTTGTGGACCACTTTTCAAAGTCCTGCTGCCTCCTTCCTCTGCCCGGTCTCCCCACGGCCCTATAAACTGTGGAGGCTCTGTTTACTCACGTCTTCCGGCACTACGGGTTACCAGAGGATATAGTGTCCGACCGAGGTCCCCAGTTCACGTCTAGAGTCTGGAAGGCGTTCATGGAACGTCTGGGGGTCTCGGTCAGCCTGACCTCTGGATTCCACCCCGAGAGTAATGGGCAGGTGGAGAGGGTGAATCAAGATGTGGGTAGGTTCCTGCGGACCTACTGTCAGGACTGGCTGGGGGAGTGGTCGGTGTTCCGGCCATGGGCAGAATATGCTCAGAACTCTCTCCGCCACTCCTCCAGCTAGGTTACCAACCGGTCCTGGCATCGTGGCACCAGAGCCAGACCGAGGCTCCTGCGGTGGATGACTGGTTTCGGCGCGCGGTTGTTACTCCCCCCTGATTACAGTATTAATCCCTCTTTTCATGTGTCTCTCCTCAGGCCGGTAGTAGCTGGTCCGCTCCAAGAGTCTGAGGTGTGGGAGGTTCCTCCACCTCCTCTGGACATTGAGGGGACCCCGGCGTACTCGGTCTGTTCAAACCTGGATTCGAGGCGTCGGGTGGGGGGCCTTCAGTATCTCGTGGAGTGGGAGGGGTACGGTCCAGAGGAACGGTGCTGGGTCCCAAGGCGGGACATCCTCAATCCCTCCCTGTTGAGGGATTTCCACCGTCGCCATCCGACTCGCCCTGCTCCGCATCCTCCTGGCTGTCCCCGAGGCCGAGGTCGGCGCACTGCTGGAGCCGCGCGTCGGGAGGGGGGGTACTCTCACGACTTTCCTCGAGGCTGCCCCCCCTCTTGGTTCGGGCAGGCTTCGGTGTTCGTCGTCACCGGAGTACTAGCTACTGCCGATCCCATTCTCATCACTCCACTTGTCATGTCTTGTCAATTACACACAGCTAGTGCTCATTCCCCTAATTAGTATGTGTATAAGTGTTTCCTCTGTTCCCCTTGTCTTTGTCAGTGATTGTTTGTTGTGAGAGCGTGTAGCTCGGTTGAGCTACTATTCTTAGTGTTTATGCCAAGGTAGATGTTTTCCCTTGTTAGTTTCGTTTTGACGCTTGGAGCGTTTGATTTATGTAAACGGAATAAACTCTGGACTTCGGTATTTTCCTCCTGCGCCTGACTCCTTCCTTCACACCTCGTCACAGGTATGATGGCTGCGTGGTCCCATGGTGTTTATACTTGCGTACAATTGTTTGTACAGATGAACGTGGTACCTTCAGGTGTTTGGAAATTGCTCCCAAGGATGAACCAGACCTATGGAGGTCTACAATTAATTTTCTGAGGTCTTGGCTGATTTCTTTTGATTTTCCCATGATGTCAAGCAAAGAGGCATTGGGTTTGAAGGTAGGCCTTGAAATACATCCATAGGTACACGTCAATTGACTCAAATTATGTCAATTAGCCTACCAGAAGCTTCTAAAGCCATGACATCATTTTCTGGAATTTTCCAAGCTGTTTAAAGGCACAGTCAACTTAGTGTATATAAACTTCTGACCCACTGGAATTGTTATACAGTGAATTATAAGTGAAATAATCTGTCTGTAAACAATTGTTGGAAAAATTACTTGTGTCATGCGCGAAGTAGATGTCCTAACCGACTTGCCAAAACTATAGTTTGTTAACAAGAAATTTGAGGAGTAGTTGAAAAACGACTTTTAATGACTCCAACCTAAGTGTATGTACAGTGGGGAAAATAAGTATTTAGTCAGCCACCAATTGTGCAAGTTCTCCCACTTAAAAAGATGAGAGAGGCCTGTAATTTTCATCATAGGTACACGTCAACTATGACAGACAAAATGAGGAAAAAAAATCCAGAAAATCACATTGTAGGATTTTTTATGAATTTATTTAAAAATTATGGTGGAAAACAAGTATTTGGTCACCTACAAACAAGCAAGATTTCTGGCTCTCACAGACCTGTAACTTCTTCTTTAAGAGGCTCCTCTGTCCTCCACTCGTTACCTGTATTAATGGTACCTGTTTGAACTTGTTATCAGTATAAAAGACACCTGTCCACAACCTCAAACAGTCACACTCCAAACTCCACTATGGCCAAGACCAAAGAGCTGTCAAAGGACACCAGAAACAAAATTGTAGACCTGCACCAGGCTGGGAAGACTGAATCTGCAATAGGTAAGCAGCTTGGTTTGAAGAAATCAACTGTGGGAGCAATTATTAGGAAATGGAAGACATACAAGACCACTGATAATCTCCCTCGATCTGGGGCTCCACGCAAGATCTCACCCCGTGGGGTCAAAATGATCACAAGAACGGTGAGCAAAAATCCCAGAACCACACGGGGGGACCTAGTGAATGACCTGCAGAGAGCTGGGACCAAAGTAACAAAGCCTACCATCAGTAACACACTACGCCGCCAGGGACTCAAATCCTGCAGTGCCAGACGTGTCCCCCTGCTTAAGCCAGTACATGTCCAGGCCCGTCTGAAGTTTGCTAGAGTGCATTTGGATGATCCAGAAGAGGATTGGGAGAATGTCATATGGTCAGATGAAACCAAAATAGAACTTTTTGGTAAAAACTCAACTCGTCGTGTTTGGAGGACAAAGAATGCTGAGTTGCATCCAAAGAACACCATACCTACTGTGAAGCATGGGGGTGGAAACATCATGCTTTGGGGCTGTTTTTCTGCAAAGGGACCAGGACGACTGATCCGTGTAAAGGAAAGAATGAATGGGGCCATGTATCGTAACATTTTGAGTGAAAACCTCCTTCCATCAGCAAGGGCATTGAAGATTAAACGTGGCTGGGTCTTTCAGCATGACAATGATCCCAAACACACCGCCCGGGCAACGAAGGAGTGGCTTCGTAAGAAACATTTCAAGGTCCTGGAGTGGCCTAGCCAGTCTCCAGATCTCAACCCCATAGAAAATCTTTGGAGGGAGTTGAAAGTCTGTGTTGCCCAGCGACAGCCCCAAAACATCACTGCTCTAGAGGAGATCTGCATGGAGGAATGGGCCAAAATACCAGCAACAGTGTGTGAAAACCTTGTGAAGACTTACAGAAAACGTTTGACCTGTGTCATTGCCAACAAAGGGTATATAACAAAGTATTGAGAAACTTGTGTTATTGACCAAATACTTATTTTCCACCATAATTTGCAAATAAATTCATAAAACATCCTACAATGTGATTTTCTGGATTTTCTTTTCTCATTTTGTCAGTCATAGTTGACGTGTACCTATGATGAAAATTACAGGCCTCTCTCATCTTTTTAAGTGGGAGAACTTGCACAATTGGTGGCTGACTAAATACTTGTTTTCCCCACTGTAAACTTCCGACTTCAGCTGTACAGAGTACAGCTATACAACAATCCCTCAATAAAGATATGTCTTAATATGAAGTGTATTAGAGTAAATATAAAGGAAGCCTGGTTGAAAAGGTCTCAGCTAAATTATTATTTGAGCTGAAAAATGTACACTGTCTCCCTGTTCAGTGGTGAAGAAACACCGATCCACCTAGACCCTCCAAGGACTAGCATTTGTACTTTCCCCTCTAAGTGGTGAAACAGAGAGAAAGGGCCTGACAGAAGAATCAAAAATGCAAGGTGAAATGCAATTTCCACTCATAATAAATGCTGTCGCTAAATACAATATTATAGAAAAAGATTAGACTAGAAACTATAAATTACATGTGACAAGGCCCTAAGACACTGGGAGAAGTAGATGGGGCCTTTTGCCGTCCCTCATCCCTCAGTGAGGGTAATGAATTGCACAATTGGAAGGTCAGACCAACAACAAAAAATAGAAGGAAAATAATAAAAGAGAGAAGAACTGGCACAGAATCCGCAGTCTGTTTATTGGCTCTTAATGAAAACCAATTTATCTAAATTACCACCAGGGAGGATTCCTAATTAAAGCTGGGGAAAGAGGGTGGTATTTTTGTCAGTGAAAAGTGTGCTGCTGTTTTTTCCAATTCAAATCTATTGCAGGGAAAGAAAACACAGCCGTTCGGGCTGTGGCACTATCCAAGTAACGCTTTTCCCTTCTCCTTTTTCTGTCTGGGTTTAGTAGTTTATTATCATTAAAGCCAGGCGTCAAGTTAATGTCGTATTCCATTAAATCGCAAAGAGAAAGCATATTTGAACTATGTATGTCTTATTAATCCAGATATCTATGGATTACTTTGAGAAAAAAGGCCCTGGTTCTATATAGTGGAAATGCTTTTTAGGGATATTTCTGTGTTTTGAGAGTAATGAACTGTAATGAAAATGTCTGCTTTACTTCCCCCCACAAATAAATCATTTTATACGAAAGTATAGATAGTACACCAATAAGGTCAGATTTTGTTACAATGTGGTATTTGATATTATATATCATACAAGCTTCCAAACATAGGGCTTTATCTTAATTAAGTTGTATCAATGTTGTGTACTTTCACAGTATCTTTGGTTTTATAGTATGAACATGTACTGTAATTTACATAGTTGTACTTCATATGTACATTTGTGTTCCTATTATGAATTGAGTTTTACACATCTTGCTCTGTTATTGCTTTCTCTTGCTGCACATTCTAACAAATGTGCAGCAATACATTTACATTTTCATTGAATTCATGTCACGCCCTGGCTCTGGGGACTATGTTATGTTGAGCCAGGGTGTGTGATTCTATGTTTGTATATCTATGTTGGCCTGAGTGACTCCCAATCAGAGGCAACGAGTGTCAGCTGGTTGTCTCTGATTGGGAGCCATATTTAACTGTCTGTCTTTTCACTTTGTGTTGTGGTTTCTTGTTCCGTGTTGGTTTGTTTATGTAACCAAGGACGTCACGTTTCGTTGTTTTGATCGTGTGATCATTCGTATAATAAATATGTTTGCTTTCAACGCTGCGCCTTGGTCCTCTCCCTCCTGTAACGATCGTGACAGAAGAAACCACCATAACAGGACCAAGCAGCGTGAAGAAGAGAGAGGATGGACTTGGGAGCAGTGGAGTAGGAGTCTCGACTGGGCCAAGCCAAGAGAAGAGGAGAGAGGTTGGACTTTGGAGCAGTGGGGTGAGAGTCTGGCGAGAACGATGGAGGCCTGGCCCACAGGAAGGAGAGACCCCCAGAACATTTTTAGGGGGGGGCTCACGACGTCGGGGCAGCAGGAGGCCGCGATAGAGCGGTCCAGCGGGTTGGCAGAAGAGGCCGCCAGGTTACGGGAGTCACTGGTCACCAGGGGGAAGGAGGTTGTAGAGGCACGGTGAGAGGTACTGGCGTGTGTTGCCAGTCCGGTCCGGCCTGTTCCTGATCCCCACGTAGGGCCAGTGGTGTGTGTTCCCAGTACGGTCCGGCCTGTTCCTGCCACTCCCACCAAGTCTGTGGTGCGCGTCGCCAGCCCAGTCCGGCCCATCCAAGCTCCCCGCACCAAGTCTGTGGTGCGCGTCACCAGCCCAGTCCAGCCCATTCCTGCTCCCCGCACCAAGTCTGTGGTGCGTTTCGTCAGCCCTGTCCGGCCTGTTCCTGCTCTCCGCACCAAGTCTGTGGTGCGCGTCGCCAGCCCAGTCCGGCCCATTTCTGCTCCCCGCACCAAGTCTGTGGTGCGTTTCGTCAGCCCTGTCCGGCCCGTTCCTGCTCTCCGCACCAAGTCTGTGATGCGCGTCGCCAGCCCAGTCCGGCCCATCCAAGCTCCCCGCACCAAGTCAGTGGTGCGCGTCGTCAGCCCGGTCCGGCTCATTCCTGCTCCCCGCACCAAGTCAGGGGTGCGCTTCGTCAGCCCGGTCCGGCCCGTTCCTCCTCCACGCACCAAGCCAGGGGTGCGCGTCGTCAGTCCAGCACAACCCGTGCCTGGGTCATGTCCGGAGCCGGATCCGCCGCCGAGGCGGAGTGCCCACCCGGTCCCTCCCCTGTTGTGGTTGTTTGGCGCGGTCGGAGTCCGCGCCTTTGGGGGGGGGTACTGTCACGCCCTGGCTCTGGGGACTATGTTATGTTGAGCCAGGGTGTGTGATTCTATGTTTGTATATCTATGTTGGCCTGAGTCACTCCCAATCAGAGGCAACGAGTGTCAGCTGGTTGTCTCTGATTGGGAGCCATATTTAACTGTCTGTCTTTTCACTTTGTGTTGTGGTTTCTTGTTCTGTGTTGGTTTGTTTATGTAACCAAGGACGTCACGTTTCGTTGTTTTGATCGTGTGATCATTCGTATAATAAATATGTTTGCTTTCAACGCTGTGCCTTGGTCCTCTCCCTCCTGTAACGATCGTGACAATTCATAACAATATGAAAGTAGAGACAGTATCATTCCTAGCATGGAATTAGGATTCCTCCCACTGTGGTAAAATAGAGCATTCCACAAAGACATGATTCTTAATTGCACAAATATTTCTTCTTTCTTATCACAGATTTACAGTAGATATCATTCAAAACAAATTACATTGTCTACACATGTAGTCACGCATGGTAAACGCAAAGTTTTCGAGGTGTCCCTTGCTACGCAGCTGTGGTACAAAACACCATAGCACAACTTTGGATTCTAGAAAACATTTCCTATTCTTTAAAATGGCAACTTTTTGTTGTAGTTGTGTTGTGGTCCCTCATTGTTGACTTATAGGTCCGCAGGGGTATTCTGAACCACCTCTTTCTCATTAAAGTGAATGTATTTGGAGAGGGGTGACTAGAAGCCAAAGTGCAACAAAGTGCAGACCTGTGAGTGCACTGGGAGAGGCCAAAAAAACATGGCAACAGAGGCGAGAGGCACATTTGTAAAATTAAGTCCAAAACAAAGTGAAGGTGTTAGCGCTAGTAGCAGCTTGATGCATGCCAAACACTAGACCTGGAGTGCTGACATGGCTAACTCTCTCTCTCTCCCCCCACCCTCCTCTCTCTCTCCATCCCACCCCCCCTCCCTCTCTTCCAGATAATGGTGCTGACAGACCCTGAGTTTGAGAGTAGTGTGCTCATCAGCTCGGATGAAGGAGCAAGCTATCAGAAATACCGCCTCAGCTTCTACATCCTAAGCCTCCTGTTCCACCCAACAAAGGAGGATTGGGCCCTAGCCTACAGCCACGACCAGAAGGTGAGCTCCGTGTCGTTTTTTCTCCACAGTTGGTTGTTTTGTACAGTATGTTTTGGATTTCAAACTGTGATACACAGTCGGATAAAGCTCCAAGCTGTTGATGTTTTATATTTTTTCATCCCGTTTCCAACGGCGCTGTATTGTTTTATTGAATATTCTTCTGTCGTCTTAATATGATTTATTTACCTTCTTGAAGTTTTGATTAGAAAATTGATAATTTTTATCAGTTTGATGATACTTTAGTTAGACGTTACCTCATGCTGTGGAAAACTCTGTACACCCATTTCACACACAGGTCACATCCCATATAACCCCCTGTGAAGAAGACCTACCATTATTGTCAATGAGTATGACCTGGCTACCAAGATGTTTATCACAACAGGGGAGTCTGGTTAGGTTGGAGGAGGGAGAAGACTGACACCTTGGGTTGCTAACTAACCCCAATATCAGTCATAACAATGAAACCTGGAGCGATTCAGAGGTTGTCACTATGGGAGGTCCTAATGAAAAAAGAGTCTCCACACAGTCACTTTGATCAGATGCAATTTTACAGTTGTAATTTGCTAAGCTTTCGGTCTGTGATGGACTTCGTTGGAGAATGCGGACTATACGAGTTTATAACAGAACCTTTTGGGCTGTTTAATGCACACTATAGATGTTGGTGATGTTTTGTTTGCATTAAAAGGATGGGCCTTTGTAGACATGGCTCAGAAGACATATAATTGTGGACATGGAACACTTTCAGAAGACATACCTTTGTAGACATGGAACACTCCCAGAAGACATACATTTGTGGACATGGAACACTCTCAGAAGACATACCTTTGTAGACATGGGAGACTCTCAGAAGACATATATTTTTATACATGGAACACTCTCAGAAGAAATACCTTTGTGGACATGCAACACTCTCAGAAGACATACGTACAGTTCTGATTAAATGATTCCTTAAGCATTGACGCAACGTGGAATCCGATGGTGATTAGTAAATTAGATAATGTCGTATTTTTTATTGGGAGTCCATACAAGTGCAACTTTAAAACAGTATGTTCTGTACTGATCACATATTGAGTTTTTCTATATTCAAACAGCAGGGTCTCAAGCTTTGTCACATCACTTTACTATTTGTCTCCAGTCTTTTTGTACTCAATGCAGGTCAATCTCTATCTCTTTACTCAATGTCTGGAGTAAAATGTTATATTTCGAGTTCTAGAACTCTGGGTGACCTCTCTTGACTCTTATATCAGAACGTGTGGGCAGTGTAAAGACATGATTACTGTTGATGTAGCTGTTCCTCTCTCTCTCTCTCTGACTAAGGTCGATACAATTAGAGCATCTGTGACACGTCTCAAAAAAGTATGAGGGTGGAAAGTATGGAAACAACGCAACATAATAGAACACTTTTTTTCTTCTTGTTCTTCTGGGTTCCTCTGGGACTTTTCAACTGTTCAAGTCTCCTAATTGACTTCAGTATTGGAGCTGCTTGTCTTATAAATATTTTGACAAGAGCTGTTATGCTAGACAATGTCAGGCCCGAGTTGTTTTGTGCAGTTCAGTTATTCATGTAACACCCTCCCTGAAAGCAAAAATGATATTTTTCTGAATGCATTTATAGTCCGAAATCTATTGGGTTGGGGGGGTTGGGAAGCTAGTGGTGGACGTCTCAAGGGAGAAGTGAAGACGAACCTTTTAAAAAACACAAGTCCCCTCGACTCGAGTTGTATTCCATTCTTAACATATTGCATCTCGACTCATACACCTCGTCGGACCTGCGAGACAAGGCCTTGGGTCCCTAATGGATTGTGTAAAGGATATGTTCATCAAAACGTTAACTTGGTGGGACTGTTGAGTTCAACTATTCAGTACACATTGCAGTTACTGTGGTCACTTGGGGATATGGGGTTTTGGTTTCATTACGTAGTTAGAAGTGTTTATGAGAGCAGACAATTCACCTCAGAAAAAGCTGATAGTGTAGATAAAATGACATTAGCACAGACAGACAATGAACATTGATTGTGAAAAAATATCCAGTTTATATCCATGTATCTATTGCCAGTCTATCATGAAGCCTATCACTATCTAGCCTGGTTAAGTTCAACCTTCGCTCCCTTAGCACCAGTCTTTTAATAAAAGTGTTTTCTGTGTTTAATTATATCCTTATTCAGGTTTCTGGTGTTCAAATCAATTAATGTTGGCTATGTCAAGAGGAGAACCCCAGGTGGTTGACATAACTTTGTTTTTCCCAAATAATGTTCCTGTCAGCCCCCTGTAGTCTCTCACTCAGGCACACAATGTCAGATGAAGAACGTAAGTCTTCCGTATTCCGTACATCAAACAAATCATGCTGTTCTTAGATAGTTGACATGTTGGAGATACATTTATTCTCACTTCCTTTCAACCTTTGAAAAAAGTGAGCAAAAAACGTTTCACATCGGATGTGTCAACAGAAGCAAATCACATGTTTTCAGACAGTCAAACAAGCTCACAATTTCCAAGTTCCAAAAAAGCAGATGAGTTTGGAGTCAATCACCTGCATACACTATTTGCAGCCTAGTCACCCAGCACCACAATTACATTGCAGGCAACCCAACACACCGCCTAAGCCCAGTTTGAAGCGAACGTCAAACAACTCATAATGTGGTTATTTGTAATTCCTACCACTGGGGGAAACAATCAGTATTGCCAGACAGCGCAGCGCCGCTAGAATAAAGTGTCAGTGTATCTCAGGTTTATTTGTGACTTCTCCAGTCTCTAACTCACTTGCCCTACAGTGCGTACGGGGATTTGATTGGCCCCTTGTCTGCATTAGGTTAGTTGCCTGTTACAGATAGCAGGATTAGTGTCATTAGTCAAGTGGGGGAAGGATGACTCAGAGCCCAATAGATTAGAATACAATAGACTATAACTAAATGGTGTTGTGGAGGAGGTTCTTCCTGGTGAGGATAAAGATGGAGAAGGTGTTGTGGAGGGGGGTCTTCCTGGTGAGGATACAGCTGGAGGAGTGTGTTTTTTTGGAGGATGTGTACAGTATGTAGCTTCTAGGGATGCAGACGCACACACACATGCCATCACACAAAAACACATGAGCACGCACACACCTGGTAGACAAACATACCAAGCTGAAGCACAGGCTTAGTATGTATGTATGCATGCATACACACAAACACAAAACTTAGACAGACAAGACTAGGCCTGGTGGAACTCAAACCTGGTAGAACTCAAACTCAAAAGGATGCATGGTGATGCAGTTTTGGCAGCAATAGCACAATGAAGCAGAGAGGACAGAGAGAACAGAGAGAACAGGGGACTGAAATCAAAGGGAAATTATGGCTACAGCGAAATGGAGGCAGCTTCATGGCGAGGAGAAATAGAGAACGCGAACAGATGGGAGTTACTCTCTTAAAGGAATAGCAGATATACATTGTCACAACAGCAGATGGATGGAGGTGTGTTGTTAAATAGAGAGAGGATTGAGGAGCCAATGTGCCAACAACAAGGAAACAGATTGTGTGAGAACTGTGACTTTCTGTCGTTGCTAGGCCTCTCTTGCCATGTTCCTTTGGTGATGGTGGAGGTGTGACATCCTTTTGGTTTTTCAGCATGTGCCAGCCTCTTTATATTGAGTTTAAAGCCCCAGTTGATGGACTGCCTCTTCAATTCAAACCACAAAGGGTTTCAAGTCTGGAGACTGAAATGGCTATTGCGAAATGTTGATGTTGTGGTCAATTAACCATTTCTTTATGGATTTTCATGTGTGCTTGGGGTTATTGTCTTGCTGTAAGATCCACTGGCGGCCAAGTTTCAGCCTCCAGGCAGAGTCAACCATGTTTTTGGATCAAATGTCATGAACTTGGTAAAGTTCATGATGTCGTTGTCTTTAACAAGTGCCCCAGGACCAGTGGAAGCAAAATATCCCCATAACATAACTCCTTCAGTAGCCTCCAACTGCTCTTAAACACTAGTAAAACTAAATGCATGCTCTTCAACCGAACGCTGCTTGCACCCGCCCACCCGACTAGAATCACTACACTCGACGGGTCTGACCTAGAGTATGTGGACAACTACAAATATCTAGGTGTCTGGTTAGACTGTAAACTCTCCTTCCAGACTCACATTAAGAATCTCCAATCCAAAGTTAAATCTAGAATCGGTTTCCTATTTCGCAACAAAGCCTCCTTCACTCATGCTGCCAAACATGCCCTCGTAAAACTGACTATCCTACCGATCCTTGACTTCGGCGATGTCATTTACAAAATAGCCTCCAACACTCTACTCAGCAAATTGGATGTAGTCTATCACAGTGCCATCCGTTTTGTCTCCAAAGCCCCATATAATACCCACCACTGTGACCTGTACGCTCTTGTTGGCTGGTCCTCACTACATATTCGTCGCCAAACCCACTGGCTCCAGGCCATCTATAAATCACTGCTAGGCAAATCCCCGCCTTATCTTAGCTCATTGGTCACCATAGCAACACCCACCCGTAGTCTGCGCTCCAGCGGGTATATCTCACTGGTCATCCCCAAAGCCAACACCTCCTTTGGCCGCAATTCCTTCCAGTTCTCTGCTGCCAATGACTGGAACAAATTGCAAAAATCTCTGAAGCTGGAGACACTTATCTCCCTCACTAACTTTAAGCATCAGTTGTCAGAGCACCTTACCGATCACTGCACCTGTACACAGCCCATCTGAAATTAGCCCGCCCAACTACCTCATCCCTATATTGTTATTTATTTTGCTCATTTGTACCCCAGTATCTCTATTTGCACATCATCTCTTGCACATCTATCATTCCAGTGTTAATACTAATTGTAATTATTTTGCACTATAGCCTATTTTATTGCCTTACCTCCATAACTTGCTAAATTTGCACACACTGTATATATATGTATTTCTGTTGTATTTTTTTTTTTACTTTTTTTGTTTTACCCCATATATAACTCTGTGTTGTTGTTTTTATCGCACTGCTTTGCTTTATCTTGGCCAGGTCGCAGTTGTAAATGAGAACTTGTTCTCAACTGGTTTACCTGGTTAAATAAAGGTGAAATAAAAATAAAATAAAAAACATCAAAGATCCACCACCATATTTTTCAGTAGGTATGCGGTTCTTTTCTCCATATGCATCTTTCTTTCAACACCAAGCCCACTACTGGCGTGGCCAAAGAGCTCTATTTTCATGTAATTCAAACAAATGTAAATGCCTAGAGATTGCTAAATGGCATTGGCACCTGAATTGGAACCTGTGCTATGGTCAGATGACATGAAAATAAAGCTT
The DNA here is from genome assembly GCF_020615455.1 of Coregonus clupeaformis. NCBI lineage: Eukaryota > Metazoa > Chordata > Actinopteri > Salmoniformes > Salmonidae > Coregonus > Coregonus clupeaformis. The sequence goes on from NW_025533634.1 coordinate 471,995, forward strand.
GTTGGCCATGCACACCATATCATTTCCCTTTTCTTTTTTGCATACAATATAGCTCAGTAAAACAATTATTTTATACAGTCTTTTTTGCTAATCTTCATCAAAGGTGCCAAATATTTTGTACCTGACTGTAAGTGAGTTTGACATCCTTTTGTCTTTTTAGGATGGTCAGCTTCTTTATTACATTCCAAGCCCCAGTTGCAAGGCTAAGGCAGGCTACCTTCATACAGGTACTGGGTTATTGGGTATTGGGTTATGTCTTATGAGTAGCCCTTCTTGCCCTTGGTGAATACCACACGTCCACAGGGTGTATTTAGAATTCCTATCCGCTCACCTGAAGGCTTTGATATTTCAGCGGCGTCAAAACCTTTATGGGGGGGGCTGCTATCAGTTTATTGGTATTCATCTGTTAAGTCGTGGAGGAGGGGTGGGGGGGTGGGGGGTGGGGGGGAGTACGGTGTGTGTTTGTGTGTGTGTGTGTTGGACTAGGCTGACATTTACCTTTTTCTGTGGGGAAGACAAAATGGTCGATTTGATGGATTCTGCCTCGCGCTGAACCTTGCCTCTTAACTACAGTCCAACAGCCTCGTTCTGTGGCCAGCTCCACTTTCATAAGTCACTAACATAACCTGCTCTATATTTTTTTCTTGTTCATCAGTTTGATAAAGTCTCCTTCTGAGGGAGAGCAATAGTGAAAGGGGTGGCCATTTTGAATCCATTAGTGTTTATGGTCATTTGAAGCTGCCAGCCAGCAGGACTGGTTTCCTCATCATCTATTTCAAATAGGGGATTATCAAAGCAGCTTCCTCTTTCAGTAGAATGTCGATCTATACTGGAGTTGGTCTATACTGGAGTTGGTCTGTGCTGGAGTTGTTCTATACTGGAGTTGGACTATACTGGAGTTGGACCATACTGGAGTTGGACTACACTGGAGTTGGACTACACTGGAGTTGGACTACACTGGAGTTGGACTATACTGGAGTTGGTCTATACAGGAGTTGGTCTATACAGGAGTTGGACTATACAGGAGTTGGAATATACTGGAGTTGGTCTATACTGGAGTTGAACTATACTTTGTCGATACAGGAGACTATCCATTGTCTTTGCTACAACTTCCAATCAGATACTAAACCTGTGCCATTCTGACTCATGTACTGTAGATTTGGACAGCAAGCCAAATTGTACTTGCAAAGATGTAATCTAGATTGTTGATATTTATTTTCCAGAGCGTCAATTCCAGTATATCAAACCTGAGGTGTTATGCTACACACCTGGGAGTAATGATCTACCTTGCCCATGACATTAACAACCAAACACAATCAAACACCCGGATAATGTTTTATTTTCATTAGCATTTTCATGCGCTCTCTGCTGCAATTCCTTTCCCACATATATACCACTTAGACATACATTCAGTTGCAGTTTTATTTGTACTTGGGGAACCTTCTATGCCCTTGAGGCTTAGAACCTGTTTGTTTAATGTGGCCCTGAGATTGGCTCTTTAGGACAACATTAGTAATGTACTAATTGGAGTGTGAAATTATAGTGAGTCTTCATTGCACAAAAAGCCATCCACAAATAGTGCAGAGGGAGGATGAAAGATGTATAGTTAAAAAGTGCTGCATTCACCAGAAAGAAACATTGATGTAATTTCCCATCCACGCTCCCCCACATATTCACCTAAAGATCGTAACTTGCCCAGGAGCCTATAAATCGGGAACAGTAGTGAAACTAAGTGTCTCATCATTATGCGGTCTCCACCTATCCGCTCTCAGAGAAAATCTACCATATATCCTGAGGAGTAGTGGCACTAGTTCAAATCCAATTTAATTTCCGTAAGGTTTTTATGTTAAAAACTAATTACGCCCTCGTGCCATTTTGTTGCCTTTGGTGTAATGGGGTAAGTTGAATTACTCTACCGGTTGACTAATGGTAATGGGTGTCTGAAGTTGACAGGGCACATTTTGGGTTGTGGTATAATGCTGTTGCCGTTAGTTCATTCGCTATGTGTAAGGAAGTCTCATTGTAGTTCCATGGCAAGATGGTTGACATGTTAACAACTGCATGTGCATTCATAACATGCATTGAGGGGTTTTAATATCTTCATCGTGCCACCACGGACACATAAATCAATATGTCTATATATAAGAAATATATAGTCCCAAGCTTATTTTAAAGCTCCACATAAGGTAAAACAGTGCCACTGTTGGCCCCAGCACATTTGTTATTGCTTTTGTCTTGTTGAAGAAACGAAGAGAGTAGTATCCAGCATCGAGGTAAAAAGAAATGGTCAAAAGGAAATTGCAGGACTACTCTGCTGTTCTATCGCGCGTGCAATGATGTCATAGAAAAAAACAGTGTTCGTTGTTTGAAGTAACTTCTTTGTTGTTGTAATATTGCAAACGGACGTGGCAGTTTCATCCTGTTTGGATTCCAGCTTTAAATACCAATCTATTTTTTAGTAGTCTACCATACAAAATGCTATATGGCAACATCACCCTTTCAATATGGCATATTCCATGTACTCTTATGTTTAGTATTGTATTGTGTATGGAAACAAACATTGTAGATAATGTTGCCAATATGTCACAGTACAGCTTACTCTGTAGTATACTAGTCTGTGTGATGCAGGTCATTGTTGGAAGGAAATATCTTCTGAAACCCAGCAGAATATGACATGTTGTTCAACTGTATGGTACACTTACTTAGAGAGCAAGGTGACCTGGAAGTATAAGAATAGTGATTTTAAGAAACAGCAGGGTGCATTTTGGATGGGGGGCAAATTAAAGTCATGGGGGCTGAATAATGAAAGAGGGAACACGCCGAAATGTACCTTTTACGTTTGTCTCTCATCCTGAGTAGATTGATAGATGGACCCCTATCCTCCCTTTCCCCCCCCCTCCTCCTATCATCCTCTCACTGTTATTCAGATAATGTCATGAATAGGAGTTGAGTTTGGCCCAGAACAAACCGTACACTTCAAGGGCATGTGAAAATGTCTGGAGGATAGTTTGGCTTCTCTGGGTTTCACAGGGATCATACAGGGATCATACTGAACAGGTGCGGCCCACATCTGGATAAACCCGCCGTCAGTCTGTCAGGGTCTTAGGATGTGGAGGTATTATCAGTCTGGAGAGAGAGGCAGGCTGGGAAATGAGAAAATAACACTCTGATTGTCGAGGAAAGTCGGCACATAACTTTTGTGGCAGAACTAAGTTGTGTGAATGGAGTAGGCTCAGGGAGAGGTAAAATGTTGCTAATCATCAAAATAACATTTTTGGTCGTTATCTTGCCACTTTTCTCCAACATTTGTCACTTGCCATTGTTTTCGCTTTTCAAACAGTAACGCCACAAATAAATGTGACGAATGTTCACTGTTGGCACTTAGCTTGCCAGCTGAATGGATCGTTTTTCTCCAATCCCCTCACCCAGGGGGGCAGCTACCAAAAAACAAATCAGGAAATGGTAGGAAACAGCCTCTTTGAGCGAGCCACACATTCCCTCCAGTCCATCTATATGCAAACATTTATTGACTTAATCTGCTCTAATGACGCAAATGTATGCCGTTAATTATTTTCCACAAAGAATCGTATCACGGCTAAATGTTATCCCAAATGCAACGGGGGACATCTGTCTCAATAAAGTATGCAGAGCCAGAAAATAAGTAGAAAAAATACATTATTCAGGACTTGAGTTTTTTTTGTCTTCATTTACAGTAAATTGACTCTATAAAAATGCATTAGCATTTCCAATTCTATGGAATTAATAGTATTATGTGGGATATTGCCCTTCTGTGGATGGGTTTCAGCTCTTGTCATTGGAGGAGTCTCCTTCAGATAAGCTGGTTTAAAACCATCATTGTCTAATAGGAGTCAGTGAATTTATAAATCCCATAGTGCTTTCGCTTACAGGATCATCTCTTGTCATTGTAATCCACAGCTGACACCTTTCTGCTGCTCAATACTGATTCTTCATTCTCAAATCTCCCGTTCTGACATTGACAAGACTTAAATAGCTGTACTGCAATACAGAGAGAGAGAGAGAGAGAGAGCAGCAAACCATTTTTCTGATTAAGTAGCTTGTGTTGTGTTAGCAGAATCAGCATCTGTCTCGTATGTGCATTCCCAGACCTGTAGCCAGGTAGTAAAAGTTTAGTATCCAACTGTGGTTGCATTATATAATGTGGTGCAGACTCTGCAATGGACCCCGCTGTATGACAAAATGGCTTCCTCACGTCAGCAGTTTCACTCCTACTCATGAACTGGAAGGTGATGTTGATCTTGAGCCAAAATGGCCTCCCCAGTCTTCACCATTGCAGTGCTTAGGCCCACATTGTCATGACGCGACCAGCAAGGTGCTGTGGAGTCAGACCCCAGATTGGTTCCTCTACAGTAAAAACACACTCCTGTCCAATAATTTACTAACAGTATGTGCTGATCTAAATCCAAAATGGCCTCCACCACCACCCCAGTGCCTCGCCTCCCCCACCCACCTTAGATCTGGATGCGACCCTGCAAGGTGTTGCTGAACCAGAGACAAAATGGCTGCTGTTCCTCCTCCACTGTGGTGCATTTCACAGCTCAATGCCCCTACAGATGGCAGGTATCTTTAGTGCTCAGTCCACTTGTCAGCTGAAGATGCAACAGGTCGGCTCCCGTTGCGGTTCACTGGACCTAGCAGGTCCTCTCAGGATACCTTCAATGGACTTTAATTTGAAACACACTGTCATGACAATGACAATGCAGACCTCCATATTGCCTTTAACAATGGACTAATAAGTGCCCATATTGCCTTTAGCAGTGGACTAATAGTGTTATTTTCTCTGTGTTTACCTCCTAGCACTTCACAGAGCAATTATGCCTAATTGGATAACAATGCAGACATACCAAGCATAAGTACTTAGTTGGGTATTATTCATTAGCATTGTGAATCACCACATGTTTTTTCACAGACTAGACATACAAACGCAATATACTTACTTACACATCCACACACATTATTCCAACATAACATCAACCTTTTAAAATCTCTTTACACACCACTAAACTACACCTATAAAAGGTGGATGGGTTTCTAGGCGGAGGTTGTTGTTGACGAGTTTGCAAAGCGAATCCAACCGAGCGGAATAGATGACTGAGCTCAACAGCCATTATTCCTCCCCACCAGAGATTACACATTTGGTGACATTGTGAACGCAAAGCAGTTGCAGTGCCGTTTGAACGGATGCTATCATCTGTTGTTTAACTGTGGTAGTGCAGTAGTGTGCCCCATTAAGATCCATTGAGGGACGGTTTTGGGTAGTATGTCACTGCAATGCGAGAGGGAATTGGTATACTAGTGTATACTACTAGCAACATGAGATTTTCCGCTTACATGTTTTGCGATACTGTATGCTATGAGATTACATGATGTTGCCATTGCAGTGTGTTTAATTGTTATAAGTGTCATCAAATGCTGAAGATTATTACCTTCTAGATACATAGTTGAGTGAGGATGTAATTCTGTGCTGTACTATGTATTACAGGTCTAAAAGTCTAGAAGACTGGGATTTAAACCTTATGTAACATATTTTGACACATCAGCCTACCACAATATGCTTACTACAGTGACATCATAGCACCTGAAAAACGTGATGGAGATCCATACAGTATTATCAGGTCTAATTCCATTTACATTATGTGTTCATCAATTTCAAACATAACTGTCACATTAACTACATCATCCTCTGGAGTTCATTACAGAGTATCAGCTCTACTGTATATGGACATAGTATACCTCCCAAATGGCACCCTATTCCCTATGGGGCTCTGGTCAAAAGTAGTGCACTATATAGGGAATAGGGTGCCATTTGGGACTCAAATCAGTCTTATTTCTATAGAACATACAAGGGGTGACAAGTGATGCAGTAGATTGTGCACCGGAGCAGAGACCTCTTATTCCCCAACACCCAGGCAGTTCAAACAATCCAGATGGTTCATTTGCATACACTTTCATATTCTCCCCTCCATAGGATCGTCTCCAGCAATGCCGCCTTGCATTCTTCTGGCTCCATAAATTCCAGAAAAAATAGTCCCATCACCCCTGCTTCTGCTATCGTCAGAGCCAAGGCACTGTCAACCGGTGCCGTTTGATTTAGAGTACTGTATATAAATGCTTAAGGAATTCATAGGAGGCTTAATTAGGTTGTGTAAAAGTGACTTATAGTAATTGTTTGGGACACACTGGCTATAATACGGCATTACCATTTCCATAACTATTTCAGTTGGGAGGAGATTCTGCCTTTATGTCTTAGGGTGCTATTGGGGTGTTAAAGGCCCAATGCAGTAAAAAACGTGATTTTCCTGTGTTTTATATATACAGTATTTCCACATTGTGAAAATGTGAAAATGATGATAATGCCCTTTTAATGTAAGAGCTGTTTCAATAGACCGCCTGAAATTTCAGCCTGTTGTGGTGGGATGGAGTTTTGGCCTTCCTGGTGACATTGAGATAAAAACTGCATTGAACCTTTAATGAATGAGGATATTTTGGTGTGCGAAAGAGAGGTCAGTTGTAATATCTAGCTTCCAGGGTTCAGATGAATGAAGGAAGTAGAATAATAATAAGAACCTCAGATAACCTTTCTGTGACTGCAGTCTTGTTTTTCCTACATATCTTTAACCACAGGGTAACAACATTAATGAAAAAAAGATGAAAGTTGAATAACTCTGAATGAAACCCAGAAACAACTTAAGTATGTAGCCTGAAGTACGGCAGCAACAAACTTAACATTATCTGACACTATTAGCTTGAAATCCCATTTTAGTTCCTTCTTTACTTGATCTGCTACTGTATGAAGTTAATAAAACAAGATTGTTGCCCTGTAGCACACTGTAAATGAAGCCTCCTGTTACTAATTGGAAGCACAAGTCAAACACATTTTGCCATCTGCCTTGCAAATGACTGCCAATTTAGCCCAGCGCTCATATGGAGCTCACAGTAGGCTAAACATCCAGAAGACCCAGACTGTTGTCAAATGATGCCACCCTGTTTCCTCTGTCAATCATGATCCAGACATGATGGACAGAATGACAGTCATCTTAGTCATCACCTTATATCCACTACCATAATTAATAGGTAGTCATAGTACAGTGTTCACAAGCATGTGTTGGTGATATCATGTACAGTATCTACAGCGCATTCGGAAAGTATTCAGACCCTTGACCTTTTCCACATTTTTTTTTCCGTTACAGCCTTATTCTAAAATGTTTTTTTTTTTTATTCCCTCATCAATCTACACGTAATACCCCATAATAGCAAACCAAAACCTGTTTTTTTTTAGTTTTTGCAAATTTCTTTAAAAAAAAAACAGGAATACCTTATTTACATAATAAAGACCCTTTGCTATGAGACTCGAAATTGAGCTCAGGTGCATCCTGTTTCCTTTGATCATCCTTGAGATGTTTCTAGTACTTGATTGGAGTCCACCTGTGGTAAATTAAATTAATTGGACATTATTTGGAAAGGCGCAAACTCTAATTTGTCTATATAAGGTCCCACAGTTGACAGTGCATGTCAGAGCAAAAACCATGAGGTCGAAGGAATTCTCCGTAGAGCTCAGAGACAGGATTGTGTCGAGGCACAGATCTGGGGAAGGGTACCAAAATTGTTTTGCAGCGTTGAAGGTCCCGGAGAACCCAGTGGCCTCCATCATTCTTAAATGGAAGAATTTTGGAACCAACAAGACTCTTCCTAGAGCTGGCCGCCCGGCCAAACTGAGCAATCATTGGAGAAGGGGCTTGGTCAGGGAGGTGACCAAGAACCCAATGGTCACTCTTACAGAGCTCCAGAGTTCCTCTGTGGAGATGGGAGAACCTACCAGAAGGACAACAATCTCTGCAGCACTCCATCAATCAGGCCTCTATGGTAGAGTGGCCAGATGGAAACCACTCCCCATTAAAAGAAACATGACAACCCGCTTGGAGTTTGCCAAAAGGCACCTAAAGGACTCTCAGACCATTAGAAACAAGATTCTCTGATCTGATGAAACCAAGATTGAACACTTTGGCCTGAATGCCAAGTGTCAAGTCTGGATGAAACCTGGCACCATCCCTATGGTGAACCATGGTGGTGGCAGCATCATGCTGTGGGGATGTTTTTCAGCGTCAGGGACTGGGAAACTAGTCAGGATCAAGGGAATGATGAACGGAGCAAAGTACCGAGAGATCATTGATGAAAACCTGCTCCAGAGCGCTCAGGACCTCAGACTGAGTCGAAGGTTCACCTTCCAACAGGACAATGACCCTAAGCACACAGCCAAGACAACGCAGGAGTTGCTTCAGGACAAGTCTCTGAATGTCTTTGAGTGGCCCAGCCAGAGCCCGGACTTGAATCTGATCTAACATATCTGGAGAGACCTGAAAATATCTGTGCAGCGACACTCCCCATCCAACCTGACAGAGCTTGAGAGGATCTGCAGAGAAGAATGGGAGAAACTCCCCAAATACAGGTGTGCCATGCTTGTAGCAACATACGCAATAAGACTTGAGGCTGTAATCGCTGCCAAAGGTGCTTCAACAAAGTTCTGAGTAAAGGTTCTGAATACTTATGTAAATGTGGTATTTCCGTTTTTATAAATGTGCAAAAAAACATTTAAAACCTGTTTTTGCTTTGTCATTATAGAGTATTGTGTGTAGATTGGTGAGGAAAACAAACAATTTAATACATTTTAGAATAAGACTGTAACGAAACAAAATGTGGAAAAAGTGAAGGGGTCTGAATACTTTCCGAATGCACTGTATGTACAGCTATTAAAAGAGACCATGTTGAAGGGATATCTGTCTAGATCAGGGGTGTCAAACATCCGGCCCGCGGGCCGGAGCAGGCCCGCAAACGGGTTTAATCCAGCCCGCGAGATGATTTTGTAAAGTATAAAAATGAGCTGCAATTTTTCAATAAAATAAACTGCTGTTCCAATTGCGTCCAATGGATGGCGCAATATCAATTGTGTTAAGCAAGCAAACTGTTTATACCAGGGCAGAGCAAGTAGGTCAAGCAAGTGCAGCCAGTCCGGATGAGCTACTTTGTTTTGCCCGCAATATTTATTACGGCTTCTACTTTTAACATTATGTGCTTTGGCACCCTCATTGCCCCAATATGTCTCTGTCAAAAAAGAGAAAAGTGGACGCAGAGTGCAAAGTGTTCCAAGAAAAATTGTCATCCTCCTATTTATTCACGGAATTGAATGGGAAAGCTGTATGTTTGGTGTGTTCACAGCATGTTGCAGTGCTGAAAGAATATAACCTTCGTCGCCACTATGTGAGTCTTCATGCCGACAAATATGACAACTTTCAAGGACAGCGGAGAAGAGAGAAGGTGAATGAACTGTTGGCGGGTCTGAAGAAACAGCAGTCTGTGTTTACTCACAGCCGAGACATCAGTGACGCTGCAGTGAAAGCTAGCTACCTCATTGCTAATGAAATCGCAGTGGCTTCAAAACCATTTAGTGAGGGTGAATTTGTAAAAACATGCATGATGAAGGCAGCGGAGATTGTGTGCCCTGAAAAGTGCCTGGCTTTTGCAAATATCAGCCTAACAAGACACACAGTTGCAGACAGGATTTCCGATCTTTCAGTGGATTTGGACAGCCAGTTGAAGCAAAAAGTAAAGTCATTTATTGCGTTTTCGGTTGCAATTGATGAAAGCACGGACATTACAGATGTTGCACAACTGGCCATTTTCATCTGCGGAGTTGATAACACATTGACCGTCACTGAGGAGTTTGTGGAGTTGGTGCCGATTTCAGATACAACGACAGCAGCTGATATTTTCACCGCACTCGTCGGCGCGCTGGACAGGGTGGGAGTCGACTGGTCCCGCGCTGTCAGCCTGGCTACAGATGGTGCGCCCTCAATGATCGGGAAAAAAGCAGGCGTTGTGACAAAGTTCAGAGAGAAAGTGCAATCTGCAAATGGAGGACGTGATGTTTGGACTTTTCACTCTAATTTGCACCAGGAGGCTTTGTGTTGCAAGTCATTAAAGATGGATAACGTCATGAAGGTGGTCATCCAAACTGTTAATTTCATCCGATCCAGAAGCCTAAATCACCGTCAGTTTGACAGCCTTCTCAGAGAGAAAGACCACATCTATGGCCTGCCATACCACACTGAGGTAAGATGGTTAAGCTGAGGTGCTGCGCTGAGTTGTTTCTTTGATTTACGAGAAGAAATTGAACAGTTCATGGAAGAAAAGGGCAAACCAGTGTTAGAATTTCATTCCGCAGAATGGATGCAGGACCTTGCATTTATGGTGGATGTTACAGAGCACCTGAATAACTTGAACAAACAGCTGCAAGGGCGCAATAAAGTTGTCACGCAGTATTATGACAGCATACGTTCTTTCAAGTTGAAGCTGTCATTGTGGGAGACGCAACTCGCCGGTGGTGATGCAGCTCACTTCCCCTGTCTGAAAATGTGTGCGCGACCCAACATGTGGCAGACATGAAGCGGTTCAAAAATAAAATAACGGGACTGTTATTGGAGTTTGAGCAACGCTTTCAGATTTTTGGTGAACTGGAGAAAGACTTCAAAGTTTTTTGCTCGCCATTCACCATGAATCCCTCTGATCTGCCCGTCAGCATCCAACTTGAAATAATAGACTTGCAGTGTGACTCGGATTTGAAGGGCAAATTTGCCGCAGCTGGCTTGGACACATTTTATCAGAATCTCTTGCCAGGTTACCCCAACTTGACAGCCCTCGCTGCAAAACTGTTGTGCATGTTTGGAACCACATATCTTTGTGAGCAAGTTTTCTCTGTAATGAGCATAAATAAAACAAAGCTGCGCTCAAGGCTCACGCACAAGCACTTGAATCACATCCTGAAGTTGGCTGCCACTCAGGATGTGACGCCTGATATTGATGCGCTGGTGAAAGCTAAAAGATGCCAGGTATCAGGAGTCAAATAAACTATGCAACCCCACTTAAAGTGCTGGATGAGACACCCTGATATAGTTCTGTGATATGCTTCTGTGAATCACTGAGGCATTGTGTGTTTGTGTGTTCTTTGTCCTCAGAATTTTCAAATAACTTGAGGTGTTTTATGATTAATAGTGATGTTGTTCTTTTGGACACACTGTCCTCAGGCTCCAGCTTTATGTTTATATGTTTTTATGTTGATGTGCTATTGTTTTTAATTGATTTTATTTTATTTGTATATTTAACCTATTCTTGACTCTGTGGTTCTTGCACTTGTTTGGGGAACAGGATTTCATTATTTTTATCTACATTTCTGCCTGAGAAATGACACCCTGAAATAGTTCTGTGATCTGTGAAACAGTTCTGTGAATCACTGAGGCATTGTGTGTTTGTGTGTTCTTTTTCTTTAGAATTTTCAAATTAACTTGAGGTGTTTTATGATTAATAGTGATGTTGTGCTTGTACTATTTTGGACACACTGTCCTCAGGCTCCAGCTTTATGTTTTATGTTGATCGTATTAAATCAAAGAAAACAATCAGAAGTTGTTGTTTTTAAGTTATATATACCATGATTTTACCGGTCCGGCCCACTTGGGAATAGATTTTCCTCCATGTGGCCCCTGAGCTAAAATGAGTTTGACACCCCTGGTCTAGATTGACCACATACTGTACAGTACAGCTTCTATACAGGTTCTCTCTGGCCAATACACTGTCAGACTGGCCAAGACTCTGTCAGACTGGCCAAGACACAAACAGACTGGCCAAGACACTGTCAGACTGGTCAATACACTGTCAGACTTTCCAATACACTGTCAGACTGGCCAATACACTGTCAGACTGGCCAATACATTGTCAGACTGGCCAAGACAGTGTCAGACTGGCCAACACACTGTCAGACTGGCCAACACACTGTCAGACTGGCCAACACACTGTCAGACACTGTTTGCTAGGAGGTGCTGAACTTTGCCTTGTGGAGACATTCCCATCTAATTGATATATCAGTCATATGGCCAATGTTAAAATAAAGGCAATTTATTCCCTCCCTTAAAGACCAAGGCATAGCTGTAAACGTTCTGACTGGCTGACTGCAGACAATATTATAGCTGTTGTTGTCTGGAAAAAGAGGCCTGTGTAAGATCTTGGAGCCTTGACTGATTCAGACTGTGGGATGCCCGCTCTTTGGGGCCGCAACGCACCATATGCGTAAGCGATAATGTTTGTACACAATGTTCTGCGTTTTCCCTGAATCCACATTAGAATAAATTAGTCTTTAGATGAAGATGCAACACAAGCTGTGTGACGCCCTCCGTGCCCTCATGCTCCGTGATGTTTTTGTTCTTGTACATAATCAGACGTTTTCGTTAGTCCGCTTAACATGTTCATAAATGCTTACATTGTTTACATACCTAGCTCAGGCACCACAATCATGACTCTCTTTTTCCATCTCTCTTTCCTGGTAAACCACATGTTCTACTTTTAAAATTCTGCAGTTGGTGTCAGCATTTTTCATTCTAAAGTACACAGCTAAACAATCCTCAAAACACAATGACGTACATACTGCCATATACATTTATATTGAAGTCCACCATCAACGTGACTAGATGTGTGGAACCAACAACTGTTATCCTCAATCCTACAACCACCATTTATACAAGTTACCCTGTCAGCTCTCGCTCTTTCAGTCTCTTGGCTGTCGCCGGACAGGCCTCATCAGTGGCTCTGGATCTGGCGGGTGTTTTGATTTATCGACGCGAGTGGGAAACTATGAAGCTCACTTTGTGACAGCTCTGAGCTTTAGAATTTAAAATGTCATTGGCCTGATGAATGAGTGCAGCTGGAGCTCACCCAGTGGCATCATATGTCACTGGCCAGAGTGATGAGAGACTAGCCCGGCCTGCTTACCTGCTGCCTGGCTCAGCCTGCCTGCCACCATAGACTCCTATTGGGAGGAACATGGCTCCGCCTGCTTGCCACCACAGACTGCTATTGGGAGGAACGTTGCTTGGGACTGCTATTTATTTGCTGATGGTTTAGCTATAGGATCAGATCTGGCACAAAGCCAGTGATAAATAACAGGATGATTATGATGATGACAGTTTAGTTGTGCGTGTGCATAACAATGTGTTTGCACATAGCAAATATGGCAAGGTGCATCTGGTGTTTGATAATTAATATAATAACAATAATATAATATGCCATTTAGCAGACGCTTTTATCCAAAGTGACTTACAGTCATGTGTGCATACATTTTTACATATGGGTGGTCCCGGGGATCAAACCCACTACCCTGGCATTACAACATTTACATTTACATTTTAGTCATTTAGCAGACGCTCTTATCCAGAGCGACTTACAGATTTTTTATTTTTTTATTTTTACTGGCCCCCCGTGGGAATCGAACCCACAACCCTGGCGTTGCAAACGCCATGCTCTATCAACTGAGCTACATCCCTGCCGGCCATTCCCTCCCCTACCCTGGACGACGCTGGGCCAATTGTGCGCCGCCCATGAGTCTCCCGGTTACGGCCGGCTGCGACAGAGCCTGGATTCGAACCAGGATCTCTAGTGGCACAGTTAGCACTGCGATGCAGTGCCTTAGACCACTGCGCCACTCAGGAGACGAGCGCCATGCTCTACCAATTGAGCTAATTGTTGGCCTCGAAGTTGAATGTCAGATTTCCGCTCTGATAAAAGGTAGAACATTAGCATGTAGTTTGACTGGGGCCACTGACTCTGTCTGTAGGACTAAAATAACAATACAGACAGCCAGCAGGAAGCAACATCAGCAGCATCAATCAGTGTAATGGAACAAAATGTGCCCTGTCATTATGCACCCAGAAAGTGGGAAATGTAATTAGACCAATGAAATTAGGCCATGGGCACTACTACACCTGATCGTCAACAGGGCAATATATTTCTTTTTGGACACGTATATCCATAATTTACAGTAGCATTCTGGATTTTTATTCTTCCTCTGATATATAGTGGTTGGAATAAAAATGTTTTCCCAACCTATGGTTTCTATTTGTTTGATGCATAATTTGATATATAAGCACTCCACTTCATTTGGTCACTGGGAATTGACGAATGGTTTTGCTGTTCCAGGAAAAGCAAACGATAATGTCAAACCTATTTTTCACCGAACATATTGGACTTGTAGTGCTTTATCTATACTTAGTGCTAATTTACATTTGGAAAAGGAAACAGGGTAATAACCAGCTATAGAATATTCCAATATATGTCACAACAGGTCTAAATATATGGGTCATGACAGTATTATGACCATATTATAACAGGTTATGACAAGTTATGTCAGCTGTTATGAGATATTATGACGTGTTATGACGCTGGGTGTCAAGTAAAGCGTTACCGGAAACAGGATAGGTCACTTATGTAATTTGGGAGCCTATATGTTAACATGAATGGTCTGAATTATAATGATGATGGCGGTTGAAAGCTATAGTACAGTATGTCGGCCTATTTAGAGTGTCACGCTTTATTGCCCCCGGGTATGCTCTTCCCTTGCATTATCCTGCCATGACTCAAGTCCACTGTCACTTTACTTCCTGTCTTGTGATAAGTAGACTGATATGTTCTCTATCTCTCTTTTGTTTCTCTTGTTTTATGTTCTTCTTCACAGTTGTACGCCTCCCTGGACTTTGGGCGAAAATGGCAGCTGGTTCATGAGCATGTGAACAGGTTCTACTGGTGAGTCATACGCTTGTCTTCTTTCTTTCTTCTCATCATCCTTCACTTCCTCTCATCCTCTCTGTTGTCCTTCTCTTTTCCTTAGTTTACTCAGACTCTCATCACAAACTGTTTTGGAGCATCACTAGCAGTGTGTGGAACGTGCTGTTTGCTTTCTGCAACGCAAGAGTCTGTGAAGGATATTGATAATACGTTTCAACAAGGTATCTGAATGACTAGTGTTGCTGGTGGCAAATTCTGTGTACCATTCTGCTCATTTCCACTGTTGATATGATTGGACTGAGATAAATCTACATCCACAGTGTCACCACTTCGTATTCTGCCTCTCACATGTCACATTCTGGCTCATTTCACAGATGCAGTAAACTGATATCATGGCAATTGCACGTATCTAAACAATAATACATTTTTCATTGGGGGTTATCCAAGTGCCCTTCCTAACTCAGTTCCCAGAGAGGAAGGAAACAGCTCAGGGATTTCAACATGAGGCCAATGGCTCTGTAAAATAGTTACAGAGTTTAATGGTTGTGACAGGAGATAACTGAGGATGGATCAATAACATTGTAGTTACTCCACAATACTAACATAAATGACAAAGTGAAAAGAAGGAAGCATGTACAAATATTCTAAAACATGCATCTTGGTTGCAATAAGGCACTAAAGTAATACTGCAGAAAATGTGGCAAAGAAATGAACTTTCTGTCATGAATTCAAAGTGTTGTGGTTGGGGCAAATCCAACACAACACAACACTGAGTACCACTCTTCATATTTTCAAGCATGTTGGTGGCTGCATCATGTTAATGGTATGCTTGTCATCGGCAAGGACTAGGGAGTTTTTTTTTTTAGGATAGAAAGAAACGGAATAGAGCTAAGCAAAGGCAAAATCCTAGAGGAAAATTCAGTTTTCAGCACAATAATTACCTACAACACAATGCCAAATATACACTGGAGTTGCTTACCAAGATGACATTGAATGTTCGTAAGTGGCGTAGTTACAGTTTTGACTTAAATCGTCTTGAAAGTCTATGGCAAGACTTGAAAATTACTGTCTAGCAATGATCAACAACCAACTTGACAGAGCTTGAAGAGATTTTTAAAAATAATGGGCAAATATTGTACAATCCAGGTGTGCAAAGCTCTTAGAGACTTACCCAGAAGGACTCGCAGCTGCCAAATGTTATTCCAACATGTATTGACTCAAGGGGTTGAATACTTATCTAATCAAGATATATTAGTGCTTTATTTTCAATAAAAATTATGTATTTTTTTGGGAATCTTTCTTCCACTTTGACCTTATATTGTTGACAAAAAATGACAATTAAATCAATTTTTATCCCACTTTGCAACACAACAAATTGTGGAAAAAGGCAAAGGGTGTGAATACTTTCTGAAGGCACTGTATATACATAAAAGAGCAAGATACAGTATAATAATTTGTGCCGAGTGGCATGAGTAAAAGAGCAACAAGGAAGTCCCCCCCAACGGCCAACTGCAGTGGCCCTCCCCATTCTGAGGAAGTGCACACTCATCACAAATTTAGCTCTGAATTTCTTCTGTCTCATTACTTTCCTTCCTAGAGATGTAGGGGATGCTGTTTGTGTCTGTGTGTGTGTGTGTGTGTGTGTGTGTGTGTGTGTGTGTGTGTGTGTGTTCTGAGCTGCCACCAGCTATGTCCACATGAACATAAATCCAGGGTCTACTTTTCATCACATATCCTAAATAATTTGCTTGATTCATCCTCGATTCAACCCCTTCATGGAGTTTAAACTCTGGCCCTCAGTATTAGTACCCCGGGCCCCTCAAGCCATGCTTACAGACAATGAGTTTATCAGTCTCACACCACCAGGAATGACATACATCACACTATAGGAACGCCATATCTGTCCAAGGTAATCCGCTATACCCAATAAAATGATATAATACGTTGATACACAGTACAGTGACTCTAACTTGAATTATATGGCACATCCTTGCCGGTGTACAGTGCCTGATAAAATAAATACCATATTTAGGTTGCTGCGTATTTACGCTTTTGTGACCGATACCAATTTTTGGTAGAATAACAAACCCACAGCGTCTGGCTGTTGATGTGGGGGTTGCTAAGGGTAATGTGACATTTTGTGACACATCTCTGGGGAGAACTTCCTCACATGGAAAGGCAATGCTTTTTTATCGCCATCATTGTTGAGACAACGCTGAAATGAGACGTCTATATCTGGAGTGGAATATCCCTGCTGAGACTCATCTCCCTCTGTTTATTGCCTTCTTCCCTCCTCCTCTTCCCTCCTCCTCTCCTTATCTTCCCTCCTCCTCTCCTCTTCTTCCCTCCTCCTCTCCTCTCCTCCTCTTCTCCTCCTCTCCTCTTTTTTCCTCCCTCTTCACTTCACCCAATCTTCTCCCATCCTGTTCTTCCCTTCTTCTCTCCTCCTCTTCTTCTCTCTGTCTCCCCTCCTCCTCTTCATCATTCCTTCTCTCCTCCTCTTCTTTAATCCAGGACAAGGAGTCAGATCTGGTTCACATGGAGGCACACACCCCCAACAGACGTGAGTAGCACCACACACACACACACACCTCTCTTTCTCTCTCTCTGTCACACACAGCAGAGAAAGGCCCCCACATTCACAGTCCAATTATCAGCCCTCGAACGATAGAAGAGAGTGACAGTCTGTCAAGGAATAAATTCCACGCTGGGTTTAGAGCGTCGTGTCCTAGGGGAGTGACAATGGATTACCCCACTGATAAATGCAGTGCTTGATACTTGATTAATATAGCCTTTCCCTCTCATCCCTCTAACTCTGGGAGTGTCAGCTCCATAACTCACCCCGGCATTGCCACCTAATGTCCTCCATAGGTGAAATTGTGAGATTGTTTATTCTAGCTATCTGCTGCTGTTGTTAGAGCCCCGCAATTAGAGACAGTTTACTTTTCTGTACACAGAGAATGATCATAGTTGATCATGTTGAATAGTGACAAACATAGAACGTTACATACTGTGTGAATGAAACGATCACCATTATAGAATGGAAATCACAACATACTGTGGCTTGCGAAAGTCTATTTTGTTGCCTTAAAACCTGGAATAGAAAAACAAATTGGGGGGTTTGTATGATTTCATTTACACAACATGCCTACCACTTTGAAGATGCAAAATAAAAAAATGTGTGAAACAAACAAGAAATTAGACCAAAAAAAAGAACTTGAGCGTGCATAACTATTCACCCCCCCAAAGTCAATACATGCTGCCACCACCATGCTTCACTGTGGAGATGGTGTTCTCGGGTGAGGAGAGGTGTTGGGTTTGCGCCAGACATAGCGTTTTCCTTCATGGCCAAAAAGCTACATTTTTGTCTCATCTGACCAGAGTACCTTCTTCCATATGTTTGGGAGTCTCCCACATGCCTTTTGGCGAACACCAAAAGTGTTTGCATATTTTTTTCTTTAAGCAATTGTCACGTCTCCTCCCGTTGCTCCCCTCCGGCGCTCTGATTCTCCGGTCTACTGAGCCACCGGTCTGAGCGCACCGCTTCGGCAACACCAGAATTTAAACCCAACGCACCGTATTCACCTGCACCTCATAATCTCATCACCACCCCTATTTAGCCCTGGACTGTTCTGTATGATGTTGTGTGTGATTGTTAAGCTTCATGTCGTCTACTCTATTTGTTATTTATTTTTATCATTGTTAAGTAAACCAAGACCTTGTTAATTCCTGCGTCTGCGTCCTGCCTCTTCGTATACTCAGTACTCGTCACAGCAATGGCTTTTTTCTAGTCACTCTTCCGTAAAGCCCAGCTCTGTGGAGTGTACGGCTTAAAGTTGTCCTATGGACAGACACTCCAATCTCTGTGGAGCTTTGCAGCTCCTTCAGGATTATCTTTAGTCTCTTTGTTGCCTCTCTGATTAATGCCCTCCTTGCCTGGTCCGTGAGTTTTGGTGGGCGGCCCTCTCCAGGTTTGTTGTGGTGCCATATTTGTTCCATTTTTTAATAATGGATTTAATGGTGCTCCATGGGATGCTCAAAGTTTCTGATATTTTTTTTTATAACCCAACCCTGATCTGTTCTTCTCCACAACTTTGTCCCTGACCTGTTTGGAGAGCTCCTTAGTCTTCATGGTGCCGCTTGCTTGGTGGTGCCCCTTGCTTAGTTGTGTTGCAGACTCTGGGGCCTTTCAGAGCAGGTGTATATATACTGAGATCATGTGACAGATCATGTGACACTTAGATTGCACACAGGTGGACTTTATTTAACTAATTATGTGACTCCTGAAGGTAATTGGTTGCACCAGATCTTATTTAGGGGCTTCATAGCAAAGAGGGTGAATACATATGCACGCACCACTTTTGCATTATTTATTTTTTATAATTTTTTTAAACAAGTGTTTTCTTTTCATTTCACTTCACCAATTTGGACTATTTTGTGTATGTCCATTATATGAAATCAAATAAAAATCAATTTAAATTACAGGGTGTAATGCAACAAAATATGAAAAACGCCAAAAGGATGAATACTTTTGCAAGGCACTGTACTGGTCAAATGACAAAGTTAATTATATATATATATACAGATGAAGTCGGAAGTTTACTTACAATTAGGTTGGAGTCATTAAAACTCGTTTTTCAAGCACTCCAAAAATGTATTGTTAACAAACTATAGTTTTGGGAAGTCGGATTGGACATCTACTTGTGCATGACACAAGTAATTTTTGTTGACTGTGCCTTTAAACAGCTTGGAAAATTCCAGAAAATTATGTCATGGCTTTAGAAGCTTCTGATATGCTAATTGACATCATTTGTGTCAATTGGAGGTGTACCTCTGGATGTATTGCAAGGCCTACCTTCAAACTCAGTGCCTCTTTGCTTGACATCATGGGAAAATCAAAAGAAATCAGCCAAGATCTCAGAAAAACAATTAAAGACCTCCACAGGTCTGGTTCATCCTTGGAAGCAATTTCCAAACGCCTGAAGGTACCACGTTCACCTGTACAAACAATAGTACGCAAGTATAAACTTAATGGGACCACGCAGCTGTCATACCACTCAGGAAGGAGAAGCGTTCTGTCTCCTAGAGATGAATGTACTTTGGTGTGAAAAGTGCAAATCAATCCCAGAACAACAGCAAAGGACCTTGTGAAGATGCTGGAGGAAACAGGTACAAAAGTATCTATATCTAAAGTAAAACGAGTCCTACATTGGGGAAAAAAAGTATTTAGTCAGTCACCAATTGTGCAAGTTCTCCCACTTAAAAAGATGAGAGAGGCCTGTAATTTTCATCATAGGTACACGTCAACTATGACAGACAAAATGAGAATTTTTTTTCTCCAGAAAATCACATTGTAGGATTTTTTAATGAATTTCTTTGCAAATTATGGTGGAAAATAAGTATTTGGTCAATAACAAAAGTTTCTCAATACTTTGTTATATACCCTTTGATGGCAATGACACAGGTCAGACGTTTTCTGTAAGTCTTCACAAGGTTTTCACACACTGTTGCTGGTATTTTGGCCCATTCCTCCATGCAGATCTCCTCTAGAGCAGTGATGTTTTGGGGCTGTCGCTGGGCAACACGGACTTTCAACTCCCTCCAAAGATTTTCTATGGGGTTGAGATCTGGAGACTGGCTAGGCCACTCCAGGACCTTGAAATGCTTCTTACGAAGCCACTCCTTCGTTGCCCGGGCGGTGTGTTTGGGATCATTGTCATGCTGAAAGACCCAGCCACGTTTCATCTTCAATGCCCTTATTGATGGAAGGAGGTTTTCACTCAAAATCTCACGATACATGGCCCCATTCATTCTTTCCTTTACACGGATCAGTCGTCCTGGTCCCTTTGCAGAAAAACAGCCCCAAAGCATGATGTTTCCACCCCCATGCTTCACAGTAGGTATGGTGTTCTTTGGATGCAACTCAGCATTCTTTGTCCTCCAAACACGACGAGTTGAGTTTTTACCAAAAAGTTCTATTTTGGTTTCATCTGACCATATGACATTCTCCCAATCCTCTTCTGGATCATCCAAATGCACTCTAGCAAACTTCAGACGGGCCTGGACATGTACTGGCTTAAGCAGGGGGACACGTCTGGCACTGCAGGATTTGAGTCCCTGGCGGCGTAGTGTGTTACTGATGGTAGGCTTTGTTACTTTGGTCCCAGCTCTCTGCAGGTCATTCACTAGGTCCCCCCCGTGTGGTTCTGGGATTTTTGCTCACCGTTCTTGTGATCATTTTGACCCCACGGGGTGAGATCTTGCGTGGAGCCCCAGATCGAGGGAGATTATCAGTGGTCTTGTATGTCTTCCATTTCCTAATAATTGCTCCCACAGTTGATTTCTTCAAACCAAGCTGCTTACCTATTGCAGATTCAGTCTTCCCAGCCTGGTGCAGGTCTACAATTTTGTTTCTGGTGTCCTTTGACAGCTCTTTGGTCTTGGCCATAGTGGAGTTTGGAGTGTGACTGTTTGAGGTTGTGGACAGGTGTCTTTTATACTGATAACAAGTTCAAACAGGTGCCATTAATACAGGTAACGAGTGGAGGACAGAGGAGCCTCTTAAAGAAGAAGTTACAGGTCTGTGAGAGCCAGAAATCTTGCTTGTTTGTAGGTGACCAAATACTTATTTTCCACCATAATTTGCAAATAAATTCTTAAAAAATCCTACAATATGATGTTCTGGATTTTTTTTTCTCAATTTGTCTGTCATAGTTGACGTGTACCTATGATGAAAATTACAGGCCTCTCTCATCTTTTTAAGTGGGAGAACTTGCACAATTGGTGGCTGACTAAATACTTTTTTTCCCCACTGTATATCGACATAACCTGAAAGGCTGCTCAGCAAGGAAGAAGCCACTGCTTCAAAACCACCATAAAAAAGCCAGACTACGGTTTGCAACTGCACATGTGGACAAAGATCGTACTTTTTGGAGAAATGTCCTGTGGTCTGACAAAACCAGTGAAGTTTGGGAGTGGCAGCATCATGCTGTGGGGGAGCTTTGCTGCGGGAAGGACTGGTGCACTTCACAAAATGGATGGCATCATGAGGAAGGAAAATGTTGTGGATATATTGGAGCAACATCTCCAGACATCAGTCAGGAAGATAAAGCTTGGTCGCAAATGGGTCTTCCAAATGGACAATGACCCCAAGCATACTTCCAAAGTTTGGCAAAATGGCTTAAGGACAACAAAGTCAAGGTATTGGAGTGGCCATCACAAAGCCCTGACCTCAATCCTATAGAACATTTGTGGGCAGAACTGAAAAAGTGTGTGCGAGCAAGGAGGCCTACAAACCTGACTCAGTTACACCAGCTCTGTCAGGAGGAATGGGCCAAAATGCACGCAACCTATTGTGGGAAGCTTGTGGAAGGCTACAAGAAACGTTTGACCCAAGTTAAACAATTTAAAGGTAATGCTACCAAATACTAATTGAGTGTATGTAAACTTCTGACCCACTGGGAATGTGATTAAATAAATAACATTTGAAATAAACCATTCTCTCTACTATTATTCTGACATTTCACATTCTTAAAATAAAGTTGGCTCCTAACTGACCTAACACAGAGAATTTTTACTAGGATTAAATGTCAGGAATTGTGAAAAAATGAGTTTAAATGTATTTGGCAAAGGTGTATGTAAACTTCCGGCTTCAACTGTATACTCTACCGGTCAAAAGTTTTAGAACACCTACTCACTCAAGGGTTTGTCTTTGTTTTTACTATTGTCTACATTGTAGAATAATAGTGAAGACATCAAAACTATGAAATAACACATATGGAATCATGTAGCATCCAAAATAGTGTTAAACAAATCAAAATACATTTTTTTATTTGAGATTTTTCAAATAGCCACCCTTTGCCTTGATGACAGCTTTGCACACTCTTGGCATTCTCTCAACCAGCTTCATGAGGTAGTCACCTGGAATGCATTTCAATTAACAGGTGTGCCTTCTTAATAGTTAATTTGTGCAATTTCTTTCCTTCTTAATGCGTTTGAGCCAATCAGTTGTGTTGTGACAAGTTCATATTATGGCAAGAACAGCTCAAATAAGCAAAGAGAATTGACAGTCCATCATTATTTTAAGACATGAAGGTCAGTCAATATGGAACATTTCAAGAACTTTGAAAGTTTTTTCAAGGGCAGTTGCAAAAACCATCAAGCGCTATGATGAAACTGGCTCTCATGAGGACATCCACAGGAATGTAAGACCCAGAGTTACCTCTGCTGCAGAGGATAAGTTCATTAGAGTCAACCAACCTCAGAAATTGCAGCACACATAAATGCTTCACAGAGTTCAAGTAACAGACACATCTCAACATCAACTGTTCAGATGAGACTGTGTGAATCAGGCCTTCATGGTTGAATTGCTGCAAAGAAACCACTACTAAAGGACACCAATAAGAAGAAGAGACTTGCTTGGGCCAAGAAACATGAGCAATGGACATTAGACCGGTGGAAATGTATTCTTTGGTCTGGAGTCCAAATTTGAGATTTTTGGTTCCAACTGCAATGTCTTTGTGAGACGCGGTGTGGGTGAACGGATTATCTCCGCATGTGTATTTCCCACCGTAAAGCATGGAAGAGGAGGTGTTATGGTGTCGTGGTGCTTTGCTGGTGAAACTGTCTGTGATTTATTTAGAATTCAAGGCACACTTAACCAGCATGACTACCACAGCATTCTGCAGCGATACGCCATCCCATCTGGTTTGGGCTTAGTGGGACTATCATTTGTTTTTCAACAGGACAATGACCCAACACACCTCCAGGCTATGTAAGGGCTATTTGACCAAGAAGGAGAGTGATGGAGTGCTGCATCAGATGACCTGGCCTCCACAATCCCCCGACCTCAACCAAATTGAGATGGTTTGGGATGAGTCAGATGGCAGAGTGAAGGAAAAGCAGCCAACAAGTGCTCAGCATATGTGAGAACTTCTTCAAGACTGTTGGAAAAGCATTCCAGGTGAAGCTGGTTGAGAGAATGCCAAGAGTTTGCAAAGCTGTCATCAAGGCAAAGGGTGGCTATTTGAAGAATCTAAAATCTAAAATATAATTTGATATGTTTAACACTTTATTTGGATACTACATGATACCATATGTGTTATTTCATAGTTTTGATGTTGTCACTGTTATTCGACAATGTATAAAATAGTAAAAATAAAGAAAAAGCATTGAATGAGTAGATGTTCTAAAACTTTTGACCGGTAGTGTATGTATATACACAGTCAGTCACAAGTTTAATGCTATCTCCTTTATTGTATGTCAATCACAACCCATACAATAGTGCCCTCAAGTTCAATTCATACAGACATATAGCCTCGGTTTCCAGGCATCCTCACCTTCCCAGGAATAGGGGACATGATCCACAGCTGGATGAATCCAGATATCCAGTAATCTCTATCTCCTCATCTTGCAGGTATACAGTATGTAACATGCCGGGCTCTAACGTGCTCAGAGCCCAACAGAAACTACCCCTTCCCTGGATACATCGACATCAGCTCACTGGTGGTCCAAGATGACTATATGTTATGATTTAACTGGATAAGAACCCAAATGCAGACAAGTACACCAAGCCAGAGAAGTTTTAACAGGTTTATTTACAATGTTCAAAGTCCAGGTTTCCAAATATATGGGAAGAGCAAGTCCAGGTACAGGGAGGGTAACAGATCCAGATCAGGGCAGGTGTGGTACCGTAATGTCCTAGTGTCCGTGGTGAGTCCAAAAGAGAGGTCCGGTAATGGAGAGCAGGATGGTGGTGGCAGGAGTGAAACGGAGGCAGGAGTCAGGTTCCAAATATCTGTGGCACAGGAGAAAAAGTAAATAGAACAGACCAAAAACACAAAGAGCAAAAATAACCAGGTTGAGTCGGCAGCGAGACTAACATGGTCGTCTTGACTATGATCTGACGATGAGTGGTAAGTTTGACCGGGTCTTAAAGGCTGAGGTGATATGGTGAATGAGCTGCAGCTGGAACCCTGACTCCCACACACCAGACTTCACTCCTGCAATCAAGGACAGACAGAGGGGAGGGAGAGAGCAGAGAGAGCTACCTATCAGCAGTAGGCCTAACAGTACCCCCCCCTCTACGGACGCCACCTGGCGGCCGACGGGGTTTATCGGGATGTAACCTATGAAACTCTCGGACCAGATCAGGATCCACAATGAAGCTCCTGGGCACCCAGGAACGTTCCTCGGGACCATAACCCTCCCAATCCACCAGGTACTGGAAACCCACGACCTCGGCGGCGAACATCCAGAAGTCGCCGGACAGTGTAGACCGGACCCCCACCCACGATCTTGGGCGGAGGAGGGGGACGAGAGGGCGGGCACAAAGGGCTAACCGACACAGGCTTAATCTGGGAAACATGAAAGGTGGAATGAACCCGTAGGGAGGCAGGAAGCTGTAGCTTAACCGCGCAGGGGTTAACAATAGACAGTATCTTGAACGGTCCTATAAAACGAGGCGCCATCTTCTTAGACTCCACCTTCAATGGAAGGTCCCGTGACTTCAGCCATACCTCTTGACCAGGAGAGTAACCGGGAGCCTGGGACCGGTGACGGTTGGCTTGCCTCTGCATGTACGCGCGAAGCTCGGGACAGAGCTACCCTGGCCTTCCTCCAGACCTTGAAGCAGCGGCGCATGTGGGACTGCACCGAGGGTACCGCAAGTTCCCTCTCTTGGGAAGGGAACAGGGGAGGTTGATAACCCAGAGCACACAGAAAAGGAGACAAACCAGAGGAAGCGTTAGTCAAGGTGTTATGAGCATATTCCACCCAGGGGAGCATGGAGCTCCATGACCCAGGGTTAGACCCAGTGACACAACGAAGTGCGGTCTCCATCTCCTGGTTCGCTCTCTCGGCTTGCCCGTTGGTCTGGGGGTGATATCCAGAGGACAGGCTGGATGTAATGCCCAAAGCTTTACAGAAAGCTTTCCACACCTGGGAGACAAACTGGGGACCCCTGTCAGAGACAATATCCGTGGGTAGACCATGAGAGCGGAACACATGTTCAACCAAAATATCCGCCGTCTCTCTGGCAGTGGGCAGTTTAGGTAGGGCCAAAAAATGAGCGAACTTAGAAAAAACGATCAATCACCGTAAGAATGACAGTCTTACCAGATGAGGGGGGAAGTCCAGTGACAAAATCCATAGCGATATGCGACCAGGGCCGGCTGGGTATAGGTAGAGGTCGTAGATGACCAGCGCTGGCCTGGGTGGAGTTTTACTTCGTGCACATACCGTACAAGCAGCAATGAAGGCTCGAGTGTCCGCCTCCATCGTGGCCCACCAGAACTTCCGTCGCACAAAGTCAAGGGTCCGCGAAACTCCAGGGTGACAGGTAAGGGAGACGCAGTGAGCCCACTGAAGTACCTGGGAGCGAGCAGACTCAGGGACAAACATCCGGTTAGGAGGACCCCTCCCAGGGTCAGCTTGATGATGTTGAGCCTGTCTAACAATCCCCTCGATGTCACATGTGATGACTGCAATACTGCAGGTAGGAGGCAAAATGGGTTCAGGGTTACTACCAGTATCGACAGCCGAATGAACACGAGACAGGGCGTCAGGCTTGACGTTGCGTGACCCAGGACGGTAAGACAGAGAAAAAATTGAATCTCCCAAAAAAATAGTGCCCACCTGGCTTGACGGGGGTTGAGCTGCTTCGCTGACTGGAGGTAAGCCAGATTCTTATGATCCGTCCAAACGATGAAGGGTTGTTCCGCCCCCTCCAACCAATGTCGCCACTCCTCGAGAGCCAGCTTAACGGCGAGCAGTTCACGATTTCCAACATCATAATTCCTCTCTGCCTGAGAAAGTTTCCTTGAGAGAAAAGCACAGGGATGCAGTTTGTTATCTTCAGGAGAACGTTGTGACAACACTGCACCTACCCCAGTGTCGGATGCATCCACCTCCACGACAAACTGGCGGTCGGGGTCCGGCTGCATCAGAATGGGAGCCGAGGCGAAGCGATGTTTCCAGTTCTTCGAACGCTGATTCGGCCCCTTCATTCCAAGCGAACGGTCGTGAGATGGAGGTGAGAGCGGTGAGTGGCGCCGCAATGCGGCTGTAGTCCTTGATGAACCTCCTATAGAAGTTCGCAAACCCCAGGAATCGTTGAAGTTGTTTTGCGGGTAGAGGGAGCTGGCCAGTCCGTGACAGCAGAGATCTTAGCTGGGTCCATCCGCAGCTCCCCTGAGCTATGATGTAACCCCAAAAAGAGGTCTCAGACACATGAAATTCACATTTCTCCATCTTCACAAACAGTTTGTTCTCCAACAACCTTTGCAACACCTGGCGCACATGCAGTTCATGTTCCTGGGAGGACTCTGAGAAAATCAAGATATCATCCAGATAGACAAAAACAAACCGATTCAACATGTCCCGAAGGACATCATTGACTAGTGCCTGAAAAACAGCAGGGGCATTAGACAACCCAAAAGGCATAACCCGATACTCAAAATGTCCCAAGGGTGTGTTGAAGGCCGTCTTCCATTCATCACCCTTACGAATGCGCACCAGGTGATACGCATTTCGTAGATCCAGTTTCGTAAAGATGGTAGCACCATGAAGGAGGGGAAAAGCAGAATTAATCAAAGGCAGAGAATACTTGTTCTTAATGGTGATGTTGTTAAGTCCACGGTAATCAATACAGGGTCTGAGGGTCTTATCCTTCTTAGCAACAAAAAAGAATCCCGCTCCTACAGGTGACGAGGAAGGACGCATAATACCTGCCGCCAAGGAGTCCCGGATGTAGTTCTCCATAGCCTCCGTCTCCGGCCGGGAGAGATTGTACAGGCGACTGCTGGGGAGCGGGGCTCCTGGCTGGAGGTCAATGGCGCAGTCGTAAGGCCGGTGAGGAGGAAGAGAAGTAGCTCTGTGTTTGCAGAAAACGGATGCCAGGTCATGATACACGTCAGGAACAGCAGAAAGATCCATGGACTCCAGTGGAGGTTGAGGCACAGTACTGGCAGGAGTCTGAGCAGAACACAAACAATTCACATGACAAAATGTGCTCCATGCAACAATGCTACCTGTCACCCAATCAATGTGTGGATTGTGTTTTATGAGCCAGGGGATACCAAGGACCAGGGAGTCTGTGGGCAGTCGATAATATGGAATTGAATGTTCTCCTGATGATTTCCCGACACTCTAAGACAAACAGGAACAGTCTGATGGGTAATGCGGGTCAACAATTGTCCATTTAGACCCTTAGCCTGCAGCGGACAGTCCATAGGAACAGTCTCCAAATCCATTTGTTGAGCCCACTCTCTATCCAAAAACTTTCGTCGGCACCAGAGTCAATCAGCGCACTAACAGAGAAATTCTGGGACTGCCACTGGAGGGATGCCTGGAGCAGAATGCGGGGAGAAGAGGAAGAATCCGCTGCTCGGCTCACCAAAACTTCTCCCATTAATGATGAGCCGGCCCTTTTCCCCGGACGAACTGGGCAGGAAGGAACGAAATGACCAGCTTCTCCACAATACAGGCAGACCCGAGCCTGAATACGACGTGCACGCTCCTCTGAGGACAACCGTGCACGACCCACCTCCATGGCTTCGGGTTCAGTGCTCCTCGTATCGACTCGGGAAGACACGGCTCTCTCCGTAGGGACGATGCAGGGAGGAGTTTGTTGATGACAGACAGGTTGCTTGGAACTAACACTCCTCTCCCGGCGGCGCTCCCGAATCCGATTATCCAACCTGATAGTGAGTGAAATAAGATTATCCAGCGTAGGCGATTCATCATATGACACCAATTCATCTTTTAAGGTCTCAGACAAAGCATTGATGAACACTCCTTGTAATGCCTCGTCATTCCAACCACTCACTGCTGCTAAAGTCCGAAACTCCACTGCCATCTCCGCCACACTACGAGCCCCCTGCCGAAGAGAAAACAGCCGTTTCGCAGCCTCCTTGCCTCGTACGGGGTGGTCAAAAACCTTCCTCATCTCCGTGGTGAAGGCAACGTAAAGCGTTGCAAATGTCCGACTGACTCTCCCAGACCGCGGATCCCCAGGCACGAGCGGAACCGCTAGTAGAGTTGATAAGGTAGGCAATACGGGCTCTTTCTGAGGCATAGGTGAGGGGCTGTTGTTCAAACACTAACGAGCATTGAGTCAAAAAATCGCCACAGGTTCCCATGTTCCCGTCATAGCGCTCTGGAGCAGGAACAAAAGGCTCTCTGATCTGGGCTGAAGGGGGTAGTAAGGGCAGATACTTGATTGGAGAGTAATTGAACCTGATTAAGCAGCACCTGACTGTCCTCAGCAATCGTTTTAAACAGGGTATCATGTTGGCCAAGTAAAATGCCCTGATTGGCTATGGCAGTCCAAATTTGAGTGCACTCTGGGGTGGTATCCGAGCTACTGTCTGCTGGGTTCATGTTGGTCAGATCATACTGTTATGATTTAACTGGATAAGAACCCAAATGCAGACAAGTACACCAAGCCAGAGAAGTTAACAGGTTTATTTACAATGTTCAAAGTCCAGGTTTCCAAATATATGGGAAGAGCAAGTCCAGGTACAGGGAGGGTAACAGATCCAGATCAGGGCAGGTGTGGTACCGTAATGTCCTAGTGTCCGTGGTGAGTCCAAAAGAGAGGTCCGGTAATGGAGAGCAGGATGGTGGTGGCAGGAGTGAAACGGAGGCAGGAGTCAGGTTCCAAATATCTGTGGCACAGGAGAAAAAGTAAATAGAACAGACCAAAAACACAAAGAGCAAAAATAACCAGGTTGAGTCGGCAGCGAGACTAACATGGTCGTCTTGACTATGATCTGACGATGAGTGGTAAGTTTGACCGGGTCTTAAAGGCTGAGGTGATATGGTGAATGAGCTGCAGCTGGAACCCTGACTCCCGCACACCAGACTTCACTCCTGCAATCAAGGACAGACAGAGGGGAGGGAGAGAGCAGAGAGAGCTACCTATCAGCAGTAGGCCTAACACTATATGTTTATTCAGGTAAGGCTCTGTCTGAGGAGAATAGATTGTACCATATTGTATGTAGACCATGATCCATTGCATAGGATGCGCATCGTTAGCCTTGAATAATATGGGAATTTGTTATGTGTTACGCACAACTTGGTTTGACTAGGACTGGGAGTGGATTTATATATTTTATAGCACCACATGCAACAACTGGTTGATCCTCAGGTGTGAGGAAATGGTATGATAGAGTGATTCAACTGTAATTCATAAAACATATTAATATTTATGATTAATTGTTATGTTGACACATTTTATTAATGGCAGGATGTTCTTGATTAGAATAGATATGAGGACCATTGAAAGACGCAAAGTTTTTTAATTGTTCATTTTGCAATCTGAATATGTACAGTGTATATTGTATTCATGTCATTCTCACCTCTGAACCTTGACCAGTCTCCATGCTGCATTGGTATTTTATTTCTAACATAAATGTTTATTGTCAAAACAACTATAGAGACACATTCTGTACAAAGAAAAAGGACCTCGCATGACATATTTAAAATATGCAAACCTTTTGTTTGAACCTTCATTCGAGAGTCTGCATTTGCACACTATTCTGATTCAGATGTGAAACCTAGAGAGTTTTATATTTATCCACACCAGTCCCCCAGTATGTCATATAAATCAGAATTTGTACGAGAGAGAGAAATCTGAAATGGTAATGTGCTGAATTCCTAGTAATGCTGGTGCAGTTTTGGGGTTATGTTATTTACTTTGACATTGTGTAAATGAGGATGCATGAATTTAAAAGTAAACAGGAAGATAGGAATAATTATCCCACCAATCCAGTCCAGTATAAATAACTTTTCCATCCAAATGTAACTCCAAAGTCCTACCTAGTTATTTGAAGTATTTGAAGGGGAAAGTTACTGATGTCTTTCTATTAGAACATGAATTAGAGCCAAGAGTTTTTACAGGTCAGGTCACATGGTCAGGGAAAATTCCTGGTCCTAACTATTTCAATTAGAGACAGGAGTTTTCCCTTGAGCAAGTGGCTTGACCAAGAAAACTCTAGGCTCTAGTAGCCTATGTCAGGAGTTCAGGAAGAACTCCTAGCCCTACACTTGATGTCTTGAAAAAACTCTGGCATGTAGTTATAGTCTACGCAGGGCCAAGACTTCTTCATAAGGTCACATTTTCAGGAAAACTCCAGGCCCTACACATGATTGGCTTCATTCTGCCAGAATAATGATCTGAAAATAAAGATCTGTGGTCTACCAGATCCCTCAACCATGTTTTTACCACACTCATACATCTCCCTAACTAAACACACACCCACTCAACTTGAATCTCCAACCGCATCTTCAATTCAGGGAACCTACAATGTTTTTTTGTGTTGTGTCACAGCCGAACGGATTCTGTGAAAGGGGGTAATGAAAAATCTTTCAGTTCAAAACCGCCCCTGGTTACTCTCCATCGACTTAACTCACTGTGCCCACTGTTCTTTCCTTAGCACACTAAGAGGCCTATTTGGTTCTGTCATATAATAATGAGCCTATTTCACCTCTCCCCTTTTTCTACCCAGAAAGCCAGCAGCTTGTCTTGTGGTAACATTCTCGATTAATGGAATTATGAAAGAGGACGCTAGGACAATCATACTTTTGTTGTCGAAAAATTGTTCTCCTATCCTGATAGCCTCCGAAGCCTGTGCTCTAATTACAGGTTTCTAATGCTTTCTTCCCTGCTTGCTGTGTTTGTACTGCATAGGCTAACAGCAGCTAACAGCTCAAGTGTTTGCTTGCCGAGGTGCTGGTTTAATTAAGGATTACTTTCCTAGAACAGATAGATGGCAAAAAAAACTGTAACATAGAGGCTCAGAATAAATTAGAGGAAAAACAAAAAGAAATGGAGAAACTTATTCAAGAAAGATCAAGTGTAATATATTATAAAAATAAAGCAAACTGGATGGAATATGGGGAAAAATGCACAAAATTCTTTTTTAATCTTCAACATAGGAATGCTACCAAAAAGAACATAATGAAACTGGTTACAATTGACGGAGTCACCCATAATTCACCAAATGATATTTTGAAGGAAGAAACAAAGTACTTTAAGCATATGTTTTCTTTTCAGTCGCCACCATCTCCTCTAACTGAAGCTAATTGTAGAGATTTTTTTTCTATTGATAATGTCAAATTAACAGCCACACAGAAAGACTCATGTGAAGGTGAAATTACAGAGGAGGAACTTCTGGATGCAATTAAAGTCCGGGAAAACTCCAGGGTTGGATGGCATACCAGTCGAGGTATACCAAACCTTTTTTGATATACTAAGAGGACCGTTATTAGCATGTTTTAACCACTCCTATGTAAATGGTAGATTATCTGACACTCAAGAAGAAGGTCTGATCTCATTATTACTGAAACAGGATACAAGTGGAAAATATAAAGATCCAGTCCATTTACAAAATTGGAGGCCCCTTACACTTCAGTGTTGTGATGCAAAAATCCTAGCAAAATGTATAGCGCATAGAATTAAAAAGGTATTGTCGGATATTATTCATTCTAATCAGACAGGTTTTTTACATGGAAGATACATTGGAGATAATATAAGGCAAGTATTGGAAACAATAGAACAATATGGAAAATATGGGAAACCAGGCCTGCTATTCATAGCAGACTTCGAAAAGGCATTTGATAAAGTTCGACTGGGGTTTATATATAAATGTCTGGAGCATTTCAATTTTGGAGAATCTCTTATAAAATGGGTCAAAATCATGTATAGTAACCCTAGGTGTAAAATAGTAAATAATGGCTATTTCTCCGAAAGTTTTAAACTGTCAAGAGGAGTGAAACAAGGTTGTCCACTATCGGCATATCTATTTATTGTGGCCATCGAGATGTTAGCTATTAAAATCAGATCCAATAATAATATCAGAGGATTAGAAATACAGGGCTTAAAAACAAAGGTGTCATTGTACGCAGATGATTCATGTTTTCTTTTAGATCCACAACTAGAATCCCTCCACAGCCTCATAGAGGATCTAGATACATTTTCTAACCTCTCTGGATTAAAACCAAATTATGACAAATGTACTATATTACGTATTGGATCACTAAAAAATAAAATTTTTACATTACCATGTAGTTTACCAATAAAATGGTCTGATGGTGATGTGGATATACTCGGAATACATATCCCAAAGGAAATAAATGATCTCACTTCAATAAATTTTAATAGAAAGTTAGCAAAAATAGATACGATCTTACTACCATGGAAAGGAAAATACCTGTCAATTTGTGGAAAAATCACCCTGATTATCTCTTTAGTATTATCCCAGTTTACCTATTTGCTTATGGTCTTGCCTACGCCTAGCAAACAGTTTTTTAAATTATATGAGAAAAAAATATTCAATTTTATTTGGAACGGCAAGCCAGACAAAATTAAAAGAGCATATTTATATAATGAATATGAATTCGGAGGACTGAAATTATTAAATATTAAAGCATTAGACCTATCACTAAAATCTTCAGTCATCCAAAAGTTATACTTAAATCCGAACTGGTTCTCAAGCAAATTAGTAAGATTGTCTCACCCAATGTTAAAGAAAGGCCTTTTTCCCTTTATTCAGATTACAACCTCTCACTTTCAGTTATTTGAAAAGGAAATAATCTCCCAAATGTCACTATTTCTAAAACAAGCCATAGAAAGTTGGTTGCAATTTCTATTTAATCCTCCAGAAACGACAGAACAAATAATGCAACAAATATTGTGGTTAAATTCAAATATACTAATTGACAAAAAAACTTTATTTTTTGACAGAATGTTTAAAAAAGGTATAATCTTCGTAAATGATATCATCGGTAGGACTGGTGGAGTTATGTCGCACATGCAGCTAACAAAAACATATGGAAATGTCTGCTCTACCCAAAATTACAACCAAATAATTGCAGCCTTACCGCAAAAGTGGAAGAGGAAAGTGGAAGGGGGAGAAAGTAAGGAACTTGTCTGTCGGCCTTGCATTAAAGAACATAATTGGTTAAGGAAAACTGTGATAAATAAAAAAGTATATCAGTTTCACTTAAGGACCAAAGGATTGACAGCCGTCCCATATAGATTGCAAAATAGTTGGGAAGAGATCTTTGACGTACCGATCCCATGGCATAGTGTTTATGAACTGACACGCAAAACGACACCGGATTCAAAAATTAGAATCTTTCAATTTAAATTATTATTTAAAATTCTTGCTACCAATAGAATGTTATTTATATGGGGGATACAATCTTCCCAGCTCTGCAGATTTTGCTGTGAAGAGACAGAATCATTAGATAATTTGTTTTGGTTCTGTCCATTTGTAGCTTGTTTTTGGACAAAGGTCCAGGAATGGCTAAAGGATTGCAACCTGGAACTAACCTTGCAGATAGCATTACTGGGTGATCTGAAAAGTCATAGTCAATCAATCAATAATATAATAATACTTTTAGCAAAAATGTTTATTTTTAATTCACAATCTGTAGAAGCAATGAGAATAGAAAGGTTCAGAACTTTTGTAAAACATCACAGTACAGTTGAAATATATATGGCAAATAGAAATCCTATATGGATGGTATTGAATAGAGTTGAAGGATGGGACTAATAACAAATAACAACAAATAATAACAAAGATAGCTAATAATGTAAGCATACTGTGTCCATAATAAGTATATAGGTTGTATGTTGGGATCTTTTGGGAAAGAGCACAGTTAGAAAGATATGGCATATAGAAGCAAACCGGATGGACATCATGAAAATGATCGGAGAGGTTGAGAGTAGAAGAAGTTCAGGAGCAAAAAAAAAAAAAAAATATATATATATATATATATATATATATATATATATATATATATATATAATAGAATTATTGTAAAATTAACTCTGTCCATAAGGTGTAGATAGTAAGTATAGACCGGAAGTAGAGGCCTGGGCATTGTTGTTCACTAATTTACTCCAAGTAGGGAAAGGATGGTGGGGTTGAAATGTAATAAAGGGGAATATATATATAAAAAATAGGGGTGTAACGATCCATCTACTACATCGATGTATCGATTTATATTCCTATGATCCAACTACATCGATCTGTGCTCGGCGAGTTGGCCTTTTGGACAACATATATCAATCTAACATCGTTTTAAAATGTAATAAATCGATTGTATCGATACTAGGAAATAACCCATTGGATTTAAGCACGTCAGACTTTATATGGATGTTTTTTCTTAGCACTTTTAATGATAAAGGCTTTAAACATTACTCGATTCAGTCTGCCTATCCGTGACGTCATCGCCCCGCGCCAGCAGCAGCGCAAAGGCGCAAAGACAACAAAACATAGCATGGCGGACGACAGAGGAGAAGCCGACGAGCGAGAAATTATCAAGCCACCATTGCGGTCCTTACAAGAAACAGGAATCTAGGAAACTTCACCTGCACTGTCCAGTATCCAGGTATTTATTTCAGTCACACTGGTTGAATTTTTGGCTAAAAGGTTACTGAATCGATTTCAAGTCACTGAATCGTTTCGGATCGTATCGTTCTAAATGAACCAATATCGTCCTTGAATCATATCGACAACCACGAATCGTGATACAAATCGAATCGTTGTTAAAACGAATCGTTACACCCCTAATAAAAAACATGGGGGATTGGAAGTGATGCAGACAATTACATTGATAGAAGATACAATCTATCTGCAATATTAAGCTGATCCACCCCCCCCCAAATTTTAAAATTAAATTAAAATTAAATAAAAGAAAAACATTAAAAAAGGATGACTTTCCTATGACAGGCCACTGAGCATTGCTTGGGAGAGTTAAAGATTTATCTTGACAGAGAATAGTGAGGCTATTGATTGTCCCTATGAGATATTTACCCACGTCTACCTCCAAAACCACAAAGGGCATTGACAACAGGAGAGGACGTGAAAGGAGCAGTTTCCTCTGTATGCTAGCCAGGAGATTTTCTCAAAAGAAAAGTCAGGAAATAGCCATTTAAATTCCTTACGCGTCAATGTTCCTCTCTGACAGTGAAGTATACATCTTTACATCATAAACAATGTTATGCATGTTTACTTGGGTGAGGGTTGCAAGATGAATAATGATTGATACATTTATGCCAGGCTGCCCATCATTACGCACACCTGTCACCATCGTTACGCGCATCTGTGCTTCATTGGACTCACCTGAACTTCATCACTGTTTGGTTACCTCCCCTATATCTGTCTGTTCCTCAGTTTGATCCCCGTGTCTGCATTAATGTTGTTTCGTTTCCGTTGTCCAGACGCTGTCGGTGTTTTGTTCCTGTCTGTTTTTTCATTAAATGTTCACTCCCTGTACTTGCTTCTCGTCTCCCAGCGTCTGTCCTTACAATTTTACAGTGATAAGCACACGCCTCCAGAGATACATACAGTATATCAATTATTCAGATTGCATACTTTTTTTAATTTAGCAAATATTTCTTACATTTAACTCTGCATTGTTGTGAAAGGGCTCGTAAGTAAGCATTTCAAGGAAAAGTCTAAACCTGATGTATACGGCGCATGTGACAAATAATATTTGATTTGATTTGAAGTAACCATCAATTTTCCCCCTTGTTTCCTCCCTGCAACAAAAGGATTTAGCTCTAGAAATACAGTGCCTTGCAAAAGTATTTATCCCCGTTGGAGTTTTCCCTATTTTGTTGCATTACAACCTGTAATTTAAATTGATTTTTATTTGGATTTCATGTAATGGACATACACAAAATAGTCAGAATTGGTGAAGTGAAAAAATAACTTCAAAAAAATAAATAACGGAAAAGTGGTGCGTGTACATGTTTTCACCCCCTTTGCTATGAAACCCCTAAATAAGTATATATACACCTGTTCTGAAAGGTCCCAGAGTCTGCAACACCACTAAGCAAGGGGCACCACTAAGCAAGCGGCACCATGAAGACCAAGGAGCTCTACAAACAGGTCATTGACAAAGTTGTGGAGAAGTACAGATCAGGGTTGGGGCGGCAGGTAGCTTAGTGGTTAAGAGCGTTGTGCCAGTAACCGAAAGGTCGCTGGTTCTAATCCCCGAGCCGACTAGGTGAAAAATCTGTCGATGTGCCCTTGAGCAAGGCACTTAACCCTAATTGCTCCTGTAAGTCGCTCTGGATAAGAGCGTCTGCTAAATGACAAAAATAAAATAAAATAAAAAAAATCGGAAACTTTGAACATCCCACGGAGCACCATTAAATCCATTCTTAAAAAATGGAAAGAATATGGCACCACAACAAACCTGGCAAGGAGGGCATTAATCAGAGAGGCAAAAAAGACACCAAAGATAACCCTGAAGGAGCTGCAAAGCTCCACAGCGGGGGGATTTGAGTATATGTCCATAGGACCACTTTAAGCCATACACTCCACAGAGCTGGGCTTTATGGAAGAGTGGCCAGAAAAAAAGCCATTGCTTAAAGAAAAAATAAGCAAACATGTTTGGTGTTCGCCAAAAGGCATGTGGGAGAACTCCCCAAACATATAGAAGAAGGTACTCTGGTCAGATGAGACTAAAATTGAGCTTTTTGGCCATCAAGGAAAACACTATGTCTGGTGCAAACACAACACCTCTCATCACCCCGAGAACACCATCCCCACAGGGGACTGGGAAACTGGTCAGAATTGAAGGAATGATGATGGCGCTAAATACAGGGAAATTCTTGAGGGAAACCTGTTTCAGTCTTCCAGAGATTTGAGACTGGGACGGAGGTTCACCTTCCAGCAGGACAATGACCCTAAGCATACTGCTAAAGCAACACTCGAGTGGTTTAAGGGGAAACATTTAAATGTCTTGGAATGGCCTAGTCAAAGCCCAGACCTCAATCCAATTGAGAAACTGTGGTATGACTTAAAGATTGTTGTACACCAGTGGAACCCATCCAACTTGAAGGCGCTGGAGCAGTTTTGCCTTGAAGAATGGGCAAAAATCCCAGTGGCTAGATGTGCCAAGCTCATAGAGACATACCCCAAGAGACTTGCAGCTGTAATTGCTGCAAAAGGTGGCTCTACAAAGTATTGACTTTGGGGGGGGTGAATAGTAATGCACGCTCAAGTTCTCTGTTTTTTTGTCTTATTTCTTGTTTGTTTCACAATAAAAAATATTTTGCATCTTCAAAGTGGTAGGCATGTTGTGTAAATCAAATGATACAAACACCCCCAAAAATCTTCTGCCACCAGGACCTCCACATCGTCAGCACAGACGAGCACCAGGTCTTCGCGGCGGTGCAGGAGTGGAACCAGAATGACACCTACGACCTGTACCTCTCCGACACCTGGGGCATCCTCTTCACCCTGGCCATGGAGAACGTCAAGACCACCCGGGGCCTGGGGGGCAACTAGATGCTGGACCTGTACGAGGCAAGTGTTCACATTGTGTGTGTGTGTGTGTATGTGTGTGTATGTGTGTGTGTGCATGTGTACGTGTGTGTGTGTGTGTGTGTGTGTGTGTGTGTGTGTGTGTGTGTGTGTGTGTGTGTGTGTGTATATGTGTGCATGTGGGATGACACCTATCACCGACACCACTGGACTGGTAATAGCCTTGTAGTGTGTCCCTGTGTCATTACATTAACATTCAATTGTCATTACATTAACATTCATTGTCGATCGTCCCCCCTCCTTTCTTCCCTTCTTTCTCAGGATGAATCCCCCGTTTATCACCCAGACACTGGCAGGTGTGATGGAGGGAGGTAGAGGTGTGACATATGGGTCTGATCTTCAGAGTCAGCAGTCATTACCAATGTTACTACTACTGCTGCTTCTTCTAACATGTGTGATAATGGTTCACAAAAACAGGCTAGTATTGAAATTGATGGTCATACCCAGTGAGTAAAACTGGTTAAAATGACGCCAATCCAGTTTTCCATTACGTTGTTTTAACTAGCTTAACCCTCTGAGTATGCATGCGTGTGCTAATCACAAACAATTTTAAACTGAAGTCATGCTGTATGTTGCGCTTCAAAGTTTCACTTTAATAATATTTTTGGGGAAGAGACAGACTATTCCTCTAAGTTCCTCTGAAAAATACTTTAGATATAATTCTGACCAAAGTACTTTGTAAGAGTGCTAAGTATTATTGTCACAAACCCTGGAGTGTTGGGCTTCAGAAGCCCAGAGGCCTCAAAGACTCTGAAAGAGGAATCATTCACTAAGTACTTTGAGGTCAACAGGGAACAGAGAGACTGCGTGAAAGCAACAGTCTTTTACTCTTCTCCCTGGTCTCGTCAAATAATTAATTGCCCCTCATCAGTATTCTCTTTCTCTCTCTCAAAGAAAGGATATTATTGACCAGAATAAAAAAAATATGTTTCCCACTTTAGCCTAATGGGAGTAATTTGAGTGTCAGTTGGA
This sequence comes from Coregonus clupeaformis, assembly GCF_020615455.1. Taxonomy (NCBI): domain Eukaryota; kingdom Metazoa; phylum Chordata; class Actinopteri; order Salmoniformes; family Salmonidae; genus Coregonus; species Coregonus clupeaformis. The sequence continues at coordinate 510,955 of NW_025533634.1, forward strand.
TTCAATCTGCACAATCTTTCCTTAAATCAAAATCGAGTTAAACTTAGCCATTTAGAGTTAGGTTTTTGATTTAATCCATCTCCCAGAGGCATGCACTTCAACACTGAATATTACAGAACATCCTTACTTGCCTAACACAATTAATACTCTGAGTGGTAGGCCTACAAATCAACAACAGCCCAATGATGAACTATCTGATTCCGTACTTACTCAGAGCTATAAATAGCTTTTGAATGAGTAAGTGGTAGGAGGGAGGGAGGAAGAGATGGAGGGATGGAGGGAGGGAGTGTTAGCTAGATGATTTAGGTAATGTAATGGTCATGATGATGCTGCTCTTTTCTGTTAGCCTAGCGGGTGTGTGTGTGTGTGTGTGTGTGTGTGTGTGTGTGTGTGTGTATGTATGTGTGTATGTATTAGCACTCTGCCAACACTTAACTTCCGCAATTTCCACCCTATTCAGAGCCTCTGATTCAGCAGTGGATCCATATTTCTAATAGATTGCGGAAACTTCATTAATGCATATTGAAAGTTTGTAAAAGGCTGTCTGCGGGGAGACCGAGTGCATGTACTGAGGGAAGTCTGGTTTCTCAGTGGTCGTTTATCATACTAGTGCTACTGTGTTGAAAGTTGTTGTGTTGTTTGTTTTGTCTATGTAGATGGATCCACATGCATACATAAGTCTATATTTAATATTACTAGAGTGCTGGACATTGTGTTGTTTTGCGTACGTTTCCACATGCACACATACAGTTAACTGGCTCCTGAGTGGCGCAGCGGTCTAATGCACTGCATCTCAGTACCAGAGGCTTCACAACAGACCCTGGTTTGATTCCAGGCTGTATCGCAATCTGTCTGTGATTGGGAGTCCCATAGGGTGGCGCACAATTGGCCCAGCGTCGTCCGGGTTTTTCCGGTGTAGGCCGTCATTGGAAATAAGAATTTGTTCTTAACTGACTTGCCTAGGTAAATAAAAAAATTAACTGCCAATATAAAGTGTCTTAATAGGGCGTTGAGCTGCCAGAACAGCTTCAATGCGCCTTTCCAACTCTATTGGAGGAATGCGACACCATTCTTCCACGAGAAATTCCATAATTTGGTGTTTTGTTGGTGGTGGAAAACGCTGTCTCAGGCGCGACTCCAGAATCTCCCATAAAGTGTTCAATTGGGTTGAGATCTAGTGACTGAGACGGCCATGGCATATAGTTTACATCATTTTCACGCTCATCAAACCATTCAGTGACCACTCGTGCCCTGTTGATGGGAGTATTGTCATTCTGGAAGAGACCACTCCCATCAGGATAGAACTACTTCACCGTAGGTTGAAGTTTATCACTCAGAATGGCTGTGTATTTATTGGCATTTACCTTGCCCTCTAAGGGGTTGAGTGGACCTAAACCATGCCAGGAAAAAGCACCCCACACCATAACAGAGCCACCAGAACCCTAATTTACTTAAGTGTTTCCTTTATTGTGGCAGATACCTGTATATCCATATGTACTATTACCAGATGACAGCCACACATAGGTCTACACATATAACTAGATGCCACTCTTATAGTCAATGAGACATTGATGCCAACAATCATCATAGTAATGTACTTATGGCTATCATTATTAGTACTGTAAAAGTTTTGATTTAGTACATAGTTAAAATATTAGCTTGCAGGAAGTGTACTGTAGCTGTTGCCGGCAGTGTTTTTTGACCTTGTACTCTACCTAGCCTGTTCTCCCACTGTGATATACCTTGACAGAGAGGTAGCATCTCCATCAATACTGTAGTACTAGCCCACACTCCCTGATATTACACATCTGATTATGATAAAAGTTGCCATTCCAGAGTGGAGATCTCAGTGTCCCTGTTCTTCACTACAGCAGGGAAGGAGGGATCGTGGTTGGAAGAGGGGATAGAGGGATGGGTGTGGGGGATGATAAATAATTACCTCTGTGATTGACACGTCTGGTCAGGGGAAGGAGGGGCCCCCTCTGGCCTCATTAGCCATGTCCATCCCAGTCCGTCTTGTTTCTATGACGATGTCAAACGTGGCGCCTATTAGTGCCACTTATACTGAAAGGGCCCCTGAGGCCCCTCAGGAAGTGTGATACGACAGTAGGCCCTCAATGTCTGCTGCAGAATAGGTCTTATTTAAAGCGCAGTCTTCAGGTTTACCCCCATCACACTTCCATCCTGGATGGGTTATCGTAGGAAAACAGTTTGACTAAGGAGGAAAGGAGCCATGACTGCTCTCTTTCTCTCTCTTTCTCTCTATTTCTCTCTCTCTCTTTCTCTCTCTCTGTTTCTCTCTCACTTTGTGAGTGGGTGTCACGTGGAGGTGACAGTTTATCAGTTTTAACGTCCAGCGTTGTACTGTAGTCACAACAGTGGTGGGCAGTTGACGGGGACGCAATTAAAGGGAGACAATTAAAGGAAAAGGAGACTGGTTTTGTGACCAGTCTGATGTCTGTCAGCATGGCCGCGGGAAAATGTTTGGGGGTGGGGGTGGTGAGAACTTTTTGTAGACGGTGGGTGTGCAGGGGGAATCTTTTTGCCCCCTCTACAGACAGCTACAGTGGGGAGAACAAGTATTTGATACACTGCCGATTTTGCAGGTTTTCCTACTTACAAAGCATGTAGAGGTCTGTCATTTGTATCATATGTACACTTCAACTGTGAGAGATGGAATCTAAAACAAAAATCCAGAAAATCACATTGTATGATTTTTAAGTAATTAATTTGCATTTTATTGCATGACATAAGTATTTGATCACCTACCAACCAGTAAGAATTCCGGCTCTCACAGACCTGTTAGTTTTTCTTTAAGAAGCCCTCCTGTTCTCCACTCATTCCCTGTATTAACTGCACCTGTTTGAACTCGTTACCTGTATAAAAGACACCTGTCCACCCACTCAATCAAACAGACTCCAATCTCTCCGCAATGGCCAAGATCAGAGAGCTGTGTAAGGACATCAGGGATAAAATTGTAGACCTGCACAAGGCTGGGATGGGCTACAGGACAATAGGCAAGCAGCTTGGTGAGAAGGCAACAACTGTTGGTGCAATTATTAGAAAATGGAAGAAGTTCAAGATGACGGTCAATCTACCTCGGTCTGGGGCTCCATGCAAGATCTCACCTCGTGGGGCATCAATGATCATGAGGAAGGTGAGGGATCAGCCCAGAACTACACAGCAGGACCTGGTCAATGACCTGAAGAGAGCTGGGACCACAGTCTCAAAGAAAACCATTAGTGACACACTACGCCGTCATGGATTAAAATCCTGCAGCGCACGCAAGGTCCCCCTGCTCAAGCCAGTGCATGTCCAGGCCCGTCTGAAGTTTGCCAATGACCATCTGGATGATCCAGAGGAGGAATGGGAGAAGGAGAAGGTCATGTGGTCTGATGAGACAAAAATTGAGGCTTTTTGGTCTAAACCACTGGCCGTGTATGGAGGAAGAAGAAGAATGAGTACAACCCCAAGAACACCATACCAACCGTGAAGCATGGAGGTGGAAACATCATTCTTTGGGGATGCTTTTCTGCAAAGGGGACAGGACGACTGCACCGTATTGAGGGGAGGATGGATGGGGCCATGTATCGCGAGATCTTGGCCAACAACCTCCTTCCCTCAGTAAGAGCATTGAAGATGGGTCGTGGCTGGGTCTTCCAGCATGACAACGACCCGAAACACACAGCCAGGGCAACTAAGGAGTGGCTCCATAAGAAACATCTCAAGGTCCTGGAGTGGCCTAGCCAGTCTCCAGACCTGAACCCAATAGAAAATCTTTGGAGGGAGCTGAAAGTCCGTATTGCCCAGCGACAGCCCCGAAACCTGAAGGATCTAGAGAAGGTCTTTATGGAGGAGTGGGCCAAAATCCCTGCTGCAGTGTGTGCAAACCTGGTCAAGACCTACAGGAAATGTATGATCTCTGTAATTGCAAACAAAGGTTTCTGTACCAAATATTAAGTTCTGCTTTTCTGATGTATCAAATACTTATGTCATGCAATAAAATGCAAATTAATTACTTAAAAATCATACAATGTGATTTTCTGGATTTTTGTTTTAGATTCCGTGTTCTAGATTCTATGAACCTATGAAGTGTACCTATGATAAAAATAACAGACCTCTACATGCTTTGTAAGTAGGAAAACCTGCAAAATCGGCAGTGTATCAAATACTTGTTCTCCCCACTGTATATTGGTCCGCTAAAACAGGACTAGTAAAGGCCCAGCACACTACTTTTGTGAGAATAAAAAATAAATAAAAATTATGATTATAATTTGCCCGGCGCTACAGAAAGCTATATCGGTCCGTAATACAGGACTACTAAAGGCTCAGTGCACTACTTTTGTGAAGAAATATATATTTTTCTATATATACAGTATACAGTGGGGAAAAAAAGTATTTAGTCAGCCAACAATTGTGCAAGTTCTCCCACTTAAAAAGATGAGAGAGGCCTGTAATTTTAATCATAGGTACACGTCAACTATGACAGACAAAATGAGGAAAAAAAATCCAGAAAATCAAATTGTAGGATTTTTAATGAATTTATTTGCAAATGATGGTGGAAAATAAGTATTTGGTCAATAACAAAAATGTCTCAATATTTTGTTATATACCCTTTGTTGGCAATGACACAGGTCAAACGTTTTCTGTAAGTCTTCACAAGGTTTTCACACACTGTTGCTGGTATTTTGGCCCATTCCTCCATGCAGATCTCCTCTAGAGCAGTGATGTTTTGGGGCTGTCACTGGGCAACACAGACTTTAAACTCCCTCCAAAGATTTTCTATGGGATTGAGATCTGGAGACTGGCTAGGCCACTCCAGGACCTTGAAATGCTTCTTACGAAGCCACTCCTTCGTTGCCCGGGCGGTGTGTTTGGGATCATTGTCATGCTGAAAGACCCAGCCACGTGTCATCTTCAATGCCCTTGCTGATGGAAGGAGGTTTTCACTCAAAATCTCACGATACATGGCCCCATTCATTCTTTCCTTTACACGGATCAGTCGTCCTGGTCCCTTTGCAGAAAAACAGCCCCAAAGCATGATGTTTCCACCCCCATGCTTCACAGTAGGTATGGTGTTCTTTGGATGCAACTCAGCATTCTTTGTCCTCCAAACACAACGAGTTGAGTTTTTACCAAAAAGTTATATTTTGGTTTCATCTGACCATATGACATTCTCCCAATCCTCTTCTTGATCATCCAAATGCACTCTAGCAAACTTCAGACGGGCCTGGACATGTACTGGCTTAAGCAGGGGGACACGTCTGACACTGCAGGATTTGAGTCACTGGCGGCGTAGTGTGTTACTGATGGTAGGCTTTGTTACTTTGGTCCCAGCTCTCTGCAGGTCATTCACTAGGTCCCCCCGTGTGGTTCTGGGATTTTTGCTCACCGTTCTTGTGATCATTTTGACCCCACGGGGTGAGATCTTGCGTGGAGCCCCAGATCGAGGGAGATTATCAGTGGTCTTGAATGTCTTCCATTTCTTAATAATTGCTCCCACAGTAGATTTTTTCAAACCAAGCTGCTTACCTGTTGCAGATTCAGTCTTCCCAGCCTGGTGCAGGTCTACAATTTTGTTTCTGGTGTCCTTTGACAGCTCTTTGGTCTTGGCCATAGTGGAGTTTGGAGTGTGACTGTTTGAGGTTGTATACAGGTGTCTTTTATACTGATAACAAGTTCAAACAGGTGCCATTAATACAGGTAACGAGTGGAGGACAGAGGAGCCTCTTAAAGAAGAAGTTACAGGTCTGTGAGAGCCAGAAATCTTGCTTGTTTGAAGTTGACCAAATACTTATTTTCCACCATAATTTGCAAATAAATTCATTAAAAATCCTACAATGTGATATTCTGGATTTTTTTTCCTCATTTTGTCTGTCATAGTTGACGTGTACATATGATGAAAATTACAGGCCTCTCTCATCTTTTTAAGTGGGAGAACTTGCACAATTGGTGGCTGACTAAATACTTTTTTTCCCCACTGTATATACAGTTGAAGTCGGAAGTTTACATACAGTCGTGGTGAAAAGTTTTGAGAATGACACAAATACACATTTTCACAAAGTCTGCTGCCTCAGTTTTGATGATTGCAATTTGCATATACTCCAGAATGTCATGAAGAGTGATCAGATGAATAGCAATTAATTGCAAAGTCCCTCTTTGCCATGAAAATGAACTTAATCCCCAAAAAACATTTCGACTGCATTTCAGCCCTGCCACAAAAGGACCAGCTGCCATCATGTCAGTGATTCTCTCGTTAACATAGGTGAGAGTGCTGACGAGGACAAGGGAGGACATCACTCTGTCATGCTGATTGAGTTAGAATAAAAGACTGGAAGCTTTAAAAGGAGGGTGGTGCTTGAAATCATTGTTCTTCCTCTGTTAACCATGGTTACCTGCAAGGAAACACGTGCCGTCATCATTGCTTTGCACAAAAAGGGCTTCACAGGCAAGGATATTGCTGCTAGTAAGAATGCACCTAAATCAACCATTTATCGGATCATCAAGAACTTCAAGGAGAGAGGTTCAATTGTTGTGAAGAAGGCGTCAGGGCACCCAAGAAAGTCCAGCAAGCGCCAGGACCGTCTCCTAAAGTTGATTCAGCTGCGGGATCGGGGCACCACCAGTGCAGAGCTTGCTCAGGAATGGCAGCAGGCAGGTGTGAGTGCATCTGCAAGCACAGTGAGGCGAAGACTTTTGGAGGATGGCTTGGTGTCAAGAAGGTCAGCCAGGAAGCCACTTCTCTCCAGGAAAAACATCAGGGACAGACTGATATTCTGCAAAAGGTACAGGGATTGGACTGCTGAGGACTGGGGTAAAGTCATTTTCTCGGATGAATCCCCTTTCCGATTGTTTGGGGCATCCGGAAAACACCTTGTCCGGAAAAGACAAGGTGAGCGCTACCATCAGTCCTGTGTCATGCCAATAGTAAAGCATCCTAAGAGCATTCATGTGTGTGTTTGCTTCTCAGCCAAGGAAGTGGGCTCACTCACAGTTTATCCTAAGAACACAGTCAATAATAAAGAATGGTACCAACACATCCTCTGAGAGCAACTTCTCCCAACCATCCAAGAACAGTTTGGTGACAACCAATGCCTTTTCCAGCATGATGGAGCACCTTGCCATAAGGCAAAAGTGATAACTAAGTGGCTCGGGGAACAAAACATAGACATTTTGGATCCATGGCCAGGAAACTCCCCAGACCGTAATCCCATTGAGAACTTGTGGTCGATCCTCAAGAGGCGGGTGGACAAACAAAAACCCACAAATTCTGACAAACTCCAAACATTGATTATGCAAGAATGGGCTGCCATCAGTCAGGATGTGGCCCAGAAGTTAATTGACAGCATGCCAGGGCGGATTGCAGAGGTCTTGAAAAAGAAGGGTCAAAGCAAATATTGACTCTGCATAAACTTAATGTAATTGTCAATAAAAGCCTTTGACACTTATGCTTGTAATTATACTTCAGTATACCATAGTAACATCTAACAAAAATATCTCATAACACTGAAGCAGCGAACTTTGTGAAGACCAATACCTGTGTCATTCTCAAATCTTTTGACCACGACTGTACACTTAGGTTGGAGTCATTAAAATTCGTTTTTCAACCACTCCACAAATTTCTTGTTAACAAACTATACTTTTGGCAAGTCGGTTAGGACATCTACTTTGTGCATGACACAAGTAATTTTTTCAACAATTGTTTACAGACAGATTATTTCACTTATAATTCACCGTATCACAATTCCAGTGGGTCAGAAGTTTACATACACTAAGTTGACTGTGCCTTTAAACAGCTTGGATGTCATGGGTTTAGAAGCTTCTGATAGGCTAATTGACATAATTTGAGTCAATTGGAGGTGTACCTGTGGATGTATTTCAAGGCCTACCTTCAAACTCAGTGCCTCTTTGCTTGACATCATGGGATGTATTTACAGTGGAAGTCGGAAGTTTACATACACCTTGTCCAAATACATTTAAACTCAATTTTTCACAATTCCTGACATTTAATCCTAGTAAAAATTCCCTGTCTTAGGTCAGTTAGGATCACCACTTTATTTTAAGAATGTGAAATGTCAGAATAACATAGTAGAGAGTGATTTATTTCAGATTTTATTTATTTCATCACATTCCCAGTGGGTCAGAAGTTTACATACACTCAATTAATATTTGGTAGCATTGCCTTTAAATTGTTTAACTTGGGTCAAACGTTTCGGGTAGACTTCCACAAGCTTCCCACAATAAGTTGGGTGAATTTTGGCCCATTCCTCCTGACAGAGCTGGTGTAACTGAGTCAGGTTTGTAGGCCTCCTTGCTCACACACGCTTTTTCAGTTCTGCCCACAAATGTTCTATAGGATTGAGGTCAGGGCTTTATGATGGCCACTCCAATACCTTGACTTTGTTGTCCTTAAGCCATTTTGCCACGACTTTGGAAGTATGCTTGGGGTCATTGTCCATTTGGAAGACCCATTTGCCACCAAGCTTTAACTTCCTGACTGATGTCTTGAGATGTTGCTTCAATATATCCACATAATTTTCCTTCCTCATGATGCCATCTATTTTGTGAAGTGCACCAGTCCCTCCTGCAGCAAAGCACCCCCACAGCATGATGCTGCCACCCCTGTGCTTCACGGTTGGGATGGTGTTCTTCGGCTTGCAAGCGACCCCCTTTTTACTCCACACATAACGATGGTCATTATGGCCAAACAGTTCTATTTTTGTTTCGTCAGATCAGAGGGCATTTCTCCAAAAAGTACGGTCTTTGTCCCCATGTGCAGTTGCAAACTGTAGTCTGGCTTTTTTATGGCGGTTTTGGATCAGTGGCTTCTTCCTTGCTGAGCGGCCTTTCAGGTTGTGTCGATATAGGACTTGTTTTACTGTGGATATAGATACTTTTGTACCTGTTTCCTCCAGCATCTTCACAAGGTCCTTTGCTGTTGTTCTGGGATTGATTTGTACTTTTCGCACCAAAGTACGTTCATCTCTAGGAGACAGAACGCGTCTCATTCCTGAGCGGTATGACGGCTGCGTGGTCCCATGGTGTTTATACTTGCGTGCTATTGTTTGTACAGATGAACGTGGTACCTTCAGGCGTTTGGAAATTGCTACCAAGGATGAACCAGACCTGTGGAGGTCTACACATTTTTTTCTGAGGTCTTGGCTGATTTCGTTAGATTTTCCGATGATTTCAAGCAAAGAGGCACTGAGTTTGAAGGTAGGCCTTGACATACAATCACAGGTGCACCTCCAATTGACTCAAATTATGTCAATTAGCCTATCAGAAGCTTCTAAAGCCATGACATCATTTTCTGGAATTTTAAAGGCACAGTCAATTTAGTGTATGTAAACTTCTGAACCACTGGAATTGTGATACAGTCAATTATATGTGAAATAATCTGTCTGTAAACAATTGTTGGAAAAATTATTTGTGTCATGCACAAAGTAGATGTCATAACCGACTTGACAAGGAGTGGTTGAAAAACGAGTTTAATGACTCCAACCTAAGTGTATGTAAACTTCCGACTTCAACTGTATACACTACCGTTCAAAAGTTTGGGGTCACTTAGAAATGTTGTTGTTTTCAAAAGAAAAGCAATTTTTTTGTCCATAAAAATAACATCAAATTGATCAGAAATACAGCGTAGACATTGTTAATGTTGTCAATGACTATTGTAGCTGGAAACGGCTACAAAATATCTACATAGGCGTACAGAGGCCCATTATCAGCAACCATCAGTTACCACCATTATTGCTAATCCAAGTTTATCATTTTAAAAGGCTAATTGATCATTAGAAAACCCTTATGCAATTACGTTAGCACAGATGAAAACTGTTGTGCTGATTAAAGAAGCAATAAAACTGGCCTTCTTGAGACTAGTTGAGTATCTGGAGCATCAGCAATTGTGGGTTCGATTACAGGCTCAAAATGGCCAGAAACAAATAACTTTCTTCTGAAACTCGTCAGTCTACTCTTGTTCTGAAAAATGAAGGCTATTCCATGCGAGAAATTGTGTGTGTGTATATATATATTTATTTGTATTAATTTTTATTTATTTATAAGATTTTTCAGGGGGTGTTGCAGCACCCTCAGCATCCCTACTTCCCACAGCTACGTCTGTCATGGGTTATTTTGGGTACTGTTTACTGCTTGACAAAGAAAATGAAGAAACACCATGTCATCTGTTTTGGTGGTTGGATTGGCTAGTTTTAGCGTCTGTTTTAGCATTTGTTCTCTATTTCTCCCTAGGTAGCAGGTATCAAAGGCATGCTGATCGCTAACAGGAGGCTAGACAACCAGGTGAAGACCTACATCACCTACAACAAGGGCCATGATTGGAGGTTACTGCAGGCCCCGGCGACAGACCTGGCTGGCAACGACATCCACTGTGTACTGGTGAGTTATACTGAAGCTAACAGGGAAGGCTCATCGCTGTGGTAATCATACATGATCTAAGACTGCCTGAACTCTGAGGTGCTTTCCTAGACCCAGATTAAGCCTACTCCAGGACTAAAAAGGCATACTCAATAGAGAATCTCGATTGAAAGTTCATTTTAGTAAAGGAATATGTGTTCAGTTCCCTTCAAGTTATGTACATCAATGATAACTGTGTGTTACATCACACACTCAAGGGAGTTTGCTTACTCATCTTAAGGGAAGGGAAATTACTTTACATAATCACATTTAAGCTATGATATGAAGATGAATTGTGTACACACTCCTTATTATTTAAAGTTATTATTAATTTATGTGCCCTATCTTTCCTTTTATCCCACGTGAGGCGACTGTAAAGGATGACTATGTAGAGAAATAACTTTGAGACATTAGCAGTAAGAGTTCATACTGCTTAAAAGCCTAGGGAGGCAATTGTGGAGGCTGCACGGCGTGCGCTGAGTGGGCTACAGGTTGAATACAATTGTGCATTCACGTGACGTTCTAATTACAGATTTCTTTTGATTACCCTGTTAAATCCCATTGCCCTTGGTGTCCTTACAGCAATGTCACGCTATCAATTGGCAAAGATGAAAGCGGACATTTTTTGTGGGAGCTCTGTGAACAGATACAAAATCATCCCTATGTCTCTATATTATTACGACAAACTATGGAGACGCAGCATGGCTTTTCAGAGGGAGGCTGCGGGAATTGGCTTGGTTGTGTTTAGATTTTTTCATGTTTTGTTAACCAAATATAGTTTGTTGTATAGTTACCTGACTATGTTAGCATTTGGTGTAAATGTAACTCACTGGAAGACTTCAGAATCAAAAGGATTCTATTAGGCAGTATCTTCAGGGTTTCTGAGATGAAATCCTGATAAAGACAGCATAGCAGCTTTTCTTTTCCTTATCTAAAGGACCTTCTCTTGAAACAAAAAGCATATACTTTGTGCACCTATAAAGATCAACCCTGTAGTGTTCTATGTAACATTGGGGATTTGACTGACCAGTGTATAATGGCTTCGTCAAATATAATGGACTGTCTGTCATTTCTCACCCCTCAGCCCTTCTGTTCACTCCATCTCCAACTGCAGACATTTGAAAACCCCTACCTGTCAGGCAGCATATCAACCAAGGCCTCAGCACCAGGAATTAAAGTGGCCACAGTTGAGAGAATACAGAATGACCATTTGATAGATAAGATTAGATTAGATTACCTTATTGTCCACTTATGTGGAATTCATTTGGCTGAATAGAAAGACATCTATTAAATTTAGGAAATGGTACAAAAAGAGAATAGCTGTCTATCATTTCCAGTCAGCACTGAAATTCCATTTGTAAATAATATGATGCAAGTCCTGTTATAAACAACTCATCATCGATTGTGTGGAAAGAATATTGTGTTTTAGCAACAACCAAATAATCTGCTTTCTTGATCTCTGTCCTCAAATAATCTTTGCTCTGTCACAAAAACAATAGTTTGTTCTCTCCTCCTATCCTCTAATCTCGTACTGGATCTGTGAGATCCCTAAGCCACTGTGAGCCTGTATAACTGTACTGAATCTGGCCAGAGACACACTATCACACTTCTGATGTTGGTCTTACTCAGAGATGTTAGGTTTTGGTGACGCAAAGTCACCCAGTTTATTTAAGTGGGCCAGTGCAGACTGAGGACACATGACACAACAGATGATGTTTGTTTGTGAGTGTGTGTTCCGCTATCTCTACACAACCCTCTGCTTCGGCCCAGTTCATCACTCGACCCTGCGCCCTCACACACACACCCACACACACACACCCACACACACACACACACACACACACACACACAAGTCAGCTGGTGCAGAGATCAGTTGGTGAACCTGACAAACACGATGCAGCTCAAAACTCGTTCTTTGTTGTATTTTTACCACAGGGAATACTGGGTCTGAGCGGTCGTACAATAACGTTGGAATGTTCATCTCATCTGATGCTGGTAACAACTGGAAACAGGTGAGTTTAGTCTGAATCTGGGGGTTAAATCTAAGGCATTCAAGGAAAACACTGAATATTGTAGTCTGGAGAATAAGTATTTTGGACATGTACTGCTGTCTCTGACTTTTGATCAGTGTTTTGAAACTCAGTATTCAGCTGTAAACTGCAGTAGATAAATGTGTACAGTAGGTATATGATAAAAACTGTATGTAAATATTATATTATATTGAATTGCCTCTGTGTCCCCTTTCAGATATTCGAGGAGGAACACTGATAGATTAATTTGTATTTTAAGAATAATGACTAAAGGATTTCACCCCAAATACAGTACAAATGTGTGAATGGTGTTAGAGTTATAATGTAGTGTCAACCCATTAACAGAGGGGGGGGGGGAGTTAGAAACTGTTGAAAGCATTCCAGGGTGAAGGGGACTAAGAAACGGTTTATAGGTGGGCGGAGCAAAGTGCCTTTGTGTGTCAAGGAATATAAAAGCTGTATGTATGTTTTTTGGCGCCAGAGCTCTCCATGAATAAAAATACAGATCATTCTTGCTGGTGGCGGACCTTTGTTTAATTCATGATTAAACCAGATAATTTACACCCTCTGGGAATTATTCAGAGCATTAAGTTTGATTAATTAGAGATAGAAATTCTCGTGACAAATGGTCCTTCGAGCCAGATCTTAAAATACATCTTTATCGTTCTGAGGACACCGAAAACCGTGCACGGGCGGATGATAGCATCCGTATAGAATAGACCTGGCCTTCGACGTTAAGGTTATAAACAGGCCGGTGATGAATCTTATGAACGATAAAGACGTTAACGAGTTTGAAAAAGCATTTAAATCCGAACTGCAAGGAGAAGGTCAGTAATTTGTATTCATGGATTTTGGTGTAATTATTTGAACTTGTATGAGAATAGTAATTCTTGCGGAGGGCAGAGAATAGTTACCAAAATCTCATAAGAGAATTAAAAGGGAGGAAGGGGGTCTGAAATGACTCAAGGTGAATGGCCATCACCAAAATAAACTAGTTAATATTGAGATTGTACGGGGTACAGTGTTTACAATATAAACAGGAAGGGAGATAATTATCATCGTGTCCATCGAAATACGTGATAATTGTTTCAAGGGAGGGACTAAAATAGGTCACGTGAGAAGAAAATGGTTGTCCCATCCCTTTCATGAAACTGGGGTTTTAAAAAACTCTGGGTTACGGGTTGGATAATTTAAATGGTTAATTACAAAACAGATCATAAACATTGGCTCAAGAGTCGCACCAGATAATATGTCCCAGGAAAATAATTCTGGATTGAATTATTACTAAACGGGGGGGATTTCTTATTTTTCCACCATGGGAAATAAATATTCTAAAGAGGTTTGAGAATTAACGGGGGATGAAAGATATAGCATTGTGTTAAGGGAATCGAAGAAATATCTTTTATGGATCCATTTGGGAGAAGAGGTATGGATTTATTGGGCATCTCGATGTGGAGAAATTAGAGGCTAAACTGTGGAACGGATTTGAAGAAACAGCTAGGGGAGGGGCTAGACACAGCAAGAGTATGGCTTTTGGAGAGTTAGGAAAGACTATAGAGAATTTTGCTAGAGAGTGTAAGGCCCCGTGTAAATACTGTAACAAAACAGGTCATAACCATCGCGACTGCAGAGCTAAGGGAAAGGGCAATGTCCGGGAAATGACAGTCTATTTTTTGGTTCCACGGGTAAAATGTTTGAAGAAGTAATTTGTGTCGATTAAGAATTGGCTAAAAACACCACGAAGCGATTATTTGAGAGGTACCTATACATTTCTAACGATATATACGTATGAACTTTCTCACCCAAACGTAGATGTACGTCATGGGTGAGAAAGTAGAGAATATTTACATTTGCATTTTTGGTCATTTAGCAGACGCTCTTGTCCAGAGCGACTTGCAGGAGCAATTGGGGTTGGGTGCCTTGCTCGGGGGCACATCGGCAGATTTTTCGCCTGGTCAGCTCGGGGATTGGAACCGGCGACCTCTCGGTTGCTGACACGGTGCTCTTGGTTACTGGGCTACCTGCCGCCCCATATGAGTTTAAGGTTGTGCCGTTGTTTGATTATGTGATAAGGTTATGTGATAAGGTTTAATGGATAATCGGACCATTGTCACGATCGTCTTGGAAAGGAGTAGACCAAAGCGCAGCGTGTTGCACGAACATGATGCTTTATTTAATTAAAGCGAAACACGAAACAACAAAACAAATAACGATTTGTGAAGTCCACAGTGACAATGACTGACTAGGAACAAAAACCCACAAACACAAGGTGAAAACAGACAGTTTAAATATGGCTCCCAATCAGAGACAACGAGCCAACAGCTGACACTCGTTACCTCTGATTGGGAGTCACTCAAACAAAGAAATACAACAACCTAGAACAACCCAACCAAGAAACAGAACACAAAGAAACGAACACACCCTGGCTCAACATACAGAGTCCCGGAGCCAGAGCGTGACAGTACCCCCCCTAAAGGCGCGGACTGCGACCGCGCCTCAATAAGGGCTAAACAAGGGAGGGCTGGGCGGGCATACCTCCTCGGCGGCGGTTCTGGCCCCGGCCTTGCCCACCACCCTCCAAACAACCCCCCATAGCGCCCCTGGTCCGGTCTGACCCCGCTGGCTGGATCTGGACTGGACAATGATGGAGCGGATTGCTTACGCTCCGTTGTGGAGCAGCTGACCGGTCTTACCAGGCTGACGACTCGCACCCCGGGCTTGGTGCGAGTAGCAGGACCGGGCTGAACCAGGCTGACGACTCGCACCCCTGGCTTGGTGCGAGTGGCAGGAACGGACCGGGCCGGGCTGGCGACGCACACCGTAGGCTTTGTGCGTGGAGCAGGGACAGGCCGGGCTGGGCTGGTGACGCACACCGTAGGCTTTGTGCGTGGAGCAGGGACAGGCCGGGCTGGGCTGGCGACGCACACCGTAGGCTTTGTGCGTGGAGCAGGGACAGGCCGGGCTGGGCTGGCGACGCACACCGTAGGCTTTGTGCTTGGAGCAGGGACAGGCCGGGCTGGGCTGGCGACGCACCCTGTAGGCTTGGTGCGTGGAGCAGGGACAGGCCGGGCTGGGCTGGCGACGCACACCGTAGGCTTTGTGCTTGGAGCAGGGACAGGCCGAGCTGGACTGGCGACGCACCCCGTAGGCTTGGTGGGAATGGCAGGAACAGGCCGGGCTGGGCTGACGACGCGCACCACTGACTTGGTGGGAATGGCAGGAACAGGCCGGGCTGGGCTGACGACGCGCACCACTGACTTGGTGGGAATGGTAGGAACAGGCCGGACCGTACTGGGGACACACACCACTGGCCCCACGCAGGGATCAGGAACGGGCCGGACCGGACTGGTAACACACCCCAGTACCTCTCGCCGTGCCTCCACACTTTCCCTCTCCTCTGTGCCCAGTGGCCCCCCTAACCTGGCGGCCTTCTCTGCCAACGCTTTGCACCACTCTAACCCGTACACCTGCTGCCCCGACGTCGTGAGCCCCCCCCTAAAAATTTCCTGGGGGACTCTCCCCTTGGCCAAGGCCTCTCTCCCTCTTGCCAGACTCGCAATCATCTCCTGCCACGTCCATCCTCTCTCCTCGTCACGCTGCTTGATCCAGTCGAGGTTGCCACGGAGATCTGCCAGCGATGGCTCCTGAACACGCTGCTTGGTCTGGTTAAGGTGGGTTTTTCTGTCACGATCGTCTTGGAAAGGAGTCGACCAAAGCGCAGCGTGTTGCACGAACATGATGCTTTATTTAATTAAAGCGAAACACGAAACAACAAAACAAATAACGATTCGTGAAGTCCACAGTGACAATGACTGACTAGGAACAAAAACCCACAAACACAAGGTGAAAACAGACAGTTTAAATATGGCTCCCAATCAGAGACAACGAGCCAACAGCTGACACTCGTTACCTCTGATTGGGAGTCACTCAAACAAAGAAATACAACAACCTAGAACAACCCAACCAAGAAACAGAACACAAAGAAACGAACACACCCTGGCTCAACATACAGAGTCCCGGAGCCAGAGCGTGACAACCATAACTAATGTGGTTATAGAAGTAAGGTATAAATAGTAGAGAGCCAATAGAGGGTTCCATTGAACTATTATGTTTTGTTGGGCATTTCAATGGCATAAGGTGAAATCTGTATGTATGAGTGAATTCAACGGCTGGTATGAATGGTAACCGGATACTACTGAGTATTTGGTTCATTGATGTTGAATGGAAGATTTGAAGCGTGGTTGGGGTTAAATAGAAAGACTCACTTATTCAATAGGGAATGGGTGTAGGGAGAGAGAGTTTTTACGTGTATTAAAAGTTGAATTAGATAGCTTTAGAAGTATTCTAGATAGGTCTATGAAAATATGTTACAAGTACGAATGACATTATTCCCTAAGAAGGAAGATGATTAGGGCAGGTCCCCGCGCCTCCCCCGTTGTGTAGGAAGGAGCGGGGGGGGTGAGAGACAGTACATAGTTCAGATGATAGGAATATCATTAAATGTATGCTTATCAACGATATCAAGTATTTGTTTTATTAATTAGGGCCGAATCAGAGAGAACAGTTAAAGAAATTGAATAGCGAACTGAAATGGCGATAGAGCTGTGAAAATTGAGTTGAGGACAAAGGAGAATAATTTATTGCTCTGGTTAGCGGGAAAAAATAGAGACAGACCAGCGAGTTAGATTGAGCTGTAAGATTTCAAGTAGAGGTCTAAATACTTGACTGGAAGGAAGTGCTTTGATACATTCAAATGGTTATAACTTTATTGTATAGGTTGGGTAACACAAGTGGTGTATAAAAATAAGTGGTGAATTCTAAAACGATAATTTGGTTTCGTTACGTGAACAATGGGATATCGTTTTTACTATTAGGATGATGATTGAATAAACATTGGTTATAAGTATGAAGTTATTAAACAATATGTTTATATTTTAAAAACATCAATGCAACAGGTTGCAATGATTAAATTAATAGAAAGAGAATGCCTGGGATAAAATATAATGTCTTACTTACACGGAGTATGTGATTGTATTGGCTAATGAATGAAAAATGACATTTACAGGGGCGAAAGGAACAATAGAAGGGGAGACAGATTTTCCTATGGTGTTGGTAAAATAATTGATAATGGATCATTTGAGATGAGATCACATGGAGCATATTTAGGGGTTCAATAATCATTGTGAGATTAGTTATGAGGAATTAGATTGATACAAACGATTATTGATGAGTTAGGACTGGGGATATCTGTATCATGTTTTGTGTGTACTTACCATCTTTAGATTACTGATGGTAATTGAAGGTTGACAAAATGTATAACCAGGAGAAAGAGATTAGCTTATCTCATTGGAATGTTGCCAAGGGCTAGGGGGAGCAGTAGTGAAGTTAGGCAGTATTTAGGTCGTAAAAGTGAGCTACCAAATTAAGTGGGGCCTGGCTATTTGTGGTTGTTGTTTTTCAAATTGGGTTTTTCAAATAGAAAACAACACACCTAGTATGATGGTTATAAAGGGTTGTTATGTTGAATTTAGGGGCTTTTCAACAGTTCATAGGTGGTGTTTACTATGCTGTGGGATAGAACGGTTTGTTGGGTGATTTCAATGGCCTCTGGGCTCTGTTTTGACTTTCTGGTGTTGATTGGTCATCCACACTGGTGGTTCTGGGGGCATGAGAGGAGGACTTTGGGATGGTTTATTTTATCAAATTGAGGGTAATTTATAGTGCTGTGAAAAGTGTGAAGAAGATTATAATTTGGTAATAATAGGATTTGAAACATTAAAATAACAGAAGAGGGAGAGAGCTTTCCCTGAATGAAAGATACCTGTTGCTAGTCAATTGTACTAATCTTGGATTACTTTTACGGGATAGAAGTAAATTGAGATATTATCAAATGTTGTCATTTACATTTACATTTCATTTTTATTATGCTTTAATAAACAACAAGTTGGTATTTGAAACTAAATTAATGCAATGAGCTGCAGTAATCAGAGGAAGGCCCAATCTAATGCGAAACAGCTATTGCCTAGATCATTGATTTATTAATAAGATCAGGAAGATAGTAATAATAGGAAACTGGATAGGATAATTTAAGATAGGGACTAGCTGTCCAGAAATAGATGAACCAAGTAAATCAGTCAAAGGATGACGGAGTCAATTCAACTAACCCGTCCACGATAAAATATTTTCTCCTCCAAGAATGGAACCAAGGGGAAGTAGAGGGAGTCCCGGATGAAAATCTCTGGTTAAAGTGGATGAAGTACACTGCTAGGGCCTTGGGGGAGACCAATTGTTATGCATGCTCCATTGGGCGACCGACAATGTTGACCGCCCCAGTGCCAAAGGAAATGTTTACCTGTGTATTAGACCTGGGGTCCAATCAAAAAGAGCACAATTGCACAGGAATTGGGCTAGCAAAGTTGACTTACTCGGCCTGCCCACCTAGGTTCACTTTAACTCCTGGCGAATACCAGTCTTACAGACATAGAAATGGCACCCGTAACTTGGGTGATTTTGATGGCTGTAAGGAGATAATTAATGTGACTGATTTAGATAGGGGAGGGGGGAGGGAAAAATTATGAACCTTACCATCCCTCTGACTGATGTGTGGTGGGCATGTACTAACAAAGGGAGCATTCGACAGACATTACCAGAAGGATGGGTGGGTACTTGTGCCCCAGTATTGTTGGTCCAACGTGTAAGAATTAGTCATCAAAGACCAGTGACAGGAGGAATAATCAGGAGGAGAAGAAATATAGGTCAGGAAGGAAATAACCAAATTTGGATATATGGTATAGGCATCCCCAGGGGTGTTCCAGACGAATACAAAGCTATGAATCAAATATGGGAGGGTTTTACCACAACATTTTCTGGTGGGTGACAATAAACAAGATTGTGAAGTGGATTAATTATATCTATTACGACCAACAACGATTTATTGGCGGGACTAGGGATGCAGTAAAAGGGATTTCTGAAATTATCCGCCATCCCACTCATGACTTAGTAAAAGAGGTTGGCTCTAGATCAGGCAGAAAGGGCCAATGTCTATAGAATGATAAGCCATTGTTGCACATTTATCCCTAACAACACCACACTGGATGGGACAGTCACCAGAGCTCTTGCAGAATTAACTGCACTAAGTGAAGAATGAACTGAGAACTCAGAAGTTAGTACATCGTGGATAGGGTGGTTTGATGAAATGGTTGGTAAATGGAAAACCATAGCAGCCACCATCTTAGGGGCGGTCAGTGTTTGTATGGGTATTCTTGTATTATGTGGTTGTTGTCTTATTCCCTGTGTCCGAGGATTGGTGAGTAAGGCATTGGTGAAATGCAGTATCTCAACAATGATGAGAGATGGACCGACTCCGGACTCTGACCAGGGGAATGTGAAAAACGATCCTCCAGGCTTGGTGGATGACGAGGATTTTGACCCTGAAAGACCACCATTGGATGAAATGTTTATTAGTTCTGACGTAATCTCTGAGATTAATCATGCTTGTAAATACATTTATCCCGAATGTGAAAACATTTAGTCAAAGGGGTGGATTGATAGATTAATTTGTATTTTAAGAATAATGACTAAAGGATTTCAACCCAAATACAGTATAAATGTGTGAACGGTGTTAGAGTTATAATGTAGTGTCAACCCACTAACAGAGGGGGGGAGTTAGAACCTGTTGAAAGTATTCCAGGGTGAAGGGGACTAAGAAACGGTTTATAGGTGGGCGGAGCAAAGTGCCTTTGTGTGTCAAGGGATATAAAAGCTGTATTTATGTTTTAGGCGCCAGAGCTCTCCATGAATAAAAATACAGATCATTCTTGCTGGTGGCGGACCTTTGTTTAATTCATGATTAAACCAGAGAATTTACACCCTCTGGGAATTATTCAGAGCATTAAGTTTGATTAATTAGAGATAGAAATTCTCGTGACAAACACAAAGTCTGATTTCTGGATAAAGGAGGGGCCCTAGTCGCTGTGAAACAACCAACCGTCCCCACCAGACATTTACAGTAGGTTTAAACCAAATCAACATGTTAATACTTCTATTGATGTCAAAAATGTTATGTAACTTTATCTGTTGATTAAAGACAGTTTTCAAGTTTGGAACAACTTGCAAAGCACAAACATATGCAATAAAGATACTAAATTGTTTCTTCACCAATTCCCCCTTTTAGTACTTTAACACATTGCCCATCCTCTTCTAAATTGGAGCGCCCACATTTTGCCTCAGTGAAGAACAACTCAACTGAAACCACATTTCTCTTCTTCTTATATCACTTTATATTTTTTTTTTGAAATTACTTTTAGCACCAGTCAAGTGTGGAGGACGCCCTTCCTTCCTGGTTGTGTCTCCTAGACTATTTAAGTGCACTAGTTGAGTAAAGGAACACAGTAGAAGCCCTCATAGCAGACCAGGGTTCAAATAGTATTTGTTTTCTTTCAGAATTTAATTGAGCCTTTTCATTTTCAGGAGTGCCATATGGGCGGGGTTTGCACTTTTGGGCCAATTCCATTGGATCCATTAGGCCAGGCAAGCTCAGTAATGGGCAGCTAAAGTATAATAAATACTGTTTGAACCCAGTCAAGCGCTGTAGGAGCCAATCGTCCGTGGTTTCTCTCTCTCTCTCTCTCGCGCTCTCTCTCTCTCTTTCTCTCCTCCCAGCTGGTATCCTCCTATTAGATGTGTTTCAATGTTTTGTCTGTTGTCTGAACTTATAGCCAGATGAAGGCATGCTGGCTGAGGGAGGTATGGATGGAAGCTGCAACAAGGGGGATGCTTCTTGTATCCTAGTGCAAGACTCTGCATTGTTGAGTGTTCTTCCCAACCTTGTCACACACAGTCCTCAAGTGTTCTAACATCTGAAGTGATGTTGATGAGCTGTCAGAATCAATAGAGAACAGGCCCGGAGAATGAAAGTTGCCCAATCTCATTTTCTTTTTTTATGTGTCTCTCCCCACCGCTCCACCCCTGTTTTGTAGTCGTTAGAACATGAAACGGTTCTATTCCGGTTTGTAATGTCCTATGTTTTTTCTTCTTCACCACCTCGCTATAGACTGTAAGTTAACCCAAGACCCATGACGTTGTTGTTTTCCCTTCAAGTTGTTATGCCTCCAAGCTTTGATAGTCAGAGAGTTCTGTTTTTTTCTTCTACTTCTATTCAGCAGAACGTGTGTTAACTGTAGTCAATTACATACAACCTGAGATTCAGTGGCTGACTGTCTATGGAGACTATTCACTCCACTGATCTTCCATGAACCCAGTTGACTCACTGTAATTGAGAGCATCTGGGCTCGTATTCTGAGTAGGAATGCTGATCTAGGATCAGATCTCCCCGGTCTGTGTCTCATTCATTATGATCTAAAAGGCAAAACTGATCCTAGATCACCACTCTTACTCAGAGATACACTATATATACAAAGGTATGTGGACACCTCTTCAAATTAGCGGATTTGGCTATTTCGCAAAGTTTAGGCCACACAAGCTCACAGAACGGGACCGCTGAGTGCTGAAGCGCGTCTGTCCTCAGTTGCAACACTCACTACTAAGTTCCAAACTGCCTCCGGAAGCAACATCACTACAAGAACTTAGTCGGGAGCTTCATGAAATGTGTTTCCATGGCCGAGCAGCCACACACAAGCCTAAGATCACCATTCGCAATGCCAAGCGTCGGCTAGAGTGGTGTAAAGCTTGCCGCCATTGGACTCTGGAGCAGTGGAAACGCATTCTCCGGAGTGGTGAATCACACTTCACCATCTGGCAGTCCGACAGACTAATCTGTGTTTGGCGGATGTCAGGAGAACACTACCTTCCCTATGCATAGTGGCAACTGTAAAGTTTGGTGGAGGAGGAAAAATGGTCTGGGACTGTTTTTCATGGTCCGAGCTAGTTCCCTTAGTTCCAGTGAAGGGAAATGTTAATGCTACAGCATACAATGACATTCTAGACGGTTCTGTGCTTCCAATGTTGTGGCAACAGTTTGGGGAAGGCCCTTTCCTTTTTCAGCAAGTAAATGCCCCCGTGCACAAAGTGAGGTCCATACAGAAATTGTTTGTTGAGATCGATGTGGGAGATCTTGACTGCCCTGCACAGGGCCCTGACCTCAACCCCATCGAACACCTTTGGGATGAATTGGAATGCAGACTGCGAGCCAGGCCTAATTGCCCAACATCAATGCCCGACCACACTAATGCTCTTGTGGCTGAATGGAAGCATGTCCCCGCAGCAATGTTCCAACATCTAGTGGAAAGCCTTCCCTGAAGAGTGGAGGCTGTTATAGCAGCAAAGGGGGGACCAACTCCATATTAATGCCCATAATTTTGGAATGAGATGTTCGATGAGCAGGTGTCCACATACTTTTGGTCATGTACTGCATGAGATGGGATTTGTTGCATCCCAAATGGCACCCTATTTACTAGCAGCCTACACTACTTTAGACCAGAGCCCTATAGGACCTGGGTGCCATTTGGGATTCATTTGATGTGTTATTGTGTTGTCACTCTGTTCCAGGATCAGTTTTGATGAGGGGCGGCAGTGGACCAGACATAGCTTCTCCTTGGTGCCTCTGTTCGTGGACGGGATGCTGGTGGAGGCCGGGACAGAGAACCAGATCATGACGTGAGTAGGGACGATGGAGGAATGGAGGGATGACATAGTAGTGATAAATGATCTAGAGATGGGGGATGATGTTATTTTGTCCTCGGTTCTTTTGGGACCCAGTTCCTTTTGGAGAGGAGGGAGCAGGGGTAGGAAGGAACAGTGAGGTTATCTTACTTTGCTTTCTCAAGGTTTTTTGGACACTTCAGCCATAGGTCAGAGTGGCAGCTTATCAAGATAGACTACAAGTCCATCTTCAACAGGAAATGTACAGAAGGAGACTATCAGACATGGCACCTTCACAACAAGGTAAGACCTCTTCAACAGGAAGTTGGGTAGGGGTGAAAATATATATATTATGATAAAAGCGCTGCATGAATCTATACATGCTATTGTTAAAAAAGAGGATAGTCTAAGTTTGGAACAGTGCTAAAGTTGTCTATCAACTGTACAAATGTAGCTCAACAGAACCAGTTACCACTGAAGTATCTGATCATCAATGAATGTGCCATTTGTTGATTAACACAGCAGTCCCATATCATCACGTAGGCCTATATGCACTTGTAACTTTGTTTCATTTGGGAAACTCTAAATTTCTATTTTATTCCATGATATTGTTGTTACAAAATAGATTTGTGTTGACTGTGATTAGGGCATGGGAATATAAGAGCATCTGCTAGGCTAAATTAACAAACTAGTCATGCATAGCTCACAGCATGATCCTCAAACCAAAGAATGGCCAAACTCGTGTTTCCATTTAATGCTAAGAAAAAAAATAAAAAAAATAAAAAAAATATATATATATATATATATATATATATATACAGTTGAAGTCGGAAATGTACATACACTTAGGTTGGAGTCATTAAAACTCGTTTTTCAACCGCTCAACAAATTTCTTGTTAACAAACTATAGTTTTGGCAAGTCGGTTAGGACATCTACTTTGTGCATGACCCAAGTAATTTTTCCAACAATTGCTTACAGACAGATTATTTAACTTATAATTCACTGTATCACAATTCCAGTAGGTCAGAAGTGGTCTAAGGCACTGCATCTCAGTGCTTGAGGCGTCACTACAGACCCCCTGGTTCGATTCCAGGCTGTATCACAACCGACGGTGATTGGGAGTCCAATAGGGCGGCGCACAGTTGGCCCAGCATCGTCCGGGTTTGGCCGGTGTAGGCCGTCATTGTAAATAAGAATTTGTTCTTAACTGACTTGCCTAGTTAAATAAAGGTAAAATAAAACAAAAAATAAATAAAAATAAACATAAACATTAAGTTGACTGTGCCTTTAAACAGCTTGGAAAATTCCAGAAAATGATGTCATGGCTTTAGAAGCTTCTGATAGGCTAATTGACATCATTTAAACTCTGAAGTTTACATACACCTTAGCCAAATGCATTTAAACTCAGTTTTTCACAATTCCTGACATTTAATCCTAGTAAAAATTGTCTTTGGTCAGTTAGGATCACCACTTTATTTTAAGAATGTGAAATGTCAGAATAATAGTAGAGAGAATTATTTATTTCAACTTTTATTTATTTCATCGCATTCCCAATGGGTCAGAAGTTTACATACACTCAATTAGTATTTGGTAGCATTGCCTTTAAATTGTTTAACTTGGGTCAAACATTCCGGGTAGCCTTCCACAAGCTTCCCACAATAAGTTGGGTGAATTTTGGCCCATTCCTCCTGACCGAGCTGGTGTAACTGAGTCAGGTTTGTAGGCCTCCTTGCTCGCACACGCTTTTTCAGTTCTGCCTTTACATTTTCTATAGGATTGAGGTCAGGGCATTGACTTTGTTGTCCTTAAGGCATTTTGCCACAACTTTGGAAGTATGCTTGGGGTCATTGTCCCCAAGCTTTATCTTCCTAACTGATGTCTTGAGATGTTGCTTCAATATATCCACATCATTTTCCTTCCTCATGATGCCATCTATTTTGTGAAGTGCACCAGTCCCTCCTGCAGCAAAGCACCCCCACAGCATGATGCTGCCACCCCCGTGCTTCACGGTTGGGATGGTGTTCTTTGGCTTGTAAGATCACCCTTTTTCCTCCAAACATAACAATGGTCATTATGGCCAAACAGTTCTATTTTTGTTTCATCAGACCAGAGGACATTTCTTCAAAAAGTCCAATCTTTGTCCCATGTGCAGTTGCAAACCGTAGTCTGGCTTTTTTATGGCAGTTTTGGAGCAGTGGCTTCTTCCTTGCTGAGCGGCCTTTCAGGTTATGTCGATATAGGACTTGTTTTACTGTGGAGATAGATACTTTTGTACCTGTTTCCTCCGGCATCTTCACAAGGTCCTTTGCTGTTGTTCTGGGATTGATTTGCACTTTTCGCACCAAAGTACGTCCATCTCTATGAGACAGAACTCGTCTCCTTCCTGAGCGGTATGACGGCTGCGTGGTCCCATGGTGTTTATACTTGCGTACTATTGTTTGTACAAATGAACGTGGTACCTTCAGGCATTTGGAAATTGCTCCCAAGGACGAACCAGACTTGTGGAGGTCTACCATTTTTTTTCTGAGGTCTTGGCTGATTTCTTTTGATTTTCCCATGATGTCAAGCAAAGAGGCACTGAGTTTGAAGGTAGGCCTTGAAATACATCCACAGGTACACCTTCAATTGACTCAAATGATGTCAATTAGCCTATCAGAAGCTTCTAAAGCCATGACATCATTTTCCAAGCTGTTTAAAGGCACAGTCAACTTAGTATATGTAAACTTCTGACCCACTGGAATTGTGATACGGTGAATTATAAGTGAAATAATCTGTCTGTAAACAATTTTTGGAAAGATTACTTGTGTCATGCACAAAGTAGATGTCCTAACCGACTTGCCAAAAGTATAGTTTGTTAACAAGAAATTTGTGGAGTGGCTCCAACCTAAGTGTATGTAAACTTCCGACTTCAACTGTATATATATATATATATATATATATATATATATATATATATATATATATATATATATATATTATACAGCCAAAATGCGAAATGTATAAGCATGTTGTTGAAGTACTGTTGTTGATGTGTTGTTGAAATGCTGAGCGCTCCTGCCAGCCTGTAGGCATGTCACATATGTTTCACAATTGATTTCTTAAATGGCGGGCTATAGCCTGGAAATAAAAATACATTTCTGTTCCTTCTTAGGCTAACTGGCTTGCTCCTGACTGATGTTAGAGTTAGAATGTTTTTTAATAGCCTGTTGAAAGGTTGAACGTCATTTGATAGTGATAGAATCACACAGTACTTCCCAAGTACATTTATTGTCTCCTCGGCTATAGAAGGTTTTAGCACAGCCTCTGAATGTCATAGAGACAAAACAAACAAGATATCCCCTATGCATCAGAGTCACGTCTTTACCCGGCATTTTACAGCTTGTTTCTAGCATAAAGCGTTGCGGACTAACGTGTCATTATAGATCACTTTATATAATCAGGTCCGGATATATTTCCCCCAAAACAACAAGTTAACAAGGGGGTAGGCCTATGCTTTTAGCTATTTTCTTTAACAAAAACCACAATACCCTCACATACCCCCTCTATTCGAGCCCTGGTTTTAACTTAATACAACAAGCCCTTCACTGACACAGATATATAAGGAGTGTACGGTGACTGAAGGAATTGGCTGACAAAGTCTATGGATAGTTGACTATAATTCCATCTGTCAAACAGGTCTACCTCTTATTTCTTGAATAGGAAGAAATAGGCTTCAAAACAAAGCCCTATTGTTGTTAGTAAAGTCAAATTAAACTGCTGCTGCTTCATGGTAATGTAAGGTATGTAAATTACTAGAATATGGCTTCTTGTGAGGTCAATAACTCTGATAAATAGCTTCAATTATATCAGTAGCAAGCTCACCTCCAGTCCTCATTTTCATCTTTGCTCTCTCCGTCTCAAACTAAACAGGACATCAGTAGGCCTAGTCTTCCATTTCAAAACTCGGGAAGGAAGTACATTTTCTTACAAATATAACTTTGCCCTGTACTTCTCCTAGCATGCTCTTCATGTAGCCTAGTCCTATAACATATAGTTTAGGCTATGGATCATTTTATTGAGACCACACTAGGCGCACTTGATATTGCGCGCACAGCAGAGAATCAGGGATGAGGGGCGTCATCAGGCACACATCGAGATACTATAATAAGCAACTAATTCTCAAACCCTGAGCAATATGACATTTAATCGATTACAAATTACTTGACCCTCCCCTGGTGTCACGCCCTGACTCAGAGGACGCTTATATGTTGAGTCAGGGTGTGTATATTCCTTGTTATGATTGTCTATGTTGTATTTTCTATGTTTAGATCTAGTATGTCTAGATCTATGTTGGCCGGTGTGGTTCCCAATCAGAGGCAGCTGTCGCTCGTTGTCTCTGATTGGGGATCATACTTAGGCAGCCTATTGGCACTAGTGGGTTGTGGGATCTTGTTCCGTGTGAGGTATGTTGTTTGTGTACCTTGGACTTCACGTGTCGTTTAGTTTGTTGTTTTTGTCGTTGTTTATTCGGTTCTAATAAACATGTATGCATATCACGCTGCACCTTGGTCTGACCCGTCTATGAACGAACGTGACAGAAGATCCCACCAAACGAGGACCAAGCAGCGTGCCCAGGAGGAGCGAATAGCCATGACACAGGTGGGCAAATGGTGGTCATGGGAGGAGATATTTGCAGGGAAAGGGCCATGGGCGAAGGTAGATGCCCAGGCAGGAGAGGTGAAACGGCGCCAACCGTGCCGACGACGGAGACCCGAGAGGCAACCCCAAGAACATTTTTTGGGGGGGCACACGGGGTGGATGACGAGGCTACAGGAGGCTAAAAGGGAGAAGGAAAGTGTTAGGCAGCAGAAGGAGCGGGGGTTAATAAAGGAACCCAGTTCTGCTCCTCGCACCAAGCCAGTGGTGCGCGTCGCCAGCCCGGTCCTGCCTGTTCCTGTCCCTCGCACCAAGCCAGTGGTGCGCGTCGCCAGCCCGGCCCGGCCTGTTCCTGCCCCTCGCACCAAGCCAGTGGTGCGCGTCGCCAGCCCGGTCCGGCCTGTTCCTGTCCCTCGCACCAAGCCAGTGATGCGCGTCGCCAGCCCGGCCCGGCTTGTTCCTGCCCCTCGCACCAAGCCAGTGGTGCGCGTCGCCAGCCCGGCACGGCCTGTTCCTGCCCCTCGCACCAAGCCAGTGGTGCGTGTCGCCAGCCCGGTCCGGCCTGTTCCTGTCCCTCGCACCAAGCCAGTGGTGCGCGTCGCCAGCCCGGTCCGGCCTGTTCCTGCTCCTCGCACCAAGCCAGTGGTGCGTGTGTCCAGTCCGGCACGGCCTGGAGCCAGAGCAGTCCGCTCCACCGGTGCCTGATCCAGCTCCGGTCAGCGGCTCCACTCCGGAGCCAGAGTAGTCCGCTCCACCGGGGTCCAGTCCAGATCCGGTCAGCGGCTCCACTCCGGAGCCAGAGCAGTCCACTCCACCGGTGCCCAGTCCAGCTCCGGTCAGCGGCTCCAGTCGGGAGCCTGAGCAGTCCGCTCCACCGGTCCAGCTCCGGTCAGCGGCTCCAGTCCAGACCCAGACGTCAGCCCCTCTCCAGGTTCGGGGTCTCCCACACCAGGGTCCAGACAGGGCTTGGAGTATAGTGGGAGGAAGGAGAGGGGAAGCAACGCGCCGAGGTCTAGACCAGACCAGGGGCGCAACAGGGAGGCGAAGAGTGAGAGGTCGTCACGCCCTGAGCCGGATCCGCCTCCGAGGCGGAATGCCCACACGGAATGCCCACCCGATATGCAATCTGTTGGTCACAGATACCTTAAAAAAAATTGATTTCACAATGGGCCTCAGGATCTCGTATGTGCATTTCAATTGTTGTCGATAAAATGCAATTGTGTTTGTTGTCCGTAGCTTATGCCTGCCATACCATAACCCCACAGCCACCATGGGGCGCTCTGTTCACAACGTTGACATCAGCAAACCGCTTGCCCACACGATGCCATACGCGTGGTCTGCGGTTGTGAGGCAGGTTGGACGTACTGCCAAATTCTCTAAAACGATGTTGGAGGTGGCTTATGGTTGAGAAATGAACATTCAATTCTTTGGCAACAGCTCCGGTGGACATTCCTGAAGTCATTATGCCAATTGCACGCTCTTTCAAAACTTGAGACATCTGTGGCATTGTGTTGTGTGACAAAACTGCACCTTTTAGTGACCTTTTATTGTCCACATTACAAGGTGCACCTGTGTAATCATGCTGTTTAATCAGCTTCTTGATATGCCACACCTGTCAGGTGAATGGATTATGTTGACAAAGGAGAAATGCTCACTAACAGGGATGTAAACAAATTTGTGCACAACATTTGAGAGAAATAAGCTTTTTGTGCATATGGAACATTTTGGGATCTTTTCAGCTCATGAAACATGGGACCAACACTTTACATGTTGTGTTTATATTTTTGTTCAGTGTATATACATTGATATAACACTTGATATAGTGTATTAATAATAATTCCCACGCGGGGCCAGTATGAAAAAATTTATGCACTCACTAAAACTGTAAGTCGCTCTGGATAAGAGCGTCTGCTAAATGACTAAAATCTCAAATCTAAAATCTAATAATAAGTGAGGAGAGATTAGTATTAATGTGTAACCAAAACATCATAGGAGTCTGCACGACTATAATGTACTAAACTGGACACAATGCTTTTGTTTGACTTGCATTACCAAAGCTGTGATTATGTGGTGCTGTAATGTCCTTAACTGGACACTGTACCCTCATTGGACTCACTTGGTCCCTTATAACTATTATCCCGACCAACCATAACATCATAACTTCACTTGACAGCCTGTCAATAAATTGGGGGAGGTTCCTAATCACACTGAGGCCAGACCCGTCCATAGGGAGTCCTAGAGGGACCTCAGGCTTCGTTGCTTCTTTGTTAGGTCTGGCTAGGTAATTAATTGATTAATCAATGACAGCGTCATTATTAGAATGGGCACTTGCCTAACCTGCTTTGCCCGATGTAAATCACTTTGTGATTGGGAGGTAGCTAACGTCAACCTGTGTTGCCTGTGTTGACATGGAGTCCCCCAGGGCTCAGTCTTCGTACCTCTGCTGATCTGGAGCATTTGTCAACTGCAGCCCAATCAATATATAATAATGATGCGTTGCAATGCAAAAAAAATGCTATTATATGTATTGTGCTGAGGGAATAGGAAAGAGAAGCTGTAACATATAACACAGTAATACTGTATGTCCTTTGGATCAAAATCATATCAAATTGTATTAATCACATGCTTCGTTGTCACGATCGTTGAGAGACGGGTCAGACCAAGGTGCAGCGTGAAAAGCATACATGTTTATTTAACCCAATAAACATAAACAAAACAAGACACAACGTAACGTGAAGTCCTCAGGCTATACACATACAAGCCTAACACGGAACAAGATCCCACAACTAAGGTAGGCAAACAGGCTACTTAAGTATGATACCCAATCAGAGACAACGAGCGACAGCTGTCTCTGATTGGGAATCACACCCGGCCAAACATAGAAACACCACATCTAGATCCTAAACATAGAAATTCTAACAGAGTTTCACACACTGACCAAACTACCTAGAGAATAACAGTATCTCCAGGTCAGGGCGTGACATTCGTAAACAGCAAATGTAGACTAACAGTGAAATGATTACTTACGGGCCATTTCCAACAATGCAGAGACAAAAATGTAGAAAAATAATAATAAATACACAATGAGTAACGATAACTTACAATGGCTATATACAATGGGTACCAGTACCGAGTTGATGTGCAGGGTATGAGGTAATTGAAGTTGATATGTGCAAATAGAGTAGCTAGAGGCAAAGTGTTGATATTGATCTCATTCTGTATGTGATCTGTTATAGTGATTATGGCTTTGAACGGCGTAGAGAAGAGAACTGTCTACCAGCGTTCTGGTTCAACCCATCTGTTGTATCAAGGAGCTGCAGCCAAGGACATAACTACCTCAACAGCACAGGGTGAGTTGCACATAGGGACACTATTTTGTAGCGTTTCTATGTTGTCTATTCTAAGTGAAGGCAACCCTTCTGTATATTTCTGCTCAACGAAAGGTAAAATATTTTTCTGTGTTTTTAGAATGTTTTCCATTTCATTTTGTAAAGCATTATGTTGGTCATAATATGGTCCATGATAAAAAGCCTGAATAGGTATCAAACATTCCAAAAGAGAACTACAAAAACACATTAAAGCTTACAGTAGCTACAGTATCTCTCTGTATAGGTTGGCCAATGCTTCATCATCTTCCCATCTTCCCACTGTAATGAAACACTGTCAGGGTGTCACACCCACTGGCACGGCTCCTAGTGTGAATAGTGATATTGGCTATTCAGGCCTGAGTCATTCACCAGACAGTAGATCTATACTGAGTGACATAGTGTACTGCTGAGAGCTACAAAGCACTGTCAGGAGTCCTAGGACACAGATTAGGACGCCTCAGGATGTCTGAGGTCTGAGGAGAACGGTACATCTTTCATTTATTAATTTGCGTCCCTAAGGTTAAAAGTCAAGTGTTGTCTAGGAGTTAGTAAGCATTTTGGAGTTTTGTCAATGTGACCGACAACTACTGTACGTCTTGTGTCAAACATGAACTTTCAGTGTTAAACGTAATGTTTTGTTTAGTAGTTACTAAGCATTTTTTTATTTAGTCAAAGAATAGCAAGTCTTGTTCACTAGCTCTGTCACTTCCACAATCACTTTGAGGTAAAAAATTAAAAATATGCGATTTCTTGTCAGCTTCATTGATGAACGTGACCAATACCTTAGCCTTGTTAACAAGTAGCGTCATGAAGCCATAACCTCAGTAAACCACACTAAACATGTCCTAACTCATTCATATGGAATCTTCTTAAGGTACCGAAAAATGGTGTCCAACAACTGCATCAAGGGAGTCAAGGACATGTACACACCCAGGAAGCAGATGTGTCCCAACAGGGCTCCAAAAGGCCTTTCTCTCTCCACCAGAGAGGGCAAGCTTACCGCCGACCTGGGAACCAACGTCACCTTCCTGGTGCATCTAGATGAGGTAGGGCTTGGCCAAAAGCCAAAATGGCCTCCTTTTTGTATATCATTGTTCTGGGCCTAGGAGCCCAAATGGATGCCGTTGTATACATTACTGTCATGAGTTGCATTGATTTTTACCTTAAGCAATGGAATGAAAAATCAATGTGTTTTGTATTGGTATGCATGGTTGTAAAAGTAATACTAGCATGTGGTGCACAACTCACTCAATGTAGACCTATGTTACTGAGTGAAATATTTGATGTGTTTCCCATATGTTCAACATGGATGTTTCTCCAGGCATACGGCTGAAATTATTTCCCTGTTATGTCATCCCATATACACCAACTGCTGAAAGTTTAGTAGTAACTTGTAACATAACATCACCCACACACAGCTACAGGCACTGAGCTCCGAGCCCAGAGACAGAGTAAGAGCTAAAGACCTTGGAGAGAGATGCACCCTGGAGACCCTGTTATAGATTGATAGACACAGAGTAGCCTTCTTCTAGGGACAGGGCCTTGCCTCGCTCCCCTCACTCCCTAGGCACTTTTAAACCACATCACATTAAATTCAGGTGGAATAAGTGTGGTAGCGCTCTGCTCTGTACGGTTGTGCTTTCCACCTGCGCTGCAGCTGAGAAGTAAGTGTCTCTCCCACGAGGTCTCTCCCGGGACAAGCTGTCATATTACAGTGTGATGAGTTGAGGAGACTAATGGAGGTGAGGAATCCTCATGGCGTTGGGTCTTATGCATTTGGAAAATCCTTCGCTCCCGTTGAATTCAGACTTTAATTTATATTCATGAAGCCCAAGATGGCAGTATTTCTTGGGGAGAGCAAATGGGTCTAAATATTTAATGTGTTCAGAAAACCTAAAAAAAAAAGGAGAGAGAGAGGTGGAAGAAACTTAGATGTTTTGAGAGAGGGATAGGATCTGTAGTGTCACACGTCAAGATTTCATTATCACAAAGTGACCTTATAGCATGTCATGTGTACACCAACCAGATTTACTGTACATTAGCTACCTTATAGCATGTCATGTGTACACAAACCAGATTTACTGTACATTAGCTACCTTATAGCATATAATGTGTACACCAACCAGATTTACTGTACATTAGCTACCTTATAGCATGTCATGTGTACACCAACCAGATTTACTGTAAATTAGCTACCTTATAGCATATAATGTGTACACCAACCATATTTACTGTACATTAGCTACCTTATAGCATGTCATGTGTACACCAACCAGAACCAATGGAAAAGTCCTAAATATGCAAATCCGTCCATCTAGCTCTCCAGACAGGCTCAATCAAATGCTCAAAGCATTTGAAAGAAAGCAAAAACTATTTGAACACAGGTATGACACACCGTCAGCATGACAGCACTGACATCACACCGTTTACAACATCCTTAGTGTGTTGACATTCACCTGAACAAGAGTCCTGTAAACAGTCCTGCTGTGTCTGGATCTGAACTAACAAAACCCCTTATTGTCAACCAGCACTGATGTCCAGACCCTATTATGCGTTTCGGATTTGGTGGCCCTCTGAGTCACACACAGAGCCACGGACACAAAGCGTGACATTAAGCCAGCATGCCAGCATCAGTCTCATGCAGGTTAGCTAGTGATCCCAGGACACCTCTATAGAGAACTAGAAATGTCCACAGAGTGTCAACAACGGACACCAACAAAAGCCTGAATGACATCGACGCCACTGTAGACCTAAGTGCCATTCCGAGTGCCATTTTGGCAAAGGATTGTGGGCCATTACAGTTCCACACAATAGCCGCCACTCTTATCCCTTTTCTTCCATTCTATTCTACCTTTCTTCATTAGGCTTATTCATAGTTTACAATTTTCTGGGTACAATGGCGTGAAATTTACCCCCAGATCCTTCCCCCACACACAGCCAACCCTACGGTGTTTTCACACTCTGCTGCGCTTGAAAAGAAGCAAAACAGATATATATATAGAGAGAGAGAGAGAGAGAGAGAGAGAGAGAGAGAGAGAGAGAGAGAGAGAGAGAGAGAGAGAGAGAGAGAGAGAGAGAGAGAGAGAGAGAGAGAGTGTAATGGGTTTTCCATTTTGCTATTGTTGTGTTTGTTGCTGGAACGGAGCCCCCTCGTGCGAATGCAGTGTTACAAATAAAGATCCCAATTGCATTGCGTTACAATGTGCTGCGGGGAGGCTGGGAGTTAGTTGTGCTTGCTCTCAGGGTACGGGCGGGATAAGTGGGAGGGTTTGGTCGCAGCGGCAGCTGGAGCCACCAACAACACTTGTTGTATATGTGTGTGTGTGTTGACTGTTGATCCTAGGGAAGTGCCAGATGTAACCACCCTGAGTAGACCTGCTGCAGATACTGCAGTGGCAGAGCACTCCTACACAAACACACACAGAGAGAGAGAGAGAGACACACACACACACCTCATGAGCAGTAACAGGCAATCACGCTGCTCTCACGGTCGGGCAGAATATGATGCATCCCAAATGTTTCGGCTGGTTCTGACTTCTTGTGTCTGTGTGTGAATGTAACCCAGCAGTCTGTTGACTAGTGTACCTGCCACCCTACTGTCTCTTGATTACTACACTGCCTCAACCTCCCTGTGGTTCTCTCTCTCCATCACACACACATATACACACACACACACAACAGTGACACGTACGTGCACATAAACACACACACACACACACACCACAGGAGCCAGACACTCCCAGTGGTGTTATGTAACATGTCAGACTCAGGATGCATGCTAATGTAGATGTGTCACAACACCAGCTGTTGGACTTTTGACAAAAACAAAGAATGATGCCCTGCCTGTGTCCATGCATGCTGAGTGCTGATTACTGAGTGGGACTGTGGTTTTGGGGCATTGTATTGAACCCCATTTCAACAATGATATGTATTTAAGTCTAGAATAAACACAAGTACAAGCATCTGGCTGGGCTCTCAAATACAATGGACTTGTGTGTTTTTAAATAATAATGATGTTTGGGACTCTTTCTTTCTTTCTTTCTTCATCTGTAGTCCTTAGGTGAGACTTTACTTGCTTTCCAGGGTGACTCAATGAGAACCAACATCCAACTGGATTTCGGAGATGGCACGGCAGTCTCCTACTCCAACCTGAGCTGGATCGAAGAGGGGATCAGACACGTTTACAAGACGGCTGGGATATTCCGTGTCTCGGCCTTGGAGGAGAACACCCTGGGATTTTATACCACCACCTTGTACCTCCATGTTACATGTACGTCACCTCTATACATTCAGCTATTGTGTCAGGGCTATTCAATTCCCGCCATCGAGGACTGAAGTACTTCTGGTTTTCTTTTGTACTGCACCTGGTAGATAATTGGTCAGTTACTGTGACGTCGGCCATTGATTGGCCAGAGTAGTCGCTCACCTGGTGACCCAGGTCTGAATCAGTCCCTGATTGGAGGGAAAGGATGGAAAACAACAGTGAAGTGGTTCTCAAGGATCATAATTGAATATCTCCGCCTCATATTTCTCTGTAAATAACCATCTTACTAATTATAGAGCAGTGTACAATGGAGCCAGTTATAGGCAAAGTACCAGAATGCTTTGCACATAGTACAGCACAATGATGCTGTCTTGCACTTATCATCTTGTAATGAACAAACCAAATGTCAAGTAAATAATAGTGACAAATATAACATGCTTATGTCTAAAAGGCTCAAGAATTATCCAGCTCTTTGCGGTGCAGTGTTTGAATTGCACCCCTCATCTCTTGATTTGATCAAGAGACGAGGGGGTTTGAACAAGAGACGTGAAGGTGCCATTTAAATGTTGTCTCTGGTCGCCAAGATACTTTCAATCAGTGTACTTTGATATTTCTGATGGCATTGATTCTGCTGGTGTTTTTTTCTCCATAGTTTGGTACATTTTGAGGTAATTCACAGGGGAGAGAGCGTGCAGGCGATGCTTTTAGCGATGTGCCAAGCACGATGCCGCCACAGATTTCCAATTGGAATATTTTTAACACCAAACACAGTTTAGGGAGCCTGTCCAAATGACTCACATCACTCATGCGCCTGCACACACACACTCAACACACATGCACATACACATCCACATAGACACAGGCTTAGAAGGGACACACACACAGATACACACGCTTTCTCTCTCTGTCACACACATCACACACACACAAACACACACAAACATACACACACACACACATACACAGACACACACATACACTGCATGCGTTTGAAAGCTAGGATAAGGATAAAGATTAGTCTCAGTTAAAGAGGATAAGAGTTAACAGAAGCCCAGGCGGAGACGTACACGCTAGAGCGCAGAGTCACAACAGAGTTTTACTGTTAAAATACCGTGTAATATCTCTCCGCTATAGGAAACTTCACCGCTTAGATGACGGTAATGCCACGTTACCCACGTCAGCTTCCATTACGGTCTCAGCATGGGAGACCACAATATTAATCACAAGGTATCATGACAAAAACATGACAACGCCAATGTGTTTTAAGTCTAGAATAAATCTTGTTCTTCAAGTAAATTCCATCAAAACTATAAAACATTATGACAGTTATTGAGTAAGATTTCATTCAACTTCCCTTTTCAGCTAAAGTAGTCTTATTGAAAAGAAGACCCACACACTACCCCAGTGATAATGATAAGTTATACTGGCAAGCGCAGTGTGAGGGATTTTCTTTTCTCTAATTCTTAATTCTCTATTTCTTTTTTCCCACGCCCCTCTAAAAATAATATTTTGATGTGCGAGTGCTTTTCATATTGTAAAGTAGGTAGTCTGAAAAAATATCCATGTAATTACAATCATATACTGAGTCTGAATCATTCAATACTGAGTCTGAATCATCCAGTACTGGGTCTGAATCATCCAATACTGAGTCTGAATCATCCCATATGGAGTCTGAATCATCCCATATGGAGTCTAAATCATCCAATAAAGAGTCTGAATCATCCAATACTGAGTCTGAATCATCCAATACTGAGTCTGAATCATCCAATACTGAGTCTGAATCATCCAATGCTGAGTCTAAATCATCCAAAGCTGAGTTTGAATCATCCTCTGTGTTTGTATCAGGTGCTGTGGAACATGTCCAGCTGCTGGCTCAATTTGTGGTCATCAAGAACAAGGAAGTAAACCTAACAGCAGTGGTCTGGCCAATCCACTCCAGGACCCTCAGCTACTTCTGGTGGCTTGGGAACAGCACTGAGGTAAACTGGACTTAAAACACTTGGTGTACAGAGAAGAGGGCCTAGAACCGAGCCCTGTGGGACTCCAGTAGTGAGACCACATTGTGCAAACAGATCCTCTTCTGATGTTGTGTATAGTATACAGTATACTGTATGTGCGGTACCAACTGTACAACATTAGTAGAGGTAAACTGACACTATTCAAAAAGGGTCTTACCCTATAATGCCATATACTGTACATGTACTGCAGTGGTGGCTGGTGTCACTTTAACTAAATCGGAGGACGGGATTATTGTAATGGCTGGAACGGAATAAATGGAAAAGCATTTTACACATCAAAGACATGGTTTCCATTCCAGTTCCATTCCACTTCAGCCATTACTATGAGCCGTCCTCCCTTCACTAGACTCCACTGATGTTATATGAGGTATACAAAATGTCTATGGTATTAGGTACATTGACCTCTTCTATGATCGAAGGTGGCTGTGATAGAGGCGGAGCAGTCTCTGATCTTGTATGTTATAAGTTATTACCTTAGCTGCATTGGTTCTCGGTCTTATGGGGAGGATGTTTTTTGTAGGGTTTTACTAAAGTCAGAATTTTGACTACTCTAACTACTCAAGTCAAAAGTTCTGTCTACGCTAAGTGAGAAGTTCAAGGAGAAGTTGTTATCATCTGACATGGGTTTCTTTCATGTTCCGGGGTTTTAGGTGAAGGGATTATGACCGGATCAAAGTGTGATCATCCATTTTGTCCATGTTCCCTCTTCCTCCAGCCGGTAATCAGCTTAGACGGCAGCATCTCGTACACCTTCACCAGCGAGGGAATGAACACTGTTACTGTCCAAGTGTTTTCAGCCAACACCA
Source organism: Coregonus clupeaformis (assembly GCF_020615455.1). Classification (NCBI taxonomy): domain Eukaryota; kingdom Metazoa; phylum Chordata; class Actinopteri; order Salmoniformes; family Salmonidae; genus Coregonus; species Coregonus clupeaformis. The sequence goes on from NW_025533634.1 coordinate 549,089, forward strand.
TTGTGCAAGACACCAAGATGATAGCAGACCAAGGTAAGGATCAGTATTCTCTCTCTCTCTCTCTCTCTCTCTCTCTCTCTCTCTCTCTCTCTCTCTCTCTCTCTCTCTCTCTCTCTCTCTCTCTCTCTCTCTCTCTCTCTCTCTCTCTCGGATCTCCCTAATCAAATAATTATACTTGATTTAATGCTAATTTGCACATCTAGCAGCCATCTCACTTGGTATGCAACGTTTGAGGGTACTTTACATTTGAATATGTCAGGATAAATGCGAAGAGGACGCTTCCCCAATTATCTAAGAAAGCACTTGTACGAGCAATCATCTCCCTTTGTCAAACCATGAACACACACACGCATACGGACACACACACACACCAACATCTCTGTCAGCTTTCCCACCCATCAGAAGACAGTTAGAGGAGGGACACAACTAGAACAAATGACAGTGGGGAATGAGGAGGATACCTTGAAAATAATGCACCTAGATCAGGAGCTGAATTAACGGTCTGTTTCTGGAGCCAATGGAGCCAGTTATTCACCAACTCCACAGTGGAAATGACATGAGGCGACTCAGACGAGCTAGGCTGAGAGCCAGTGGAGGGAGCTACTGTGATAGAGGTCAGGGTGAGGCTTTGTGACGGATAAATTGCACTTTGTCACCTGGGAGCAACATACGCTGTATTCGGAAAGTATTCAGGCCCCTTGACATTTCCACATTTTGTTACGTTACAGCCTCAATCTAAAATGGATTGAATCTATTTTTTCCTCATCAATCTACACACAATACCCCAAAATGATGAAGCAAAAATAAGTTTTTAGAACTTTTTGCAAATGTATTAAAAATAAAAAACATAAATATCACATATACATAAGTATTCAGACCCATTGCTATGAGACTCGAAATATAGCTGTTTCCATTGATCATCCTTGAGCTGTTTCTACAACTTGATTGGAGTCCACCTGTGGTAAATTAAATTGATTGGACATGACTTCGAAAGGCACACACCTGTCTATATAAGGTCCCACAGTTGACAGTGCATGTCTGAGCAAAAATAACAAGCCATGAGGTCAAAGGAATTGTCCGTAGAGCTCCGATACAGGATTGTGTTGAGGCACAGATCTGGGGAAGGGTACCAAAAAATGTCTGCAGAAATGAAGGTCCCCAACAACACAGTGGCCTCCATCATTCTTAATTCATTCGGAAGAAGTTTGAAACCACCAAGACTCTTCCTATAGCTGGCCGCCCGGCCAAACTGAGCAATCGGTGGAGAAAGGCCTTGGTCAGGGAGGTGACCAAGAACCCGATGGTCACTCTGACAGAGCTCCAGAGTTCCTCTATGGAGATAGGAGAACCTTCCAGAAGGACAACCATCTCTGCAGCACCACCAATCAGGCCTTCATGGTAGAGTGGCCAGACGGAATCCACTCTTAAGTAAAAGGCACTTGACAGCCCGCTTGGAGTTTGACAAAAGGCACCTAAAGGACTCTCAGACAATGAGAAACAAGATTATCTGGTCTGATCAAACCAAGATTGAACTCTTTGGCCTGAATGCCAAGCGTCACGTCTGGCGAAAACCTGGCACCATACCTACGGTGAAGCATGGTGGTGGCAGCATCATGCTGTGGGGATGTTTTTAGCACCAGCCAATTGAATTGTGTTGAACTGAGGGGCACACTCAGTTATAGAAAGTCATAGCTCTAGCTTGAGTTATTAATTGCTAGCCTCAATAGAGTGTTACAGCACCTCTTTTCATTCTGAAAGTTTTGTTATACAACCTTTTATTACCTAAAGTAAATACATTCAACGGTATATGGGTTTCAGGTCTCTATTGAGTTTATGAACACTAGTTAATCTCCTCCATATGCTGTTTAATGCTATCAAACCATCCCTCCTTTCACTCTTTCACCCTTTCTCTGAAAGGAAATCATAGTAAGACCTATTCATCCATGTACTGCTAGAGTTGGTTCATAGCCTAGATATTGTGCAACAACCGCCATACAAAGTGTTATTACATTTATTTCTTCATTTATTTTTATCTTGCTGCGGTTCGTGTTCAGTTCATCATGTGTCAAAGTAAACATCTCCCCTCAATAAAGTGAAGATGATTAGAAGGAGAAGGGGCAGCAACATCGCAATTAAAGTCAGGGTCCATTAAGCTGCAGTGTTGCTGTACTACAGTACAGCTCTATGGCTGACAATAGTGAGGCCTTCATGGTAGAGTGGCCAGACGGAATCCACTCTTAAGTAAAAGGCACTTGACAGCCCGCTTGGAGTTTGACAAAAGGCACCTAAAGGACTCTCAGACAATGAGAAACAAGATTATCTGGTCTGATCAAACCAAGATTGAACTCTTTGGCCTGAATGCCAAGCGTCACGTCTGGCGAAAACCTGGCACCATACCTACGGTGAAGCATGGTGGTGGCAGCATCATGCTGTGGGGATGTTTTTAGCACCAGCCAATTGAATTGTGTTGAACTGAGGGGCACACTCAGTTATAGAAAGTCATAGCTCTAGCTTGAGTTATTAATTGCTAGCCTCAATAGAGTGTTACAGCACCTCTTTTCATTCTGAAAGTTTTGTTATACAACCTTTTATTACCTAAAGTAAATACATTCAACGGTATATGGGTTTCAGGTCTCTATTGAGTTTATGAACACTAGTTAATCTCCTCCATATGCTGTTTAATGCTATCAAACCATCCCTCCTTTCACTCTTTCACCCTTTCTCTGAAAGGAAATCATAGTAAGACCTATTCATCCATGTACTGCTAGAGTTGGTTCATAGCCTAGATATTGTGCAACAACCGCCATACAAAGTGTTATTACATTTATTTCTTCATTTATTTTTATCTTGCTGCGGTTCGTGTTCAGTTCATCATGTGTCAAAGTAAACATCTCCCCTCAATAAAGTGAAGATGATTAGAAGGAGAAGGGGCAGCAACATCGCAATTAAAGTCAGGGTCCATTAAGCTGCAGTGTTGCTGTACTACAGTACAGCTCTATGGCTGACAATAGTGAGAGCCAGGCAGGGCTGCACTTTTGCTCCTCAGCTGATTCCAACCCACCACCTCATAAAGGTTTGAATGGGGAGTTCAGTAATAGAGGCTATTTGAAGTTATTTTCAGAAGTCATTCCATCTTCGGTTTCTCCGGCTTCTTCTTTACTCCCCTTGCGGTACATGGAAGATGGCAGAAGACTCCCTCTCAGGTTCAAATCAATCAATCAATCACATTTTATTTATAAAGCCCTATTTACATCAGCAGATGTCACAAAGTGCTATACAGAAACCCAGCCTAAAACCCCAAACAGCAAGCAATGCAGATCTAGAAGGACGGTAGCTAGGAAAAACTAGACAGTGACTGTCGGAAGCTCCCCGCTGGTTTCACCGCCACCTATTAATGCACCTCTCAGTGTGGTGCAAGAGGTTAACATGTCATCTTTTTTCCCGAAGAGAGTGCACTGCTTCTGGGCATCCCTTTCATGCTCTCGCCCCACCTTTCCTTTCCTGGGTAATGACTGTACTTTACATCAGAGAATAAAATGATAGTTATAGGTAAATCATCATAACCTAGTATTGTCATAGTTCATAGTTACGGTCAAGTTCACGATGAATGAAAAACAGAATCCACATCATGGTGTGTTTACAACAGTAATTAGTAACTGACCACTTTTTATTTAGCTTTGCATACAGTAAGATTGTGAGGAAGCCGCTCCAAAAGCTTTTGCTGTTCAAATATTAAAGCGTCAAGATAAAGCCCGGTAGACGTGTTTTTTCAGCCACATTTGAGCTTGGCCAAAATTCCCTCCTAAAAGCTCACTCATCTGACTCAGTCTGACTCACCTACTCCCCTCCCTTAACCCAGATCAGATGTTTCACTCCAGCCAATGAGTTTGGGGGACATAAAATGCCAGTGCTACCCAAGCACACAGAGCCAGAAGGCTTTTTAGACTAATGAGTGATCGCAAAGAGAACAAACCGGCCTGAGTGTATTGATTTTTACAGGGGCTATTGCATCCTATCCCCTTCCCTATCCCTCTCCTTTCCTTCTATGCCTATTTACTCTCATTGTGAGTCATTCCTTTGCTCTCTATTTGTCCACTATTTTGCTACTCAAATACTGATTTTTATGCTTGATAATTAATGTGCTTCAAGTGTATGTGACTCGCCGACTACGCCACTCCATTGTCTGCCGATAGCCCCATAGAGAACCCATTAAAACATGAATGGCTTTTAAAATGGGCACTGATTACCGGTTGGAACCCCCTGCCTCATAGGTGGTCTGAAGTGGAAAAAGGCCATTATAAAGAAAATAACATTTAATAGTAGCTATTTTGAAGGTCTGGAAAAACTGTTGGTTGGCAAGACCTACTTTTCCTATCAAGAAATAAATACACTTTCGTGAAAAACATGGCGGTTGAGATAAGAAAGTCCTATTAATGTTGGATTATCATCTATTGGTTTGGTGACATATTGTATCATTGTTTACCTGTAGGTTGTACTGGGTTATCAACACATGTTGGTCAAGCCCAAAACTATTTCGTTGTCACCTCCCTCTCCTTTGATTTCAAACATGTTAAATATGCATATACTCTAAAAGCATTGTTTTTGACTGTAGACAAAGAATACTATACAAGTATGAACATATTGTAACAGTACTGTCCATTGTCAACAGGTGTCAGACTTTCCAGAGGATCAGCTATTGGTTGCAGTGTTTCCAGGTGTGCCAACGGCCGCTGAGCTCTTCCTGTTACCACACAAGAACCAATCAGAGGGCAGGAAAAAGAGCGAAGAGGAGCTAAAGCAGGTATGGGACAGTTAGATTGGACGCTGACATTTTGAGTGTCATTGTAATTCTGTCATGGCATATATGACTAATTGTTTCCAATCCTTCACGCCAATTCACCCAATAGGATAATTACATTGTCATGGCTAAAATGACACACATTCATTCTACGCGCCCGAGTCTGACAATTGAGATAACTGAACCAATGTGGTGGGTGTCATGACAAGATGGCAAATATTATTTAAATATGCAGTGTGTGAATTGAAAGAGCTGTAAATGGTGACAATTGTTTAACTAAATTATGCTTCTTTCATCTCCTTCAACAGATCTCTGAGATACTTGCCTGCACTCTGGACCAGAATCTGGTGGAGTTTGAGCTAAAGCCAGGAGAAAGAGTAATTGTTTACATCACACAGCTAACTTGGGTATGGAAAAAAGTTAGCATCAAGATAATTACATAAATTAACTGTAAGTACTTGCATGAGAAATCATAATTTTCTCTACATATTCTGCCTTTTTTTAGCTGTGTTTGTTTCTTTTTGTGATGTCTGTCACGCCCTGGCTCTGGGGACTCTGAAATGTTGAGCCAGGGTGTGTAGTTTCTGTGTTATATTTTCTATGTTGATGTTCTAGATCGTTTAGATCTATGTTGGCCAGGGTGGTTCCCAATCAGAGGCAGCTGTATCTCGTTGTCTCTGATTGGGGACCATAATTAGGCAGCCTGTTTGGCACTAGTCGGTGTGGGATCTTGTTCCGTTAAGGTTTGTTTTGTGTAACCTAGGACTTAACGTTTCGTTTGTTTGTTGTTTTGTCGTGAGTTAAGTACTTAATAAAATGTACGCTTATCACGCTGCGCCTTGGTCCGTATCTTCCATAAACGATCGTGACAGAAGATCCCACCAACAGAGGACCAAGCAGCGTGCCCAGGAGGAGAAGATAGCGATGTCTCAGGTGGGCAAATGGTGGACATGGGAGGAGATATTCGCGGGGGAAAGGGCCATGGGTAAAGGTAAATGCCCAGGCAGGAGAGGAGAAACAGCGCCAACCGTGCCGACGACGGACACGCGAGAGGCAACCCCAATAAAAAAATTTTGGGGGGGGGCACACGGCGTGGATGACGGGGCAGCAGGAGGCAGCTACAGGGCAAATCTGCAGACTAGAAGAGGAGGCCACCAGGTTACGGGGGCTATTGTTCCAGAGGGAGCAGGAGTTAATTGGTCAGAGGGAGGAGCTACAAGAGGCGTTAAGGGAGAGGGAGAGTGTAGAGGCACGGCGAGAGGAACTGGTTAGGCAGCAGAAGGAGCGGAGGTTTATAAGGAAACCCAGTCCCGCTCCTCGCACCAAGCAAGTGGTGTGTGTCACCAGTCCGGTCCGGCCCGTTCCTGATCCCCGCACTAAGCCAGTGGTGCGTGTTCCCAGTACGGCCCGACCCATTCCTGCTTCCCGCACAAGGCCAGTGGTGTGTGTTCCCAGTACGGTCCGGCCCATTCCTGCTCCCCGCACTAAGTTAGTGGTGCGTGTTCCCAGTACGGCCCGACCCATTCCTGCTCCACGCACTAAGCCAGTGGTGCGTGTTCCCAGTCCGGCCCGGCCCGTTCCTGCTCCCCGCACCAAGCCGGTGGTGCGTGTTCCCAGTCCGGTCCGGCCCGTTCCTGCTCCCCGCACCAAGCCAGTGGTGCGTATTCCCAGTCCAGCCCGGCCCGTTCCTGCCCCTCGCACCAAGCCAGTGGTGCGCGTCGCCAGCCCGGTCCGGCCTGTTCCTGCTCCCCGCACCATGCCAGTGGTGCGGCGTCGTCAGCCCGGTCCGGCCCGTTCCTGCTCCCGCACCAAGCCAGTGGTGTGTATTCCCAGTCCAGCCCGGCCCGTTCCTGCCCCTCGCACCAAGCCAGTGGTGCGCGTCGCCAGCCCGGTCCGGCCTGTTCCTGCTCCCCGCACCAAGCCAGTGGTGCGCGTCGTCAGCCCGGTCCGGCCCGTTCCTGCTCCCCGCACCAAGCCAGTGGTGTGTATTCCCAGTCCAGCCCGGCCCGTTCCTGCCCCTCGCACCAAGCCAGTGGTGCGCGTCGCCAGCCCGGTCCGGCCTGTTCCTGCTCCCCGCACCAAGCCAGTGGTGCGCGTCGTCAGCCCGGTCCGGCCCGTTCCTGCTCCCCGCACCAAGCCAGTGGTGCGCGTCGCCAGCCCGGTCTGTTCCTGCCCCTCGCACCAAGCCAGTGGTGCGCGTCGCCAGCCCGGTCCGTCCTGTTCCTGCCCCTCGCACCAAGCCAGTGGTGCGCGTCACCAGCCCGGTCCGGCCTGTTCCTGCTCCCCGCACCAAGCCAGTGGTGCGCGTCGTCAGCCCGGTCTGGCCCGTTCCTGCTCCCCGCACCAAGCCAGTGGTGCGCGTCATCAGCCCGTTCCGGCCCGTTCCTGCTCCCCGCACCAAGCCAGTGGTGCGCGTCGTCAGCCCAGTCCGGCCCGTTCCTGCTCCCCGCACCAAGCCAGTGGTGTGTGTGTCCAGTCCGGCACGGCCCGTGCCTGTTCCACCGGTGCCTATACCGGCACCGGTCAGCTGCTCCACTCCGGAGCCAGAGCAATCCGCTCCACCGGGGTCCGGTCCAACTCCAGTCAGCGGATCCACTCCGGAGCCAGAGCAATCCGCTCCACCGGTGTCTAGTCCAGCTCCGGCCAGCGGCTCCAGTCCAGAGCCTGTACGGTTTGATCCACCGTCGTCGGGTCCAGCTCCAGTCTGCGGTGCCAGACCAGATCAGGGGCGCAATGGGGAGGTGGAGAGAAAGTGGTGGTCACGCCCGGAGCCGGATCCGCCTCCGAGGCGGAATGCCTACCCGGCCCCTACCCTGTTGTGTTTGTGTGGCGCGGTCGCAGTCCGCGCCTTTGGGGGGGGGGGGGGGTACTGTCACGCCCTGGCTCTGGGGACTCTGAAATGTTGAGCCAGGGTGTGTAGTTTCTGTGTTATATTTTCTATGTTGATGTTCTAGATCGTTTAGATCTATGTTGGCCAGGGTGGTTCCCAATCAGAGGCAGCTGTATCTCGTTGTCTCTGATTGGGGACCATACTTAGGCAGCCTGTTTGGCACTAGTCTTTGTGGGATCTTGTTCCGTTAAGGTTTGTTTTGTGTAACCTAGGACTTCACATTTCGTTTGTTTGTTGTTTTGTCGTGAGTTAAGTACTTAATAAAATGTACGCTTATCACGCTGCGCCTTGGTCCGTATCTTCCATAAACGATCGTGACAATGTCGTAAATGCAATGTCATTTACTGGAGATAATCTCTTCATAAGCCATATTTGGATAGCATAAACCAAACACTTTTTTTGTTCTGTATTTAAAATGCATGATATGTTTGTCACCATCCTGGGTGTATGAAGATTGGAGGAGGACATGGGAGGAAAGGGATGATGGATTTTATTTTAAGTGGAACTCCTTGAGACAAGTGATCTTTTATATCAATACGCCCAACATCTGTTCACTGTCTTTTACAGCCATCCAACCACAAAATGAGTGTTGCACTGAGTATAATTATGTTGATTATTTAGTCCTTGAGAAAAGGACAAAAAAAGAGAAGTTTGGTTATAAATGCATGCAGAATTCAGAATCACACCAGAATTACACCAGTTTGAGTGTTGGCTTGAAATGAGACAAATAAATAACTACTCTTGGCTGCAATTCAAATGATTTGCCAGTGTCCAACCAGAAACAAAACAAAACCTGCTTCACAATGGAAAAGATTTGTGTGTGTGTGTGTGTCATCTCAGAAAAGGTAGGAAGAGCCTTCAAGCTGCTCCAGAAAGGTCATCGACATCACTGGCCGCCTCTCAGAGCTGGGGCTGGAAAAAATACAAAGTAGAAAATATACTAATATTCATTTCAAAGTCAATGTAATACCCCAGAGAGAGGGTGAGAATGAGGTGTTGAATAGGATAATCAGCATCACACACTTATTCCACAGTAAGTGTTGCTGTGTTGCACTATATTTGTGACAGTAAAAGGCTAGTTTTTACCATAATTTAGCATTTACCTCAGAATATGAATGTTGCTATGCTTGTTTTAAGCAGATGGCTTTTAGTTGGAGGAAAGGCAACCAATTAGAAATAGCAATTTCACACTACCACCGTCTTTTGATTTTGTGAAATTATAAACAGGGCAGGTTCTCATAATGCACTATCATTGCCGTGGATCTACCCATAATCCATAGCCAGATTTATTTACTGTTGCATAAACTTGGTGGCGAAGTCGTCCCTTGTCCCAGCTCTGTTGTTTTGGGCCTAGACTACATCATCACACATATCAGACAAAATAAATGACATTTGTTGCTGTATACGGGCCACTGAAAGGGAATAGTTTTTTGACAATGTTGTGGCTCCAAAACAAAACTTTATTGTATACTGTGGTCCTGTTTAATACAAATTTGTTTTAAACAAATTGATTCAAGTAAAGCATATGCATTGAATGAATATAGCCCTACTGTACAAGACTATTGCGATGCAAAAAATATATCTCAACTGTACTCCATGGTTGTTATTGGTGATACAACAAAGTATAGGTTCAATTTTGGCAATGAAGCAAGAAAATCTCAAAAAACAACAGCCTTTATTGTGTTGCTATGTTCTTGTTATGTTTAACGTTGGTCTTCCTCTACCCTCTGTTACAGCACCCTTGGTGGATTCCAGCCCGAGACACAGCAGTTCAGCCATGCTGATGCTCCTATCAGTAGTATTCCTGGGTTTAGCAGTGTTTCTCATCTACAAATTCAAGAGGTATGTACAGTACTGTATGATTATATATTTGAACACTGTATCCCATCACTAATCCAATCACCTGCCATCATCTTTAAAAATGCATATTATAATAATATGCTAGATTGATAGAGCCTGCATAAATGAACGATGAACTAATTACATTCCTTTGAAATATCTTTTCAAATTATTCTGTAGATGTAGTAAACAGATTTAGAGTGATCTGGATGCATGAGGCACATGTGTGAATCAGTGATGTTATGATAAGAAAACTATCATTAAATTGGTTAATATGCTGTTGTCGTACTTTGGCTGTTAGTAGCTGAATTATTGAATGATGGAAAAGTCTGCGGAAAACGCATCAATTATGGATATGGCATTTCCTGCATTAATCTAAAGAGGAAACAGATTTATTGAAATGTCACACACAACAAAGCAAAACAATTAAATAACAAAATTGCTTGTAATTTGAAATAAATTGAAGTACGAGTCGATTAAACACATATTTCTAATCATAAATATCAATGGGGAAAGATTTTTCAGAGATTATGCAAAATGTATATGCATTAGGATTACAGTCTTATATCACTACTAGACATTGATGTCAAATGGGAATTTAATGATGCGTAGATTAAGATTTTCTTAGTGGCTTCATGATAATAACATGTGCAAGGGTTAATTTAGTCTTGTCATCATACGAACTCTGAACAAAAAGTGTAATATACATCTTTGAGAAATGCTGCCAATGGGACGGACCATCATTGACTAGTCATTGCTTATTGTAACATGGCTGTTGTCTGTCTACATTTACCAATCTGCAGAAAAATCCCCTGGATTAACATATACGCAGAGGTGAACCAGGAGAAAGAGCATGAGATGATCGGTTCGGTCAGCCAGAATGACAGCACGTCTAAATCACCCTCAGTGAGAAGGAGATGGACGCCAGGGTTAAACGTAAGATACATAGTCTGATAAATCGTTGTTTATTCTGTTATTAGCAAGTTACTGATTTGGTGACTTTGAACTTCCTTGTTGAGAAAGATCCACCAATATTGCACATACATTGTCCAAACTAATTGTATTGGACTAGAACACATATGGGTCATATCTCCATGTATAACAATGTTGACTTTTGACCTGCAGTGTATACAATACATAGTGTTTAGAAAGTCTACATTGTTTCTTTACATGGAATTAACTGGTAGGAAAAAGGAGGGGTACTGTATCTTCAGAAGAAAACAAGGAAACAAACTAACGAATGGGTCAGCCACTAATGTCCCACACATGAAACAACAGCTTAAGAGCTTTTGATATGACATTGTAATGAAACCCAAGTAATTAACAGGCCGTATCAATGTCCAAGTAGTTATTTGTTTCACAGGCATCAAAGGCTCTACTACTAGTGGACTAACCCACATTGTTCTTATGTTGTGTTTTTTTTCTCTCTACCCCAGGGCGAATTGGAAATGCCTGCGAGAGCACAAGGGAGATTCCTAACTGTACTAGCGTGTAAAGCCGAGGAAGGAATGCAACAAATGTGTACAGACTTAAAGTATTGCCATTTTGAGGGTTTTCTCTTTTTTTATGTATTTTGTAATTTCTCAAACACAAACCCAATGTTAATAGTTTTCTAAGGAACTCATTTATATTGATGTGCATGGGTGTCTTGTTTGATAGCATCTATGCGGCGAATTTGAAATCCACTCAATGAGACAAGTTTTAATTACAAGTATGAGCTACTTAGGCCTACTGCTACACAATTTGGATTACAAAGAAACGTTTAATTTTCAGTCCTTAATTGCCTTATTTCATGGACATTTATCAAAGCCTTTATTAAAACCTACGAAGAGAGGTATGTACATTTCTTAAAGTTTTACTTTCATGAGGTATAAGAGTATTGTCTGTATGGGCCAACATGTCTAGGTCTCCGATCTAACAGGGAATATTATTGAAAATGTACCAATTTATCTTTAGATATCTGTTATCGCTCTGTATAAACTATATGTATATTTACTTTCCACATGCTTGTAGTAAAAGTACAATGCTGTCACGATCGTCAAAAGGATTGGACCAATGCGCTGCGTGGAATGCGAACATACTTTATTATATATTCACCACACGAACAAAAACAACAAAACGATACGTGAAGTCCTTGGTAACAAACACAAACCAACACGGAACAAGATCCCACAATACACTGTGCCAAACAGGCTGCCTAAGTATGGTTCCCAATCAGAGACAACAAGCAACAGCTGATTCTCGTTGCCTCTGATTGAGAACCACCCCGGCCAACATAGATACACATGAACTAGATCCTAACATAGAAACACAAACACATAGAATCTACACACCCTGGCTCAACATATAAGAGTCCCAGAGCCAGGGCGTGACAAATGCAGAACACAGGAGATCTAGTCATGGCCTGTTATCAGTTCTTGAAAATGTGTTAAAAAGCAAGATGTTATACACTGCTCAAAAAAATTAAGGGAACACTAAAATAACACATCCTAGATCTGAATGAATTAAATTATCTTATTAAATACTTTTTTATTTACATAGTTGAATGTGCTGACAACAAAATCACACAAAAATTATCAATGGAAATCAAATGTATCAACCCATGGAGGTCTGGATTTGGAGTCACACTCAAGATTAAAGTGGAAAACCACACTACAGGCTGATCCAACTTTGATGTAATGTCCTTAAAACAAGTCAAACTGAGGCTCAGTAGTGTGTGTGGCCTCCACGTGCCTGTATGACCTCCCTACAATGCCTGGGCATGCTCCTGATGAGGTGGCGGATGGTCTTCTGAGGGATCTCCTCCCAGACCTGGACTAAAGCATCCGCCAACTCCTGGACAGTCTGTGGTGCAACGTGGCGTTGGTGGATGGAGCGAGACATGATGTCCCAGATGTGCTCAATTGGATTCAGGTATGGGGAACGGGCGGGCCAGTCCATAGCATCAATGCCTTCCTCTTGCAGGAACTGCTGACACACTCCAGCCACATGAGGTCTAGCGTTATCTTGCATTAGGAGGAACCCAGGGCCAACCGCACCAGCATATGGTCTCACAAGGGGTCTGAGGATCTCATCTTGGTAACTAATGGCAGTCAGGCTACCTCTGGCGAGCACATGGAGGGCTGTGCGGCCCCCCAAAGATGCCACCCCACACCATGACTGACCCATCGCCAAACCGGTCATGCTGGAGGATGTTGCAGGCAGCAGAACGTTCTCCACGGCGTCTCCAGACTCTGTCACGTCTGTCACATGTGCTCAGTGTGAACCTGCTTTCACCTGTGAAGAGCACAGGGCGCCAGGGGCGAATTTGCCAATCTTGGTGTTCTCTGGCAAATGCTAAAGGTCCTGCACGGTGTTGGGCTGTAAGCACAACCCCCACCTGTGGACGTCGGGCCCTCATACCACCCTCATGGAGTCTGTTTCTGACCGTTTGAGCAGACACATGCACATTTGTGGCCTGCTGGAGGTCATTTTGCAGGGCTCTGGCAGTGCTCCTCCTGCTCCTCCTTGCACAAAGGCGGAGGTAGCGGTCCTGCTGCTGGGTTGTTGCCCTCCTATGGCCTCCTCCACGTCTCCTGATGTACTGGCCTGTCTCCTGGTAGCGCCTCCATGCTCTGGACACTACGCTGACAGACACAGCAAACCTTCTTGCTACAGCTCACATTGATGTGCCATCCTGGATGAGCTGCACTACCTGAGCCACTTGTGTGGGTTGTAGACTCCATCTCATGCTACCACTAGAGTGAAAGCACCGCCAGCATTCAAAAGTGACCAAAACATCAGCCAGGAAGCATAGGAACTGAGAAGTGGTCTGTGGTCACCTCCTGCAGAACCACTCCTTTATTGGGGGTGTCTTGCTAATTGCCTATAATTTCCACCTGTTGTCTATTCCATTTGCACAACAGCATGTGACATTTATTGTCAATCAGTGTTGCTTCCTAAGTGGACAGTTTTATTTCACAGAAGTGTGATTGACCTGGAGTTACATTGTGTTGTTTAAGTGTTCCCTTTATTTTTTTGAGCAGTGTATATAGAAAGAGTCCAAATGTATTTGTTTTTAATGAGGTCCTTGACTTGTGCATGTTATTATTAAGGACACGATGTATATGTTGTAGATAAGCAAGTGTTGTAAATGGTTATTTTCTATTCCCCTTGGTTTCTCAAATGACTGTCTCGCCTGGTTCACCAACTACTGTCAAATCGGAGGGCCTGTGTCTGGACCTATGGCAGTCTCTATGGGGGTGCCACAGGGTTCAATTCTTGGGCCGACTCTTTTCTCCGTGTATATCAATGATGTCGCTCTTGTTGCTGGTGACTCTCAGATCCACCTCTACGCAGACGACACCATTTTGTATTCATCTGGCCCTTCATTGGACACTGTGTTAACAAACCTCCAAACGAGCTTCAATGCCATACAACACTCCTTCAGTAGCCTCCAACTGCTCTTAAACACTAGTAAAACTAAATGTATGCTCTTCAATCGAACGCTGCTGGCACCCGCCCACCCAACTAGAATCACTACTCTCGACGGGTCTGACCTAGAGTATGTGGACAACTACAAATACCTAGGTGTCTGGTTAGACTGTAAACTCTCCTTCCAGACTCACATTAAGAATCTCCAATCCAAAGTTAAATCTAGAATCGGCTTCCTATTTCGCAACAAAGCCTCCTTCACTCATGCTGCCAAACATGCCCTCGTAAAACTGACTATCCTATCGATCCTTGACTTCGGCGATTTCATTTACAAAATAGCCTCCAACACTCTACTCAGCAAATTGGATGTAGTCTATCACAGTGCCATCCGTTTTGTCACCAAAGCCCCATATACTACCCACCACTGTGACCTGTACGCTCTTGTTGGCTGGTCCTCACTATATATTCGTCGCCAAACCCACTGGCTCCAGGCCATCTATAAATCACTGCTAGGCAAATCCCCGCCTTATCTTAGCTCATTGGTCACCATAGCAACAACCACCCGTAGTACGCGCTCCAGCAGGTATATCTCACTGGTCATCCCCAAAGCCAACACCTCCTTTGGCCGCCATTCCTTCCAGTTCTCTGCTGCCAATGACTGGAACTAATTGCAAAAATCTATGAAGCTGGAGACTCTAATCTCCCTCACTAACTTTAAGCATCAGTTGTCAGAGCACCTTACCGATCACTGCACCTGTACACAGCCCATCTGAAATTAGCCCACCCAACTACCTCATCCCCATATTGTTATTTATTTTGCTCATTTGCACCCCAGTATCTCTATTTGCACATCATCTCTTGCACATCTATCATTCCAGTGTTAATACTAATTGTAATTATTTTGCACTATAGCCTATTTATTGCCTTACCTCCATAACTTGCTACATTTGCACACACTGTATATATATTTTCTGTTGTATTTTTGACTTTATGTTTTGTTTTACCCCATATGTAACTCTGTGTTGTTGTTTTTATCGCACTGCTTTGCTTTATCTTGGCCAGGTCGCCGTTGTAAATGAGAACTTGTTCTCAACTGGCTTACCTGGTTAAATAAAGGTGAAATAAATAAAATAAATAAAATAAAATTCATCAAAAGAGCTCACTAATTTTTACATACAGTATATATACAGACTTGCATAACCATCATTTTGTTAATTTATGGCTATACAATGTATCTGTCTTGTACAAAGGGTTTAACTGTTAAGATGGGCATCATTTTCTAAATATCAAACCAGGTTTACACAACGCCACCCCTGTTTGACATGAAATAAAACACATCATTGGTGGTAATTTTTTACATGCATCTCAATGGTTAAACTCATTGTAACAGATAACACTTTCCATAAGCATCATGGGATTATTTATATTGTTTGCCCTTTGAATGTAACGAGAAAAATGGAGTCAACCATTTATGATCCGTGGATATCATTTGTGTCTGACTCATCAAGATGATCACACATTGTTGTACATGTCAATTGTTATTACTGATGAGTATATTGTATAAGGCCCTTCAACGTGACAAGGACAAGTAGCTTGAAGGTATTTTGCAGTGCTATAGTTTATCATGTCCTTTGCTGGCATCTATTCATAGTGTTCTATCTCTGTAAAGCACATGAACTCTCAGAGTTTCATGGTAATCTCCTCAAACATTATCTCGCAAACATTATTTCCATACAAGAAGGGAACAAAACAACTTTGTGTTGACTTTCCACTCATCTGATAAGGTGTCTAGAGTAAAAACTACACAAGACACAGATTTTTAACCACCATCCCATCCATATGTCTTATCAAATTATCCCACTATCAACATATTTCATCAGCTTCATTTAGAAGTTAGAAACCAACTGTTGAGTCAAGTTCCACCACTTGAATTCCCTAACATAGTGAAATACTGTACACACAACAGTGTGCATGCTAGCTAGTAGCTAGTTTCCTCCACTACACTGCTGTGCAAAGCAGTCCTCTGAAAGCTGTCATCAGCAGGAGTAGAAGCAGGAGCTCCAGTCAGCCAGTCAGCAGCTTGAAGGCACGCACAGGTCCCCTGGCAGCAGGTGTAGCCAGTCTGGCTGTAAACAGAGATGGGTGGATGGTTAAGCACCGAATGCACCATGCCGAGCTATCCCAGAATGCCGTGCCTGGAGTCGGCATGTAACGACACAAAGGAGAGTGAGAGGAGAGAAGGACGGGGATGTTTAGAGAATGTTGTACAAGTTCTTTTTTCAGTCACAGGAACGTGTTTCCCATGATAGTGTACATAAGTGTGTGTTCAGTAGTAAAGGAAAGAGGCCGGAGCTTTTGTATCTGTAGTCCCTTGTTACATTGTAACAAGAGTGGTGTTACATTCTAATAAGAGTGTTATAGCAGTTGTCACAGCAAGCTGTTGCTGTAGCGACATCTAACGTTGTTATGATGCATTCTTCAATGACACGACATATCAAAGCAACACTTTGTTTTGTTGAACGATAATTGCATTATCCTCACTATTTGGTTTGTTGTTGACAACTCATTTTGATGTTCTCAATGTCACCCCTGCTTTGTTCAAATACTTATTAAAAAGAAAGATTAACAGAGTGACAGATAACGGGAACATGGAAGTGTTTCTTCTTTGTGTCATCTCTGCCACCACCAGTTCCTAAGGCGACTCCTCCACTGCCTCCACTGGTAGACAAAGCTGAACTAGCTGACCTAGAAGGTCACTGAGAGTTCATCCACATGTATAATTCATTTTATTTCTCCTGAATTTCCCCGGAAAGACATTCCTTCGGCATGTAAGGCCATTATATCGGTGGAGTACAACCATTCATCCCATGAGCCTCGAAGCTCCTTTCGCCCTATGAGCAGGAAACATGCGTTGGCATTTTAGCCTTGGTCGTCGATCATTGAACAGTGGTAATGTCTTCAGACATCCTTCAGAGGCAAGACTGACTCTGAAAATACATTTTCTTGTACAGCTGCAGATTTGTAGGGGAAGTCATTGGGTTTTGTTATATTTGTTGCAGTTTGTGTGCTTATTTAATGGTGTAGATATTTTGCTCTGCAATGTTTGTTTGAATAGTTCTCTCTTGTGTTCATTGCTTTACATCAGATTCTATTGAGCTGGTTTGATTACATTTTCGTACAAATGTTGAACACCTATTATAATACTATATATGAAATCTGAAAGGGAATCAAGGTTGTAAAATTGGAAATTAGGAAATCTTGGGTTACATAGATGCGGTAAAGAGGTCAATGGAACTCGACCAAAACAATGGAAATGACTTGGAAACACGTGGGAGAAAGATGCCATGGAGGAAATTTCCTGAATCTCCTCATTGCCCCCCAGCAAAATGTGCCTATATGTATGCAATTGTTTATATGTGTATTTCACACTACGTTGAGGAAAAAAAATCGGAGTATATTGCTTGTATGGATGTCATCGTGACCCATCAGCTGCATTACAGTTAAAAACGACTTTGACTACCACCACTGATTTCTGTATGCTAGCTATGCTACCAGCTTATACGAACGGGAGTTAGCATTTAGCAGTCACCTCTTTAAACCTGAAAAGGGACAACTTCTAAATGTTATGCAGCGAAAACAGCAAAATATATGCAAATCACACTTTAGTAACCACTTTGTGGACCTGTTAAAATACATCAATCATGACGGATTTGACAACTACCTACTTTGTTAGATCAGATTTGTTGAACGCCAATCCCCAAAGTCTGCGTTTCATTGACCTCTTTAACACATTTATTATAATTCTAAGGGCAGACCATTGTAATACTCTTCATTGCACAAATCCTAAAAATGCATGCGTCATCAGTACGGTTCTGTTTAATCTTTATTTCAATATTTATACTGTAAAGAAACTGTCATTTTGAAATTGTTTCAAATAAATGTATTTTCTACATCAAAGCATTTCTCTCTGTGTAATAGGGTAATGGGAGGTGATCTGCACTGCATATTAAATTGACATTCTTACTGCTATATCCCACGTGTTACTGTGTGTGTGTTAGCGTGTGTGTGTCTGCATGTGTGTTAAGGTCCTCTCTCGCTCTCGCTCGCTCTCCATCTCCATCTCTCTCTCTCTCTCATGCACTTGATGTCTCGACCTCTGAACGCTCGGCTATGAAAAGACAACTGACATTTACTCCTAAGGTGCTGACCGGTTGCACCCTCTATAACCACTGTGAATATTATTTGACCCTGCTGGTCATCTATGAATGTTTGAACATCTTGACGAATGATCTAGCCTTTATGGCCATGTACTCTTAGAATCTCAAACTGGCACAGTCAGAAGAGGAGCCACCCTTCAGAGCCTGGTTCCTCTCTAGGTTCCTTCCTAGGTTCCTGCCTTTCTAGGGAGTTTTTCCTAGCCACTGTCCTTCCACATCTGCATTTTTTGCTCTTTGGGGGTTTTAGGCTGGCTATCTGTATAAGCAGATTGTGACAACTGCTGATGTTTAACAAGCTTCATAAAATAAATGTGTTTGATTGATTGATGCGTGTTTAAATGATGTTATGCAGGTCATTCCTTCTTCATTACAGTTGTCCAAGTGTTACAGTGTTAAAACTGTAGAAAAAAATACAGTTTTGGGAAAACCAGTGTTGAAAAAAAACTGTGTCAACAGTGTTGGGGAAAAGGTGTTTAAAAAGCCCAACTTCAGCATATACCTTTACTCAAAGTCTAACAACTCCAGTTTCTCCTAATTCATCAGCACTGAAGTCGATAAGGAGCCAGCAAACCGTGTCACGGTGGACCGTCTGATAGCTTGTCGTGACTAAACAAACCTTGATACATTACAACTGCTCAAGCCAGCTCTGCAAGCTACAGCCAGGAGCGAAAGTGTACACAATGCTCTCCCTAGCACCAACACTGCAAATCGGAATCAGCCTTCACTTACTTACACTGCTGCAGGCATTTAGACAGTGCACTGCTGTGGGACGTGGAAAAACAATGTACTGCTGTATTCCTGTCTGTCACGATGTTACTGTGTGGAGAATGCATTATCTAAAATTATTAGGGGGATACATGTGTGTGTCCCTAGTGATGGGCATGTCATTAGCAAATAGCAGCTACAACAGTGGTTGTAAAATACTTATGGTAAATGCAAAGGCTGCAAAACAAAGGTTGGGCATGAATATTGTCAATGTGATTCATGTGATAGTTTGTGAATTGCTGTCACCTATACTTGTTCACAAATGATAAAGTCAGTTTTGTGTATTACAGGTTAATCTTCTGATAATGCAGTCATGTTATACGGTAAGTTCCTGTTAGAGCTACTGTATCTTGTAACTGTAGATACTATACTGTATCCTGTTATTGTAGATACTATACTGTATCTTGTTACTGTAGATACTATACTGTATCCTGTTATTGTAGATACTATACTGTATCTTGTTATTGTACATACTATACTGTATCTTGTTATTGTAGATACTATACTGTATCTTGTTATTGTAGATACTATACTGTATCTTATTATTGTAGACACTATACTGTATGCTATAATTGTAGATACTATAATGTATCTTGTTATTGTAGATACTATACTGTATCTTGTTATTGTGGATACTATACTGTATCTTTTTATTATAGATACTATACTGTATCTTGCTATTTTAGAGATGTTATATTTCTTTAAAATATATTCTACACTTCCTGTATGGTAGTGAAGTCGCTGCGTGTCTCTTTTCTGAACCCAAACAGGTGAGAGGTATTCCTATGAGGCACTGGTTTAATTATCACCATGGCAACAGCTTAACATCACTGTATTATGGGATGCCACCGCCCCTTCTGATCTGTCCCTCACCATTCTTTGGACACTGACAGTTAAAATGTCCCTAATTTGACGTCCGCACCGTGTGACACCCGCTATCACTCGAACATCAACAATGAGCGGCATCTAAGTGGCCATGTTTTGTTGTGTTTTTTTAAATCCTCGAGTTGCCTGTTGCCGGTAAGAGCGGACGAAGTGGTGAAGAATTGATTGGGGGCAGAATATTTGCGCTTGATAAAATACTCTTGTCAAGAAAGATGGAAGCATTGTCATCTGCGAATTCACCATCCTCTCAAGGGATTGGGCTTTCACCAGACTATAAAAGTACTCTGTCACGTAATGGCGAATAAAGGCTCTCCTTCGATTACAGTTTATTTCACTTTCGCAGTTTTATGGCGTAGTTGGCAGATGGGCCAATTTGGACATGAAATGGATACCGATGGACGGCAAAGCCTGGCATAAACAAGGGCCATTTGTCTTGATTCGCCAGGGGAAAGCCTTCGGAGCAGCCTCATTATACCTAGGGTTAGATTAATATTGTGGCCTGTCTCTCCCTTTCACCTTAGGACCCCATCACAATGTATTACAGGTATCTTAGGCTGCGTTTACACAGGCAGCCCAATTCTGATATTTTTCCCACTAATTGTTCTTTTGACCAATCAGATCAGCTCTAAAAAGAGATCTGATGTGAAAAGATCTGATGTGATTGGTCAAAAGACCAATTAGTGGAGAAAAAGATCAGAATTGGGCTGCCTGTGTAAACACAGCCTTAGAACCCCAAACACATACTCCAACCCTTGGCTAGGGTTGCTGATAGACCTATGGGTTGGGTAATAGAAGTTTGGAGCTAGGCGTGTATATACACATTGTTTCAATGTGAGCTGGGCTCCCACACATAAGCAGAGCTCCCACACGTAGGATAACAAGATATTGGTTAGGATGGCACTCCTGTGAAGAGGTGGTTTGACCGTAAGGATGTACTGTACATTTTGTCAAGACCGCCCAGGGCCTGAGACTATGTTTATGGTGTTAGGATAGTTGATTGTGAGTAAACATAGTAAACATTTCAACAGCTAGTGTTTTCTGTAATAAATGATTTTATGATTACTCCACATCTCCCACGTAAAAATGACTTGAGTTTCAGTGTTTTCACTCAAACATTGACTTCATCAAAATACGTATTACTATAGGCCCACTGTGGTATTGCACAAACAGTGAGGTCATGTGATGTGCAATGATGTGGTCTTGCCTGAAAACTGCAAAGTCATCATCTTGTGTCTCCCATTGAGCATAACATAGACATGGTAAAAATGTATTTTTGAGCAAAACAACCTCCATAAGCATCTGTAATTGCCTCTGACTTGGAGTTATTTTCCTCTGCTAACAGCAGGCAGGCTAGAGAACAGCTTTCCATTGTCTTACATCCCACAGGGACCGGAAGAGGACAGGAAGCCATTACCGGGGTGGCTTATGCATATTGTAATAATAATAATCATTTTATTAAATATACCACAAAATCACTTTCCCAAAGAAGCCTATTACATAAACAGAGGTACTTAGCTCGATGAAAAGCCCTTCCACTGACTCAAGAGTTCGGCCAACACTTATCCTGAAGAGAGGGGACGGACAGCAACCTCTGTCGACTAACATAAGATAATCTGTTTGAAATCAAATCCCCTTAAATGAGCTCTGAAACATTTTGACTCTGCAAGTGGGAGAATTTTAAAGAGAGTGCTAGGCTATAACAACAATATATTTAGTATTCCTTCTAGGGTCCTACTCCAGACTGAAGTATCTGAGGAGATGTAATGCTGTCCACAATATTTGAACAATATCTCTCCCAGTTTAGCATAAATAAATTTACAAAATCACATAAGATGAGTTATGAAACATGACTATTGTCCCTCTTTTAAAAACAAGCGAATAACTAATTTATTTATTTTTGATTTCACACGCTGAGCAGATTATATTATAAATATTCATTCTCTACCTCTTGTCAAAATGGAGCTGTCAGATATCCAGGCATTTTTATCAGTTAACACAACAACACCGGAGGCTATTTGTGTCATGAGCCCTCTCACTCCACCGGGTTACCACCTTAATGTGTTTCCACTATCTTCCACTCTGCTCATCTCTCTCTCTCTACTCAGCCTAACTAGCTCCACCTGTCCCTGCTCTGCTCGGCTCTAATTACTCTGCCAGCTGCGCTGCATTACCCACTAACCTCTCCCAGTATTTAAAGTCCTGTCTTTCAGCTCTCCTTTGTCAGATCGTCTGCAAAGCTCACACCCGGAACCTGTGTGCTCGCGCTTCTGGCTCACCCTTGTTTTGTGACCCCGGACCTGCCTGATTCTTGGATACTCTTCTGCCCCAGGAAAACCAGACCTGCTTTCTGCCATTACGACTCCTGACTACTCTTCAACCCCGGTAACTCTGACCAGCCTTCTGCCTTGCTACAACGTATTTGGATTTCCCTTGAACTGTACTTCTGCCTTGTTTCATCCGCCCCGTTGTGTCTGTGTTTCCTCCCCCCCCCAGGACCTCTGGACCACCAACCCCCGGCGTCATCGGACGCATCGCTGCCACTGGGGGGGGGCACAGACCCAGCACATTGGACGGGATAACCCCGGGAGCCTTCACTCACTCCCTACTTCCCTTTTCCCTTAAGTTTTAATAAACTTTCTGGTGTGACGCAATTGTGGTCCTCTCGTCGTCTGTCTGAACCGTGACAGTACGATCTGACCATCATGGACTCAGCGCACACTTCCCCCGACATGGAAACCGAAGAACCTGAGCAACCCACCGCCATGCTACGCCTGGAACACACTGAGAGAGAGCTAGGCCGCATGAGCGGCGACATCACCTCTCTGCTTCAGGTCGGCCACCAACAGCATCAGCAGTTCCAGCAGCACCAGCAGCAGTCCCAGCAGCAGCAACAACAACTCGCCAGGATCATCCAACTCCTCACCAACCTTACCCCAGCCAGTCTGCCCACCAGCCCTGCCTCCGAGTTACCTGCCCCGGTCATTGCAGCCGCTGCCCCGGAACCCAAGATTGGAAACCCCGAGCGGTTCAACGGCGATTCTACCCAGGTCCGGCCATTCCTGACTAGCTGCCGACTTCAGTTCTCCTTGCAGCCAAGGACCTTCGCCACGGAGGGGCTAGGGTCGGGTATGCCATCACTCACCTGACGGGCCGAGCTCGACTCTGGGGAACAGCAGAGTTCGAACGTCAAACCCCCGCATGTGCAACCTTCGACCTGTTTGCTGAGGAGATGCTGAAGGTGTTTGACCTGGATTCACCAACCGCAGAGGCGTCTCGTGAACTGTTCAGTATTCGACAAGGCAGACGTACAGTCGCAGACCATTCCATCGACTTCCGAACCCTGGCAAGACGAAGTTCTTGGAACACACCATCGTTGGTGGACGCGTTCTTCCATAGCTTGGCTGACTATATCAAGGACGAGTTGGTCTCCCCATGAACTGCCTTCCACTCTTGATGAAGCCATCGCACTGACTGTCCGGATCGACAGAAGGATACAGACCCGTCGTCGTGAGAGGGGGGCGCCAAGGTCCACCAACTACCGGCATTCGGAGAGATCCGACTGGGCTCCTGTCAGCTACTGCCACTCACCCAAGTCAGCTTGATCAGTCTGAGCCTATGGAGATTGGGCGAGCCTCTCTCACTCCTGCAGAGCGCCAGCGCCGCTTCACCTCAAACCTCTGCCTCTATTGTGGAGGTGATGGACATCGTGTGGTAACCTGCCCTTTAAAAGCCGAAGCTCACCGGGCATAGGGGGAGTCCGGTTGAGCTCAATGACCATCCAGTCCTCCGACCGCAAACCCTTGCTGCAAGTTCACCTCCGCCTCTCTGACTCAACTCACACCCTGGCTGCTCTGGTGGATTCTGGCGCCGAAGCCAACATAATGGACATCAAGCTGGCACGCCAACTGGGACTGGAGAACCTCCGTTTGACACCTCCTATTCCTGCCCGGGCACTGGACGGACACTTACTCGGATCGGTCACTCATGTCACGGCCCCGGTCTTGATGGGTCTGTCCGAAACCATCAAGAAACTATCCAGTTTCACCTGCTCCCCCTCTCCAGGCCAACCCCTCATCCTGGGTTACCCATGGCTCCGCCCGGCACAACCCTCAGCTCGACTGGGTGACCGGGGTGATCAGGGAGTGGGGAGAGGACTGCCACCGAACCTGCCTGCTTGCTGCCGCACTACCCCCTCGGCCAGTACCTACTAACTCCGCTCCTGACCTCTCCCATGTCCCAGAATGCTACCATGGTCTCAGAGAAGTGTTTAACAAAGCAAGAGCCACATCTCTGCCCCCTCACCGACCGTACGACTGTGCCATCGACCTCCTCCCTGGAACAGCCCCTCCAAGGGGTCGTCTTTATTCGTTGTCTGCTCCTGAAAGAAGGTCCATGGAGGACTACATCAATGACTCTCTGTCCACAGGATTGATCCGTTCATCTTCATCTCCGGCTGGTGCTGGCTTCTTCTTTGTGGGGAAGAGGGACGGATCTCTTCGCCCCTGCATCGACTACAGGGGACTCAACGACATCACAGTGAAAAACCGTTACCCTCTCCCTCTGCTCACCTCTGCTTTTGAGTTGCTCCAGGGAGCCACTGTTTTTACCAAGTTGGATCTCAGAAACGCTTACCACCTAGTGCGGATCCGGGGAGGGAGATGAATGGAAGACCGCATTCAATACACCAACAGGCCACTACGAGTATCTGGTTATGCCTTTTGGCCTCACCAATGCTCCTGCTGTGTTCCAGGCTCTAGTGAATGATGTACTGCGGGACATGTTAAACAAGTTTGTCTTCGTTTACCTGGATGACATCTTAATCTACTCCAGAAACCTGTCTGAACACACCCGCCATGTCCAGCAAGTCCTTCATCGTCTTCTGGAGAATTCCCTCTACGCCAAGGCAGAGAAATGTGAGTTTCACGTCAAGACAGTGGCCTTCCTGGGGTACATAGTGGCAGAGGGAAGTATCCAAATGGATCCTGCCAAAGTATCAGCAGTCACTTCATGGCCAGTTCCGGAGAACAGAAAGAAGCTGCAACAGTTTCTGGGGTTTGCTAACTTCTATAGAAAGTTTATCCGGAACTACAGTACCGTTGCTGCCCCTCTCACTGCTCTAACCAGCACCAAGCAACCCTTCACCTGGACCCCAGCAGCCGACAAGGCCTTCAGTACCCTCAAGGTAAGGTTCACCTCCGCTCCCATCCTCCAGATGCCTGACGTGGACCGGCAATTCATTGTGGAGGTGGACGCCTCGGATGTGGGAGTTGGTGCTGTGATTTCTCAGTGGGCTGCGGAGGATAGGAAGCTCCATCCCTGTGCCTTTTTCTCACGTCGGTTGTCCCCCTCTGAGTGCAATTACGACATAGGGAACCGAGAGCTGCTGGCTGTGAAGCTTGCCTTGGAGGAGTGGCGTCACTGGCTGGAGGGGTCCACCATTCCATTTCTCGTTTGGACCGATCATAAGAACTTGGAGTACATCCGCACGGCCAAACGGTTGAACTCCAGGCAGTCCCGCTGGGCCCTGTTCTTCACCAGGTTTAATTTCACTCTGTCATACCGGCCTGGATCACGCAACACCAAGCCAGACGCCCTCTCCCGTCAATTCCAGAAGGATGACAACCCCTCCAAGGATCCTGTGTCGATTCTGCCAAGTCCCTGCATCGTAGCAGCTCTGACCTGGGCTGTTGAGGAACAGGTGCTGGAAGCTCTCCGTAACCAGCCCGGTCCCAGCACTTGCCCAGCTGACCGCCTTTTTGTCCCCGAAAACCTAAGGTCCCAGGTCGTTCAGTGGGGACATGACTCCCGCCTAGCTTGTCACCCTGGCTCCACCCGCACTTACAACCTGCTCGCCCAGAGGTTCTGGTGGCCCGCTCTGAGAAAGGATGTACGGGAATTCGTCCAAGCCTGCCCCATCTGCAACCAACACAAGTCGTCCTGCCAGCCCCCAGCCGGATTGCTGCAGCCCCTGCCTGTGCCCAGATGTCCCTGGTCTCACATCGCCCTTGACTTTGTCACGGGGCTGCCCCCTTCAAGGGGCAAGACCGTCATTCTCACCATAGTTGACCGATTCAGCAAGATGGCACACTTCATTCCCCTCCCCAAGCTCCCAACCGCCAAGGAGACCGCCCAGGTGGTCCTGGAACACGTCTTCCGGATCCACGGACTGCCAAAGGATGTAGTTTCTGACCGTGGTCCACAATTCTCCTCCGCTTTTTGGAAGGAGTTCTGTCACCTGCTGGGAGCCACAGTCAGTCTGACTTCCGGATTCCATCCCCAATCCAATGGGCAGTCAGAGCGGGCAAATCAGGAGCTCGAGAAGGCACTGCGATGCATGACTTCACGCAACCCCCACTCCTGGTCGCAGCAATTGACATGGGTGGAGTACGCACACAATTCTCTGACCTGCTCTGCCATCGGTATGTCCCCTTTCCAATGTGTTTATGGATACCAGCCTCCTCTATTTGCCAGTCAGGAAGGGGAGGTTACTTGCCCATCTGCACTTGCGTTTGCCCGTCGATGTCGCCGCACCTGGTCACAGGCCCGAGCCACACTTCTCAGATCCGTTGCCAGCTACACTACCGGGGCCAACCGTCGGAGAATCCCTGCTCCCACCTACCATGTTGGTCAAAGGGTGTGGTTGTCGTCAAGGAACCTGCCACTCAGGGTGGAGTCGCAGAAGTTGGCACCTCGGTTCATTGGCCCATTCCCTATCATAAGAGTGATTAGCCCAACTGCTGTCCGGCTCCAACTGCCTAATTCCATGAGGGTGCACCCCACTTTCCATGTGTCTAAGATTAAGCCCATTCATGAGAGTCCGCTGGTCCCTGCTGCGCCTTGTCCTCCTCCTCCACAGCTCGTCGATGGTGGTCTGGTTTACACCGTCCGCCGCCTGCTTCGGTCCAGACGGAGGGGTAGGGGTCTCCAGTACCTCATTGACTGGGAGGGCTATGGACCTGAGGAAAGGACCTGGGTGCCAGCTAGTCGGATTGTGGATAGGACTCTCATCACCGCCTTCCACCAACGGCATCCTGATCAACCTGCAATCCGTAGGGGCCGCCCCAGAGGGATCCCTAACCGTCCTGCCCGCTCGGCTTCCTGTCCTGTGCCTGATCCTGTCTCGGGACCTGTCCCATCTCCCGACCACGGCCCTCCGGCTTCCTCCGAGGATGAGGGCGTTCGCTCGGACCGTTCGGAGGAGTTCTAGCCCTCCTCCGGCTCCCCTCCTCCCGCCCGGCGTGGTGTTGCTCTTGGGACTTCTGGGGCCGTCCCTTGGGGGGGGGGGTCCTGTCATGAGCCCTCTCACTCCACCGGGTTACCACCTTAATGTGTTTCCACTATCTTCCACTCTGCTCATCTCTCTCTCTCTACTCAGCCTAACTAGCTCCACCTGTCCCTGCTCTGCTCGGCTCTAATTACTCTGCCAGCTGCGCTGCATTACCCACTAACCTCTCCCAGTATTTAAAGTCCTGTCTTTCAGCTCTCCTTTGTCAGATCGTCTGCAAAGCTCACACCCGAACCTGTGTGCTCGCGCTTCTGGCTCACCCTTGTTTTGTGACCCCGGACCTGCCTGATTCTTGGATACTCTTCTGCCCCAGGAAAACCAGACCTGCTTTCTGCCATTACGACTCCTGACTACTCTTCAACCCCGGTAACTCTGACCAGCCTTCTGCCTTGCTACAACGTATTTGGATTTCCCTTGAACTGTACTTCTGCCTTGTTTCATCCGCCCCGTTGTGTCTGTGTTTCCTCCCCCCCCAGGACCTCTGGACCACCAACCCCCGGCGTCATCGGACGCATCGCTGCCACTGGGGGGGGGCACAGACCCAGCACATTGGACGGGATAACCCCGGGAGCCTTCACTCACTCCCTACTTCCCTTTTCCCTTAAGTTTTAATAAACTTTCTGGTGTGACGCAATTGTGGTCCTCTCGTCGTCTGTCTGAACCGTGACAATTTGTTGTAATTCAAAGGCTGAATATGTTTCATTGTACCCATATTTAGGTAAACTTTAGGGAAAAAATCTGTCATCGTCCGTACTGGTGAGGCATTTTGTCATCCAAGGGGATACGTTTGGGAAACCACTACATATCACAATAAATATACTCATCATTCCGCCATGTTTCTTCTTGGTACTATCTAAAGCATGACTTCTCATGTGTTGTAACAGCAATTAAAATTGGCCAAAAATAAATAAATCTGTCAATACTTGGACTGAATCATGTTATGATGGTATGAAAAATGATCTGCACTAACACGTTTGGACATGGGCTCCATCTAAAGCAAAAAGGAAATACACAATCTTCTAGTTTAACTTCAATTGATGAAGGTAATATAATTGGCTAAGCCTGATATCAACTCTATGACCTCATGATAACAGGTCATAGAGGAGCATGGGTGAACAGAAGGTCCAGCTTCACTGCAGAGATTTAGAAAATAGATAAAAAGGGAGATATGGAGGATCCGTTAGGGAGATATTGAGCTTATTGTCAATATGATAATATTGATCGTAATGTAGATTTTTGGATTAGCAACATCCATTAAAAGATAAGCGTATGTACGTAAGTATATCAAGGCATATACTTAATTTGATAATTTAAGAATAAGGAAAAGGAGGGAAACTTGTTAAATTTGTATTATTCTGTTATTTATGGAGTTTATATGTGTCTTTGAGAGTGAGAGACAGATAGGTAGAGAGTGAGAGAGAGAGAGAGAGAGAGAGAGAGAGAGAGAGAGAGAGAGAGAGAGAGAGAGAGAGAGAAACCACCCCTTCGCCCCTACCAACTCACTCGGAGGGCCCTCCATTGTCACGTGTTGCTGACAAAACTTCGAGGGTGACTTCCAGAGAGTGGCGACGGGATATATAAACCCATCAAATTCGGGACACACTCCTGACTGGAATTATGTAAATCATGTTCCACTTTTAAATAATAAAACAAGCATGAAATTCAAATTGACAAAGCCCCTGTCTTTTTACAAGATATAACCTCAGTAACCTCAGTTAAACGTTTAATTTGGGAGGTTTTTCAAGTGTCAAGTCTCGAAATCAAACATAAACAAATGCACGTGACATAAAATTAGGCACACCTCGCCATTATTTTGTATGACATTGTGCAAACTCCAAACATATCGCAGTGCGTGTTGGGATTAAACTTCGCTCTGAAGCCTGCAGCATTGCTGGCTCGGTCAAAGTGGCTAGCTGAGGGTCTAATTAGCCCCTACACCCTCTATAATTTTCTCTCCCTGAGCTTTGGGACATTTGCGCAAATGGCAGAGAGGCGCGTAAATGTGCAAATGGAGGGCTGAAGGGCGAGGGGAAGGAGGTGATTTAGGATTCAGCCAGAGAGAACATGGTACTTTAACAGTATATGGAATAGCGACTTTTCATTATTGAACTAGATAGTTGGTTCAGCGCTAGTTCAAGAACAAATCACTGTCTAACATTGGTCTGTGGAGACAAGATAGTATACCCTGTTTTCTACTGCTTTCCCTCAATGATATGATTCGACTCACCTTAGAGAAAACGTAACTGATACCTTATTTAAGTGGGGTTGTCAGCCCGCGCCTGCACTGAGTAACATACACTCAATGGTATTGGTATTTCATGACACTTTTAAAAACTCTTTGATGAAGTGTGATCCCCAAACATATTAAGACAGCATCTGTGCTTTCATTTTCAATTTCGCCGCCATCAAAGGACCATACGGAATGTGTCTAAAGCTATTGTGTCTGAGGCTATTGTGTATTCTGATCATCGAGCTCCTTACACAATGCTGCAAAGATTCACCTCTGAGTTTTAGCATGGCACCTTCTCAGTGTGCCAGACACAACCCAATTCAGCGAAGCTCATAAATACAAATGAATATCACTTGCACTTTTTTTTTTTTTTCTTTGTATCTGTCAGTCTCAGGAGTGGAGGCAATTTTAGTGGAGGAATATACAGGTAACTGACAAAATAAAGGAAACACCAACATAAAGTGTCTTATAGAGGGCGTTGGGTCACAATGAGCCAGAACAGCTTCAATGCACATTTGCATAGATTCTACAAAGCGTCTGGAACTCTGTTGGAGGGATACGACACCATTCTTCCACAAGAAATTCCATCATTTGGTGTTTTGTTGGTAGTAGAAAACGCTATCTCAGGCGCCTCTCCAGAATGTACCATAGGTGTTCAATTGGGTTGAAATCTGGTGACTGAGACGGCCATGGCATAAGGTTTACATTGTTTTCGTGCTTCTCAAACCACTCAGTGACCACTCGTGTCCTGTGGATGTGGGAAATGTCATCCTATGGGGGCATTGCCATGGTTGCCAAAATAATGGTCAAAATAATGGCCTGCCCAGCATTTTTATACTTGACCCTAAGCATGATGGGATGTAAATTGCTTAATTAAGTCAGGATCCACACCTGTGTGGAAGTATCTGCTTTCAATATACTGTACTTTTTATCCATTATTTTGGAAATTACCTGTATGTTAAATGCATTGTAAACCCATCCACCTGTGCCATTGAAGATATACACTTCCAAAGGTCTCTATTCGATCCGTAGTGCTGAAGACAATCTTTATAGCACGATTGACAGTTAAAGGCGATGTTCACGCGGTCGCTCAGACTGAATTCACGTTAGGCCTAAACGCTGCTTATGTCTGCTGAATCGGTAATTTCCTTAACGTTTTTATGCAAATCTTCCACAATACTTCGGCGATACAGATTGAATCCAGCCCAAAGACTTGCCTTAAAGTATATTTACCAACAAAGTCATAGCTCACCTGTGTACTTGGGGGGCTGAGTAGTCTCTCAACTGAACGCCACTTAGTCTAGACAAAACCCAAGTAATGCCAGACAAAAATACAAATTCATATCACTTGAGCTTTGCTTCAACCAAATGAAAAGCTATACCTCCTGTTCTTATGGAAATTGTGATGAAGATTTGAGATTCAGGTTTGAGATGTACAATGACATTGCAGAGGTGACTCTAGGATTATCCACTGTCTATAACAGTGGATGGGTTTATAACAGTGGATGGGTCTATAACAGTGGATGTGTCTATAACAGTGGATGTGTCTATAACAGTGGATGGGTCTATAACAGTGGATGTGTCTATAACAGTGGATGTGTCTATAACAGTGGATGGGTCTAGAACAGTGGATGTGTCTATAACAGTGGATGTGTCTATAACAGTGGATGGGTCTAGAACAGTGGATGTGTCTATAACAGTGGATGTGTCTATAACAGTGGATGGGTCTAGAACAGTTGATGGGTCTATAACAGTGGATGGGTCTATAACAGTGGATGGGTCTATAACAGTGGATGTGTCTATAACAGTGGATGTGTCTATAACAGTGGATGGGTCTAGAACAGTGGATGTGTCTATAACAGTGGATGTGTCTATAACAGTGGATGGGTCTAGAACAGTGGATGTGTCTATAACAGTGGATGGGTCTAGAACAGTTGATGGGTCTATAACAGTGGATGGGTCTATAACAGTGGATGGGTCTATAACAGTGGATGTGTCTATAACAGTGGATGTGTCTATAACAGTGGATGGGTCTATAACAGTGGATGTGTCTATAACAGGTCTGTGCCAGA
Organism: Coregonus clupeaformis; assembly: GCF_020615455.1. Lineage (NCBI taxonomy): Eukaryota > Metazoa > Chordata > Actinopteri > Salmoniformes > Salmonidae > Coregonus > Coregonus clupeaformis. The sequence continues at coordinate 580,483 of NW_025533634.1, forward strand.
CCCATCCACTGTAATGGCGCCGGAGAAGATGGCTGCCGTTTTACAGCCCTCTAACCAATTGTACTATTATGTGTGTTTTTTGGCGTTATTTGTAATTTATTTTGTACATAATGTTTTTGCCACCGTCTCTTATGACCAAAAAGAGCTTCTGGATATCAGGACAGCGATTACTCACCTTGTATTGGACAAAGATTTTTTTCTTCAACGAAATGGACGCAAAGGATATTCTACAGACACCCGACAAGGCCCAAATCCCCGTCATTCGCATGAGAAAGAGACAGAGATTTTGTGGACGAAGGTCGGGGTGCCTTGTAAGGATCCGACGGCGAGCGAGTAAACTGCCTCTTCAATCAATCCCATTAGCCAATGTTCAATCATTTGAAAATAAATTGGACAACCTAAGATTAAGGTTATCCTACCAACGGGGCATTAAAAACTGTAATATCTCATGTTTCACCAAGTCGTGGCTGAACGACTACATGGATAACATACAGCTGGCGGGATATACACTACATCAGCCTGATAGAACGGCTGACTCCGGTAAGACAAGGGGTGGCAGTCTGTGTATATTTCTAAACAACAGCTGGTGCATAAAATCTAATACTAAGGAAGTCTCGAGGTTTTGCTCGCATGAGGTAGAGTATCTCATGATAAGCTGTAGATCACACTATTTACCAAGAGAGTTTTCATCTATATTTTTCGTAGCTGTCTATTTACCACCACAAACCGATGCTGGCTCTAAGATTGCACTCAATTAGCTTTATAAGGCCATAAGTAAACAGGAAAACGCTCATCCAGAGACAGTGCTCCTAGTGGCCGGGGTCTTTAATGCAGGGAAACTTAAATCCATTCTACCTAATTTCTACCAGCATGTGAAATGTGCAACCAGAAGAAAAAACTCAGGACACCTTTACTCCACACACAGAGATGCGTACAAAGCTCTCTCTCGCCCTCCATTTGGCAAATCTGACCATAACTCTATCCTCCTGATTCCTGCTTATAAGCAAAAACTAAAGCAGGAAGCACCAGTGACTCGGTTAATTTGGAAGTGGTCAGATGACGCAGATGCTAAGCGACAGGACAGTTTTGCTTGCACAGACTGGAATATGTTCCGGGATTCTACCGATAGCATTGAGGAGTACACCACATCAGTCACTGGCATCATCAATAAGTGCATCGATGATGTCGTCCCCACAGTGACCATACGTACATACCCAAACCAGAAGCCATGGATTACAGACAACATCCGCACTGAGCTAAAGGGTAGAGCTGCCGCTTTCAAGGAGCTGGACTCTAACGCCTATAAGAAATCCCGCTATGCCCTCCGACAAACTATCAAACAGGCAAAGAGTCAATACAGGACTACGATTGAATCGTACTACACCGGCTCCGACACTCGTCGGATGTGGCAGGGCTTGAAAACTATTACAGACTACAAAGGGAAGCACAGCTGCGATCTGCCTATTGACACAAGACTACCAGACGAGCTAAATCACTTCTATGCTCGCTTCGAGGCAAGCAACACTGAAGCATGCATGAGAGCATCAGCTGTTCCGGATTACTATGTGATTACGCTCTCCGTAGCCAATGTGAGTAAGACTTTTAAGCAGGTCAACATTCACAAGGCGGCAGGGCCACACGGATTACCAGGATGTGTACTCCGAGAATGCGCTGACCAACTGGCAAGTGTCTTCACTGACATTTTCAACATGTCCCTGTTTTGATATAATATTCCCAGCAGGGTTGTGCTTTGCACGTGGTTAGCTACACATTCAAGATGCTTTGTATGTCAAAATGTGTTGGAAGAGTGGTATGATACACATTTAGTAAGAAAGGACCCCGGTTGAATGGGAGTCAGTTGGCGTAGCAATGAGTGTGGCTTTTTCAGGTCTCACTTCCTGAAGTCATCTGTCAAACACAGCTCACCTGTGTACTTGGGGGGCTGAGTAGAGTCTCTCAACTGAACTCCACATGGTCTCAAGATGTTGTCATCTTCATGTGGCTCTGATCTCTATGAAAAAACATGATTTTATACTTATTACTTTTCCATCAACAATGGATGGGAAAAGAGGAATATGATCTCACTGTTGTAATGAAAAAAAGATTAAAGATGATGGAATTGTAATTCATTTCCCTGATCCCTGATGTTGGATGATGTTGGATGTTATTGACCTTTGCATAATTTCTAAGAAAATAGCACTTTTTTAATATAACATCTTGAAAGCCAAAGATAATGGAAAATAATCAATAGGCCAGCAGGCCATGTTTGAAACATGAATCATTAGCAATAGCACAAAATAAATTATGATTATGTTCAGATGTATATCAAAGTGTTACATCAACGTTATATCTTTCACCTCACGATTTCAGCAATTGCTGGAAGAATCTGAAATATTCTAGTATTTTTTCAAAGCCTGTTTATGTGATTTTAGATGAAAATCGATTTCCCTAAAAAACTAACAGTGCAACCTGAGTGGAGTGCAGATGCAGAGCGCTACAGAATAACATTAAAGTTAATGATGAAAGACATCAAGTCCTAATGAAGCATCTGGAATCTTGAAATAAGAAGACAACCTGGTGTATTCCTTCCTTCCCTCCCCCCTCCCTCCCTCTCTGGTGGAATGGATGCTTGTCCTTGATGCTTAGCGCCTTGTAAAAAAAAAACAAGGTGAATGCCGTGGGAGGGTTACCAATAGGGGGTAAGGGGGTTGGAAAACTCATAATTTTCTATGAGTTTGTCTGAAATTTTTATTAAATGTTTGAAGTAGGGGATGAGATTGACGCCGGGCTATAGGTTAAACTAGACCCTGCACATTGGAAACTGAGCGTTTAAGACGTACTTTGTATTTCAGAGATGTGTGTTGAGAGGGGAGATGTGGTGGCATTTGTTTCATTATAGCAATGACAGACACCAGCACACAGGGGGTCTTTAATGCAGGTATAGCTGTGTGTAACGGTCAGCGGCGCAACTTTGGTTTTAGACGTGGGGGGGACATAATTATTATTATATATATTTTTTTTATCCAGTCGGATAAACACACCAAACAGCCTACCCGACATGGTCCTAAAGCACACATTTACCTTGTTTTGTATCACATTCCAATGATAAAACTGGGAGGGGAAAAAATTATATTTCAGAATGTGGGGGGTGGGCAGGGGGGGGGGAACATGTCCCCCCCGTCCCCAGTGAAAGTTACGCCCCTGGTAACGGTGTGTGAGCACGTACATGAATGTGTGTGTTGAGAGGGTGGACAGTGTTTTCAACAGTCTTCCCCTGATTATTTATGCCTGTAAGTAAATTGACACAAAACAACAGGACGAGGCTAGGACAGCTTAAAAGGTTCAAATATCAGTTTAAAGGTAAATTAACTTTGATTTCCTCTCTGGCTCGGCACAAAACGGTGTCTCACGGGAGCTTACTGAGGCAGTTGAATTAATTACAAAAAAAGGGTTCACTGATGGAACTGTTTCTGGGCTTGATTGATCAGAAACGGACTATAAAACTTTGGCCACTTAGGGGCACTTGGAGATCATTGGATAAAATACTACTGTATTGGGCTAAAAAAAGAATGTGGACAGACGAATGGTGTGAGTCAGTGATGATTATACTCTTTCAGAAGTCTCGAGGTTGGTTTTGTTCATTTATATATGAGAATTTAATGAGTCCCCTGTAGCTCAGTTGGTAGAGCATGGCGCTTGCAACGCCAGGGTTGTGGGTTCGTTTCCCACGGGGGGCCAGTATGAAACATGTATGCACTCACTAACTGTATGTCGCTCTGGATAAGAGCGTCTGCTAAAATGTAAATATTTCACCTTGGAATGGCAATAACTGGAATTAAAGTCAATGCTGCTTAAATGCAGAGGTATTCATGAGTAATGTAAATTATCAATTTCTTGAATGGATGAAGTGGCTGAGTTGAAGCCTAGTTCAACTAAGTGTTCACTCATACACTGGGGTTTGGGATATTTACAGTACTTATTAAACAGTTCTATTGAGTATGACCTTGCTGAGCTGACAGCTCTCTAATACCCCCCAAAATTCTGGTCAACTATGTCAAAGGGGTCTTTCAGTTACTTTGCTGCTTAAAGTTATTCCTGTTATCTAGTCATCCCTGTTACCTAAAAACAGTCTAAGAGCACTCCCTTTGTGTATAGCTGTGAGTGGACATTTTAAGAGCTTTTTGACAGGACCAAGGAGCATCATCGGTTCTGGTATAAAAGGCCGAAGTGGGCCGCCACATTCACCGGATTCAAACTGGCAGTTTATTATGTCAGACATCAGGGAATGCATTACGTGTTTTACAGTAGGATAGGAAAAGAGCTCAATATTTCATTGGCCACAGTCTCACAGTTACATTTTCAGAGTTTCTGTGGAAGTGCCTGAACATGAATAGCCTGAATTACCGACCGCCTGGCTCAGAACTACATTCATTATATAGGATCAAATTAAAGAATGTTCTGTTCCATACTGTTTGTTTAGCTGCTACAGTATTGTAGGGCACTCCACTGTTCACAATCATATGAATAGCTATAAGAACAAAACAAATCTATCTTCACTCCTCAAACATTGTCAGGCTCAATCAGAATCTCTGGAATGGATACGCCACAAACCATTGCATTTACAATTTCTCTATCAAGTCTCTCTTAGCTAAACAAGTGGAGCTATTTCCTGGACGGCATCTGTCAAATCACAGAAAAAATAATGAGTCCCTCTCACCGCCACTTCACCCTCCTGTACCTCGACACACAATCCTCCAATGAGGAGTATTTAATAGTTTAGCATAAGCCTTAGTGTAAAGTGTACTAATACTGCCTCTTGTATCCTCCAAGTCCAGAGTTCTCCATGCAACAGCAGGGACCGCTGCCCTCGTTCACAGCTCATTTGCTTCGGCTTGTCATCTGTGTATGAATAATAACTCCGCAGAGACCTACTGTTTTTTCCCTTCTACTTTTATGTGCCATCGTTATCACCTGTCAAGTATTTCTGTCAATAGCCCTGTGAAAGTAACACAGTAACTTGCGGATTCATAGAGTTGTGCATATTTGTGGACATTTGAGAGTTTATTGACTGACCTCTGTCAATTTAGTGAAGTCACAATTGATTTTATTGAACCACTATCAAACAAATGTTTGTACTATTGAGTTATTAAGATCATATTTTGTGAATTACTAAACCAATGTATTCAGATATGTAAAGTACCATCAGAAAGTATTCAGACCCCTTGTGTTACAGCCCGAATTTAAAATGGATTTAAAAAATAATATATGAATTACAAATGAAAAGCTGAAATGTCTTGAGTCAATAAGTATTCAACCCTTTTGTTATGGCAAGTTCAGGTGTAAAACTTTGCTTAACAAGTCATAAAAAGTTGCATGCAATAATAGTGTTTAACATGATTTTTTAATGACTACCTCATCTCTGTACCCCACAATTATACAGTATGTAAGGTCCCTCAGTCGAGCAGTGAATTTCAAACACAGATTCAACCACAAAGACCGGGGAGGTTTTCAAAAGCCTCGCAAAGAAGGGCACCTATTGGTAGATGGGGAAAAATAAAAAGCAGACATTGAATATCCCTTTGAGCATGGTGAAGTTATTAATTACACTTTGGATGGTCTATCAATACACCTAGTCACTACAAAGATACAGGCGTCCTTCCTAACTCAGTTGCCAGTGAGGAAGGAAACCGCTCAGGAATTTCACAATGAGGCCAACTGTGACTTTGAAACAGTTACAGAGTATAATGGCTGTGGTAGGAGAAAACTGATGATGGATCAACAGCATTGTAGTTACTCCACAATACTAACCTAATTGACAGAGTGAAAAGAAGGAAGCCTGTACAGAATAAAAATATTCCAAAACATGAATCCTGTTTGCAACAAGGCACTAAAGTAATACTGTAAAAAATGTGGCAAAGCAATTAACTTTTTGTCCTGAATACAAAGTTTTATGTTTCGGGCAAATCCAATACAACACATTACTGAGTACCACTCTCCATATTTTCAAGCATAGTGGTGGCTGCATCATGTTATGGGTATGCTTTTAATTGTTAAGGACTGAGGATTTTTTCAGGATAAAAAAGAAATGGATTGGAGCAAAGCACAGGCAAAATCCTAGAGGAAAAACTGGTTCAGTCTGCTTTTCCCCAGACTCTGGGAGATGAATTCACATTTCAGCAGGACAATAACCTAAAGCAGTGGTTCCCAACCCGCGCCAGAGTTCACAGGGGGGGGGCGCGTGATCTCATTTGCTTTGAGGTCATACATCCATTAAATGTTCCACTATCATTTTATTGTACAATTTTTAAATGTTATTAAAAATCATATGCTTGCAATGCCAAGGCCAATCTAAAAAATAATAATAATGGCAGAGAAAGGTAAAAGCGGTAATTCCCCCCCAAAACATTGTGCACGTCAATGACCCGTACTCAATCAGTTTCAGCTAGCAGCTTGTTTTTCCTGCAGTCAGAGTATCACTATTTTATTAATAAAACAACATGTCTAAGAAACGTAAAAGTGCTGATGACTCATCATCAAAAAAGAAAGTAAGGCTATATCTCGAGAGTTATCCTAATTTCGGTTTTATTGAAGGACAGGACAGGACTCGGCCAGAATGTGTCATTTGTGGTGAGAAGCTAGCTAATGACAGCATGAAGCCAAGCAAAATGCAACGGCACCAGGAAACAAAACACCAGGAGACTATTGGTGAAGGTCAGGATTTTTTTGAGAGGAAGAAGCAGTTGGCACTATCAAAAAGATCCACAGACATCAGAAAAGCATTTGAAAGAGCAGGTAGTGATTTACACAGAGCCATGGAGGCGTCATTTGAGTGTTCACTATTAATTGCCATGGCTAAAAAGCCGCACAATATTGGACTGCATCTAATCAAACCCGCCTGCCTGAAAATTGTGGAGAGGCTGTGTGGCCAACAGGTGATGGATAAAGTGAGAACCGTCTCACTCTCTGACAACACTGTCAAAGACAGAATTTATAAAATGGCTGGAGATTGTCAAAACCAGCTGCACGAGAAGCTTAGGAATGTTCCCTTTGCCATTCAGTTGGATGAAACAACAACAGTGTCAGACGAATCCGTGCTCATCGTTTATGTGCAATATATTGACAGTGATGACTTGAAACAAGACATTCTTATGTCTACCAATCTAGCCACAACAACAACAGGCCAAGATATTTTTACAGCTATGGACTCATATCGCTCATCCAACAATCTGCCCTACGAGAATATTGTTGCATGCTGCACTGATGGGGCTGCCGCGTTGATGGGCAAAAACAAGGGATTTAACAGCCGATTGAAGGAAAATGCCCCGGGGTGCGCAATTTTCCACTGCATGCTACATCACCAAGCATTGGCCAGTAAAAAACTTTCGGAAGACCTTAGTAACACCCTGGCAACTGTTGTTAAAGTTGTAAAATGCATTAAGTCTTGCCCTACTAACAAGAGACTCTTTGCCCAGCTGTGTGAGGAAGAAGCGCATCAAACACATCTGTTACACACAGAGGTACTCTGGTTGTCACATGGACAAGTGCTTGTGTGTTTTATGGAACTGCAGGAAAAAATAAAGGAATTCTTGCAAGATCACAATCGACCACTGTGCGAACAGCTGACTGATGCGTTTTGGATCAAAATGGCATACCTAGCGGATACATTCACTCTCTACAATGAGACAAACAAGCCGATGCAGGGTCCTGAATCAAACGTCATGCAGTGCAAAGACGCTCTCTATACTTTTGTGAGGAAACTGGAGTACAGAGTTGGAAAAATGTAAAAAGGGGAGCTACAACAATTTCCACTGCTGATGAAACAGTCTGGTGGCACTATGAACTTTACCCGGCACATGAACATGCTTCAGGAGGAAATTAAATCCTGTTTTCCGATGTTGACGAATACTTATCAAAGGAATTGTGTGTGATGGACCCTTACATTTGCAGTCTCGAGGACGTGGAATACCTCGGCTGTGAAGATGAGCTTGCTGACCTTTAAGCGGATTGAAGCGGATTCTGTGTCAAATAAATATTTCCATGAGAACGGATTCAAAAACGGACACGCTGTTGCGCCCAGACTGGCCAAACACGCAGCTACAAGGGTTATTCTACCATTCAGCACTACGTACCTGTCTGACACGGCCTTCAGAGCACTTGTAACAATAAAAACAAAAGCCCGTAACAGGCTCGATGTCAACCAGGATTCAGCTTTTCTTAGATACAAGTAGGAGGGGGCTCCAAGGAAAAAAGGTTGGGAACCACTGACCTAAAGCATAAGGCCAAATCTAGACTGGAGTTGCTGATCAAGAAGACAGTGAATGTTCCTGAGTGGCCAAGTTACAGTTTTTACTTAAATCTGCTTGAAAATCTTTGGCAATACCTGAAAATGGTTGTCAAGCAGTGATCAACAACCAATTTGACAGAGCTTGAAGATTTTGAAAAGAATAATGGGCAAATGTTGCATAATCCAGGTGTGGAAAGATCTTTGAGAATTACCCAGAAAGATTATCAGCTGTAATCACTGCCAAAGGTGATGATTCTAGCATGTCTTGACTCAGGGGGTTGAATGTGTGTGACGAGTACTGATTATACGAAGAGGCAGGACGCAGACGCAGGAATTAACAAGGTCAAGGTTTACTTAACAATGACAAAGACAAATAACAAAGATAGAGTAAACGACACAAAGCTAAACAATCACACACAACATCATCCAGAACAGTCCAGGGCTAAATAGGGGGGGTGATGAGATGATGAGGTGCAGGTGCGCTGGAGGTGATTAGGGTGCATTGGGTTTCCATTCCAGTGTTACCGAGGTGGTGCGCTCAGACCGGTGGCTCAGTAGACCGGCGAATCAGAGCACCGGAGGAGAGCAACGGGAGACCTGACAATGCTTATCTAATCAAGACATATTAGTGTTTTATTTTTAATTTTTACAAATGTTAGCATTTTTCTTCCACTTTGACATTACAGAGTATTTTGTGTATATCTTTGACAAAAAATGACAGTTAATTCAATTTGAATCCCACTTTGTAACACAACAAAATGTGGACAAAGTCAAGCGGTGTGAATACTTTCTGAAGGCACTGTATCTATACTTTTTATCTATAATATGAAATATCCCACTGCTGCATGATGTTTTGATAAATATATTCATCCAAGAAATATATTGATCTTTTGAAGGTATTTCATAGTTCAGATGCATTGTGTTATAACTCAGTCCATTAAAAGTTGTAAAGCATTTCACCATCTACTTTGCAGCACATTGTTCTGAAGATTCACTTATTTTCCACCCACAACCACATCTCCAATACTCTTCACTGGTGAGAAAGAAGTAAAATAAATAAAGATTTGGTCAATTCTGTGTGATTCTGTGTGATTGAGTCAAATAAAAAGCCCTTTAATGAAAATTAATTAGTGCTTTGAGTTATCGTCGAGGAAAGACTGATAAGGGGGACATGGGCGTTCAAATTGGTCATTAATCTTGGAGTTGAGTGATGCTTGCTGGGTCAGCATTTCCATTTCGCCAACAGTGTGCCTCCCATATTTTACAAGGTGATCCATTCATTAAGTTGGAGAAAGAGCGACCAGGCCTTCTAAAGGTAAGTACCTACTTCAAAAGGTGGCAGGAGATTTGTATTAAGATGCAGGGAAGATAAACATAAAAAATGTATGTTTTAATTGCGTGAGAGGGAAAATGAGAGGCAACATGTTTGCAGTGAGTGGTAGGGTCTTCTCACTTGTGCGCTGAGAGGTTTGTCAGATAGTACTACACCACATGTGTTGTACGTTTGGTATGTATGTATGCAACCTGTAACATTTGTGGGAACGGGAATAGCATTCAATGGTATCCTACTTACCATAACACAGGGGTGGTCTACCCTCCTCCTGGATGTAGGCTTTTGAGTCACACCCTTGCCATTCCTTGTTACAAGTATTTGTCAGACATATTGTCAGCGACTTTGTCTACATTGTGCAACAATCGAAACTACATTATTTCCATATGTTTGCAACATTCACGAATCTCGATACTCTCGTCTTGCCCTCTGCTCTCCTCTGCTGACTGACTAATGGGTTATTGAGCAATTAATCAACTTCTAACGAGTCAACAGCAGATTTCCAAATAGGGGCTGAAATGAGTCTGAATGGCACACTTAAACATGCAAAGTAACTCGACGTTTGGGACACTGCAATTAAAAATGCAATATCTAGTCTTCTCCTCCAATGATTCTCTTGGTGGAGGTGGATGACTGGGTTGTGTACTTGAGAAGAGGAAAAAAACGAGACATTATTTGTCAAAAGTGAGCGTTTGCACGCCTTAGTTTTAAGTTTCAAGTTTTAATGTCATGTGCACAAGTACAGTGAAATGCCTTTCTTGCCAGCTCTAAACCCAACAATGCAGTAATCAATATGAATGGAGTACTAAAAATAACATAAGGTAGAACAAAAACACAAGAAATATAAATAAGGTTTTGGAACTGCCCATATGTAGCTTGTTTTTGGTCGCAGGTTCAGGAATGGCTGAAAAATTGCAACATTTACTTGGAACTAACTCTGCAAATAGCACTGCTGGGTGATTTGAACAGTCATAGTCAATAGATCAATAATATAATAGTACTCTTAGCAAAGGTGTTTATCTTGAGTCATCATGTAGTAGTATTCTACCAGCAGGCCTACACCATCAGGGTTATATGAAGTCACTGTGACATTTAAGACTGTCAAAAACATTAAAAGAAAAATATTGGCTAAGACATTTTTTAGAGGTTAGATGAGCTTTAATACTGCAGATAGATTGTGGCTTCTGTCAGTGTAATTTTGAGCATAATTTCAAATCCCCAATATATATTTTTGTATATTGTTATCCATTAGTTTACTCCAATTAGGGGATGGGTGGTAGGGTTAGGGGAAAATATTAAAGAAGGAAAATATATTTAAACAATATATATATATATATATATATATATATATATATATATATATATATATATATATATATATATATATACTGTATATACAGGTAAAAGTCAGTAAATTAGAATATTTTGAAAAACTTGATTTATTTCAGTAATTGCATTCAAAAGGTGTAACTTGTACATTATATTTATTCATTGCACACAGACTGATGCATTCAAATGTTTATTTCATTTAATTTTGATGATTTGAAGTGGCAACAAATGAAAATCCAAAATTCCGTGTGTCACAAAATTAGAATATTACTTAAGGCTAATACAAAAAAGGGATTTTTTAGAAATGTTGGCCAACTGAAAAGTATGAAAATGAAAAATATGAGCATGTACAATACTCAATACTTGGTTGGAGCTCCTTTTGCCTCAATTACTGCATTAATGCGGCGTGGCATGGAGTCGATGAGTTTCTGGCACTGCTCAGGTGTTATGAGAGCCCAGGTTGCTCTGATAGTGGCCTTCAACTCTTCTGCGTTGTTGGGTCTGGCATTCTGCATCTTCCTTTTTCACAATACCCCACAGATTTTCTATGGGGCTAAGGTCAGGGGAGTTGGCTGGCCAATTTAGAACAGAAATACCATGGTCCGTAAACCAGGCACGGGTAGATTTTGCGCTGTGTGCAGGCGCCAAGTCCTGTTGGAACCTGAAATCTCCATCTCCATAGAGCAGGTCAGCAGCAGGAAGCATGAAGTGCTCTAAAACTTGCTGGTAGACGGCTGCGTTGACCCTGGATCTCAGGAAACAGAGTGGACCGACACCAGCAGATGACATGGCACCCCAAACCATCACTGATGGTGGAAACTTTACACTAGACTTCAGGCAACGTGGATCCTGTGCCTCTCCTGTCTTCCTCCAGACTCTGGGACCTCGATTTCCAAAGGAAATGCAAAATTTGCTTTCGTCAGAAAACATGACTTTAGACCACTCAGCAGCAGTCCAGCTCTTTTTTTCCTTAGCCCAGGTGAGACGCTTTTCGCGCTGTTTCTTGGTCAACAGTGGCTTGACACGAGGTATGCGGCAGTTGAAACCCATGTCTTTCAAGCGTCTCTTGGTGGTGGATCTTGAAGCCCTGACTCCAGCAGCTGTCCACTCCTTGTGAATCTCCCCCACATTTTTGAATGGTTTTTTTTCACAATCTTGACTAGGGCGCGGTGATCCCTATCGCTTGTACACTTTTTCTGACCACAGTTTTTCCTTCCCTTTGCCTCTCTATTAATGTGTTTGGACACAGAGCTCTGAGAACAGCCAGCCTCTTCTGCAATAACCTTTTGTGTCTTTCCCTCCTTGTGCAATGTGTCGATGGTCGCCTTTTGGACAGCTGTCAAATCTGAAGTCTTCCCCATGTTTGTGTAGGCTTCAGAACTGGACTGAGAGACCATTTAAAGCCCTTTGCAGGTGTTTTGAGTTAATCAGCTGATTAGTTTGTGGCACCAGGTGTCTTCAAAATGTAACCCTTACACAATATTCTAATTTTGTGACACACGGAATTTTGGATTTTCATTTGTTGCCACTTCAAATCATCAAAATTAAATGAAATAAACATTTGAATGCATCAGTCTGTGTGCAATGAATAAATATAATGTACAAGTTACACCTTTTGAATGCAATTACTGAAATAAATCAAGTTTTTCAAAATATTCTAATTTACTGACTTTTACCTGTATACAGTTGAAGTCGGAAGTTTACATACACCTTAGCCAAATACATTTCAACTCAGTTTTTCACAATTCCTGGCATTTAATCCTAGTAAACATTCCCTGTCACATTTTGTCACATTTTAAGAATGTGACATTTATTTTTATTTATTTTATTTTATTTAACTAGGCAAGTCAGTTAAGAACAAATTCTTATTTACAATGACGGCCTACACTGGCCAAACCCAGACAATGCTGGGGCAATTGTGCGCCGCCCTATGGGACTCCCAATCATGGCCGGTTGTGATACAGCCTGAAATTGAACCAGGGGGTCCGTAGTGACGCCTCAACCACTGAGATGCAGTGCCTTAGAACACCTTAGAGAATTATTTATTTCAGCTTTTATTGGAGGAAACAGGTACAAAAGTATTTATATCCACAGTAAAACAAGTCCTATATCGACATAACCTGAAAGGCCACTAAGCAAGGAAGAAGCCACTGTTCCAAAAACGCCATAAAAAAGCCAGACTACGGTTTGCAACTGCACATGGGGACAAAGATCGTACTTTTTGGAGAAATGTCCTCTGGTCTGATGAAACAAAAATAGAACTGTTTGGCCATAATTACCATCGTTATGTTTGCAGGAAAAAGGGGGATGCTTGCAAGCCAAAGAACACCATCCCAACCGTGAAGCACGGGGGTGGCAGCATCATGCTGTGGGGGTGCTTTGCTGCAGGAGGGACTGGTGCACTTCACAAAATAGATGGCATCATGAGGAAGGAAAATGATGTGGATATATTGAAGCAACATCTCAAGACATCAGTCAGGAAGTTACAGCTTGGTCGCAAATGGCACTTCCAAATGGACAATGACCCCAAGAATACTTCCAAAGTTGTGGCAAAATGGCTTAAGGACAACAAAGTCAAGGTATTGGAGTGGCCATCACAAAGCCCTGACCTCAATCCTATAGAACATTTACGGGCAGAACTGAAAAAGCATGTGCGAGCAAGGAGGCCTACAAACCTGACTCAGTTACACCAGCTCTGTCAGGAGGAATGGGCCAAAATTCACCCAACTTATTGTGGGAAGCTTGTGGAAAACTACCCGAAACGTTTGACCCAAGTTAAACAATTTAAAGGCATTGCTACCAAATACTAATTGAGTGTATGTAAACTTCTGACCCACTGGGAATGTGATGAAATAAATTAAAGCTGAAATAAATAATTCTCTCTACTATTATTCTGACATTTCACATTCTTAAAATAAAGTGGTGATCCTAACTGACGTAAAACAGTGAATTGTTACTAGGATTAAATGTCAGGAATTGTGAAAAACTGAGTTTAAATGTATTTGGCTAAGGTGTATGTAAACTTCCGACGTCAACTGTATATATATATATTGTTTAAATATAACTGTCCTTCTTTTATTTTCCCCTAACTCTACCACCCCTCCCCTAATTGGAGTAAGCTAATGGCCAACAATATACACAAATATATATTGGGGATTGGAAATTACTCAGAAAATTACACTGACAGAAGCCACAATCTATCTGCAATATTAAAGCTCATCTACCCTCTAAAAAATGTCTTATTTTTTTTAAACAAACAAAAATAAATATTGGCTAATGTTTTTGACAGTCTTAAATGTCACAGTGACTTCATATAACCCTGGTGGTGTAGGCCTGCTGGTAGAGCAGTACCACATGATGACTCATTGGTGTTTGGGGAATATAAATAAAAGGATCTGTGACTGCAGGGCATAATTCCTCTCATCTTTCCTCTTATTTACAACAAAAATATTAATGCAACTATGATGACATAGCAAATCTTTTTACTTTGGGCAATTTTCCATAAAATGTATTTTTATGGCTAAAGACACCCATTAGACCTAATATCAATAAAATACATTGAATTACAAAATCCTTTGGTCCAGTTTTACTAGGTTATGTACTAGCCATGCATGATTAGAGATCAAGTCACCAAACCAATACTTTTTCTCCAAATATCTTGCATTACCACAATTTCCTCTAGCGTATGTCCTGCATCAGTTGGAGAGATAAACATAAATAGCTTAGAGAAAACGGCACAGAAGACCTGCTGAGAGATGCTGTGATTGTTGAGTTTCAACCACTGATTGTCCAGATCTGATCATAGAAATATAATTACTGGCATGGGTACACTCAATATGGCTGCCGGCCTATCCATCACGGAACATTGACTTGTAGTTCTAGTAATCATATTTCTATGGATGTGATTTCACAAGCTGGGCCAGACATGGCCGCCCTCTGTGGGGCTTCAACAATGCAGCTGTGGAGAGTGACAGTTGGCAGTGTCAAAGGAACGCCGGTTTCACGCTTGGAAGCCGTTTGATTAGAGAAACAACTGATGCTTTCGTTCCAGCGGGGGCCTTTGATGGTACAAAATTGTTATTGGGTTTTCACTTCTACCATTTATGACCATCGACTCCAGCTTTGTCTTGTTTATTTCAGAGAATGTGTTATTGGGCAAAGCCGATGTCTGTTTTGGTTTGTAATGTCATGAATTACTGTATTTAGCAGGTTGTTGACAAGGGATGTTCTGACATAAGAGCTGGAGTACAGTGTGTGTTCACAGATGAGACATTGGCATCTCATAGGTATGGTACTCAGGCTGAACTACCTGGTGACAAAGTACCATAAAGGTACTAATCCCTTACTTTACCAGGTAAGTTGATATACAAGCAAAGCTAGAGGTACACGTTAGAATCGGAATTCTAAGATCTTGTTAATTCAAGTAATCTTCCAATCCATATAGATGGACCAGGGGGTCAGGACTCATTCCTGTTAGGATGTACTTAATAAGGGACCAAGCTGTAAACCCCTACATGAGGCAGCACAACCACCTATAGTGGTTTTTCTCTGTCTGCAACCAAGTCCCTGAGTCATCTCACCACTCGGCCCCATGCTGCCCCGGCCTCTTCCCTGTTCACACCTGCTGGGCACCGGGTGTGAAACTGGGGAAAGGGCGAGGTCAGGGTACATAGCCTAAAGCTGTCAACAAACACAACAAGCATGGAGTGCTGACCGCCTTGAGTGTAACAGAGAGAAAAGGGAGGACAGGTGAGAGGGATGAGAAAGGCCTTTTGTAGTGGCAGCAGACTACAATGTTCCCTTTCTATTCTCTTTCCTTCAAGATTGGTGCTAATACCTTTCACAAAGTAGTTTTTTTACTGTAAATAAACAATTAAATTGGAATTAAATTATCTTTATATGCAAATCCTCTAACTAAAGTTGAATTATGTATTGTGATCGTGTTTAGTATTTACATCTAAAATGGCATTAAATCTCACAAATTATTTGATGTGTTACACAAATAATCTCATTTGAAGAGAAAGGAGTATGGTGAAATGTCTAAGAGCAACATGTCATGCAGTATATATCCTGTAATTAGACTGTGGGTTTCATCAAGGTCTGTTAGTTCTTTCCATTGAGCTCCATTTCACTTTATGGATGTTGATGCTGAGAATATACAGTACATACTTAATCATACATGATTTCCCCATGATTCCTACAGCTACTAACACCCAATGGCCTGTGATCTGAGAACATGGTCAGTTTATAACCTCTCATTAATAATAATAACACTACAGACTGTTATTACTTCTCTTCCTATATCATGTACATGATAAATGACTCTCCACAATTACAGCTAATTGGCTACTGAGACCATGTATCTACCTAGTCAGTAACACTTTACCTTAAGTGTACATTAATTAACATGTCACTAAGTAGTAATACATTTATTTATAACATAGTATTTACGTATTAATTACATGTAACTACTATGTAATTGCACTGTAATAAGGGTTTAGCGGTATAGGTTACTACACAAGTGGAACAAGGATATGTAATTACAAATCAGCTTGTCGGATGTTATTCCACATGTGTAATTACTCATGATTTATGTATATTTATTTACAAGACGTCTTGTTCCAAATGTAACTAACATGTTCTGTAATTACACTTTTGCAGTCTACCACCAAAATAAGCTAGGCTAGGACTCCGTCAACTGTTGTAACAATGCACACTCTATCATTAACTACAGCTTCAGTTATCGTTCTTATTTCCATATCATTTGGCTTAAAGGATGTACTGAATTAAAATGTAAGAGCAATGTATTTACAATGGATATGCATGTAACTAATGTATCTACCCAGAAGCAAGCAACTTAATGTAAAAGGAAACACATAATGGTATTACCTTTGTAAATACTATGTATCTACCTTTGAAAAGGGATGTATTTCTCTGGCTTCAAAGGTGTAATGTTGTTCAAAATAATATAATGTACATTGTTAATGTAGGTATTCATGAGCAAACAGCTTCAAGTAAAGTGAAACACAGTAGGGTAAACCTTTTTATTACAATCATTGGGAAAATACACTTCAATGTAGAATAACTGTTGTTACAGCACCTATAAGTGTAATTACAATGTACTTTTAATTCAATTACATATTTCATAGGATATATCAACATGTCAGTTATTACAATGTTGTTAAAAAGAAAAGTACCGTAACTACAATTTTTCTACACAGGAACAAGCATCTTAATGTAAAGTGAAACACATTGTGAATTACTCAAGTAATTACTATGTAGTTACTATGTGACAACGATGGCAGACACTCAGTACAGTACTTGTAGTTGTGATCAATGGGAATCCATCTCAATTTAGGAAAAACGTTGTTACAGCACCTTAAAGTGTAATTACTATGTACTTTCAATATTATAAAATATTTTGCAGGGTCTACCACAATTTCAGTTATTACAATGTCATTATAAAGAAAAGTATTGTAATTACAATGTTTCTACACAGGAACAAGCAACAACGTAAATTCTGTGATTATCTTTCATGGAACGCGTACAGACTGCTCTCTCCACTGCACATCTGGAGCAAGCGTCAACCACTCACAACATTGTGTTTCTTTTTTATTTGAATTTACAGCCAGAACATGCTTTATCCTTAAAAGTTAAACATAAATGTGTGCAAAATCAAGTTTATAGGGGATATGGAGCAGTTGCATGCGCCTCATTTCCGAAAACAGACTAACACATTGTTTTAATTTTTATTGTATTTTTACAGCGGGAACACACTGTATCTTACTGTTACTTTCTCTCACATTATCTCTACCTAGTGGGTATGTGTGTGTGTGTGTGAATGAGTGTGCATAATCAGTGTTTATTTTAACTTATAAGTGATAGGGAGCAGTTCTTTATTCTCTTTTGTAACGTTGCTCATCTCTGCTGTTGCATTCTTGGTGATCCTTCTTGCATATTGGTTGAGCGTCTCTTTAGAGCTGTCAAATGCGCCACCAGCATGATCTCTGCCAGAGGGGCACTCATCGCCAGTGTTGCGATCCACACCGACGCTGTGGAAAGCAGTGGATATGCTTCCCTTCTTTTTGTAGGTCGCCAGGACCTTCTTGTACTTTTTTGCTATGTCGTCCGGCGTTTTGGCTGTTAACTTAATATACAACATAAAGCTATTTATTAATGTGCTTGCTGAAATCTGAACACAATAGCATTGATTCTAAACATACATATTTATATATTTCCTTCATAACTCAAATAAAGCTTAAGCTAGAAAAACAAATCAACTTCAGCATGTACAGAATGTTTAATTAGAAAACATGATAATAAGTTGATGTTATATAGTAACTACATAGTAGTGTTCTTAGTAACAACAATGTAGGTAAATAGTAATTGCAATGTAATTACAGTTTGGTGACATGTTATTACAGGACACCTCCCCCTGAGTCCTCCCTCCCCCATACCTTGTTCCACCTGTGTAATAACCTATGGCTCTAAACAATATTACCATGTAATTACATAGTTGCAATTCCAATAAAACTAAAATGTTGTTAATAACATAATTACTATCTAGTAACTAATACTAAGTAGTTACTTTTACTACTCAGGTAATTTGTTTATTTTATACTTTAAGCTACATCATTTTGCCATATGGCTTTTGGCAGGGCGCTTTTGTGCCCAAAATTAGTGAGTGTAGATTAACCTTAATGAAGGTGTTGGAAAACCGAGTCGTGGTAGTTAAGTAAATTGCCAGCTGGCTCCACTCGTCTGCAGGCGCAGAACAAGCTGTTCAAATGATGTGATAACCCAACGTTGGGGCTGTGTGAACACCGTGTTTATATAATGATTTGGTGGTTAACTCTGGTCTGTTCTATCCTATACGGGGTGAGGAGTAGTCAGCCAACTGTCCGTTTGGTGCGTTTTAGCCTTAAAGTGACAACTGCCCATGTTCATTATGCCTAAAACTTGCCCTTAAAGACAAGGTTCCACGCTAAAATATCCACAAAAGTAACAACGTAGGTAACTTACAGAACCCCTAAGCAGTTGAATTTTCCCAAAAGTACAATTGTATTTTAGTGTTTTAAAGGTCAATTTAGAATGTCCCTCATATTTTCTAATGTATATGGGCCTTGTTTCAGAACTCTATCCATAATGCACTCTTTTATGACGGGAGGGTAACCCAAGCAACAAAACATGGTTAACTCATGCTAGCATCTAACGCCCCTTTGCCGGCTAGCCTGTGCAGGAATGAGCTAGCTGCACTTCAAACAGATTTTAATAAATTAACAGAAATATATGTAGACATAAACAGTAGGTACTGTATGTATTGACATGTATGCAGACTATAATATGCTTTTGTTGAAATAGCTGACAGCAATTCAAAGACGTATGACCTTAGTTGTAAAACGTAGTAATTTTGCTGGGAGAGACAGGGAGCTGGCCGCTTTTGTTCCCCTTACAATCATCGGGCCTTTCCGACGTGACCTTGGGATTTTCCGTTGGTGTGGGCAAATATTGTTGAATTTCTACTCTATGGTAGTATTGAGAGAACTTTAAATTTAAACTTTTTTTCATTAGTGTTACATGAATATACATGCCATATGACAGCTTGACTGTGCTAGCTTGCCTTTAAACACTTAAAGTGTTTAATGTTAGTTGATTTCAATGAATACATTATATACAATTTGTGCAGTGTCATACCTCTGCATTTAGCCATTTCCTTTTTTTGTCCCTTGTTCTTCTTCTTCTTCTTCTTCTTCTTCTTCTTCTTCTTCTTCTTCTTCTTCTTCTTCTTCTTCTTCTTCTTCTTCTTCTTCTTCTTCTTCTTCTTCTTCTTCTTCTTCTTCTTCTTCTTCTTCTTCTTCTTCTTCTTCTTCTTCTTCTTCTTCTCATTTTCACTGTCAGTGGATGACGAACTGTCTGAGCTTGAAAAATCTGAGCTGTTGTCTGACTCACATCTTGTCAACATGGTCCCCTGAAACATAAAGGGAGAGTTAGTCATA